>NC_138182.1:166765581-167379081 GCF_964194105.1 Spermophilus citellus | reverse complement strand
TTTATGCTATGTAAGTGAATATTATATGAAAGATATATATCACACATCTGCTCATATAATTGTATTAAAAATATCTGTATGAAAAAAGAGTAGATCTGACATATTGTTTATTTTTCCTTTAGATAAGTATATAATTGTAATTGCAACCTAGAGTTTGTTCAATATCAACAAAATAGTATCATTTTAACATCTTTTGATTTTCAAAATAAAACTCCAGTCTTTACATTTAACAAAATTATTTCAAGTTCATTAAAATATCCCATTTGCTGAAACACAAATTTTTTACTCTTGCCAAAAGGAGACTACATAACAAATAGTCATAGTATACATGGGTACTCAAATAGCAAATTTTAAATAAGTTTATAAGCAAACATGGCCTATGTTATTTTATTTAAAGAAAAACAAACTGTAATTAAGGTTAGTAAAAAATAGTTTGGAAAATAAGCAGTTGGACTATTATAAATGTAGAGATCAGACTGACACAAGCCTAACATGACAGTTTGGAAATAGAACTGTCCATCTGTGTACAAATTGCCTACCCCAAATGCAATAACAGATCTCTGATTTTATTTGGAAAAGCAATGTGTCTAGTAAAATATTATATTTTCTAGCCTCAGTTGGCTTGAGGGTTGGCTAATGAGTTAACAAATGAAAAATCATTGGGTGGAGTTGCCATAATAGCTCTTTAAAGGGCTGTAGCTTGGCTGGAAGGATTTTTGTGCCCCTTTTTCTTATCTTTTACTTTTCTGGACAATGGATGTGATAGCTTAAAATCCAGCAACCATTATATGATCTTGAAAGTAAAAGACATAGGCTTAAGATTGTGGAAAGAAAGGTACAGAAACTTGGTTCCCTAATGGCTTTGTAGAGCTAATATTCCAGGACTAGAATGCAAAAGTTTCTATTTCACAGTAAAAAAATAAACCATTAAAAATTAATCAGGACTCTGCTACTAACAGTGGCATACAGTTACTAATTAATACATGACCCAAAAAAATCATACTAATTAATCAACATACATATCCATTAGTGGGAAAGCTAAGGGAAGCTCAGGAATTTGGATTTGATCTGGGAGTTGAATTTTTCTAGAAGAAACTCAGGTGGTCATAATAAAATATAAAATTGCTCTGGAAGTTGATGTCATGAGAATTAAGAAAGTCAAACAAACTGATAAGCTCAGTGGAAGCTATGAAAGTTAAAGTTTTTGAAGGATAAAGACATTTTTCCTTTAAAAATCCAATTTAAGAGTGTTTTAAGGAATGTAGGAGAAAAGAGCCAAGAGGTGAGCACAAGTTAGAGAAGAGAAATGTCAATGATAAGCATAAAAGTGGGCTGTGAAACACACTTTAGATAACATAGGAAAAGCAATTTCAGCAGCTGAAATTTGCAAGCAGAATTTTTGAAGGATTTCAACGTTTACTCATGTTTAGAAAATGATAATTTACTTTACAAATATCATGACCACAGATCATCATGAAAGTATTCTGTACAAAGTTTGGGCAGATCATGGAAGATCAGATGATGGTCACACTAATGAGAGAAAGGAGGCATCATAATGCTTTCTACAATAAGTTATTATCATCTAGAAAAGGAATTCCTTTCCAACAAAAATATGACATAGAAAGTATAAAATGTATTTTCTAGAATACAGAAGAAATTTTATTAAGAAAAATAATTACAATCATTTGGAATATTTCAATCAAATACAAACATTGTGTCTAAAACATTCAAGACTATAGACTAAGTATAATAAGGGGATGTTGAGAGAGGAAGAAGTTCTTAGATTTATAACACTCTTCTGATTCCAGTAAGGACAGAAAACTGACAATGTATATCCAAATCTTCCTGTCAATTTGTCAAATAATATTATCAAGCAAGAAGAAACAATTTCTAAAAGCTACTTAAAATGTTTGTGATTTCTTAAAAAGTGTGATTTCTTTGTTAGAAGGGCTTATAGAGATTATGAAATACATTTAATTATAGAACTAAGACAAAACAATAGGAATGATTACTGTCACATGCAAGGTCTTTAAAAAGTAAAAATAATTGTTAGAGACAAAACAGCAGAAATACAATCAAACAAATCAGATTTATAATATACATTAATGGTTTAGGCTTGTCTATCATTTCATAAAATAAAAAATTTATCTTTAAAAAAACAACAAAAAGATAAACTTACAAAATTACAACATGACTCATTTGATTAAAAAAATAAATAATAAACATTTTCCAGAATTGAAAAAATTAATCTGAGAGTTTAATTCTGATGTTTGGAATGCTGAGGTAAGCTATTCATAAAATGAGAAATCTTTCTATCTTTTGGTGTATTCTTTAATTTCCTTTTACAGCATTCTATAGTTTTCCTTTTAGAGTTCTTTCACATCATTTATTATATTTATTCCTAAGTTTTTTTTTAAGAGAGAGAGAGAGACAGAATTTTAATATTTATTTTTTTAGTTTCCGGCAGACACAACATCTTTGTTTGTGGTGCTGAGGATCCAACCTGGGCCGCACACATGCCAAGAGAGCATGTGCTACCACTTGAGCCACATCCCCAGCCCTATTCCTAAGTATTTTGCTTATTTACTTATCTTTTGAAAACAATGTGAATGATATTGTTTTCTTGATTTCTTTCTCAGTGGATTCATTACTGGGTTTCTAGAAAAACTTGATATTCGTATGCTGATGTTGTATCCTGCAACTTTGGTGAATTTGCTTATCATTTCTAGAAGTCTTCTGGTTAAACTTTTAGAATCTTCTAAGTATAGGATCATATCAATTGCAAACAGGCATAATTTGACATTTTTTCCTTACTTGACATTCATTCCTTATTTCCTTCTCTTGCCTAATTGCTCTGACTGAAATTTTAAGTACTGTATTGAATAAGTATATTGAGAGTAGACATCTTTATTTCATTGCTGATTTTAGAAAAGAATACTTTCCACCTCTGCCCCACTCAGTATGACAATGGGTTTGGGTTTTTCATATATGCACTATACAATGTTTACGTATGTTTACTTTGTCCTTATTTTTTTTCAAGGATTTTATCGTGAAAGACCATTGAATTTTGTCAAAGGCTTTTTCTGCATCTATTGAGAAGATTATGTAACTTTGGTCCTTGGTTTTATTATGATGTGTTAATGATTTGTATATGTTGAAATTTCCATGAATGTCTTGATTAAAACAACTTGATCATGGTGATAAGTTAATGAAGGCTTATAAACTTTTGGAGGTGTCTTATCAGACTGTTTCCTCATGTTTTCTGAGATTCTTTGATGTTTGTTCAATGTGTGGTGATGGATTCTTCTTCCTCTATTATGTGAGAGCCTTTTTGGTAAACAATATTTCTTTATAATATTTCCTGGGCTGGGGGAATGTTCCTGCTAAAACATGCAATCAGCATAACCACAGTGCTGGGTCCAACCAACAGCACTACTTTGGAAAGGAGAAAGTAACTGCTAGGAACAGTGGTAACTGAAGAGCAAACCATCAAGACATTTAGAAACTTATCATTAATGATCTCTACAACTCTACAAATCAATGAGAAAAGTGGGTGAGAAATTATATAGAATAGACTGGAAAGTTATGCAATAATGACCTAATATTAAATGATAAGAAGAGGAAAAAGAAAAGAGAACAAAGGTGGGGGAGGAAATGGAGATAGAAGAAAAAGTACGTAGAGAAAGAAGAAAGAAAAAGCAATAGAGATGAGAAACAAGAAAAGACCTATGGAGAAAAAGATCTGATTAATTGAAAAAAATACATCAAACTAGATATAACTAGGAAAAAAAATAATGAGAGAAGGCAACAAGATCCTTTGTGAAAATAAATGAATGCAACAACATCATAACAAGATTTAGTTTTTTCCTTGCTGTCAACTGAAGTGGAGAAATGAACCCAAGCCTTGAGCACACCAGACAAGCACTCCAACACTGAACTACATCCCCAGCCTGCAGAAACTTCTGTTTCTAAGCTCTCTGGAAAACTTTCAGTTCTTTGGAAGGGATCTTCATTTCCCCCCAGTGAATTACCATACACTTGGAACTGGTGCAGTTATTTCTATGTTGATTCTTTCACCATTTGAAAATGCAGTATTTCTAGGTTTCGCCAGGTTGCCCACTCTCGGAGTGCTGTCCCAGTGGTTTCCTACAGTCTTCTTACCTCATCGTGTATCCAGAACTGCTGTTTGATTCAGTCTTGGAGAGTAGCTACTAGGTGGTAGATACCTTTATTAGTATGTCACTTTTTTTTTAAGTGGTGCTTGGGATTGAACCTGAAGGGTTGCCCTTGCTGGGCCAGCACTCCACCACTGAGCTACAAACCCAGACCCTGAAAGAATATTTAAAAATTCTCCAGATCTTAGCACTATGACCTGTTATATTGTTTAAATGTCAGATATTTTTATTTATTCTCTTTATTCTTCATTCTTAAATAGTATCATAGTTGTTTTATCCTTCAACTGAACCACTGTCAGTATATGAAGATGATATGAGTTAGGAAAATAGTCCCTTGGATTGAACTAACCATTGCTGTGGTTACAAAAGTCACCAGGCAAACAAAGCAGTCACTATCTTTCTTTCATGAATAGAAGACCTCAGGAAAATGAAAAAAAGAAATTCAACAATATAATACTAAACTACTGATAGATCATTATATCCTTAGCCTGAAAATGAAAGTGTCTCAAGGTTGTACAAATCTATGTTAGCTCATTATCTCCCAGAAAAATGGTTGCATTTGTAATATACCATATAATTCATATGTTATGCCAGTGACATAATGATTATAATATTATATATTTTATTATATCATTATTATATTATTCTTTGTTTCTTTTTTAAGCAAAGCTCTACCCATGGTATGCACTTTTGACCATTATAGCAAAAGAAAAGAAAAAGAGTACAATAAATAACACAGAAATATTAGATATATGAGAAGTAAGTATTATATTTGAAACAAGGGCCGGTGTCTTCAATAATTCTGTACTATTTATTATTAGAGAGTATTAGACACATTTTTTAATAAAAATTAAGATATTTTACATAGTAATCTTGCCGCTCTAGTTCAGAATAGAAGTAAGCTGAATTCAGTATGATATGATCTATAGTGATTCTTCGAAAACTTTAGGAATGTCTTGCCATTCATTACAATTCTCTGAAATAATTATGAACAGTTGTATTAATATTTAATTAAAAAACTTAGTTCTTAACTAAATGAATTTGAATGAATAAAAGTGTATATATTTATACATGTGTTCATATGCATTGATACATATATACACAACAGTATCTGGGAGAATGTCAAAGTTTTATATTCATAGTGTGAATTGTTTTTCTCAGTCATTCTCAGCTAGAAGTGTAGCAAAACCACATTCTTCCTTTGTTGATATCTGAAATGAATATCAAGGCCTGGGTTTTTGTTCAAGTTTAATATTTTAAAAAATCTAATTATAATACTAGTAGCATATCATAAAAATCATAGATATATGGCTATCATTGAGCATAAGGAGACTGAACAATGTTAGGGGAAAATTTCAGCAAAACAGAAAATAATAGCACACTACCATATTTCTTTTCAGGTGTACATATACATGTATGTTATATTATTCTATTTCAGTTGTTTTATGAGTTACTTTTAAGTCATGTTTAAAGCATATTTATAGAATCACCTTTAATATCTCATAAAAAGTGCTTTAAGTAATATGTGCTTATTTGCCAGTCTGAATTTTTACTGAGTTCATTCATTTTAAGTTTTGCAACACATTTTTCCAGAGAATTATTCTTAAGAAATAGAATCTCTGCGGAATTCAAATAAAAACTACTTGGAAATTTTATTAATTTAGAGGAAAAGACTATGTTACATTGAATTCTAGGTGGACAAGCAATTTTTCTGATGCCAGAGGTTTGAGTTATCTTTAGTGTTGAATGTCCACAAATGCTAAAGAGCTTTACTGTTTTATTTATAGGGTCTTATCATAATATAGGTAACATTCATTTAAAACTGAATTGGTCCTGCAGAGATTTTCCTAATGACACACCAGCCATAAATAGTCTATAGGCCATGCTGGCTATTGTATTTATGAAGCATTATCAGATGATGTTTCCAGATATAGGGAGGATACTGCTACAAAGGTTATACATTCTTCTTACATTTAACTTAATCTAAAAATATGTTGCATTTCAAGCAGAATTTATAGTGTGTTGTGTAATTTTCAATGCCATTAACTATCCTATAACAGATAAAGTCACGCTGTGGTGCCTGTACAAGATGTTCAATAGAAAAAAATCAAATTATAATTGATGTTTACTATCTTTATACCCAAACAGCATTCATTAAATGTGGCCCAAAGAAATACATTATGCAAATTAAAATAGGTGGACGCAAGGCTGGAAGATTCATGCATACAACTCCAGTTTAGACCACAGGTGGAGTTTGCTATTTGTCATTATTGATATAATTTGAATATGAGTTTTCAGAGTTAAATATGAGGGAAATACTTCCTCCTTTGAAGATTTACAGCTTTAAAAAAGCAGGCAAACAAACTGAAGGTTGATCCGATTTTAAATATATTCAAGAGACAGAAAAATTGCCCTTTCAAAGCCTGTTAAAAGTATCATGGGAATTTTCTGATCTACACCAGGTAATAAAAGGTACAACATGCCTTTTGAGGGTAAAATGTGATCAGTTACTCAGACATGAGGGAGACAGTGGTTAAGAGTACAGGTAGGGTTAGAATTCTAGGGGTACATCTTAAATCCACAGCTTACTTTTAACCCTGATAAAGTTATGTCAATTTCTTTACACCTCAGTACCTAGCTTTCGACTTATTAAAGATTAAATTTCATAACATCTGTAAAGTTCTAAAATAGTATAAATAATTAATAGTGACTTGTTAATATACACTTTTAGTTTCAAGTTTTAGGTTAATTTTCTGCTAAGATGCACTGAATTTTCAATACTCATTGACTAATTGACTGGTTATAATCTTAGGTTGGCTATTTTCATATATTTTAACAAAAGTACAGAAGGCAATTGCCTGGATTTGTGATGGTTGGTTCTTGTATCGATTGTGAAAGTTAAAAGTAAGATAGTTTTAATGATAATTACAGGTTTCTTCTCATTAATCTGCCAATTCTTCAGTGGCAGAAAGAAATGGAAATGTAGAAAATGTGTTAAGACTCATGGGTATGCACTAGAGGATACAGAACTACTGAGTATCTTGTTTCTAATTATCTGGAAAAGTCAGTTACATGGACATAAACTTGGATCACTAATCTAAATCATAATTCTGCCTTAATCAGAATATCTAATTGGCTACCCGTTAGGAAATAACTCAGGATAATATTCAGGATTTTTCTCCAGTAGGAAGACTCCCCCTCCCTTGCACAGGACCCATGAGGAATTACTAATTAGAGATTGTGAAGTGCTGGCCTAATAGGATAGGCTTTGCTGTCATCAGTGGATTATAAGTTAGAAAAACAAATTTATGGTGGCATCATGAGCCTATAATCCTGACTATGGAGGAGGATGAGGCAGGAAGATCGTAAATTTGAGGACCGCCTGGGCAATATAGTGAGATCCTGTCTCAAATAACAAAGCAAAACAAACAAACAAAAACAGAAAAGCACACTATTTATGAGCATACTTCCAAACCTATATCATACTTCCAAACCAAATAGTGAGGTCAAGCATCTATAGCAACTCCTTTCTTAATTTCTGAGCAGATAATTTAAATTACTATTGAGAATCCAATACAAAGGAAAATTTGAAGAGCATTAATTAAACAGCATCATTGAACATCTATTCTGTGCCAGACAGTGTATCAGGCTCTGGGAATATAAGGAGAAGCACAACATATTATGTTTTCTAGAGGCAAGCTAACATACAATCCACACATTTTAGTAAGGTTTAGACAATGTGTCCTCTAGCACTATGACTGCTTCGACACAGCCATTTCCAGCAACTGTGATCACCCTGGGCCTACTACTGAGGCTGAGCATGCTAGACATGCACTAACTCATTGGATCCTTGTAATAATACTGATAAATTCCACTTTGTCCCTGTTTTTCATGGGAGAAAATTCTATGGAAACTAAAGGAGCTGAGAACCAAATTTATGCCTACATTTTAACAACTACATAGTACTCTGTGAAATGAAAAATTACTCTTTCTTAGATTTTTTTCCTCCAGATGTTCTTCTGGATTAATTTATTTTTATTTTAAGCACCTCAGATTCTATGTAAAAAGTAGAAAATGCATACAATTCCCCCCATGGCTTCTGTATGACATAGACTCCTAGTCTTCCTTGTATCTTCTCATGACTTCTCTGGATTTTTTTGTGAACTCATCTTCCTACTATTCCTTATTCCTTAAATGTCGATTTTCACCAGACTGGACATAATCCATTTCCTACTCTAAGTTTTGTCTTATCCAATCCAAAGCCTTAATTTCTACTCATACACAACTGATTTACAATTATTTCTCATTCAGTGCTTTCTTCTTAGTGTATAGATAGCATGCTCAACCACTTCCCAGAAATCTCATCATGGAACTTCAACAGTTCATTCATTATTTCTAACCCATATTCATGAAAGAAATAAAGTGAAGTTAAGATTCTCTTATAGTTGATTATTCATCCAATTTTCTTAGCCAGATAATTAAAATGTATCCTTGGTACTAACCAGGCCTTCATAGCTCTCCCTACATCCACTTCTGGAATGGTCTTGAATCTACATCCTCTTTGCTTCATCCCTACCCAAGCTCAGAGAACCCCTCAGATGTCTCTTATGCTTCTGAAATAACCTAGTCACTTTCCCAAAAATAATAATAAGTTCTGATATCCCCCAAATAAATAAGCTCTGATATCCCATTTCAATCCATTAAAGCCACAGTGATCTTTTTATTGTTGAAGCAATTTAAATGCTTTTATAGTACTTTTAATGATGAGGGCAGAAATCTCCTTAAAATGGTCCACAAGATCCTTCACTGCCTAGGCTTTTACAGGAACATGGTCTCCCTCACTTTCCTTGTGCGCATTGTTATCCTGCCCACCACAGGACATTTCCATATGCTATTTCCTCTGCCTAGAATATTTTTACCCTATGTTTTTCTCTGCCGAATATAGATCTGTCTTATACGTCATGTTTATCATGATCAGTAAAAATTCTCTATTTCGGGTTATTGTGTTGCTTTTTGTTATGACACTTTTTATGGTTGCAAAGTTAATATATATTAATTTACTATATCACTAGATTTCAGGGTACATGGGACTGGGAATTATGTCTTTTGCTCCCTCTGTACTCCCTCTCTTTTGTACTGATTAATACAGTGATTATACATAAGAGACCTTCAATATTTATAACTCAGTGAGTGTTGAATACATAGAAGTATTATATATGTAAATAGGCACACAATGACATAGCATCACAGAAGAGGAAGCAACTCTTGAGAAGAAAACGTAAGTAAAGCATTGTAAGGAATCCCTTGTGTGATCTGGAACTTTAGGTATACATGAATGAATGTGGGTGGCAGGGTAGTTGTGAAGCTAGAAAAAGCTTCCTCTGATTACTGTTAGCTAAGCTGGTCTGAATCTTACCACTAGACCATGTGTTCTCTTTATGCACATAAATTATTGAATGTAACATCAATATCAGACAAGGTCACTTATGACAATGCCAAATCACAGTCAAAAATAAGAACACTGACCATTTTTTTTTAAATTAACCAAAATTCAGTCTTATGGGTGTGATTTCTTCTGCTTTATAGAGTAAGGCATTAGTTCTCTCTCTCTCTCTCTCTCTCTCTCTCTCTCTCTCTCTCTCTCTGTCTCTCTCTCTTTTTCAAGAAAAAAATAGTGAGATATCCAGTCATAGATTTGATAGCTCTCAAACTAGAGCAAAACCTTACTCCTTAATCACTCCCTAAAATTATGTAACACAAACCCATATCTCCAAACAAGCCCCTTCTAACTCCTACTCACTGAATTATCCCCAGTAACCCATAATATGTCAATTTCCTTTGTCGTAACAAGTCAATAAACCAAGCTTTATCTGACTGCAGGGTTCTTGGTGTTCTTTGGCTGGAGCCCATGTGTAGTAAAAAGAGAATTTAGAGACATAAGATCATGTGTAAAAGAGATTTCCCACACTCTAGCGTGATCAGAAAAGCTTGATTGATAATAGTGCCAGTACATAGGGTTGGAGGAGTCAGGCACATTCAGGTTGTTATGTATGAGATTCCATTCCAAATCAAATGTCCAGTGGGTGGAGGAAAAGAATTTAAGGAAGACATGTAATAATAAAATTTGTGTGTCTCCTGAATTCATGAGAAACTTGTTGATAAGTCAGTTGTGTCTGCTTTATATTCTATGCATCAACATGCAAATTATATATAAAATGTGGTTAACATATCATTTTTAAATGATAAGCTTAAAAACAAACAGTTCCAGAGTGAGAAACATAGTGTTTTCTTCTCATTTTCAGGGATCCTGGTTTCTTTATCAGTTTGCAAAACAGTATTCAAAGATGACATGTGACTAAGGTTGAGAAATTTGGAGAAATAGAATATAAGCTAGATAAATGTTGTTGAATACAGCAGTCCCTAGCAAATGTGGTTATTTATATTTAAAATTAAGTTCATTAATGTTATTTGGGTATGGTTCGTGTCCCCACAATTTCATGTGCTTATGTAAAGTGTTAAGAAGGTTGAAATCTAATTCATCTCTGGTGTTTAGAGTCTAAGCCTTTGGGAGGTGATTGGGATTGGATAAGGGCCTCAGATGGAGCCCCCAGAATTGAATCCTGATGGTATTATATCAAGAGGGAGAGAGACCACACACATGTCTCTTCCCATGTGATGCTTTGCCATACCTAAGGATTCTGCCATCAAGGCTGTAGCCAGATGAGGCCTTGACCTTGACTTCCAGAACTATGAGTAAATACAAACTTCTTTATCAAGTACCTGCCTCAGGTATGTCATTTACTGTAGTCATGAAAAATGGGTTAATACAATTATAATTAAATGAAATGTGAATTCTCAGTCATATTAGCCACATTTTAAGTAATAAATAAATAGCCAGCTACGGCTAGTATCTGCATATCAAACCGTGCGGACACAGAACATTTGCATCTTCCCAGAACATGCTATTGGACAACATTCCTCTTGAAAGCTTCAACAAAGAAAAAAAATGAAGGATTTTTGAGGTAAAATTAATTGCTTTCAAAGCAAGAACTCTTAAGGAGCTAAAAGGAAATTTTAATGAATTTCCCTTAAGCAGTTTATGCTGGCTTATAAAATGAAGTCATACCTTTTCTGAAGTCCCTTTCTCCTCAGAGAATTCTATTTATAGGCATGCAAAAATTTACTGATTTTCTTCTACAATGTAAATCAAATAACAAAATTAAAAATTGCCTTAAGTTGCAGAATACAGTTGTAATAATTGGAATAAAAGTTTTTTCAAATATTTGTCTGAAAAGTTATGTTCTTGTTTAGCATTTAGGGTTCTCAATTGTGTTGCACAGAAAATCCTCTATCCCTTTCACTCCCATTTCTTTCTAAAAGGGGCCCTTTCCCTTCTTGTCGCTGGATGACATTTAAAGGCAAAGCAGTAGGTGTTTCTCATAGGATTAAGTTGAAGTTTCACATGAACATTTATGAGGAACTTCAATCATTCATAAGATACATGTGTATAGAAACTTTTCTTTATGCTGAGTTGTTTGGATTCTCAAGGGCAGAGGTGGTTGGGGGTAAACATTAACTGGAAGAAGGAGGCATGGGGTAGGATGGTGCATTATGAGTACAGGTCATAATTTGAGCAAAGAAGTGGAAATGAGAAGAAACATATGCATAGCTGCAAACATTTCAGTATGGTGCCTTAGGATATAGTTATTATCAGGAAAATTTTGGAGATGAGGAACAAAAGCAGAGAGGAAACATGCTCATGCTTTTGTGGAGAGTCAAAATCAGAGAGGAAACAGAACACACATCTTTAAATGTAAACCAATGATCATCCCAGTGAAGCTAATTTTCCCTAATAAGCAGGAGAAATCCAGAGATATTCTTCAAAACTACATATAAAACTTGAGAAAACCAGAAATCCCTGGGCACTTTAGACAAATGACTCAGATTTGAGAATATAAAGGTTGGGTTGAAAAACATTGTATAAGACAGGGCACCAAATCTGAAATCAGGAATGGTGCTCAAATTCTGGCTGTACTTATTTGTATAACCTTGCACCAGTCTTTGATCTCTGGATTGCTAGTCCTCAATCTGTAAAATAGTGTACAATATCCAATATATGGGATTGCTCTGGGAGGCTTTACAGAGGTGATATGTGAGCTGGATTTTTGGAGGTTACATATAATCTAGCCTTTTAAGGTATTCCTTAAGAGGTGGAAATGGATATAGATTTTGGAGGAGATTAAACCACATACAAATGATAACAGAATGAAAGAGTATGGAATTTTAGAGAAAAGATGAAAAAATAAGTATGAATGGGGCACAGAATATGGGTATGTTGATGACTATTATATCAGTAAGTGTTGGTGGTGATAGAGGAGGCTAAAAAATAGATTGAGGTCACTGAACCAGGTTTCTGTTGAGGATGGAAGCTTGATAATATTACAGTTCCTGTAAAGAAGTCAACACACTTAATTCCATGCCTTTGAAATAGACAGGGGGATGAGTGATGGATGGGTAAATGGATAGATAGACAGATATTGAATGCATTTGGTTAAAGTAAGGAGATATATATATATATATATATATATATATATATATATATATATATATATGCTTATATATATATATATATAAAACTGCTAGTTTTGGTGTTGCTCCTTGGCTAGTTGAGATATTAGAAAATTTTAAAGCAGGGAAATAATGTGATCAAGTTTGCATTTTCAGAATATGTTTCACAGTGGTATGTAGAATTGCCTGGAGTGAGAAGAAAATATAGGCAGGGAAATTACATAGGAAGTGATTGTGATATTCAAGGCAAGCGATGTTGAACTCTGTATGTGGGAAAGAAGAGAAGAAATAGAATTTTAAAAGTATTCTAGGCAGGGGGAAGCTTTCATCAGGCAAGGGACAAAAATATGAGAGGCCAGATGGATTTCTTCATATGGATTTCTTCAAATAATTTCTAAATCCATTCTGATGTTTTTTAAAAAAGTAACTATGTGAAGAGTCGGATATGCTAATTTGTCTGTAGTAATCATTACACAATGTATATGTATATCAAAATATCATGTTTTATACCTTAAATATATACAATAAAATATGAATATCTAGCTTTATCTCCTTAGCAACATTGAAGCAACTCTCCAAGCATCTGTTCTTTACCCTCATCAACTGCATCCTGTCTGCTTCCTTAGCCCTCACTGTGCTGTGATTGCTCACTTGCCTGTAACCCTTTGTAATCTGCTCACTCTTTAAAGGCAAATGCTCTGTTTTATCCCCAGATTCATTATTTTATCCTCATCTAGTAAGTCAGTGCCTGACTTTTATAGTAGATACTTGACAAATCTTTACTGAAATAATACGTGAATAAACGAACAAATCAGCATCTAACTAGGGGAAACTTTTGGATCTCAAGGATTTCTTAGGAATATATAACAGTCAATCAAATTTCTGAATACCTTGAGCTAAGTTACGTTCCTGAAATCATGTCTGAGTTTTTCTATGTGCTGTGTTCTGAGGGGCCAACCCCCTTTAGAAAGACTTGAATGACTTTCTGACTTGTCCTTTGTAGACTTGTCTGAACAAAGAATTCTGTAGGAGTTCCTTCTCTGTTCCATCTTTTCTGGAATGGAAGAGGAAAGGGTTTTCCTAAGTCCTGATCACTTTGAAGGTCTTCCAGGTTCAGAATGTGGATCAGCTCTTTATTTGATTTACCAGGTAACACAACATAATAAACTATCAAATCTGAAATATCATAGTTGGAAAGCAAAGTAAACCAAACAAGTACAAAACAGTCAGGAATCTGGTACTCTATAGTTCACCATTTTGTGATGATTACTGGTTTTCCTCAGTAAAACATGGGGGATGAAGTGAGATAAGGGGAGTGAGGAAGGACAACTCTTCAGCCTGACTCTCCAGAAGATAATTAATAGGGTCCCTCCAGTCCTGACCTCTCTATCCTGGAAGCTACCTGCTAGTTTGGGTAAATTCTCTCTAGAGTCTGCCTCTATTTACAGCCTTCTCCTGAATTCTGTGCTTCCTTTCATTACCCAGTGGAGCATTGGCTCAGCCCTGTGCTGGCCATTGTGCTTTCCACCATGGACCTCGTCAATAGACAGGGAGGGGACTTGGCCCATGGTTACTTATTTATATGGAGAGATATACTTGGGTGATTATGAATAAGTCAGAAAGAAATATACAACCACATTTTTGTATGCCAACTAACTCATCTGATTTGCAAAAATTGAATTTAAGGTTATTAGATACTGAATTAAAAATATCATGTAATATTTTACTCATTTTATGGCCAAATTACCTTGTTTCAAATAAGTGCATTTCCCTGAAAATTGAAATAAAAATATTCTAGCACAGATTCTCTACTACTTGCTTTAATGGTTTGTTTCACACTAGGGATACATAAAATATCTTTGAGAATTAACAATTTTAATGGAATTTATTTTTTACTTCATAAAATTTGTTTCTTCACAAATTTGTATTTGGAACTTCTTTGTTTAATTTATCTGAATTTATATTCCATGATACTGCTTGTTAGATATGACATTTATTAATATTTTACTGCATTTTTGTTTGTTTTGATTTGTTTTGCCCTTGGGGATTATGAGACCAAAAAAAGAAATCAAGTGAGCTCTTAAACTCTGATGATAAGGTATAAATTAACATATGATGTATGAAGGTAAAAATTTAGATGGGCATTATTAGGTTACTTCAGATACCTAACATTCTCTAGACCAGAAACATGATTCAATAACAGAGTTTGCCTTTGTTCAATGACACCCCACATTAACAAGTCATAAAAGAATAAATCCAAAAGAGGGACAGATTAACATGTTATCTAGATGCAATCTGGGAATGATGGCAGTAAAAAAGAAAAAAAAAAGAAGAAACACAAAATTGTGTTGACTTGCCCTTCCGGTAATGTCCAGAAGAAAATGTCACAAACTGCTTCATCTTAATATGCCTTTGTGATGGAAATGCCTGTTATAAGCCCTGTGTGTTCACTGTCATAATCTGATATCATGGGTCATTAATAGAGTGTTTTGAATGCTTACAAATTTGATTCCATGTGTACAGAGTAAGTTGAACTAGAATTTGTTTTCTGAAATATATTTTCCTACAAGAAATGAGAGTTACTTGATTGATGTGATTATTCCATCTCCATGAGACTTTTAAGTTTTTATGCAAAGTATAATTTAGAATTCTAGTTTGTGGGTTAATTGTTTATAATTTGGTTTATGCTGCTCTTGAGTTTTTCTCAAGAAAACTTTAGGCACTAACAAAAGCAAATTTCTGGACCTATAAAACCAAAGATCAGACCAAGAAACATGTAGAACATGATCCTACCCTGAATTGTCCATAATCATACCAAAGATCTTTTATTTTAACTGAATATTCCTCTGAGGGACATAAAAAAGTTCAAGAGTATATCTCCTACTTGACTTAAGGGACATATAGCAAAAGGGAAACTGATGGTAAGACCCAATGGTAACAACTGATGCAAGAAAAAAAGAAATGAGAAAACATGAACCTTTAGCTATAAAGGTTGTTGGAGGACAGGGAGAAATTTCAAATTGATCAACTGATCTTAATAGAAATACTTTTGAATTTGCAGACTGTTCTGGTTATCTTTTGCTAAATGATAAACTGCTTTGTCTTAGTCAGCTCTGCCTTGCTGAGACCAAAACATCCAACAAGAACAACTTGCAGGAGAAAATATTTATTTTAGCTCATGGTTTCAGAGGTTTAGTCCATGGTTGGCTGACTCTATCTCCATGTGTGAGGTAGCATATCTCAGGAGAAGGGTCTATCACAAGACAAGTTGATCAGCTCATAGTGGGGTCAGAAGCAGAGAGAGAAAAGTGAAAGGTCATCAGGGAAGATATACACTTCCAGAGCACACTCCCAATGACCCATCTCCTCCAGCCACTCCCACCCACATGCCTACAGTTGTAACCTGGTTAGTCACCTCAAAATAGGATAGACTGATTTGATTACAGCTCTCATAATCTAAACATTTCACCTCTGAATATTCCTGCATTAACAAAGTAGTTTTTTGTGGGGGGGTACCTCATATCCAAACTGTAACATACTTCAAAACTTAATGGGTTATAACAACAACTAACTAATTCTCAAGGTTTTGTGAGTTGACTAGGAGAAATGGGGCAGTCCTCACATGAGATCTGTCATGGTAGCTGGAGTTGGGGGCATCTGAAGGCTCATCATGAAGGTAAAAATTTGCATGGGCATTATTAGGTTACTTCAGATACCTAACATTCTGTAGACCAGAAACATGATTCAAACATGATTCACTCACAGGTCCAGCACTTGGCTGGGGGCTGGTTGAGAATCTCTATTTCCTCATAAGTTTTCCACAAAGCTTGATTTGGGTTTCCTTATACCATGGCAATCAGTGAAATCAGACATTTTTACATGGCTGCTGAATTCCCAAAGAAAGGATTTCTAGAGACAAAAATGCTACAAGACATTTTGGGACTCAGACTTGAAAGTCATATTGCATCATTTTTGTTAAGACTGTAAGAGGCTTAAGGCCCAGGGCCAAGTCAGACTTATGGGGAGGAGACTGCCAGGGGATCATTGGGAGGCCCATCTATAGAGACCAGATACAAGAAAGGGTTGAAAACTGGGGCAGTTTCTTGTGGTACTTACCTAAGGAACAATACCTACCTTTTGTGTTATAATTATCTACTAATTTGCAACTTTTTCCATATTAAAAGTGATACATTGGGCTGGGGATGTAGCTCAGTTGGTAGAGTGCTTGCCTCACCTGCACAAGGCCCTGGTTCAATCCCCAGCACCCGCATAGACACACACACACAAAAGTGATACATAGATGCATATAAAAACAGTATAAACATTTCAGAATGGGATTGAGTGAAGAGTAGATCTTACCACTACCATTTTCTCTGATCTCAGCTCCACATCCTTAAAGTCACTTTTTACATTCCTCCCTCATCATAATCATAAAACAAAACAATGTATTTATAGTTCTACTGCTTGATTTATTATTTCAAATAATATATGCAGACTCCTGTCTTCAAAAATGGATGAATTTATGTCTCTGCGTCTCCCTTCAACACACATTTTATTATGCTTTTACTTTGCTTACTTTATTGCTCTTTTCATAACTTTGAAAATATATTCATATCTATTATATTCCTAATTAAAAGTATAGGGTTTTCTTGACTCACCACTATTAAAATGGAAGAAATTATCATACTTTATAATTTATTTATATTTCACAGTAATGATCTTTCATTTATATTCCAAAGTTTGGAATATATAAAATATTTCATAAATATAAGTAAAAATTCTGTTCTCTACATAAATATTAATTCCAAAATTTGTGGGGTAAAGGGTATATAGTTATTTTAACAGTTTAATCATGTAACTCTTACTCTTTAGAATCAAATGGTATGATTGATGTTGTAGGAAAAAATGTAATCATGTGTCATTAAACCTAGAGAAAGAGAATATTTCAATATCAAGATCAAATGGATGTTCTTCCTTTAAACACAACTACTTGCTTAAAACTAAAATCCATTTCTTATTTGAAACACTTAACTCTCATGCTATTTTTAATATTTTACTATGCCTTTATTTTCTTCTTGGTCCATTCTGGTTGTTAAGCTCTTCCAACTCTTTAATTATGGTGGTTTTAAAGTATAAATTGATTTGTTAATGAAAAAAATAATATTTCAAGTCTTTTGATTCCCCATGATATGCAGCCACTAAGGTGACTTCTTAAGTCCTCCATTCCCTTGTGTCATTCCCATTTGTAATCCTTTCTCTTTATGTGTGGACTGGACCACTTGCTTCTAATGAGTATATTATTGCAGAAGTGGAGGGATGTCATTTTCAAGATTAGATTATTAAATGGCTTCCATTTTCAATGCTCTTGCACTGCTGATCTTAAAGAAAAGCAGCTGACATTTGGGAGAAAGCCATTAGAAGGCTTTTCCAATAGCCAGGTGTGAAAGAATAAGGCTACAACCAGACCCAACAGGTGGATTGCAGCCTCATAAATGACCCTGATCCAGTGGTATCCACCTAAGCTGCTTCCAGATTCTGGATGCTCAGACATATGACATGATGAGTGTAATGTTAAGATGTAAATTTTGTGAATAATCTGTGTTACACAGAAACTGGTAAATAAAACAAATTTGGTAGCTGGAAGTGCAGTGCTACTGAGACAAAAACTTGAAATTTTGGAGAAGTTTGGAATATGCAGTAGGCTTATGGAAGAGTGTTAGAAAAGAACTGAAGTGTATCGGAACAGTTATCAATAGCAGATTCATGAATTTTGATAAGATTGATGAAGAGTGTTTGCAGGAAAATGAGGTAAATATTATTGGAAGTTGGAGGAAAAGGATACTTATTATTTAATGTAAAATATTTAACAACTGATGCTTACAGTGTTATGGAAAGTAGAAAATGTGCCTAATGAACTGAATAATGCAGCAATGGAGACTTCCAGTCAAGAGGTAAAGGTGCTATCTGGTTTCTTTTTGATGTTTCTAGTAAAAATCAAAAGGAAAAAGGTAAAGGGAAGAAAGTAGTATTAAATATAAGGAGTCAGGATTCATAGTTTCAAAAAAATTCAGCTGCTAAAGAAAACAGATGATACTAATTAAGAGTGACTTTCAAGCAAAGGTTAAATCTAGGACATTGCCACAAAAACGTGATGAAATTGAGGCTATGTCACTAAAATCCTTTTATTAAAATCTCAGAAAGAGCTAGTCAGACAAACACTTCAAGGAAACTATGGGTCTTTGTCATAATTGTCTCAATCATAGCTAAATTATAGAACCAACCTAGATGCCCTTCAGTAGATGAATGGATAAAGAAAATGTGGGATATATACACAATGGAATATTATTCAACATTAAAAGAGAATAAAATCATGGCATTTGCAGGTAAATGGATGTAGCTGGAGAACACAAGTGAAATTAGCCAATCCCCCAAAGCCAAATGCTGAATTATTTCTCTGATTTAAGGATGCTAATCCATAATATGCTGGGGGGGAGGGGGATGGGAATATTAAATGAACTCAAGATAGGGCAAAGGTTAAAAGGGGAGGGAGGGGAAGAGAGAGGGCTTAGGGGTAGGAATGACAGTGGAATGTGATGGGCATTATTACTCTAAGTACATGTATGAAGACACAAAGGATGTGACTCTACTTTGTGTAAAACCAGAGATATGAAAATTGTGCTCTATATGTGTAATAGGAATTTAATGTGTTCTGTTGTCATATATAACAAATTAAAATTTGAAAAATTAAAAACCAAAGAATTGGAACCTCTAGAAGGACTTATCTTAAGGAGATTTGTGGGTATCACTATCTTGGCTTAAGAGGGACAAAACATAATGAATGAGTGGATGGCTTTGGACTTCAAATTTTACTGGCAAGAATGAGACTCAGAAATTTGATGAATAATCCAACATGGTACCTTCCCTGAAAAATGAGAGAATGAAAGATGGTTTAAGGGAAAGAACCAAGAGGTCAGAGGGCACAGCCAAAAGCTATGGAGAATTATTCTCAGGTCTTGAGACCTAACCAAGGAGCTTCGAATTATGGCCTGACTGGATTTAAGAGTGACACCCCTGTGCCTTTTTTTCTTTTTCCCCTTTTGAACATGAGTATCTACAGTGTTCTCTTAAGTGTGTCCTTTTGTCATCCATTAGGGGTATTAATGTGTGGAAAAATTATCTCTCTGATTACTTGGGTGGATAAGAACTGTACTTAAGGAACTTCATCCAAGGGCCTCATTCACACATGACCTTGATTAGATGATGATTCTGGACTTTGAACTAATGCTTTAACTGAAGCTCACTTCCAAGATTAGGTATAAAATAACTGTGGTTCCCACCTTACGTACACCCCTCTTTGTGGTCTTTCTCTTAGATTCTTCACTCTGGGGAAAGCCAGTTGCCATGTGGAAGAACAGATCTGTGGAAAGGGACAGAGGGAATAAGATCATGGTCTACCTGCAGAAGCAAGAGTGAACACCAGCTAATATTGCAGTCAAGATGTTGGCCAGAGGTCTAATCTCATCTGAAGTCTAGATTTAGCAAATTCTGAAAGGATTCACTTCCATTCCATGAATGCATTCCTGATCCTGAGAAACTGTCAGATAATATTCTTGTTGTTTTAAGTGACTCAATTTTTGAGGATAATTTCTAGTTTCAGCAATAGGTATCCAGTATGGATCTGAGTGCCAACTGACTCAAATATTAAGTATGAAAGATTTATTTTTGTTTGACTTAAGAAAATCAGCCTTTCTTGTTTCAGCCTGTAAAGGTCTGGAGAGGTTCAATCAAATTGTATGCAAAATTACAGATTGTCTTAGAAGAAAGGGGATTATATCTTATATCTTATATTTTCTTCCTGAAATCTGAAATTAGAATGTTTTTTTTAGATGTACATGGATAATTCAGTTCATGGCTGAATATGAGATGTTTCTCCAAAGCTTCTGTATTAATGCAGAAATGTTCAGAGGTGAAATGGTTGGATTTTAACAGCTATCACTTAACCACTGATTAATCTATTTGATGGATTCAGAATTTAAATGGACTAATTGGGTTGTTGTAATTATATGTAGGTGGGGCACTGGAAGTGTGCTTTTGGGGGTTTGTATTTTGTCCCTAGCATCTTGCTCTCTCTGCTTCCCAGATGTTGTGGGCTGAGCTGCTTTCCTTTGCCATACCTTTATTCCATCATATTCT
Source organism: Spermophilus citellus (assembly GCF_964194105.1). Lineage (NCBI taxonomy): Eukaryota > Metazoa > Chordata > Mammalia > Rodentia > Sciuridae > Spermophilus > Spermophilus citellus. Next base: position 167,358,145 of record NC_138182.1, on the reverse strand, counting down.
GTATTTTCTAGTAGCCTCTCCTTTGGCCAGGGAAATTAAGTTTACTATGGAGTGAAATTCTGAAACCATGAACTAAAATAACTCTTTCCCCTCTAAGTTGACCTTGTTGGGCATTTTGGTCACCGTGACAAAAAGCTAACACTATGACTCAGAGGCATCAGTGTCACTGGGTGTTTTGGTGACAGTAAGGATAAGAAAGTTTAGTATGGTGGTTTCTATACTTAAAAAAGAAGAATGGGTGCCGGGTTTCTGTTCTCGCGACTAAACGTCTCAGGGGTCACTCCAGTTGAATTGGGATAACTGGGCTGCGCAAAATAACCATGCAAGAGACACAAATACCTTTTTTCTTTGGGGTCGCTGTGGTGGCTCCTCTGACCTTAAGGGTCTGCAGAAAGAGAGAGAGTGAGAGCATGTGCTGACCCCTTTTATTGAGGAGAAGCTATCCAAATGAGGTAAGGGGTCAGGTTTCAGGGGACTGAGTCTATCTTCATGATGTCACTATCAGCAGGTTGACTGACACCTGGGTAGGCCACACCCAAGGGCACAGTAAGAGGAGGGGACACACAAGGCACTTCCATGGAAGATTCTATCCTAAACAGGGCAAGGGGTTATATTACAAAGGAACAGGTGAGCATAACTTCACCCATGGGGCTGTAGCAAGACACACCCATGCATGAGACACTGACCCTCGAACCCAAGAAGAGTTGGGAAAGCTCTGCCACATTTCTGCGACTGAGTGCCTCAGCACCCAGCCGGGGAGTGTGACTCAATCACATGTGAGGTTGGTCTCCCACAAATGGGAATTAGTGTGCTTAAGTTTCTATGAATGTCATTGGTAGGCACTGCAAAGAGCCCTAAAGCACCTCTTCTTGAGATTATATGAGATATAAACTCATCAGTAGACATTAGTAGGGGTTGTCATTCTTCATAGTGCCTGAGATTAGGGGACTTAATCCCAATCGTTTTCCACACAATTTTCATAGCAAGCCATACTGTGCAACAATGCAAATTGCAGCTAATAGTTTCTAGTAGCTAGAACACAGAGCATTGTGTATCCAATTCCTTTCTTTGTTCCTTCCTTCCTTTAAATACCTGAGTGCCTCCTGTGTTATAATTCCTATTCTATATGCTGAGATGACAGCAGAGAGTGTAACAGATAAAGCCCCTTGTTTTTATAAGACTATCTTACATATGAAGGGATCTTATGTAGCTTTTTCTAAGAGAATCTATTTGGATAGCACCACCCTTTGCACAGGTACCTAAGGGAAGAAATTTACCCATTTTCAATTCAGAATGCACTAATCAGTTTGCTAAAGAATAATTTTCAGTGAAGTTAATGATCAAGATTTGCTATTTTTTAAAAAATCTGTTCTAATTAGTTTTATATGACAGTAGAAAGCATTTTGACATATCATACATAAATCGAGTACAACTTCTCATTCTTATAGTTGTGCATGATGTAGAATTACACTGGTCATGTAATCATATATGTACATAAGGTAATGATGTCCAATTCATTCCACTGTCATTCCCACCCCCCATACCACCTCCCCGCCCTTCATTCCCTCTGTCTAATCCATAATACCTATATTCTTCCGTATCACCCCACACCCCTTATTGTGAATTAGCATCCACATATCAGAGAAAACATTTGGCCTTAGGTTATTTGAGATTGGCTTATTTCACTTAGCATAATATTCTGCAGCTCTATCCATTTACCTGAAAATGCCATAATTTCATTCTTCTTTAAGGTTCAGTAATATTCCATTGTATATGTACCTCAATTTCTTTATCCATTCACCTATTGAAGGGCATCTACATTTGTTCCATAGTTTAGCTATTGTAAATTTAGATCCTACAAATATTTACTTGGTTGCATCACTATAGTATGCTAATTTTAAGTCCTTTGGGTATAAACTGAGAAGTGAGATAACTGGGTCAAATGGTAGTTTCATTCCAAGTTTTCTGAGGAAGGGTGAGATGCTGCCCTATCACAAGTGCAGTAGAAGAAGGGAATTTTGGATAAGTCACTGTCTACCAGCCATGATCTGCTGAAATCAGTTTCCACTGAGCTGTCAATGGCCACTTTTCTAGTCATGAACTGAGATAATCATTTGGGCTGCACTCCCCCTGCACAGGATCTCACAAGGACACTGGAATTTGTTGACACAGAAGTGCAAGAGGTTGAGACCTTGGAAGAAGTCTCTTTTGCTTCCATTTCTATTTGGTGGTCTTCTTAATCTCATACTAAATAGTGAAAGTTGAAAACTAAACTCTAAAGTACTATATTTTGGTTATAATACATACAAACACACACACACACACACACACACACACACACACACAGGTTATTAATTCATAATGTAGATCCTGATTCTGAAGCTAGAACAATTTAAGATAATAAAATATCCTCAAAAGCATAATCTTGATTTACTCTAAGTAAGTGAAATAATAGCATTTAAAATTTATTTCACATGCATACATACACCTTAATCAGTTAAGGTGAGATTAACCAAAAAAAAAGGAGCAGAAAAAAAGATGATGTTTTCAATGACAAAGAATTTTAAAAAATGTATAGGAGGGCATTATAATCTTTTGAGTCAAACTTGTATGTCACTGGTAAGCATTGGAAAGGGCCCTAAATGACCATGCAATCAAAAGACTGGGTATCTGTATAAGTGCTAGGTAAGATTTTAGCAACTGGCAAAAGTCCTTGGAAATATTAACCAGATAAACATTTTGCTGTCATTTTTCAAAGTAAATATATTTTTCAATGTCAGTACTTCACACTAACATTTCTGAAAAGATATGTTTACTTGGGCATAAACATCTGCAGTGGAATCCTAAAATATCTATGTGATTGGATTAAGAAGATGCTAATTTTTTTTGTGTGTATGTCTATGGCACTGGATATGTGTGTTTACCACTGAGTTACATTCTCAGATCCCCCTTTTTAAAAATTTTGAACAAGAGTCTCTCGGAGCTGATGAGGAATACCTTGAATTTTTGATCCTCCTGCCTCAGTTTCCTGAATCCCTAGAATTATAAGTGTGTGCCAAAGAGTCTATTTATGTTTTACTTTAATCATTATCCTGCATGTGAGATGGTTTTAGCATAAATTTTACAAATAAGTACTTTTATTTTTCAAAGATGTCTTAGAAATTTTAGCAAATATGTCAGTTTTACATAATTTTAAGATTCTCATAATTTGGTCCAAAGGATGAAAGAATTCTGTGCCTTTTTTTCTACCTTTCCACTTCTGAGACTAGAACAAGACAGTAAGATTTAATAGACAATGTATTTATTGAAATGCAACATTTTCTTAAATATTTACATATTCCAGATGAGGTTTTGGCAAGGATCCCCTTTTTCCATTATTAACCAATCAAATTATATATTTTAAAGAACAAAGTGATAACAAATGACATGTTTTACAAGGTACATAAAACATTTAAAACTCTGATGATTCGTTTTCATGATATATACATTATAAAGAGACAGAAACTGATTTGGAATTAATCACGTCTCACAAATTATTAACTATAATAAAATAAGAAAGTAGCACATTAGGATGGTATAGTTAATGCTATTTTAAGGCCATAAAAATTTTGGGGACTTAATGTTTTCAAGGTTGGTGTGGGGAATTTCCATACATCTGAAGACAAATCTTTAGTTTTTCTATTTTAAAAGAAATTTTTACAGGCAGAAGATTGGGTATCTATGATGTTGTATGTGGATTATCTGCATTTATAATTGAGTCAATTGCCATTATTTCCTTATGGAGGAAATTATCTCTGCCTATCTCTAAGAAAAAATTAAAAAGCTCTTTCTCAGAAATATATTTCTCTTGAAGTAGGCATTAAATCTGTTGATGCTAATGCCTCTTTTGATCCTAATAAATTATGACCCAAAAGGTTGTAGTCTCTTTCAATGCCTTCTAGTCCTTCATTCTCTATTTTATCACAGGTAGCCTCTGAGTAGTGCATCTAGCTCCTCTAACGCTATTAAAGCTCAGTGAAAGGTCAGGACTGAGAGGGAGCGACACCAGATTAATGTGTCAGTAATTGCTCATCACTAGTAGACATGAAAAATAGATGGACTGACAGTGAATTGGCCATTGAGCCTGCAGCTAAAGAAGCTTCCAGTGAAAAAGTATTAAAACTATATGAGACGCAAAGCCCTCAACTATGTCAGACCAGGAAGGAACATGGAGCATATAGATTCTCTCTGTGTCTATGTAAATCATTCCTGCTCAGGCCACTTTTATTTTGATGAATTCAAACCTTTTTCTTTTCTATTTGGGAAGGCTTAGTGTAATGATACTTATCTGTTCCTGAACAAAATATGTTGCACATTTTTCTTGAATTTTTAAGGTAGCAAAAGAAATGTTTTTCTGAAATCAAACTGACAATTATGATAACTCCTTAAAATAACATTTCTCCTGGGAGAAATGCATCATAATGTACATTTTCTTCCAAATATATAACTGAAAAATGAGTCAATGTGAATTTGTGTTCATCTTTTCTGAGTTTTTTTTTTTTTTTTTGCTTGTTTTTTGATGGTGCTGGGGATCAAATCTAGGACCTTGTGCATGCTAGGGGGGTATTTTTCCACGGAGCCACATCCTCAGTCCTTCTGAGTTGATTTTTATCATGGTCATTGTTGTCATCATGACAATAATGAAAATGATTGCATTAAACAGAAAAGCAATATTTCACAAAATTTCAGAAGAATTTAACTGAGGAATTGTTTCTTGTTTGATAACTAGTGGAATCACAATGCAAAATAAATAAATAAAAAGGAACTATCCTTTTACATGCCTGTTTGGATCAAATTTAGGGCATCTATCTTCATTCTCCTTGAGAAAGAGAAGGAAAAGGATTGTATGTAGAATTCATAAAGTGCATTTCTATATGGAAATGGCTTTAGTGAGAATGGGACAGGGTCAGGGTTTGTAAAAATTATTCAAGTGATATAGACCAGAATTGTACTACATCTTAGAGATACATAACTAGAGTGGGTTTTGGAGAGATCATAACATGACCTTGGGCACCATGCCAAAACTAATCCTCACACAATTTGAAAGGTATTGAAAAAATGGGCATTGTGACAGCAACCTGAAGAGATTGCATTTAAGAGATGGAGATGGACGAGAGAATGAGAGAGGTGATGCAGCATAGCAGGACCCAAGACATTCAGTGACACTGTACCCTCAGTCAGGGACAACTTCTTTAAAATTTTCAAGATATCCTTCTCCAGCTACTCTTATGTGATTCAAAAGAGAAAAATGAAAAGCCCAGATAATACTCAATATCAGGCTTTATGAAGCTTTGGTGAATAGGTTGTTAGTACCAGATTTGCTCTATAGAAAAATGGAGAACACTGGCATTTCTTTTGAGTATTGGGAAACAGCTAATTTCTGTTATATTAAAAAGAGCAACAATTCAATTAGCTTCCTATTGTGTGTGTGTGTGTGTGTGTTCTATAGTCATTGTAAAAATCTTACCAGGTACACTTCCTCTGGAGTTTCTCTTGATTTTGTCCAACATTCCTGGATTTATCCTCTTCCAGTTTGATGATCTATTTTTAAAAAAGACATTTATTCCAGCTGTGGTTTATAACTCCTGGGAAGAACACTGATTGCTTACTTGAGTGAGGCAAATGACATACCAGAGGCATGAGGTCACTGTAACTGGGCCGTGTTGCATTTATTAATCACCCCTAGGGGCAGCACTTAGGGATAGAAGGTAGTTCCTACACTGTCAGGCAGACTAAAACAGTTACTAAAATTACTACACGTATTTCTTATAACTGCTCTCTCAAAGGAAGTTGTATTCTACAGTGTTTAGAAAACAAAATCGTGTCTCAAAGGCATTCAATGAATTATCCATGGTTCCTCAGTTTACAAACCCAGTTGTGACTATTAGGTATCTGGTTCACTTTTTACTGTACTATAATATTTCTCTCATGCTTGAAACATGGTAGCTCCTAAGAAATATTCCATGAATAAATTCATAAATATCAAAGTATATGTAGCTAAAACAATCTAAAAGAATCTTTGAAATTTTCATTCAGAATTTAAATAGGAATATATGTAAGCCTATGAATCTTTGGATTTGAAAATGAGAATACTTAACTAGATAGATGTATAAATATGTATATGAACACACTGCAATGTGCTCAGGGAACTATGAATACAAAAGTACAGAAATAATTATTCCATTTCCCATGTAAAAAGCACTATTTTAAATTCTTTATGTAGAGCAGACTTTTTGTTATTGTGAAGTTTTGAATTTGCCAAAATCACTTTGACAAGATGAGTCAGCTAAATGTCCTTTTCTGGAGAACGGACGAGAATTTTTCTACTAAAATGATGGGGGGAGAGAAACGGAGAGAGAAGGGAAAGCATATGGAAATGGTAGGAGACCTTCAAGGATACATAAAATTACAAGAGGCTATGAGGGGCAAGGGGGAGGGGAAAAAAAGGGAGAGAATTGAACAACAGCAGGGGAGATAGAGAGGGAAGATGGGAGGGGAGGGGAGGGGAGGGGTGATAGTAGGGGTTAGGAAAGGTAGCAGAATACAACAGACACTAATATGGCATTATGTAAAAATGTGAATATGTAACAGATGTGATTCTGCAATCTATATTTGGGGTGAAAATGGGAGTTCAAAACACAATTTGAGTCTAATGTATGAAAGATGATATATCATGAGCTATGTAATGCTTTAAATAATCAATAAAAAATTAAAAAAAAAAATAAAATGATTTCTGATGGTTAATTGGGACATTTGCCACCACTCTTTGGACTGCATCCACCCTCTTCATAGCTTGTGTTTTGTGACTGGTGAAATTTATGTGAGCTCTGATTTACTGGCAGCTGTAGCTTCTCAGTGACCATATGTGAGGATCAGCAGATGTCCTGAACGTTGATCACAGAAGCTTATCTAAGGTGTCACAGTGTATGCACCTTTAAACAGCTGTGTTCCTGAGAGATACACAAAAACGCAGCTTTAGATGGCTTAGCCAAATATCTTCATACTTCCAGAACAGGTGGGCATGCTGGCAGTAAAGGAACAGCAAGCACCAGAAATGGGATCAGAGTTCCAAGTTTGGGCATTTCTTGTGGAATCTTTTCAGACACCCAAGCAAAGTTTATCCCCCACCCCCACATTCTTTCCATGTATTTTATCAGAAGTCAGGAACGCTTTTCCTTAAAGGACCAGACAGTAAATATATCAGGGTCCATGGGGCATAGAGTCCTAGTTGCAGCTGCTCAACATGACTCTTGAGGCTCAGGAACAGCCATAGGCAACACACAAACAAATAGACATAGCTGTGTCCCAATGAAACTTAATCTTCAAAAACAGGCGATAGTTGCTAATCGCAGATTTATATGCAGGCTGTTATTTCATATATCAATGTAGACATCTATTGAACTTTAACATCTAGGTCCTGTTCTATGTTAGATACAGAAAAATGTGATGATGTCAGTAGCTTTGAGGCCTATAAATCTAACATAAAAGACTGGGGGAAAGCCTCTATATTTCATATGGAATGCAAACATAAAGCCTCTTAAAAGTTAAGAAGAGAGTCTTCTAGAGGGTATAGAAGCAGAGTCTATACAAACCTTAAAGGATATGTTGTAAAGGAAAATCACAGAGAATAATAAGTGTATAGGGTATGGCAAAGAACAAAGGCAGAGAGGAGAAAAAGTAAAGGCATGATTGAGGAACAGTCCTTGTAACTCACACCAGGAACAACGGGAAGGAGTTTGAGCTCAGATTGTGTAGAGCCTTGAGTAGGACATTAATGAGCATGGGTTTTGTTCTTCAGCAGCGAGGGGCTATGGGGATTTGTAAACAGAAGGTGTGTGGTCTGAGATTTTAATTAAGATAAACATGTATAATGTAAGTAGCTTGGATTGGGGGGCAGAAAGCACTGAGTTAGGTTGCTGAGAGACCAAGGAAGATACCTGGAGATGAGATATGGTATACAAGGTTTAGTTTTAGAAGCCTATGGGGAAGGTTAAGTGGTGATAAACAGGTACTTTGCCAGAAAGCCCAGAGACAGCAGGCTGGCTAGCTTCAACTCTAGTCCGTACAGTGCATCCAGTGCCTCCCCAGATAGTACTACCTCCCATCCCTCATAAGGATTTGTTCAGGAGCAGCCACCTGGATAAGATGATATACACCAGTTACCACAAGGAGAGGGGTTTTATAAGCTAGGCTACAAAAGCAGCGACATCGTTAATTTGCTTAGTTTGCTTTGTTCTTTGTATGACCAGCATCCCACAGAGCAGCTCTCCTGGCATGCATGCAAGAAAGCAGTTTTCAACCAATAACACTAACTTGCCCTAATTCCCAGCATATGTGAGAGAAAGTCAGTGTCTTTCAAGATAATATGAATCTGAACATTCTGGCCCAGACTCACTTTCATTGTTTCCTTAACTTGGATAGGTTTTGAGGAATAGAAGTGGGCATTCAGGAATATGGTGTTATTCTGCCCTGCTTTTCTTTAAGGATGACACAGGAAGCAATTGTGTACAAATGAATTAATCAAAGACTTGGATCAAAATGTTGGAAAGTGGAAGTAAGACTCGTGTGTGTGTGTGTGTGTGTGTGTGTGTGTGTGTGTGTATTTTAAATGCAAAAGTAAAAGAAGGATATAGATATAAAAGACACATAAACATTAGAATGATTGACAATAAGAAGTCAAGGAAAGGCAAAGCTCAGGAATATTTTTAGGAGTCCCACTGGATAACTAGGAGAAAAAGCACTCATATTTTAAAAAATAGTGAATTCAGGAAGTAGAACCAATTTAGAGAGTGATGTGATTCATTTAACCTTAAATATGTAACTCCAAATGTAGAAAGAAAAGGTTGAGTCCAATGACATGACACAGTCTCCTCATGTATAAACTACCTTATCGTTAAGAGTTTCAGAAAAGGGAGTATGCAACTGAGATTGCCTAACTCTTTTAAGTCACTATATCATATCACTTGTATTAGCCATAGAATTGAACCAGCCATCAGCTCCAAAGAGCATCTATTCTCTTGTTTATTTTATAAAAGAATGTATACAGGAGAATGAATATGATAGGGAATATTGGAAGTAGAGTGAAGCCATGATTTTCATGTAATGTATTTTTATTAAATGTCAGTGATCATTGTTTTGGAGATTAATGGCTGACTCCTGGTTTAAATTATACTACATTTCATTACTGATAGTGATCAAATGATGTAAAATTGTAAAAGCTATATAACTCTAAATCACGTTTAATAAACTGGGGCATATGTTTTGATAAAGAACAGAAAAGAAAGTCTGCTAGATCATGAATCTCTCAGTTATTGCCTGACATGGGAATAAAATAGTAGGTCAAATTTTCAGAATCTATGTTTTTAATTAGAAGTCATTTATACTGTCATTTGATAATCAAATTTAATTATAAGTCAAAAATTAGAAACACTCATATTTTTCAAGTGACAAAGGGCATTGGTTGGTTAATGAAGGACAGCATGCAAGAATGACATTTAAATGTTTTAAACTCCTTAATAATTTGTTGTATTTCAATAAGATCTATTTTAAGGGATTTGGAAAATATCCCAGATGTTGTAAAAATTAAATCTAAAACCATTTCTGTGTTGCGAATGAGACCCTGCAGCATCTACAGTATATAGAGTGAGTCCCTGCTACAGGTTGGTTTAATAAATGGAGTGTCTGACTTCTCAGAATTTCAAAAAAATGTAGCATTTGAATATGTAAGGGAAACCTCTATCATCCCCAAGTTTTTGCTGTTTCATCTGTGACTATTCAGGACTGTGGAAGATGGAAAATACAAAGCAGAGATAAAGAATTTTACTTTGCATCTCAGGGTTAGCAAACAATGCAGTGGTAAGAGCAACAAGAAGATAGAATTTTACTTTTAATTAATTACTAAGTTCTTAAATGAATAAAGTCTTCAGCAAATTAACAGACTTGCTATAAAAAAGAGTGATATTGGGCTGGGGTTGTAGGTCAGTGGGGTTGTAGCAAGTTGTAGTCACTTGCCTAGCACATGTGAGGCACTGGGTTTAATTCTCAGCACCCCATAAAAATAAATAAATAAAATAAAGGTATTGTGTCCATCTACAACTAAAAAAATATTTTAAAAAGAATGATATTGACTAAATTATATTGTTACGTTGTGTGCCTGTATTAATATGTAACAACAAATACCCCATTATGCACAATTATAATATACCAATAAAAATTTAGGGACATAAAGGATGGGCCTTGAAGTGGAAGTTTCTGTGTAGTGCATATAGTTGTGGTGAATTTGAGTTTGCAAGTTTGGGGGTGGCAACAGGAGTGGAGTTTAATTGCACTTTCTGATACAGATGGAGACTCTTAATTTCCCAAGGGAAATACAGGAGCAGAAGCAGAAGAAAAAGCACTATGCTAGTGAAAGTCTATAGAACAAAAAGAAAATCTATGGTTGAGTAGGTCCCTCAGTCTAGGGGAAAATAGACGTTTTTAAGAGCAATTGAAATTAAAATACTGTGCGATTCTACAATTGAACAGAGTATTAAGATTACAACATGCTTGATAGGTTAGATTTCTTGTCAAATTGGAGAAGAGAGTAAGCCTTCTCTTGAGGTTGGTGTGAGGGCTGGAAGGGGTCACCAAGCATTCATGATGAATGGATGATAAATTTCCCAATAAATACCTACTATGTTCTCTTTGCTTGAAATAGATTCATGGAAAAACTAAAACATCTTCCTAGATTAAAAACTCAAGGGCTTGGAATGTAGCTCAGAGTTAGAGCACTTGCCTAGCATATACTAGATATGGAATTTGATCCCTAGTGCCTCAAATAAATACAAAATCTCAGGCCATGAAATGATTAACACAGATATGAATAGTCCTACTTCTGGTCAAAAGGAACCACGTCCCCTAATACACAAATCACTATAACTTTACAACCAAAGAACTTCATCTAATATTCCACATTGTTGAATTAGTACAGAACAGTTCTCATCCTTTTTGAATTTCCCTGGATGTAATTTTTAAGGAGAAAGAAGACTTTACATTTGGGAAAATGGGAGAAGTTTTAGGAGATAGTCCACCCTTTCCTAAAAATAGTTTTAGGAAAAGCACACCGCTTTTCTAACTTCTCTTCTTATTTCATTCAGGCTTCTAATTTAATTCTTAGCTCAATCAGATTCTTAAGCCAAACTTGTGTTTAGGTCAGCCAATGAAGTTCTAGTAGAGTCTAGTGAAATGTTTTTCCTTTGGGGCAAAGATTCAACCAGTTTGGGAACAAAATAATTTATTGATCATAGCTGTGAGCTACAAGTACCTAAGCCAACGCCTGAAGTCATAGCCTTAGAACAGAGAGACAAGTATAAGCAAATGTTTCTTAAAGTCCATCAGGGCAGTTTTTTGTTTTGTTTTGTTTTGTTTCTTCCTACTAGTCTATCTGCTGGATGTGTGTGTTGTTCTTATTTACAAGAACATTCAAAGAGAAAGGGATGCATTTGCCAAAAAAGAAACTGATCAAACACAGATGGATGTAGGTCTTTCCTGGTAGGTTTGGGATGGAGACAAAAATGAGGACAGAACACATAAACAAGCAGGGGAAATTAGCTGATGATTATAAGGAAATAGAGTAGAAAATTGATGGATAAGAATGGCCAGAGAGACTCTGAAAAAAAAAATCCAGGTCTGGGCTGAAACTTTTAAAACGAGGAAAGTTGTATCTTGTATCTTCAGTAACTGAAAGGACCTATGGGTTTGACAATATAAAGGACTTTGCTGTAAATTGTGTAGAGAATTGTGGGCAGACCCACCAAAGTCTCTGGTAGGCATTTGAGTTTACCCTGGGCCTCTCAGGTATGTTAAGTCTTAGACATTCATATGTTTCATGTTCCCTAAAAAGCACACCCCTATTAAAGTGTATGTGTATATTGGTGAAAATTTTTCAAATGAGAAAAGGATGGTGGTAAAATCCCAGACAAATTTGCACCCTAGCAACAGCCATTCATCCTCACTTTGGCTTTCCTTTTAGATTCAGGTTCAGTGTAGGTTGTATTGTAGACTGTTTTAGTCAGCTTTTTCACAGCTGTGCCTAAAATACCGACAAGAACAATTTTAAAAGAGGGAAAGATAATTTGAGGGCTCAGGGTTTTAGAGTTCTCAGTCCATAGAAGGTCAGGTCCATTCCTCAGGCTTCAAGTGAGGTTGAACATCATGACTGAAGGGTGTGGCAGAAGGAACCAGCTCACATGGTGAATAGGAAGCAGAGAGAGAGACTCCACTCTCCAGATACAAAATATACACCCCATAGCCACACCCTGAATGAGCCATTTCCTCCAGCCACACCAGACCCGCATCCAGCAACACCCAGTTAATCCTATCATGGGGTAAATTCCCTGTTTGGATTAAGTGTGTGGGCTGATCATTTCTCCTTCAAACCTTCTTGCATTGTCTCACATGTGAGCCTGCGGGGGACACCTCACATCTAAACCATAACATGGATAAAGTGTAACTGGTGACCCCACAGACAAGGCACTGAGGAGCTTCAAACAATGCCCTCAGAACAAAGTATTATATAATACAAGAGCAAAGAGTTGGGTGTTTCACATCCACAACACTACTTTAGTGTATAAGCAATTTTACTTCATCTAACCTACTTTATCAAACATGGCAAGTGTGATATCTGAGCTCAGATCATGTTCGGCTTCTTGAATTTTTCCTAGAGAGTAATTTGGATGAGCATCAAATTAAGTGCAGCTTCATTAATAACTGCAGCAGCCACTGCAGTCTCTAGGGTAGTTACACTAAATGTATTTACATAAAAAAGTGATTATTCTTTAGTCTCTATGGAGATATGGAAATGTGAATTGCTAATTCCAACTATTAAGACCTGCACTGGATTGTGGAAGTATGATACTGAACCGTTTTAGAACTCAGAAGGAAACTGGGAATTATATTTCAGTGTTGACAAGTAATTGCTACTGTTATTCCAGATTTGTTAATATCTTCAGCAAATGTGGACTTAATTACTAAAATACGCTGTCTTGCAATTTGGACAATGGAAAACATCACTCAAAACTTTTTCCAAGTCCTCAACTCATTTTATTTAAGAGAAGGCAATGTGAAAAATGACATAATTGATTAGGAAAGTAAGTAACTGGCACTTGAATACAAGTGGCCTCTTTCTGTCGAGAATGGAGTTCATTACTTGCTGCTGTTCAAAGAATGACATGAAGCCAATAAAGCACTTTGTGCAATTTTTCAGTCACTCCTTCCCAATTGTATAGTTTCTGCTTGTGAACCAGTTCCAAAAGACTGTCAGGGTATATGTGCTATTTGGAAATTTATTGCATGTGAAAAATATTTTTATTTTTCCAATTCATACTTGCTTTTTTCCAATTTTCTGGCCTGTGTTTTTGGACTTCTAAACTAATGAAGACACCCAACCCAGCCAGTAGCATTTCTATTGCTCCATGAAACCTGACACTTCATACAAAAAATACTACTAGATTTGAACAAATTTGAATTGTTGTCAATGTTTTTAAAAATAACTGATGTTCTGGTTTATCTCCTAGAAGTTCCCTTTGACTTTTGGAATAGTAGATCAATTCTGTGCTACTCTCTGTCCCTACTTCCCTACTAGTCTTGGGGATATTTTATCTTTGTGTGTGTGTGTGTGTGTGTGTGTGTGTTCTTGAGTCTGTGATATCTTTCTGAAGTTTGCCTACTCTCCATAAGAAGAATTGCAAATAATGCACTATTTTGCTGAGTGACTGATCAGATTTGCTGAGCTTCTTTTTTAGCAATTATTTAGAAAAATAATTTCTATGACACTAAGATTCAGAGTGTTGGTTTTATTTTAAAGCTATCACACAGCATAACAGGTTCTGGTAGTTTTTTTCCAATTTTGTATTTTCATAGCATTTGAAAATAATATGGAACAATTTTTTTTAAAAAAAGGAAGAAAGGACTGCTTTTATATCATATGCACATTGATTCAATAAATTATATTATGGAGGTTTGATGTATATTGATTATAGTTAAATTTCACCAATAAAAGTTATCTTAAACAGACAAGTGATGTTACTTAATTATTTCTATAACATTTTATAGCTACTGTGCACAGATTTTAAAAGAAAAAAATTAGAACAATGTGGGTTTGACATTTTAGAGAAAAAAATCTTACATATCAAATGCACTATCCTCTTCAATAAATGTTTATATCTGCACATATATATATATATATTACATATATATACATACACATGTACAAATTGTAACAAAAAACAATCATTCCAAAGCTACATCTTAGTAGAATTACTAGACATACAAAAGGATGTAACTGAAGAGCAAAGAGTTGAGAAGTTTGGGAGAAAATTGGTGATGAAACAAATGGTAGTAAAATAAAAAGAGAAAGATCAAGCACATCCTGTGATAACTAGTCAAGATCCTATTGAGGTATACTTTAGTGAATACCATGGCTCTGATTCATAGGTAAACTTTATTTCTGATATTTATATCTTTGATTTTATTCAGTTGTGTTTTGACATTTTTTTATGCATAGAAATCCTGTACATATTGATTAGAATTATGCCTGAGTAAGTTATTTGTGGGTACCAATGTAAACAATATATTTTTTAAAACTACCAAATTCTAGTTTTTCATTGCTAGTATAATTATACAAAAGCAACTCACTCTGCACATTAGTGTTATATACTGTAACATTGTTATTCTTGCTTATTAATTTCAGAAGGTTTTTTTTAACAGATCTTTATAATTTTCTATGCAGATAATTATGTCATTATAACCAAGGTTACTTTTAATATATCTTCCTTGTTTCCTACTCTGCATTTCCACTTTCCTTTCCTTGTCTTTTTCACTAGCTAGAACTTTCAGAACAATGTTGAACGGTGGTGGTAAGGGAGGATAAGCTGACCTCGCTTCTAGTCTTAGATGGGATCCTCATTATGATGCTGGCTATACATTTTTTGTGGGCATTCTCTTGTCAAGTTGAAGAAGTTACCCTCTATTCTGAGATTTATCATAAGTGAGTACTGGATTTTGTCAAATGCAGTTGATAAGAGAGAATGTTTTTCTTCATTAGCCTAATGATGTAGTAGACTACACTAAGTGATTTTCAACTATTGAACCAATTTTGCCTATCTGGAATATCTCACTTCTTTAGGATGAATTTTGTATCTATGTTCATGAGAAATATTTGTTTGTAGTTTTCCTTTCTTGTAATGTCTCTATCTGGTTTTGGTAGTAATGATGATTTGGAAGATGTTTGCTTTTTTTCTGTACAAGAGATTGTAGACAATCATCATTTCTACCTTAAGTGATTGGTAGAATTCACCCATCTGGACCTGATGCTTTCTTTCAGAAATGATGTTAATTTTTGGTTCAATTGCTTTAAGATATGGGGTTATATAACTTTCTCCTTGGGTGAGTTTTGATAGATGTGCTTTTCAAATAATGAGTTCACACTGTTTAAGTTATCAAACTGGTGAGCATAGGCTTATTCATGACATTCTTTTATAATCCTATTCTTGTTCATGGAATTAATTTTGATGACCCTTCTTGCAATCATGATTTTAGCAATTTTTTTCTCACTCTCTTAATTAATTTATTTATTTGGTTAGGTTAGCCTCACTGAATTTTTTTTATTGATTCTTTAAGGATTACTTTTAGATTCATCAATATTCTCTCCTGTTTTCCATTTCATTGATTTTCAGCCCCCCCCCCCCACCGTTTTGCTTGATTTAGACTGGAAATGTTCTTTGTCTAGTTTTCTAGGAAAATAGCTTATATAATTTATTTTAGAATTATAATATTTTAAACATATATATTTAAAGACATAAATTTTCTTTTAACCACTGCTTTTTGTCAAATTCCACAAAGTTTAAGATGTTTGGAATCATTTCTGTTTAGGTCAAAATATTTTAAATTTCTCTTAAGACACTTCTTTGAACATATGTTTTATTAAAATATCTTATTTAATCTTCAAGTGTTTGGGGATTTTCTAATCCTATTTCCAGAACTGATTTCTAGTTTAATTATTTTGTAGTTTGAGAATATTGTTTATATGATTTTAATTTTTGTTGATTTGTTAAGGTATCTTGCAGAATGTTAAGGTATGTTGCAGAATGTTGTGTATCTTGGAAAACATTCTATGTGAGCTTCAAAAAGTATACGTTATTTTGTTGTGTTGGATGGAGGATTCTATAAATGTAAATTAGAGAAAGTTCAGTGTTATTTGGGTCAGTAATATCCCTATTGATTTCCTGCCTGCTTGATCTATTCATTACTGAAAGAGGAATATTGACATCTCTAACTCTAATAGTGGATTTGTAAATTTCTCTTGCAGTTCTATCAGTGATTGCTTCACATAAAATTTTGATTTACTCTTGTTAGATGCAAATATACTTAGCATAATGTTTTCATGGATAATTAAACTCCTTATCATATGTAATTCCACTCTTGTTCCCTGATAATTTTCCTTGCTCTAAAATCTATTTTATCTAAGATTGATGAAGGTATTCCTTATTTTCTTGATTAATGCAAATATGTTAGAACTATCAGTATCCTATTACTTTCAACTTCTCTGATTCCTTATATTTGTAGTGAGTTACTTGTACACTGCATATAGTCATTTTGTTAACCATCTCTGACAATCTAGGTTTTTAAATTTGTATATTTAGAAAAATTTAAAATAAGTAATGATACAGTTTGACTAATATCTACCATGTTTGTAATTGCTTTCTATTTCTGTTTTTTTGTTTTTTCTTTCTTTCTGTTTGCCTTCCCTGTTTTAATTGACCAATTGTATTTTAACTTCTCCCTTAGTATACCAATTATACTTCATTTTCAAATTTTCAAAGTGGGTAATTTTTGAGTTTAATTAAAATCTGTATTTTTACATAGTTAACAATGCATATTCCCCTTAAGATAATTGCACTACTTCATCTGTAAGGCAGGTACCCTATAACAGGATACTTCCAATTCCTTCTTCTGTTCCTGATGGCATTCATGTTACTGATTTCATTTTCCCACATGGCATAGTTATATAATACATTGTTGTTTTCCTTTAAGCAAATATTTATCTCCTTGCTCTAGTAAAATAAGAAAAATAAAATATTTTATATTTATGTCTTCTGTTTTTCCTTTCTTTCTGTAAGTCTAACTTCTTAGCTATATCTTTTTTCTTTCCCCTGCATAATTTCTTTGTTTTTGTTTTTGTGTTTCTAAGCAGACTTGGTAGAAATTGAAGCATTGATAAATAAGATGAATAAATTTTAAATGACAATGATCTCTGGTCTAAATTGTTTGTAGAAGAAAATATTCATCAACAGGAACTTGAATAACCCTTTAGTTCCAGGAAAAAGCTTTAAAAGTCACATCAGTCAAAATAGGATGGAAGATATGAGAGGACCATCTTGTTCAGTGGTTGATTTAGCTTTGCTCTTTGCCTCCTGCCTATAGTGTAAAAGCATTTTGGAATTTCTCTTGGATTTAACTGTTTGGCACAAGCCTGATATGCACTTTTAACCTTCTGAATTCATCAGTTTTACTCTAATATAAAGATAACAAATGACTTAGTGAAAAAAAAATAAGATGCATTAATTTCTATTGCCACTGTTACAAATTACCATAAACTTAGGCTTAAGACAATTCAAATGCATTATCTTACAGTTCTGGATGTTGGAATTCAGAAGAACATATAACTGAGCTAAAATCGATGTGTGGGTGGAGGTGGTTCTTTTCTGGAAACTCTAGGGAGGAATCTATTTTCTTGACTTTTTCAGCTCCTGGAAGGTTTCTTCATTCCCAAACTCCAGTTCCAAAGTCAGCAACATCTGGTTTGGTATCTTTCGTATTGCATCCCTCTGAGATTGACTTTTCTTCTGTATACCACTTCTATTTTCAAGAACTCTTGAAATTGCCTCGCCCCTGCCAGAGCAATCTCCCAATTTTAAGATCATCTAGGTGGCAAACTTAATTTCATATAACCTTATCTGCGCCATGCCACATGACATATTCACATGTTCTGAGAATCAGAACCTAGACATCTTGGCAGAATACATTATCTGTCTACAACACAGGTCATTCAGATTTCTTAAAGGTCACTTCTTTATATATTTAATTTTTTTAATTTGAAGATTTAAAGTGTAGTATGGGGGTTGTGAAGAATTATTCTTGCATTTTATTGTTTTTCCCTTATTGTTGTAAACTTGATGGTTGATTGGCTACAGGTATCCATATAAAGGGAGGAGTCAAGGATTCTGAGGACTATGGTTAGAGGAAGGCAGGGAGTTGTTGGAAGGAGGAGCATCCTAGGAGCTGTATCTTTATTTGAGGAAGGTGAAAGGCTCAGCTTGACATTATGCTCAATTACCAAGTGGATGTTTCCCATGTAGTTGGCCAGGAGCATGAAGCTTACTAAAGAGAAATAATTGCTGAAGATAAAACTTTAAGAGTTATTCACATATGCATGGTAATTAAAATCAGGTAAGTGGCTAAAGTCCTTTCAGGAAAACTTAGCTACATAGTAAAAAGATAAGAGGGCCTGACTTATAAATCTAAAAGGGATCATTCAAGGGCCAGCCTCAGACTGATTCCCTTGCCAAGAAAACTGAGAAACGTTGTTGGACAGGTAGAGAAATCCCATAAGAGGGAGGATCATGCAAGCTGGAGAAAGAGAGTACCACTAGAAAATAGTAGCAAACAGAACTACTAAATGATATAGAAGGCAAATTAAGCTAAGACAGGAAAAAAGAAATTGAATTTATTAGTGATCACCTTGTCAAAAGTTGGGTCACTGCCTTGGTGGAAATGGTCACCACATTCAAGTGTATTATGGAGAAAAAGAAGGTAAATAGCTAATTGAAGAGCAACTGAAGTGCACAAGGGGAGAATACAGGAGAAATCTGGGCATTTGACATGTGATGAGGGAAGCCATCAGAGGTGTTGTGCTGAAGGTACAAGAGAAAGAAAAAATGAAATGTGAGTCCTTGAGGAGAGAGGACAACTGAAGTGACAACAGAATTGTCTTCAAGCCCAGATAGCACTTTTAAAAGATCTGAATTAAAAGGACAGGGGAAGCAAAAATAGACTCACATAGTTTTCATTTGTTGCTGAACAACTTGGGAATTCTCAGCTAATTGAGGTAGATGCCTATTATAAAGATTATTATATAACACTTGGCAGCTCCCATTGGTCTAGCAAATAAGCTCTCACACTTTGGCTTCCTTTAAATTTTAAAATTTTAATGCCTTTTGGAAACTTGAATTATAAGAATGTGGTGGTAGTCAGACTTCTAGGGTAACTTCCAATGTTCCCCACTTTCTGATGTTCACACCGTGTGTAGTTCTTTTACATTTAATGTGAACTGGAGTTGGTGAATTGCTTCTAACAGTGAGGATATGGCAAAAGTGATGGAATGACACTTCTGAGATTATGTTATACAAGACCATAACTCCCATCTTGCTCATTTATACTGATTCTCAATGGTGAGTTGTGCTGTAGAGAGGTCTCCATGGCAAGTAGCTGAAGAGAGGGCTTCTGGTTAACAGCTGGTGGGAAACTGAAGCTTTTACTCCAACAAATAGTGAGGAACTCAATCTTGGCAACAACCTGGTGAGCAAGCTTGCAAGTGGATAGTTACCCAAGTGAATCTCCAGGTGACTACTCTAGCCAGCTCTGTGATTGTAGTCCTGTGAGTAACCCAGAGTTGGAGGACCCAGCTAAGCTGTGCTAGGAGTTTGGACTCACTGTGACATAATCAATGCTGTTGTTTTAAGGCACTAGGCTTTGAGGTAATTTGTCATGCAGCTATAGATAACTAATACAGACATTGTGTTATTTCTTTGGGATTTATCCTTGATTATTATCTATAGAGAATAAAATGTAAGCCAAGAGCATGGTGAGTTTAGAATGTAGTTTCTGAATAAGAAGAAGCTCAACTGAAAGTAGATGCTTCAGCTGATTAACCTAAGTCTTTTAGGGACTTAGGAAGATTAAGCAGCAATATTACTCTCTAATCTTCAAGTGAGATTTAAGTTGAGCCAGGTGGTCTGTATCATTCTTTGTTTTCAGCTAAATCAAGAATCTTAGACTCTTAGTATAAATTTCTTTTTTCTTTTCTTAAAGAGAGAGTGAGAGAGGGAGAGAGAGAGAGGGAGAGAGAGAGAGAGAGAGAGAGAGAGAGAGAGAATTTTTTAATATTAATTTTCCAGTTTTCGGCGGACATAACATCTTTTTTTTTTTTTTGTATGTGATGCTGAGGATCGAACCTGGGCCGCACGCATGCTAGGTGAGCGCGCTACCGCTTGAGCCACAACCCCAGCCCTCTTGGTATAAATTTCAACCATAGCATTTTTGTTCTTAATTATATGGGCTTGGAGAGGGCTTTTTAGAACAAGTTTTATCCTAATCGAAACAAAGGGATTAAACACTATACTTATAAAAAAAATTTAAATGTGAAGCCTAGAATACTGTTAATTCTTTCTCTGTGTAGACACAAGCTCACTATCTTTTGACCAGATAATAGGGGTTATAATTACTTAATGCAGTATGGCTTCTCCCTTTCTGCACACCCAAAGTGGACATCATCTGTCAGAGAAGACCCAGTGCACAGAGAGAGACTAAACTCACCAAGTTTCATGCTTTTTCCATTTTTACAAGGTTAAGAGTCAGCAGGATTGAACTGAAAAAAATATTAGGGATCATAAATAAGGTGGCTATATGGTTGTAAAGAGCATTGAGCAGCTTATGCCATTGTTATTAAAAATTTATAACACATACTGGATACGTTAGGGAAATTTATCCATTTGAAAAAGTAGAGTTGTTTGAGGGCTGACTTTTTCAGATAAGAATACACTCAGAGAGGAACTAATTTTTAAGCTCTTATTATATACTACCTTGGTCTGTATCCTAGGTTGAAAATGTTGGGTCAGCTAGTTGAAGCATATTTGTTCTATTTATTGAGAATCTGCCATGTTCCTGTTCCCATCCTAGAAAACAGGAAGTTAAGGGTGAACATGATACATTTCTGAATTAAACCAGCCAAATGGTTTAACTGTATAGGTAAATTAGTTTCAACTAGCAGCTAATATAAGCCTACAAGTAAAAGTATAAAATAAAGTTACCTAGTGTGTGATACAAATGTGTGTGTGTGTGTGTGTGTGTGTGTGTGTGTACATATATTCATTCACACACCACTAATCCCAACTGTCTTCTCTATTGGTAAATACCTAATTACAGAATGGCTAGCATATTGTCTCTGTTTGGGGTCTTGATTCGCTTATTAATCTTTCTTCAGTTGTTTCTGTAATCATTTGCTACTTTTAGGGATATTTGTGACTTAGCTTTTCAGTGTCACTCAAAATTGGTCATATATTTAAACATTTACTACATAGATTTTGGCAGTGTTATTTTTCTTCTCTGCTTGCATTTCTAATTGTCATAATTGGTATTAGTCCATATCATAAGAAGAATTTAAGTGGTATCTATCTGTGGGAAGAATCAGGCTTACAACTTTCCCAGCCCTATATACAAACATTTGCTCCTAGGCTGACATCTGCCTATCTAATAGAATCAGTCTTCTCTCATCCTAACATCTGCCTTTAATTAAAAAAAAAATCTGGATTTGTTGCTATCAATTGGGTATAGTCCATGCATGGTGAAACTTGATGTAATTCATATGTGAATTATAGATGGGTCTGCCTATTATCATCAAAACCATTGATTTGGAGAAGGATTTCTTTAGGTCAAATTAAAATTATAAGAACGATGCAAAACTGAAACCTTGATCTTTCTGACTCCAGATGGCATAATAAGCATACTTACTGTTTCCCCTTTATCTGAGATCCAGTTAATGTAATAACAGGAAAAAAACTTTAAAAGGAATAAATTCATGCTAAAGGAGATAACATAATGTAGGGTAATTATTAGCAGATGACAGATTTCAACAAATTTCTGGAAGAGATAAATCAAATGGGAGTGTTTTAACAAATAGAGCAGAGAGGAGGGAGTCATAAACCAGAACACTCAGAGAGATTCTCCCAGGAAAATGAAGACAGATGATCTCTCCTTGTAGTACTCGGTAAAGCTCCAGACTTGTGTTCAGATGCGGATGGGAGAAGAGGCTCAAAGCTATGATAAATTGAAAGACTATCAAAGAGCATTTGCACTAGAGATCCATCCCCTCTCCTGTCTCCTTGCACACTGGTTTATCAGCATCCTGATTTGGACTCCTAGTAGAAACAAAGACTCTTCTCTTCTGCTGGGTGTGATGGCACATGCCTGTAATCCCAGGACTCTGGAGGCTGAGGCAAGAGGATTGCAAGTTCAAAGTTAGCCTCAGCAACCTTGTGAGGCCCTCAAAAACATAGTGAGACCCTGTCTTTAAATAAAATATAAAATAAGGACTGCAGCTACAGTGGTTAAGCACCTCTGGGTTCAATACATGGCAGCTCGCAAAAAAATAAATAAAAATAATAAAGAAGTTAAATATTTGACTGATCAATGAGTACCGAGGCTAATAGAATGGAAATTGTTTTCCAAAGTGATGCCTCCTTATTCGGACGTTTTGAAAGTCCCAAATTAAGGAAAAACTTCTCCTCCTGTCACCTAAAGCAAATATTACAAGTTATCAAGCTTTGAACATGTAGTCTGGATCCTCAATTTACCTTTCTACCACTTAATTTTTAATCTTAAAGCAAAAGAATGGATCATAAGATGCTTGAAGAAAATGCATAAAGAGAAGGATCAAAATAAAGAAAAATGGGAGTTCATAACCCACTTGATTCTAATGTATGAAATATGATTTGTCAAGAGCTTTGTAATGTTGTGAACAACCAATAAAAAAAGAGACCTGATCCTAGAGAAAAGACATGAAAATTTAGAGGCTAGACAAAGATAAAAGGAAAATTTAGAGGATGAACACAGGAAAAAGAAAACTCAGTACAAACATCCTCAAGGAAACTGAAGATGAGCTGGTACGTGAAGAGTAGGTAAAAAGGGAACATTAAGAAAACAAGAAAGGCAATAAAGAAATTGAAAGTTATGATCATTCAATAGAATAATTAACAGAAGTAAAGATAATAAAAGTCTATAGGACATATGGTGAAAAGAAAATACATAGAAAATATTTAAAAAATTATTCTAGAAATAAAAGAATCCATGTAGTAGAAGCACAGACAGCATAGTCCTCACAAGCAGCAATTGGTGTTTGAATATAATGGAACAAAAGTCTTCAAATACCTTCAAGGGAAAATAGCTTTGAACTTATAATTCTACACTAAGGTAAATTATTAAGTATGTCAGATCTACAAGGTCTCACAGGATGCCACACCTCTTTCCTAAGAAGAACAATTAGGGTGTATACCAACAAAACAAAGTTAAAAACCAAGAGTCAGACATAGCTTACATAAAATTGTGGAACTAAGCAAAGGGTTCAGTGAAAATAAAGATGAGGATGATGACATAAATAGATCTATCACATGATCAGTTCATATTAAAACAGATCTGTGAGATCTATCAGGAGATAACGGTCTTTCAGACATGAGAGCCAAATAGAATTCCATAATAGGAAGAACTAATAATGCCTGTAAAATATTATTAATGTGGTGAATAAGACATGGTTCTTCTGTCAACAAGTAAAAAGAAAGATAGGGCAGATGTGTTAGGGGCAAGCAAACTTGAAATTGCCTCCAAAGTTATACTCTAAATAGGTGTTCCAGCTCTGGCTGAACATTGAGATCAGCTGGGGAGTTATTGCAATCACCATACTTATGCTGTGCCCCACACCACATACATCACAGTCTGGTTTTGAGGATCCAGGTCCCCCAAAAAAGAAAATGTGTATACACACAAATCACACAGTTCCCCAAGTAATTCCAATGTGTAGCCATTGGAGTGCTATTCTAAATATAAGCAAGCTGAGTTTTGACATGATTTTGTGGAACTGAACCAGAATAAGAAAACATTATTATTTGACTTTGCTTTTTAGGAATTAAAGAGATTGTGGCACTGAAAATAGAAACTCTATTATCCTCTGCTGTGTAGTTAAGTGTATTTACATAATTAAATGAGAAAAGCTTAATTTTGTTTTAATTTTTTAAAATCAATTTTTGTATATGTTATAATAGAAATTATATTTTAGATAATCTCTCATACATCACTTAATGGGCTTACATATTTTAAAAATTTTCTCAGAATGCCTCTGTAAGATAATGAATATTATATTATCATTTACTATGGACTAATATAAATTGGTAATGACACTGTTCTCTCACTTCATTCTGGTCCTGGCTGAAATGTAAAATCCCTCAGAAAAACTATATATATCCACCTCATGTAAAATAAGAACCTTTGTGATTCTTGTTCTCTTTAATTTTTCCTCATAGCACTTACCAATTTTGGACTTTATTGATGCATCTATTTTTGTCTCTTATTCCCATTTTTCTTCTGAAAAATATGCTTAAAGGCAAAAATATTATGTACTATTTATATCAAAGATGGATTACTTTGAAGGCAGTACATGTGTGTACATGAAATAAATTAAAGCTGTAAGGTTTATAATGCCATGGGCTATGCCATATGCCTCTTTGTTTTCCATTATCAGTCATAATGTTTTTTGCACTGATCTACAATGTCCACAAGTCTAATGGAAGAAGTAGAGTAAGACATGTGCACTTTGGAATCCCAGCATAAAATAAGTGCTCATTTTCTTATATAGACTGCCACACTTCCTGCTGCTAAAGCTTGCAGTAATTTGGCAAAACTTTGCAATATATTAACCTTGTTTCATTAGTGACTATAAAAATGCACAGGGATATGACCAATTTTTGCAAGACAGAGTATAGGTCTGTTCCCAGGGAGCAGTTTAGTTGATTTAGCTGATCTAGGACTTCTTAAATCTTTATGTTAAGAAGTTCTTTAATACCCCATAATTTTCAAAGCCCCAGATAAGGAAACATTAGTCTTGTTGCCTAGTATGTAGGACATGATAGCTGACCTTACTATATTCATTTGAGCTTCATTCAAGTCATTACCTCTCATCCAAGTCAAATATGAGACAAAGAAAAAAAGTAGATAAAATATTTGAACATGGATTCATTTAATCTATGTGTAAATAAATGATTCTCAAATTGTTATAAAATAATACTCATACAAAGAGTTATCTTGTGTCAAATTTTATTTAAATTATTAATATAGAAACCCACAGGGTAAAAAAAGCTGACTCAAAGAAGATATAAGAAATTTAGATTTATAAGGTCAGTGGGAAAAGAAATTTGGAATAAGATTGCTTAGTTTGATACAGAACATATTAATATCCTACACAGAGAAATAAAACTACAACCTTTGGGGCTATCTTCTCTGCCAAATTGAAGAAAAAAAAATAGAATATGCTTCATTTCCTACAAATTAATCTTTAACACTACTGAATTAGAAGACACATGAGTCCTAATCAACTATGAATAGTAAATAAAAATTATATTCTGTGAAAAAAATCAGGCGACCTTCAGGAAATTGTGTTAAAAAATGTTCTAGTATACTGGTGTAACCTTTGTTTGTTTGTTTGGTTTGGTTTAGTTTTATTTTTTGAGATGGGATCTCACTATGTTGCTCAGACTGGTCTTAAACCCCTGAACTCAAGAGATTTTCTGTCTCAGCCTCCTGAGTAGCTGGTACTATGGATATGTTCCACTGTGCTTAGCTATAATATAACATTTTCTAAAAAAAAAATAAATAAATAAAACTATTTCTTTTTGCCTATTTCCACATTTGGCTTATTTTTCCCCCTGAACACACGTTAATCTTTAAAAGTTGTTGTGAAAAATGTACTTATTTTAAAGGGAAGAAAATTATTTGGGAAAAGTTAATATAATACATGAATATTTTGGAAAAGGGTTAAAAGCAGTCTTGCTTAGTACAACAATATTTGAAAGTACTCTTAGATTCTCAGAATTATGTTGTTAAACATATAGAACTTCCCTTTTCAAAACAAAATCAATTGTGTCTGCTTATATTGAATTATCTAGTATGCTAATAATAGTGAATAAAAATAAAACTTCCAGGCCACTCAAACATTGTTCTATCCAAGAATTAAGCTTCTTCTATTTGAGAACGTTTGTATAAAGATCACTTCAGTCATTTCCTTGTTGAATTCCCTTATTTAGTATTCTGAGATGTCCAGGGCTGGGTACTAAATACCTTGAAGTTTCCCTATTTCATTCTGTGTGGCTTCTAATAACAAGAATAGTGCTACGTGTTTGAGTACTTGATCATATCGTTTGATGCTGTCTTCTACTTGCTGCACTGTTTTTCAATCATGTCTTTCTTCAAACACTGTATCCCACCAGAGGCTGCACATTTTGTCTGTCTGCCATATATCTGGGCAGTGTGTTCCAAGTACTGCAATCCCCTCCTCTATGGCTCTACTCATCTCAACTCTAATGAAAGGGCAAAAAATGCTCTCTTTTAAAGTCCATATTTAGGAAAATTTCAGTAAGTAAAATGATTATTGACTGCTTTCCCTTTCTTCCCTTCATCTGTCTCATATCCTTGTCCTTTTCTTCCTTCACCTGACACTCCTACTTTCCTGTCTCTGGTTGTTCTTTAGGGTCTTTGGTGTGAACCATCCACTGTCTCTAGAGAGCATTAGCCTTCAGACTGCTTGCAAATATGGTCCTTCTTTGGAAATGAATTGTTATTTGGATTTACTTAGTTATACTTCTAATGATAATTTGTATTAATACTAGAGAAAATGTAAAGTTTTCATGGGTTCAGCAGAAGATTTGATGATTATTTTACAAATAAATTGAAACTGAAAAAAATACCTTGCCTAGTGTTGGGGAGTCAAGTTGGTACCAACAATATCTCTCATTCTCAGATTAGTTCTGTTAGAAATGGAAATTTTGCAAAGAATGTGTAAACTTCAGAGTTGAAGTGTCTGAGTATGACTCTCAATGTGGTCCTTGACTGTACTGGTGATTCTCCAATGTGTCCTGATGAATCAGCAGCAGCAGCATGTACAAACTTGCTAGAAGGCTCCATTCCTCACCTATGAAATCAGAGATTCTGGAGTTATTATTTAGACTAAAAAATAATAATTATTATAATAATATGACTATATTTATACATATTTATCATATTATTATTAATAGTTATAACTATATAGTTCTATATGTTTGCTATATAGTTCTATGTCTAACAATTGTTAAAACTATTATTATTAATATAATATCCACAATATTATAACTATTAATAATTAACATAATTATTTTAATAGTTATAATAATATAACAACTATTATTTGGTATAAATAATAACTTAGTACTCTCTATTTTAATAAGTTACATAGATGTTCTCTTTGATAAAATTTGAGAACCATTGGACTGCATTGTTTGTGTGAGCCTGACCTAATTATTATTCAACTTCTTTGAACATTAGTATCCTCATTGGTAAAATGAAGTTAATAATATTTCCTCTTTTCAGGTCACGGTCCCAAGAATTAAATGAGAAAATCCATGTACGTAATTTAATGCCATGTATTACACCACAGAGTAAACGTTTAATAAATTTCAACCCTTCTTATTAGCTGTTATCCTCTGTTAGTTGAGACTGTCATATTTGATTTTTAAGAACCTAACCTGCATTGCTACTGTATCTAATCCTAATGTCTTTGATATTCATTCTTCTAAATGGAAGGGGGAACTCTAAGACTTAAATCAGGTTTGAATTCAAGTACTAGGAACACTACTAGTTGTGTATGCTATTAAAATTCTCTAACATTTGTTTTTTTCCACTATAAAGTGGGGATAATAATTTCTTCAGGTGGTTGTTGGCAGTTAAACATGATTAAATATGTAAAACCTCTACAGTAGGGCACAGATTAGATATCCAACATAAAGAGCTTCTTTTCCTGCTCCTACAGTCATTTTTTATTTGGCCTCTGACTCTTTTCACATTGTAATTATTATAGTTTGAATCTGAGATGTTCTCCCCAAAAGCTCTTGTGCTAATGCAGGAATGTTCAGAGCTAAAATGAATACACTATGACGGTGATAACCTCACCAGTAGATTAATCCATCTGATGAATTAATAATTTGAAAGGATTGATGTACTTTTCCATTTACCATCAGAATCAAGCAATGGAATCTCTATAGAGATATCCTTATAGGTCAACTACCCTACAACATAATAATATTTCCATATCTAACTGATGACCAGGGTCAACTACTCTTCCAAGTTGGTCAATCTTTTCCTTGACTCTAGATATTTTATAAGAGTAAACAGGTTTCAATCACAGCTTAAAGTTTAGTGGAATCTTTATAGTGTCTCCTGTTTGAGGTATTCCTTATGTGAACAAAGACAACAAGTTCAAAGAATCTAAAGGTACAATGATGGCATGCAAAAAGAATCTAAATGGGTAGCTTGTAGTAAAATTAAGTTAGCTATTTCTACTTCCAACTCTTGGTTACCAAAAATAGGCAATTC
The DNA here is from genome assembly GCF_964194105.1 of Spermophilus citellus. Taxonomy (NCBI): domain Eukaryota; kingdom Metazoa; phylum Chordata; class Mammalia; order Rodentia; family Sciuridae; genus Spermophilus; species Spermophilus citellus. Next base: position 167,329,624 of record NC_138182.1, on the reverse strand, counting down.
TACCTGTTGGAGTGTTCTTGATTTAAGGAATATATTGCAACCAAGAGTTTAGGGCCTCATCTTTTTGGTGTGTTTTCTCTATTGACAATTTATCTATGTTTTCAAAATGCTGTTTCATTACTCCTTCATTGTGTAGATGGTATAATATGTGATGGGATGAGTAGAGTCCTCAGAAATGAGACTACTGCTGTATCAACTTTCTGTAACATACACCCATTTATTGAAGATATGATGATATTATAGATACCAAGTGGGTGAATTAAAAACTCAGTAAAGTTAATAATGTTGTTGGTTTAGGCAAACCATATCTATAATATACCCCAACACCAGCAGTATGACCAGATATACTTTCCGGGATGGAGGCTGTCTAATGTAGCTAACATGCCACCATGTGCCAGGTTGGATCTTCAAAAGATGCTTTCAAAAAATCCTGACCCTTATCAGTAGAATACTTTGTACCTTTCATCCTTGTACTTGTAGACTGTATGAATTTTGAGGCATTTGTTCCCAGAAGGAACACCAAGTGCCAGGTAGGACTCTTAAAAGAATGATGCTATCTATATTTAAGGCGTGAATTTAGTCTATGTCTTTTGCTAGATAGAATGTTTTGCATTTAGTAGCCGTAGTGAGAAATATTTTCATTTGGCCCTTGCATATCCTCTATCCTTGCTACTATAAGCTCATTATAAGCTTAATATTGCAAGCATAACGATGGCCAACTGCAGGGTGACATCATTTAGCTGAGTCATACTTCATGGTGAGTGCTCTCCGATTGACTTTAACATGTGACACGGTAATCTTCACTTCATGTACTTAGTAACTGTATCCACATCCACTTTCCATGAAATCCTTGTCTAATATTTCAATGTTTTTTCCCCAGGACTTTCATCATACAGATAAGTCATTCAGCTCTATGGTAGTCCCTGGACATTAATGTGTCATCACTTGCCCTTGGAGAATTTCTTCTCACCACTTTTACAGAAGAACCCTGACTTGAGCTGCATTTTAGTGGCATTCTTTTGGGTGTGCACCTTTTGTTCAGTAAATCAATTTGAACTTTTTTCTCATTATCAACAGCCCATAAGCCTCCCCCACATCCATGCTGGTAAAACTTTCTGGCACAATGCTTGGTGACTCTACTAGAATCCTGTTCCTAATCAGAAGGCTCAACCATTACATTCTCTTTCAAGACCCATTACTATGCCAGAAACTGTTTTACAAATGGTTTGTAAGTTCTCTACTGCATGGTAAATCAGTGTGGTATTCTGTGAGGTATTCAGATAGCCCTAGTTTCTGTATTATTCTGAGTATCAGAGCATTGGCAAAACCCTGGGCTCATATTATAATACTTTACTGGAGTCTTCCCTTTGTTTTACATTTTGCTTTGAATTGATAATTAATTGCCTTTACTCATTGCAATCACCATACTGACAGTCATCCAACACCAATATCATTAGAGTGATTACATCTGAACTTCTCAAGTGCCTGAGGTAGTACATCTACCTGTGTATTACCTTCCACCAACAAACCCTCCCAGTTTGACTTTTGTGAAATTTACTAATTTCATCATGGCAAGCTTAGTCTTTCCTTATCACTGGTGATTGTCCCCCATTGTGTACAATCTGGAAAGCAATATACTTCCAATATCTCATTATATTTTATTTTTAATTATTTTGCTTAGTTGGAAAGAAAATGTATAATAAAAAATAGAAATATATTTTTTTAGATTCATTCTGGAGCAAGTTGCCCACCTAATTCTTCTTCACTGCCAAATGCTTGATGTGCTACTCAAACAAGGGTTTACTACATAACCTTAACCCAGCCATCAAAATTAGCAAATTAACATTGGAATATATTACCAATGTTATTTAGATTTACTCCTATCTAACTTTACCTGAATACCCATTAATCAACTTTTCCCCTCTTTTCTCTCCTATTCTCCCCAATTCTGGTAACCAGCATTCTATTCTCTATGTGATAAACTTTTTTTTTTTTTGAGAGAGAGAGAGAGAGAGAGAGAGAGAGAGAGAGAGAGAGAGAATTTTTAATTTTTTTTTTTAGCTTTTTCGGTAGACACAACATCTTTATTTTATTTTTATGTGGTGCTGAGGATCGAACCTAGTGCCCCCTGCATGCCAGGCCAGAGCGTTACCGCTTGAGCCACATCCCCAGCCTTGTGATAAACTTTTTTAGATTCCACATATGAGTGACATTATATGATGCTTGTCCTTCTGTTTTTGGCAAATGTCCTTAACATATATTCATCTTCATTTCAAGCCATGTTGTTGCAAATGACAGTATTTCAGTCTTTTTAATGGTTGAATAGTACTCCAATGTGTTTATGTACCACATTTTCTTTATAAATTTGTCAGTTAATAGATACTTAGTTAAAATGGTTTCTGTTTCTAGGCTATTGGCAATAGTACTGCAATAAATATGTACGATCACAGTTGAGTGTTTGCCTAGCAAGTACATAGCCCTGGATATTGAAGATCAGTATACAGATGTCTTTCCAACATACTGATTTTGTTTCCATTGGATACATGCTCACATACCTAATAGTGAAATTAGGAGTGCTGGATCATTTGTTAGTTCCATTTTCAATTTTTTGAAGAACATCTATACAATCTTCCATAATGACTATAATAACCAATATTTTCACCAACAGTATGCAAGAGTTCTCTTTTCTGCACATCCTCACCAATATTTTTCTTTAGTTGTTTTGATAACAGTCTTTCTTACTGGGTTGAGGTATGATATCTCATTCTGGTTTTGATTTATTTTTCTTTGATGGTTAGTGGTGCTGAGCATGTACCTGTTGACCTATTTGTTTTGTCTTCTTTTGATAAATATTTGTGAAGAGCTATTGACTATTTTTAGCCAGATTATTTGATCTTTAGAGTTTCTTATATATCCTAGATATCAACCACTACTTAAATGTATAGTTTTCAAATATTTTCTTCCAAGTTACCTCTTAACTTAATTATTTCCTTTGCTCTGCAGTTTAAATGTACAACCATTTGTCTATTTTTGCATTTGTTTCCTGTGTTTTGGTGTCTTGTCCAAAAAAACATGCCTATTTCAATGTCCTTAAGTGTTTCTCTTCTATTACCTTCTAGTAGTTTCATATCTTACATCTAAGTTTTTAATCTGTTTTCAGTTGACTTTTATAACTTCTAAGAGATAGGGGTCTGGTTTCATTCTTCTGGATGTGAACATTCAATTCTCCCAGCACCATTTCGTGAAAAGATTGTACTTTCTTCAATGGATGTTCTTAGCACCATTGTCAAAAAATTGGTTGGCTGTGTAGGTGTAGGTTTACTTTTAGGCTTTCTACTACATTCCATTGTGCATGTGTCAATTTTTATGCCATTCCATACCATAGCTCTGCAGCACATTTTGAAGTCAGGTAGTGTAATGTCTTTTCCTCAAGAGGTCTTTGGCTATTTAGAAAATTTTATGGTTCTATATAAACTCTAGAAATTTTTTTCCTCTTTTTTTCTAGTTCTGTGAAGAAAGTCATTGTATTTTGTTGCGGACTGTATTGAATCTGTAAAACACTTTGGGCAGAATGGACATTTTAACAATACTCCTTCTAATCTATCAACACTTGATGTCTTTTCAAGTTTTTGTGTCTTCTTCAATTACTTTCATCAATTTTTTTTCATTGTAGAGATATTTTGCCTCTTTGGTTGAAATTATTCCTAGGTATTTTATTTTTTGTAGCTATTTAAATAAGATTGCTTTCCTGATTTCTATTTCAAAAGTTTTTTTATTTGCCATACAACGATACTACTAATATTTGTATGTTCACTTTGAATCCTGAAACGTTGCTGAATTCATTTATTATTTTGAAATTTTTGTGGAGTTTTTCAGGTTTTCTATATTTAAAATCATGTCACTAAAACCAGTGACAATTTGACTTATTCTACGATATGAATGTTCTTTAGTTCTTTTTTGAGCCCAATTGTTCTGTTAGGACTTTCAGCACTATCTTGAATAAAAGTCATAGAAATGGGCATTCATGATCCACATCTTAGAGAGCTTTCAGGCTTTCCCTGTTCATTATAATGTTAGTAATTGGCTTATGGGCTTTATCGTGTTGAGATATGTTCTTCCTTCTATACCTAATTTGTTCAGCACTTTTATCTTGAAGAGATGTAGAAATTTATTAAATGCCTTTTTTCATCTATTGAAATGATCACATGGTTTTTATCCTTCATTCTGCTGATGTGGTGTAGCATATTTACTGATTTGCATATATTGAAGTGTCTCACATCCCTGGGGTGAATCCCTCATGATCATGGTGAATAATTGTTTTTAATATGATGTTGCATTTAGTTTGCTGATGTTCTTTGAGGATTTTTGTATTTATGTTTATTAAAGATGTAGGCTTATAATTGCCTTCCATCCCCTCCTCTCTTTATACCTTTCTTTTTTCTTTCCTTTATTCCTTTCTCCTCCTCCTCCTCCTCCTTATCTAGTTTTGGTATCAGACTAATGCTGGCCAGCCTTATAGAGTGAAGTAGTGAAAGTTTTATTTTATTATTTTTATTATGTCATTGCTAGTTAACTAACTCGATACTCGAGTAGCTTCTCTACTATAAATTACTCTTTTCACTTTTGTTATTATTAGTGGTCTGTAGGAGACACTTTGAGCCCAAATTAATATCCTAATTTTAACTATACTTTCAATTTTTAATTCATTAATTTCTATCAATATGTGCACAACAACTCCTATTTTATTCACTGATTTTATTTTTTTTACAATCATTCTTCATGTTTATGATCAATTTTTCCTAAGTTGACTAGTAGAACCCCCTCAAGCTGGTTTCTGTGTTCTTTTGAGCACTTCCTTATTCTGAATCAAAATGGTGTTCCAGCCTAATCTTCTATTTTATCTGCCCCAGCCGTGGAATTAGTCATTTCTCTAAGTAATTCTCTAAGTTAGAGAATAGAATTTTTAAGCCAAAACGTGGCTTTTAAACAATTATTGTGGTGCCATAGTTATCTTCTCTCATTGGACAGAGCTAGAAAATAGACATACAATATGTATGTATGCATGTCTATAATGTGGGTGTGTATGTCTCCTGCAATTTACACCTCTTTTTACACCAGTATTCATGTATATATCTTGATGTCTTTGAATTCATACCAACATCTCTAATTTTAATTCAAAACCCTATTTGGAAGTTGCTTTTCCAACAGTGAGAAACTTGGGTCATATGTTCTCAACATATTTCCTTGTCTGGTAACTCCCACTATACTTAGCCAGTCTTGTTCCTGCTTTCACCTCTAGCGCTGAGTACTCTACATACACCTTATCTCACAATGGCTAAGTCCCTACTCTGAGCTGCTGTTGCACCATTCCCTATATAGACATCCCCATCACTTTGGGCTTTAGAATAATTTTTTTTTTACTTTCATTCTTATAGTCCTAATGGGATTTACTTCTTTCCCTTCTTCAACTCCAATAATCCATGCAAGACTGACCTCTTCTGCTTGGGAAGAATTCTTCAGACAATATGTGCAGTGCAGGCCACTTTCCTCTCTGATGCCCTAGTAACTAGCTTACATTCTCATTGTGCCTTGAGATTTCTAAACCTCCCCCTTTCTCCACTCTGTGCCTACACCTTTCTCACCTTGCTCTAGCATAGCCACTGCATATTTTAGGGTCTGCAATCAAAGAATGCTTAAGGAAAAGCTATTATAGAATGAGTTCTTAATGAAAGTAATTCTAATAGGAAGAATTACTTACAGGAAATTTATTGGGGAATGTTTCTGGTAGGAAGACCTGTAAAGAAAGGAGAGAAGCATCCAACATCATGGGGAGCTCTACAGCTGCTGTGCCTTGAGAGTTACCCGGAATTGAAGCCTGTACATGAAGTTGTTGTTCCCTCACAGCACTGACTCATTAGGCTACATCCAAGGATGAGGGTAGATGTGGGATGGTTGCCTCTATTGAAGGGAGGATCTGAGCAACAAACCACAGAATCCACTTGATTTGGTTTCTGAATCCAGATAACATAAACCACCTTTTAAAAATGCATATTCTTAAATAATATCCCAGAGAGTGTACTTTAGTACATTTCAACAGGGCCCATGAAATGGTTTTCTTTTTTAAGTCCTCAAATGATTCATTATTTGTTCTGTTTGCCTACAGTTGGGCCTTTAACTAATATAGTGATTTTACATATGTTTAGACCTTAGATTTCTGCTCTCAGGGTAAGCAGATGGCACTTGAAATTCAGAACTCTTAATTCTCATGACTATTCCCTTCGGTTAAACTTTATCTACTCTCTCTCTCTCCTGATTTTTGATTAAGATGTAATAAGTCAATCACTTGTTTGTTTTTCTTGTTTGTTTTCTGTGCTTATGAAATGGTAATAGTTCCAACATAACTACATTAGTCATTAACATCAGACAGAAGACACTCAGTTTTTAAAAAGTTTTGATGTATTTTATATACTTCAATATAGTTACATAAAATACCCATAGTTGAAAAAAAACAAAATAACAATAACAACAAAAATTAGGGACTGCGTACTGCATGATCCTCACTTCCAAACATGTTGAAATAATGTAATTGGTGTTTTCAGTTGCATCTTCACAGATCAAGGCAAAGTAAGGCTGATGAGGACTTGTATACATACTGGAAAGATTCTTATGAATGTCAACTGGATAAAAAAAAATCTTCAAAGGACTGGCACAATCCTTTCTAGAGACCTTTCCAAATCTCTTAAAAGAAGTGACAAGAGAGAGCTGTTTCCCTCTGGCTTTTCTGGATGTGCTTTCATGGAGAGATAGATGTACATTGCATCTTGTACATGTATAGCTACATAGCTTGTATGTAGCTACCCTATTCTCAGAAAATCCCCTGAGCAAGAGAAGAAAGGCAAGCGGGAGTGAACTCTGCAGGTCACTCCCACTCAGCAACAGTGTGGATGTCAAAAACCGTGAAGCAAGTCTATAGAAACTGAAGCAGGTCTTGGGGCCGATGATTCTCTGCAGTAGGAGCAAGTGAATATCTTCCTAAGCTGTTTCTCTCTACATTAGAACACATTCTTTCCCCATGGTGGAGGTAGTTCATAGTCCATAATCCTTTAATGTCAAAGAAGAATTTTAACTTTCATGACACTTCATAAAACTTATCACCCTGAAGTTCTAAAAGCTTTTTCTCCCCCTAGGAGTGAGCCTGCCTCTTTTTTATCTCCTTCTCTTGTAGCACATTACAGGCCTGACGGAGTGAAACTAGAGAGTCAGATAGAACATTGTAAGAAACGTTCATCTAGTATGTAGTTTATATATGATATTTTTTTGGCCTGAGGCTCTCAAAGGAGTTTCAAACCAAATCCAAAGCTCTCCTTTGTTTTTATTAAAATGATTACCTAAATATATCCCAGAGAGTGTACAACATTAAGAAATAGTGATCTGTGTTTCCATTTCTTAAAGAGATGACTATCTCTCCTATTTGCTGTCTGATGTATTATGAATTACCTTTATGTGCTATTTCTCACACAAAATTCTGGGAACCCCTAGTTTAAAAGTCTATCGTTTACTTATTATGCTGAAAACATAAATGGTAACTGACATGTGTGCATATTTAATGTTTCTATTTATATTAATTCCATCAGAAAGTGTTTATTTGGCATTAACTACCTGAGACACTGGGAGGTGCTGGGGGAAGTCAAGGAGTTTAAATTCAAGGTTAACTGCTGCTTGGCTTCCTGGCTTTCCTTTGAGAAGTGGTTATCTAGTGCCTATCTAGCTTCATTGTTGAGTAACTCTGCTTAATTAACTGCCATATTGAACAGCTTTGTTGAGGTTGTTTCCATCTAACTTCACACATTATCTTAATTCTGTTTCTTAGAATCACACAATAACACCCTAATTCCTTTTTCTCCTGGTAGTATTTAAAATAGTTAAAAACAGCTATCATGATTTAGCAGACTACATATCTAGAATGATTCTTTTTGTCTTTGAAATACTAAAACCATGTACTATAGTGGACATTTTGGACACCTAAGATGTATCATTAGGAGAGCATGAGGAGTGGGTTTTAACATGGGCTAGACATCTGTAGCAATATTAACTGCTGAACTAGATCTAGTTTGGATACAAGGTACTATTGGTGGGGAAATATTTTATACTGTACTTCATCCGATTATGCACTATCAAAGGAAAAGAACAAAGTAAAATATTACTGAATTATTGGATAAACTCAGAAACTTTTTATATATGGACTTATGATTTTTGTATGTGTATCATATATTTGTGCTGTTCTATGTTAGTAAGACTCTAGGAAAATGTGATGTCCATCCAGTGTTTGGCTTTGATTACAAAACACATGGGAAGTAGGGATGTAGAATTGAGTACAAGTGTCTGCTATCTTACATAACAGTTTGAAGCAAGATATAGAAAAGTCCTTTCCAAGACAGAAGAGAAGCCTCAGAGATACTTATGGGGTTACTGCTGTTTTTTCCCTTTCGTGAGAACCTGGGCTAATTTAATTTTTGTCTAGACATTATAATGAACCATAGAACTGTCCAAGAAAAGAAATAGAGATCAATGGTTTGGGGTTTGGAACCCAATAAATGAGTGCTACTTTGCTTATTATTGCTGCAGTTACCATTATCATTTCACATACAAGTGTTAATAAAGAGATACTTGTGTTGTTCTCATAATTTTGGATTATGGAGATTCAATGCAATAATGTGTTTATATTTCCACTAGAGTGTTGTCATATTCTGAGCACTTAATGATTATTATTATTAAATTAATTATATTAATTTTGTGTAAATATAGTTAGTGCATGTAAATAATTCTTTATTAGGTAATAAATACTCAATGGGATAAACCCATTAACACCCTAAGATTTCAAAAGAAAGGCTATAAGCACATTTACTCTCACTAACTTTTTCTTTTCTGGATTAGACTTGATTGAACTTCTTGCTAAATTTATCTGATAGTATAGGAAATGGGGCTCTTAAGACATTGATTGCACTGTTTTTTAACCTCTATGTCAATTCTATCTGAAATTTATCCTTACTTTTTAATTTTTTTCTGTCCTGGAGATCAAACTCACTACCCCATGAATGTTAGGCATTTAGGTGTTTCTGTTACATGTCTAAGAAACATAGACAATATCCAAAGGATTTTCTCTAAGGGCTAGTTTCTCCTTACAGTAATGAGAAGCCTAATAAGAAATTCAAGCATATAATAGCAGATGAGGACTAATACACTTATTTTTGAATGATCCAGTTCACATCCTTTGTTTCTGTCTCCATGCCTTCTGACAGATGATTTGTGAATCACAGAGTAAACCTGTCAGAAATAAGAATAGAGTGGCTTCTCTTCATGCATAGAATATTGCCATATGTTGCCACAGAAATCAACTGGAGATTCATTTTTTCATATTTCCATGATCCTTCCTGTGACAATTAATAATAGACAAGTATGGCAACAGGTCTTTAGCGGTCTTTATCCTTTTTAAGTATTCAGCTAAGATATGCTAGCTCTAGGAATAAAATCAATTTTTATATACTTTTTGACCACTTTCTTTTTCCTTATATTGTAAACAATTTGTGCCTTTTGAAATCCTTTTTCCACACCTTCTTCACTTGACTAATTTTTTTACATGGCCAATTCTTTATAATGTGATGGAATCAAACTAACTTCAAACTGACCCTCAGCTACAAAGCTGCCAGACTGCTGTTGATAGACAGTTTGTATTGTTCCAGGATTACTGGATTGAGCAGTGAGTGTTTCCACAGTTCAGCATCAGCATAATCTAATCTGTTTTCTGGCTGCAGTGTCAACTTGCAAAGATGGAGATCAGGCAGCATTCCAGAACCCAGAGTGAAAGCACCTGCAGGCTGGCTGTTTTGCCAGAATACCAAAAGGAATGATGGAATTAAGAAGTGCTGCAGTCAGCTCACATAATGAAGATAAAAATGATAATCAGCCTTGTGGTAATTTGAATTAGTCAACGAAATCTTTGTTGTGCTCTGAGATATTCTAGCAATAGATTTTGAATAGTTTAATCTGTTGGGATTTTGTCATTTTTAAGAAATGGAAGGTAATGGCAATTTTTTTTCAAAATTAAAATAAATTGACAAAATTTTACACATAGAAATTTCAGCCTATGTAGAATCCTAGCATTAGGCATGGCCCTAAGTAAAATTCAGTACAAAAGATCAAACTGCAGCTCTTCAGCAGCCTGAGAACATTTTATTCTAACTTTACTGCAGCAAAGTGATCTATTATAGTCATGTGTACATTGAGGTGAGCTGACATTATAAAAATAGCCATCTTTAGTTTTGGTAATTTAAGGTCTCCTTCTCTTAAATATTACTAAATTACAGCTAACAGTTTAACTTTCAATTAATTCAAATTATGAAGGCACTCATATTTACTTTATCTCGGCAGTTAATGTTAAAGGACCTGCTAAGGAACACATTTGCGTTGTTAAGCTATTGATTTGAGTTCTAATTTATTTCATAATAATTAATAAGAAATGCAAAACATTTCAACAAATTTTTAGCATTTGTAGAAGGATTTTAACGTGAGCCCAAATCTCAATATGGGTTTTGTAGTAAATCAGATAGTAGAGCTCAATCTTTATTAGGAAATTGCTCAGAGACATCTCTAAAATAACTAGGAGTAAACCCACACCTATTTTATTATTCATGGTAATTCAAAGGCACCTGACTTTAAGAGTCCCATCTATTGTCAATAAAAGTCTACAAACAAAATGTTTATAAGGCCAAAGTATCACACATTTACCAATATGTGAGACACCAAATACAGATAAATACAAATCACTGAAGAGGAAACATTATCTCAAGTAATTATTCTGAATATTTCCACTTATTGTGAGTTTGTATAATTTCATAGTTATATAGGCTCTAAATATAGGCTGAAACCTTATCTTGGCTTTGCTAATTGCTAACTGTATCTTTGGAAAGTTTCCTAGTAGTTCTGTGCCTTGTTTCTTAATGTGTAAGAAAGGACACTCTAAATTGTACCTGTCCCATCAGAATATTGTGAAACAAGTAAATAAATATATTTGACATGCTTAAAACAATGCCTGAAATGTAATGACAACACAAGATGGGTTAGCCATGCCTTTCATAATTTGTAGACTATATCTCTGTTAGAATGAGCCTTCAAGGAACATGTATTTCGAGGCAGGCATGGTGTTGAATTCAGGGATACAGAAATAAATGACACAATTTCCTGTCCTTACAGAGCTTAACTTCTACTGGAAAAACAGTAAACTGGTTCTCTCAAACTACTATGCACCAGAATTACCTGGGAGGCTTACTAAAGCAGAGTGCTAAGCTCTGCCCACAGATGTCCTGATTTAGTATGTCTGGAATGGAGTCTGAGAACATGAATTTTCATAAAGTTTCCAGATGATGGTAACAATTCTTGCCTGTGGGCACACTTGGGGAACCTTAGCCTACCAAATAATTTCTGATATAATGAGGGATATTGGTTTAGAGAGATATCAATAGGGTAGCATAAGGACACAACCACTGGGAGACCAACCCAGGGATTTCAAGAGCCCTTTTTGGAAGAGGTGATTCCTGATATGTTAATTGAAAGATAAATATTAGGTGAGAAAATGAATATTTTATGTTAGCATTAACAAAGGCAAATATCATATGAAATACTTTTCTGGTATCTATTAGAAATATTCATTTTCTTTCAATCCTTATATGATTTGCTTCCTTTTTGAAAGTGAACAAAACTTCTCTGATGTTTTATAGTTCTTAATAAATTTTATAATTAAATATGAAATATATATTTGCTTTGAAAAAATGAGTTTAAAATACTATGAAGTTAAATTTGATAATGGTAAATTTTGACATAGGTGCTTAAGTTCCAATATCAGTATCTCCCAAATGTGCTTTTATTTTCAATAGTTGGAATGAAATTAGGTATATGTATATTGTCACAACATTTATAGTTTTGTGTAGTTATGAAACATGAAATAAAATATTATTACCTGAATGTGGTTTTGGGGTTTAACATCAGAAAAAGTGTTTGAATATATGCTTAGTTGATTATTTTTTATTATTAATTTTTATTGCTTTTATAAAATTTCTTAGGCAATGCAGGAAAATAAGAATATATGATCTAACATTAATTTTCACTATCCAGGAATAACCATTATTAATATTTGATGTCCCCAAATTCAGATATTCTCTTTAAAGTTTCAAGGACAGAAAGAAAAATAAAAATTTTTAAACCAATAAAACTAGAAAATATTTGCAAACCATGCATCTGATAAGAGGCTAATATCTAAATATATAAGAAACTCAAAACAATTCAATAGCAAAATAACCAGTAGTCCAGTTAAAAGTGGACAGAAGACCCTACCTGAATACATATTTTTCAAAATGAGATATTCAAATCCACAACAGGTTTATAAAAAAAAATTCATTGTCACTGATTATCAGAGCAATGAAAATCAAAAACTATAGTGAAAGACTATCTTCCCCAGTTAGAATGATCTTTAGCAAAACAACATAAGATAACAGTGTTGACACAGGAAAGGAAACCTTTTAATTGTGTTTGTGGGAAGGTCAAATTAATACAGCAATTATAGAAAACAGTATGAAAAGTCCTAAAAAAATTAAAAGTATAATTCCATATGGTACAGCAATCTTAATTCTAGGTATATATCCAAAGGAATTAAAGATAATATATTGCAGAGATGTGTTCACCTCCATATTCTCTGAGCATTACTCCCAATAGCCAAGATATGAAAGCAGTCTAAATGCCCATCAGTAGATGAATGGATAAAAAAAATTTATATACACACACACACACACACACACACACACACACAGTGGAATATTATTCAGTCATACAATGAAGGAAATCCTGTCATTTGTGACGACATAGATGAACCTGAAGGGCATCATGCTAAATACTATAAGCCAGACAATGAAAGACAAACACTCCATAATCTCTATTTTGTGCAAAAGAGATTAGAATAGTGGTTATCAGGGGTCATGGGTGGGGGTTGGGGGTTGAGGGTTGAGGCAGATCTTGAACTTCATCTCTTCCTCTATTTCTTTGTGGTTGTATCCTTTCCTTCCATTTTTACTTCCTCAAGATCATTTACAATGTATCTATCTTTTAAATTGTCTTTATTCTGTTGTATAATCCATTAAAAGCGACTCCTCTTATAGAATGTTTGGTTTTTCTCCATTTCTGCCACCCAGTTTTAATGTCTTATCCAGTTTTAATGTCTTGTCTGAACTGAAGTCTTGAAATACTTGTATCTTTTCACCAAATAAATAAGATGCTTATAATTTTGACTGAGATGATAGAAATTTATTTCTTTGAATTTTTTTATTTTCTAAGATAGTTCTTAGAAAGATTATAGGTTATTTACATACTTTTTTAACCTTTTTATTTTTTTAATTTGTTTTAATTAGTTATATTTACCTACTTTTAATGCATATTCTTTTAATCCCCACCCCCACCCTCAGAATTTTCTGTTGTGGTCTGTTCATTTGTATAGTAGTTTTTATTTAGGGGTATGTCACTTCTGTTTTTCTTTTTCTCTACTATTGAAGGTTGAAGTAGGTGAAAGTGTGATGATAGATAGGAAAAGCAGACAGTTTCTATCCAGGATTTTTGTATAGAATATGATCTAACCAATTTCTTTTTATTTATCACTTCAATTGTCAATTTCTTGGATATGTTTTATTACAATGTTTGAGAATCTGAATTCATTGCCTATGAATTCAAAAGAGGAAAAATAGGTTCATTAATTTTATAATAAGGTGATCTACCCAGAGTTTAACTATATAAAACATGTTTTATAAGAATTATAGAATATGTCATAAAAAATGTTTTAAAATAATAATCCAGGGTGGCCCTACTTTTATGAAATCTCTCTCTCTTTTTCTCTTTTAAAATTATGGATTGAACCCAACGGTGCTTAACCACTAAGCTACACCCACACCCCTTTTTATTAATTTTTTAATTTGAGAAAGGGTCTCACTAAGTTGTTTAGGGACTTTCAATTGCTGAAATTAACTTTGAATTTGCAATTCTCTTGCCTCAGCCTCCTAAACTGCTGGTATTAGAGATATGTATCACTATGCCTGTTGAGATCTCAATCTTATACAAACTGGGTAAGCCTCAAGAAGAAAGAAAATTAGAAGTACAAAATTACGTATGAAAGTGACCATTTATTTAGAATAATAAAATAAATCACAACCAATCACAAATTTTATAAAGGAGACAAATACCAGAAAAGGCAAAAATCCTGAGGAAAATCATGATATTCTAAACAAAAAATTGCCTATATACTTTCTTTTGTACATTTGGTTTATTTTGGGGGTTGTTATGGTTGTTTGTTTATTTGTTTGTTGTGCTTCAAATTTTGATTACCACTCCTGGTGACAATGATGTAATAATATTTTAATACAATTTAGAGATATATTTCCATTTTTATTAAAATTCACTTTTACATTATAATTTTAAAATTTTCTTTCAGCCTCATAAATCTCATGTAAAACCAGCTAATTGTACTACTGCTGTCAAATATGGGGCAAAAGTTTGATCAAAAGTTTCTTTTATTGCAAGCTATAAGATGTAGAGGGATTTCCCACAGCCTAGCTTCCATGAGAGTTCTGCTCTGGGTCTTTGTGTCCCAGCAATGAGTGAGTTAATGCAGTGAGCTGTGGAAGTGACCATGGGAGCCAGATCTTCACCAGGACAGCTAGTAATAGCTCAAATATGCTACACATAATTGTAATCCATGTGTATAAACCTACACAAATCAAACCCTATTGTTCCCAGATCAGCTATTTCATAGGTACTACAAATCAGAGTTTATGTAAGTAGAAGTATGTTGAAGGGTCAATTGGAATGGAAAGAGACAGCAATCTTAATTAATTTCAATAAAAGTATCCCACTTTTGCAAATTCTACAAAAGCATGTAGAACAGATATGCTAGAAGAGGCCCACACAAGGAAGAGCTCTGATGTTTAAGCTTCATTGTTCTGTTGGTTAATTGTTATCTGAGTTAAAAGGCAGATCTGATGGAGAAGTGCTCTTCTTTGACTTGATATTTGAAAACCAGTTCACGAAAGTGGTAAATGCTACAGAAGAATGAAAGCTCATCGTTGCTACTGGAATTAGGACAATCAGATATACTGTGATTCCACAAGATGAACCTTGAAGGAGAAATCCTGTTCAATATTGCAGTTAGTAAATGGAACAAAATATCCTTATTGACCTTATAATAATCTTTGTAATTTTACTTGATAGCTATTTACAACTGTGTAACTACCTTTGATAGTAAAAGCTTGAACAGAATGAATTTTTCTTGTATTTTCAATTGAATTTGAATTATTGAACCTCTAAACTTCTTGTCAACTGAGATTTTAATTATTATTTCATTTGCCATTAAATGAAACTTAATATCTAAATTTTATTTCCTCTGTTTATTTTGTCTTCCATTTAATTTTAAGTGCCTCAGAGGACTGGGCAATGTTTTATTCATTTTTTATTTATTACCTCCATTTCTAGTCTCATACTGGTCACTTAATAAATATTGCTTGCCTGAGGGTACAGCACTTCTGGTCTCATTTCAGTTTACTCTTCATGTCTCCCTTCATATGTAGCTAAGGACTTTACTTAACCCTTTGCTTACTTTGTCTATTACACATTTTCTTTTTTCAGATAATACTCATTTTAGAAAGTTTGGAAGCAATAAAAAGCTAAATAGTTTAAAGATGTGTGGAATTAAGCTACCTACCCAGAAGGAATCACTGTTGATATTTTTAGAGATATTCTTTTGGTGGTTTTGGTATGATTTTTGCATTGTAGATGTCATATTTGGGCCTGTCCCTATCAAATTCAAACCTTTGCATAATTTAAAAATCAAATAAAGCTTAAATATTTTTAATGCAAATAGTACCTTACCTTACTCAGAATTCTTTACCAATAGTTCCCTGGGAGGATTTGCAACTCTTTGTCTATATCTTATGGTGTTTGCTTCTATCTTTCTAAAACAAAGAAAAACTTAAGCATCTATCCAATTCTCTTTGGAATTATGCAATAAATCTTCAGTCTGATTGATTCAGTAGGATTTATCTCCTAACATCTTTCTCATTTCCTCTCTTTCTAATAATTTGATAGAATTGTAGCACAATCAGTGTTTATCTTGATTACATAAATATTTTTCACTGCTAAACTAAGAACCAGATAATGATTATTTCCCTTCTTATATAACTTTTAAAAATATCTTCTTTTTTATTTGCTTGATTTCTATAAACTAAATCAAATTTATTAAAATACTCATCTAATTTTTCATATGGCAATTAATACTTCTGTTTTTTTCAATAACTTAAAAATAAATAATTTTAGTTCTGCTTTCTGTAGCCCCCTTTCTTATCCCTTTTTGCTTCTTCCATCTGGACTGTTCAATAATATTTTTATTTTGTTAGTGCTTTTTTAATATTTATAATTTTTATGTTATCAGAATTTTCCTCTTTCTGCTTTATTTTCATTGTTGTTTGCCTTTCAAATAAATTTTGCAGCGAACTACCGAACTACCATTTATTAAACATGGAAGTACAGAACTGCTCTGGTTGATTGGGGACCCAGAAACTGATCTGATAGGCCTGCTTTTCATTTATCAATTGATTGCTCCTCAGCTCCCAATTACCCTTTACCTGCTCTGCAAAATTGGTTGAGATTCCTTTAAACCTGTCTTTGCAGTGAGCACAAGGTTAAGTTTTCTCAGTAGATGTTGCTGGAGCAGGAAAGAGCTTCTGTTGTTGTTGGCCCAGCAGCTACACCATTGCTCAGCAGTGTATCCTCTCCCAGCTGAAATGTATATGTGCTCCAAAGGGATGTTTCCTCTTGGTCCAGTGACTGTGACCCAACTCAGATCTGGGGATACCCTCTCCTCTTAAGTTGTTACAATAAAATTCCCCTGTTGAAATCACTGAGTGATTTCTTTCTGCTGAGTGGACCTCCATTGATACGATTCCTCAGGGACCTTCAAGGAAATAAAAAAGTCCAAAGAATGGTTTGGAACTAGTTTAAACAGTTTGAAACTAACTTAAATTATGCAGTGATGTAAACAGGAAAATTTTAATATAACAATTTTTTTTTTTAAAGAGAGAGTGAAAGAGGAGAGAGAGTGAGAGTGAGAGAGAGAGAGTTTTTAATATTTATTTTTTAGTTCTCGGCGGACACAACATCTTTGTTGGTATGTGGCGCTGAGGATCGAACCCGGGCCGCACGCATGCCAGGCGAGCGCGCTACCGCTTGAGCCACATCCCCAGCCCTTAATATAACAATTTTTAATGTATGGTCAAGAGTAACTACGATATGAAAGGGAATTGCATGGCTGCAAGAAAGAATCCAAGGAAGGACAGTTAGATAGGAAGAACTTTCTCCAAAGCTAATTTGCAGACCTCATTAAAGAATAGCTTGAAATTAGTAATCTAAAGAAGAAACATTATTTGTAGTAGACCCTATACATAGAGCAAGTTAATTCTAAATGGCCAATTTAAATCAGTTTCTTCATTATTGCATAACTCCTTTGTTTTGATCAGATTGACAAATTTGGAGATTTAAACTGTCTTAAGGAAACTTGCTTTTATTTTCAATTTTATTAATTCCTCCATTTATTAACTCATCTTCTATGAGTACTGTTTGTCTTTTCCCTCTTCTTTAGAATTTTTTAAATTAATTTATTTATTTTAATTAGGTATATAAGAGAGCAGAATGCATTTTACATACCCACAATAATAGCACACTGATCCAGGACTCACCTGACTGGTTCTTGTCCCATCTGAGCCAGGAGAATAAGGTAAATTCGAATGCTGCTAAGCTTCATTTATGTATCTGCAAAACAAAGCATTTGTGGTTGAATTTTACAATCCCTTAGCATTCTTGTTTTTAACCTTTATCCTTGAAAGTATTTATAATGGTTCCATTAACAGCCTTAACTGCTCAAAAAGGTAGTTCACTCCCATCTTTGTGAACTATTTTATACTTTTTACAGTGAAGAGTCTCAAGACTAAGACTGCCATCATCACAGAAGATGACTCAGTACAGCCCCAGAAAATAGTTGGAATTATAATTATCAAAAGACTGAAAATAGAGTTGCTTCCAGTGCTGATAGAAGTGAGTTAGGTTTTTTATTATTTTTTCTGAGATTTTAATTTTCATTTCTAGACTTGCCTAGGGGATATCCCACTGGTGTTAATTGACCTCCATGGAATGAAACACCCAAGACTCTCAGAATTTGGTAGGCTTTTATAAAGTCCCTGTAATAATGCTATACAAATTAGAAGTGATTTTTAAATGATTTTTCATCATAAAAGGAAAAAAATTAAAGTAAAATAAAAGTAGCCATTAAACATCACCTGCAATTCTACCATCCAAAGAGAGCCCCTTTAGCATTTTGATATTTGCTCTTTAATTTTTTCTTATGCTTATATATTTGCATATTACAAAGTATTTATAGGCACTATTTTAGATGACAGAAACATAGGAGTGAACAAAGTTCCTGTCTAAAGGGTGCTAATATAATGTGTAGATAATTTTTTGCTTCTTAAAATTAATTTTTATAAGTAGTTTTCCATGTCATTATATATTTTATAGATGTGCATATTTATTGATATTTTATCATATGATTTTTAGTTAATGAAATATTGTTTCAAATAGTTCATAATAAATCTGCAATAAACATAACTATATACAGCTTTTTGGACATATTCTAAGCATCTCCTTAGGATAAGTTCCTAAAAATAGAAATTTTAGGAAAAAGAAAATAATATTTTTGAGACTCAATATAAATTGTCAGATTACCTTAGGAGAGATTTTGAAAACTACACCAATCTCCCTGCAGGAGTGCCTGTGTGGGTTATCTCATCCTGTCCTCAGCATCTGATTTCTTCCTTGTTCTACAACCTCATGTACCAGAGGATTCTAGCTTGTGTGTGGACCTCCTTTCCCCTCTGGCATTTAGTGGAGTTTAACCAAAGGAGAGTCCCCCTGATATCAGTAGGAGGAGCAAAATAATGTGAAGGAATTTATCCCCTTTTCTTTCTCCCTGCTGGTTGCCAGTGGCTATGCAATAAAAGCTACAATGCCTTTTATCTGTGTCATACCTCTGCCCTTTGTCTTCCCTAATGGCTTTGGCAATTTCTTATTTTCCTGTTCTTAATGTGGCAGTGGCTCCCACTGTTCCCATGATGAGGATTTTTTTTTTTCTGTTGCTGTTCCTAAGCTTTGCTTTTAACTTTAAAAAAAATAAAACATATATATGTATATATACATATATATATAGTTGATAGATGTTTATGTTATTTATTTATATGTGGTGCTGAGAATCAAACCCAATGCTTCACACATGCCAGGCAAGTACACTACTGCTGAGCCCCAGCCCCAGCCCTGCCTTTCACTTTTGTAAATGGTGTTCACTTAGTTTTTCTTCTAGAATCTACGCAAGCAAAAACACAATGCCCACCTAAATGTACTTCTTCTTAAAAAAAAAAAAAAAAAACCTATAGATAATAGTAAATGTGAAATAACTATCTCAGTTTCAGTTTCATGGAATTATATTTTTATTATACTTTGATTACTCAAGAGAAATGTCTTTTCATATGTTTGGAGAAATTTTTGTTTTTGTTGTTGTTGAGTATTGTTTGGGTATATTTTCTAGGTATATTTTCTAAAGTTTTAGTTGGGATTGTTAATATTTTTTCTCATTGATTTTTTTTTTGTTCCTGACATACTAAGGGTGCTAATATTTTGACTGTAATAAGTGTTTTAAATATGTTATTCCAGTTTACACTTAGTTAAAAACTGATAAAATCAATTGGTAGTATTTTTATAATACCAAAATATTGGTTGATATTTGAAGTTGATAAATTTTTTCCTGTAATAATTTCAAAGTCAGAACATTCAGTGATAGAATATTTGTTAATGATTCAAATGCCTTTAGGCTATCCAGAGATTTCATGGATGACTAGAAAGAGTGAAAAAGTACTTTGGAAAGTTTAAAGAACTTAATATGGGTCTATTTGATCTTATGTTTCTATGTTGTGGTTTGTTACCCTCTTTTAATGACTTTTGTGTTTACTGATTGTGTTTGTCTACTTCTTTGGGTTCTCTTTCCATCACATTATTAAATGGTCCAGATTTTCATGGTTGAGATAAATTTCATAGTAAAAAGAACAGATGCTGAACGCACAATTCAAGTTGGACAACACTCTCATCAATTCTTGCATGTTCTTACTCATCTCTGTGTGTACCAAATATATCAATATGAAGAGAGGGGTATATAGTTCAGAGAATGTTGGTGAATTTACATAGTTATACAACTATTACCTCAACCCATATTTCAAATATTTGTATCAACATAAAAACCTCTTTCATTTATTTGTAGTTAATCCTGCCCCCCCTACTCCTGACCCACTCAGGCCACCACTGATTGTCATGACAAATCAGTGGTGGCCTGAGTGGGTCAGGAGTAGGAGGATTTTATGTTGATATCATTATAATTTTAGTTTTTCTAGAAATTACATATAAATTGTATAAATATGGGCCTGGGGTTGTGGCTCAGAGGTACAATGCTGGCAATACCACACGGGAGGCACTGGGTTCAATCCTAAATCATAAAAATAAAATGAAGATATTATGTCCACTTATAACTAAAAACTAAATATTAAAAAAATAAATTGTATAAATATAATACAAAGTTTTTAATGTCTAATTGCTTTCACTTAGTATGTTTTTGAGATTCTTCCTTGTTCTTAAATGGATGGATAGTTCAATATTTCTTATGTGTTAGTAGTATTACATTGTTTATCCTACAGTTTATCTATTCACTTGTCAGAAATTTAATTAGCTATTATGAATTTTTCCCATAAATACTCAAATATAAGACTTTATGTAGAGAATGTTTACATTTCTATTGGAAAGACAACCAAGAGTGGAATTGCTGGACTATGTGTTAGGGTTATTTTTAAACTTAAGCAAAATTCTAAAATGTTTCCCAATGTTGTTGAACAATTTTGCACTCCAAACATTATTTTATAGTTAATACAATTTTTAACATTTTTGCCAACACTGAATGTTGTTATTCTTATGAATTTTACTTCTTAGAGTTTTAATGTCTCATTTTGGTTTTAATTCTCATTTCCCTAATAAATAATAATGTCAATCATATTTGCATGTACTTTTCTGCTATTTATATATATTTTTAGTAAAGTGTGTATTCAAATCATTTGTTGTTTTTGTGTTTTGGTACTGGGGATTGAACCTAGAACATTTTACCATTGAGCTACATTCTCTGCTTTATTTATTTATTTATTTGGGGACAGGGTCTTACTAATTTGATTAGGGCCTTGCTAAAGTGTTGAGGCTGGCCTTGAACTTGCAAGCTTCCTGCCTCAACTTCCCCAGTTGCTGGAATTACACGCATGCACCACTGTGCAAGGTTCATTTTTCCTCTTTTTAAATGAGATTGTCTTTGTATTCTCATATTGCATGTGTCCTATTTATTTTCTCATTATAACTGCTCTATTTAATTAATTATTTGAAAATATTTATTTAATCTTTAGTTTACCTTTTCATGTTGTTTTGCTCTTTTAAGATCAAAAAGTTTTAAATTTTATGAAGTTCAAATTTAATAATTCCTTCATTTTGTATGTTATTTAATAAATACTCATATAACCAATTACAATTTCCTACTATCTTTTCTTCTAAAAATATTGTAAGTTTAATTTTGTAACAGTTTTAAAACCATTTTTAGAAAATTTCTGCGTATGTCCGCTCTGATATTCAAATTGAAGTTAGTTTTATCTTTTTTCTTTGTTATACATAAATATCTAATTGTTCCAGCACCATCCATTAGAAATACTATTACTTCCCATTTAATTACCTTGGTATCTTTTTTGAAACTTAATTAACTATGTACATGTAGGTCTTCTTATGAACTCTTTATTTCTTTTCATTGATTTATACACCTACTCTTTTTAAATATATATTTTAAGAAGGTTTCTTAAGTGCACACTTTGGAATCTGGAAGTCCAAGATTTGGAAGCCTGGTCTGTTTGGTCTTTCAAGAAGGTTTCATGGTAAATATGGTATATGACACCATGGTGGAGGAGATGCTATGATGGTTACCTGAAAAGTCAAGAAGACAGAGAATGATTCAAGGATCAAGTTGGTTCTACTGCAGCAATTCCCTCTCAAGGAGAACTGCCTTATTCCTTCTGAAGAAGCACCCCAATTACTTAACCATCTTCTCCCAAGCCCTACCACTTAAAGTTTTCATCACCTCAACACCATGACAATAGGGTGGAAATCACCAATACATGAATCTTTGGGAGAAAACCACTTCCAAACCATAGCAGAAGGCAGTTCTCAAACACAAGCACTAAGTGTAGTTCTGTGGTTTTGACTCATTCTTAATTTTACTCAAACTTGATTGACCAAATGAAATTATTTGTTTTCAGATATTTTTTCAATCTTTCAGATATTTTTCAATTTTCTTTCATGCATTTTTAAATTTTTTTTCTCTTTGTTTTTGTTTGGCCATTTGGTGTTATCAAAAAGATTTTTTTCACTAGTCCTTTACAAAGAATTATTTACCCTCATTGTTACACAGAATTACATATAAGAGATGGTGAGGGGAAAGGGGGAAAAAAAACCAAGGGAGAGAATTGAACAACAGCTGATGGGGTAGAGAGGGAAGATGGGAGGGAAGGGGAGGGGGGATAGTAGGGGATAAGAAAGGTAGCAGAATATAACAGTCACTAATATGGCATTATGGAAAAATGTGGATGTGCAACCGATGTGATTCTGCAACTTGTATTTGGGGTAAAAATGGGAGTTCATAACCCACTTGAATCAAATGTATGAAAGATGATATGTCATGAGTTATGTAATTTTTTGAACAACCAATAAAAATATTCTCACATTTAAAAAAAATAAAAATAAAAAATAAAAAAAAATATTTTTTAAAAATTTAATCTGTTATGTATGACAGCAGAATGCATGACAATTCATGTTACACATATAGAGAACAATTTTTCATATCTCTGGTTGTACACAAAATACAGTCATGCCATTTGTGTCTTCAAACATGTACTTAAGATAATGATGTCCATCTCATTCCACCATTTTTCCTACCCCCATTCCCCCTTTCTTCCCTACCCTACCCTTTGTCCTACAGTTCATCTAATCCTCCCATGCCCACCACTCCCAACCCCATTATAAATCAGCATCCTGAAATCAGAGAAATCATTTGGAATTTGTTTTTTTTGGGATTGGCTAACTTTACTTAGCCTTATATTCTCCAACTCCATCCATTTACCTGCAAATGCCATGGTTTTATTATCTTTTAATCCTGAATAATATTTCAAAAAAAATATATATATATATCACATTTTCTTTATCCATTCATCTACGAAGGGCATCTAAGTTAGTTACCCAGATTATCTATTGTGAATTGCGCTGCTATAAACATTGATGTGACTGTGTACCTGTAGTATGCTGTTTTTAAGTCCTTTGGGTATAGACCAAGGAGTGGGATAGCTGGGTCAAATGGTGGTTCCACTCCAAGTTTTCCAAGGAATCTCCATACTGCTTTCCAGATTGGCTGAACCAATTTGCAGTCCCACCAGCTATGTGTGAGTGTGCCTTTTTCCCCACATCATCACCAACATTTATTGTTGTTTGTATTCTGGATAGCTGCCATTCTGACTGGAATGAGATGAAATGTTGGAGTATTTTTGATTTGCATTTCTCTAATTGCTAGGGATGATGAACATTTTTTTCATATATTTGTTGGTTGATTGTACATTGTCTTCTGAGAAGTGTCTGTTCAGTTCCTTGGCCTATTTATTGATTGGGTTATTTGTGTTTTGGTGTTAAGATTTTTGAGTTCTTTATATATCCTAGAGATTAATGCTCTATCTGATGTGCATGTGGTAAAAATGTTCTCCTAAGCTGTGTGTTCTCTATTCACCTCATTAATTGTTTCTTTTGCTGAGAAGGAGGTTTTGAGTTTGGATCCATCACATTTATTGATTCTTGATTTTAATACTTATAGCTATAGGAATATTATTAAAGAAGTTAGGGCCTAATATGATGGATATTTGGGCCTACTTTTTTTTTCTCATAGGCCCAGGGTCTCTGGTTTAATTACTAGGTCCTTGATCCACTTTGAGTTGATGTTTTTGTGCACAGTAAGAGATAGGGGTATAATTTTATTTTGTTACATATGGATTTCCAGTTTTCCCAACACTATTTATTGAAGAGGCTATCTTTTTTTCCAATATATGTTTTTGATGCTTTTGTCAAATATAAGATAACTGTAGTTATGTGGATTTGTCTCTGTGTCCTTTATTCTGTACTATTGGTCTACCAGTCTATTTTGGTGCCAATACCTTACTGCTTTTGTTACTATTTCTCTGTAGTGTAGTTAATGTCTGGTATAGTGATGCCACCTGCTTTACTCTTTTTGCTAAGGATTGCTTTAAATATTCTGGGTTTCTGATTTTTCCAGATAAACTTCATGACTGCTTTTTCTATTTATATGAGGAATGCCATTGGGATTTTGATTGGAATTAAAATCTATATAGTGCTTTTGATAGTATGTCATTTTGACAATATTAATTCTGCCTATCCAAGAAAAAAGGGAGATCTTTCTATTTTCCAAGGTCTTCTTTAATTTTTTTCTTTAGCATTCTGTAGTTTTCTTTGTATAGGACTTTCACCTCTTTCATTAAGTTGATTCCCAAGTATTTTATTTATTTTTTAAGGCTATTGTAAATGGGGTAGTTTTTCTCATTTTCCTTTCAGAGTAATTTGTCAATGATATACAGTAATGCCTTTGATTTATGGATGTTGATTTTATATCCTGCTACTTTGCTGAATTCATTTACTAGTTCTAGAAGTTTTCTGATGGAATTTTTTGGATCTTCTAGGTGTAGAATCATATCGTCAGCAAATAGTGCTAATTTGAGTTCTTCTTTTTCTATCATATCCCTTTAATTTCTTTTGTCTAATTGCTCTAGCCTGTGTTTCAAGAACTATGTTAAATACAAATGGTGAAAGAGGGCATCCCTGTCTTGTTCCAGTTTTTAGAGGGAATGCTTTCAATTTTTCTCCATTTAGAATGATGTTGTCCTTGGGCTTAGCATAGATAGCTTTTACAATGTTGAGATATGTTTCTGTTATCACTACTTTTTCTAGTGTTTTGAACCTGAAGGGGTCCTGAGTTTTCTCAAGTGCTTTCTCTGCATCTATTGAAATGATCATGTAATTCTTATCCTAAGTCTATTGATGTGATGAATTGCAT
Source organism: Spermophilus citellus (assembly GCF_964194105.1). Classification (NCBI taxonomy): domain Eukaryota; kingdom Metazoa; phylum Chordata; class Mammalia; order Rodentia; family Sciuridae; genus Spermophilus; species Spermophilus citellus. Next base: position 167,304,258 of record NC_138182.1, on the reverse strand, counting down.
TTATTGATTTTTGTATGTTGACCAACATTTCATCCCTGGGATGAACCCCACTTGATTGTGGTGCACTATTTTTTAATTTTTTTAATTCAATTTGCCAGAATTTTATTGAGAATTTTTGCATCTATGTTCATTAGAGATATCGGTCTGAAGTTTTCTTTCTTTGATGTGTCTTTGTCTGCATTTTGGAGTCAGGGTGATACTGGCCTCATAGAATGAGTTTGGAAGTGCTTCCTCTTTTTCTCTTTCCTGAAATATATTGAAGAGTATTGGTGTTAGTTCCTCTTTAAATATCTCATACAACTCAGCTGTGCATTCATCTTGACCTGGGCTTTTCTTAGTTGGTAGGCTTCTGATGGAATCTTCAATTTCATTGCTTGGAATTGATCTGTTTAAATTATGTATATCATCCTGATTTAATTTGGGCAAATTATATGACTCTAGAAATTTGTTTGATGCCTTTTATATTTTGTATTTTATTGGAGTTAAAGTTTTCAAAAATAATTTCTAATTATCTTCTGTATTTATGTAGTATCTGTTGTGATATTTTCTTTTTCATTGTGTGTGTTAGTGATTTGTGTTTTTTATCTCCTTCCCTTCATTAACATGGCTAAGGGTTTCTCAATTTTATTTATTTTTTCAAAGAACCAACTTTTGTTATGTCAATTTTTCAATTATTTCTTTTGTTTCAATTTAACTGATTCCAGCTCTGATTTTAATTATTCCCTATCTTCTGATGCTTTTGGTGTTGATTTTTTCTCCTTTTTCTAGGGCTTTAAGATGTAATGTTAAGTCATTTATTTGTTGACTTTTTCTTCTTTTAAGGCATGAACTCCATGCAATGAACTTTCCTCTTCTTACTGCCTTCATAGTTATAAATTCTTTTATCTTTTGTTTATCATGGAAGGTTTTTATTTCATCATCAAAACTAAAGCTTAATTTTGCTAAATATAAGATTCTTGGTTGGCATACATTTTCTTTCAGAGTTTGGTATATGCTGTTTCAGGATCTCCTGGCTTTTAGGGTCTGGGTTGAAAAATCTGTTGAGATATAAATTGGTCTCCCTCTATATGTGATCTGATCCTGTCTCTTGCAGCCTTTAACATCCTATGCTTTTTCTGTATGCTAGGCATTTTCATTATAATGTGCCTTGTTGTAGATCTGTTGTAATTTTGTACATTTGGTATCTTATAAGCCTTTTGTATTTGATTTTCTAATCCATTCTTCATGTTTGGGAAATTTTCTGATATGATCTCATTGAAGAGATTGTGCATTCCTTTGGTTTGAATCTCTGTGCTTCCTCTATCACAGTAACTCTTTGATTTGGTGTTTGAATTCTGTCCCATAATCCTTGAATGTTCTGATCATGGTTCCTTACCATCTTCATTGTGTGGCCAATTTTATTTTCCAGATTGTGTACTTTGTCTTCATTATCTGACATTCTGTCTTCCAAGTGATCTACTCTGTTGGTCATGCTTTCTATGGAATTTTTAATTTGGCTTATTGTATCCTTCATTTCAAGTATTTCTGATTTTTATTTTTTTTAGAATCTCTATCTCCTTCTTGAAGTAATTTTTTTCTACCTGTATTTTCTCCCTTATATCTATGTCGGTTTGATCAATAGATGACTGTATTTGCTCCCTTATCTCTTTATTGGTGTCATTAATAGTTGCCTGTATTTATTGTCTTATCTGTTTGTTGGAGTGATCAATTTTTGCCTTTGTTTGCTCCTTTAGGTGATTCCTTAATTCACAGATCATTTTAATTATGAACCTTCTGAACTCCTTCTGACATTTCATCAACTGTGCTGTCCATGGGTTCTGTTATTGCAGTATCCTGGTCTGTTTGGGGTACTTTCCTTCCTTGTTTCTTCATGTTGTCTGTGTGTCTTTCTTTCTTGCAGTGTGGATCTGAGGTATTACAGTTTTTTCCTTATAATCTTGTAGTATCTGTGCAGATTATCTGTACTTCACCTTGCTGTTGGCCCTCCCCACCGACCCTGCCAGTGACCCACGATGAATGCTATTGCAACTAAGGTGGTGGCAGAGTTAACTGTGGATTACAGTGGAAGGGCCCCAAGATGGATGCAACATCTTTCAGAAGATGGGGTTGAAAAGGTGGGCCTTATGCTAGCTTTTGGATGACTGCTCCTAGATGCAGCTGCTTCTAGGCCCTGTCTCTTGTTGTAAGGTAGAAGCTACTGCGTGGGGAATGCTATGGCAACGGATGCAGTGACCCAAGATAGAGATGGGTTAAGCCTGGGCTCCCAGTTAGGGGTGGGTGGGCCTGGGCCTACCCTGGGCCTCGCTTCTTGTAGGTCAGCGATGGCGGTCCTGAGCCAGGCCTGAGCAGCAGGGGTCTGCTGGTGGCGGGATACACCTGGGCCTGGTGCTGAGGATCAAACCCAGTGCCTCACATATGACTGTTTCTACAGTTTCCTTTTTTTTTCCTATTAGATGTATTTGTTGGCTCAATGATAGCATGTTCTTTGAGCATAGTTAGAATAACTGCTTTGAATTCTGTATGCTAAACTCAACATCTGTGTTGACCACCCAAAGTAGTTGCACTGAACTGAGAAAGCAGAGATCAGACCAGTTTCTACTGACCCCCTTGTTTTTTGAAGGTGGGTATGGATCACATTTATTACTTTTTGGATTAAAGCTAAATACTATTAATAGTATGATTAGAAACTTTGGATTCTGCTTGTCTTTTTTTTTTAATTTGCTATTGTTTTATTTTATTAATTTGCTCTGACGTACATGACAGATTCTTTCTCCCTATTGGTGTATAACCACTAATATTCCTGCTTATATTTTTCCTCTGCTTCCCTAGATATATCCTCTGCATCTGTGTGGTATTGTACTCAGCCACTAATATGGGCAGAAGTTATCAATGCTTAGACACATTAATCCTACAATGCACTTTCTTTTTACCACCCAGGCTATATTTGCATTGAGGAATACATGAAAATTCTCTGAAACGTCTCAAAATTTCCTTGGCTTTCACTTTTACTGGGTTGTCTTGAATCTCGCACATTCACGTATTGTTCAGTCATTAGCCAGATGTGTGGTAAGTTTATTATCTCAGCTTTTCCATGGATCTCTCATCTCCATGTCTTGTTAGTGTGCTGAGTACCTGCTTCAATTTCACAATTTTTGAGTTCCACTTCCTCAGGTCAATAAATTCATAGTGTGTATAAGATTGCGCTTCCCTGCTTTATGGCAGAATGTTCTGTCTTGCTGGGAAACAGAATGCTTGTTGGGATCCCATTTATGCCCTTTGGTTTTTGTTTGGTTTGGTTTGTTTTCTAATCATCAGATATCATAATCCCATATTACCCATTGCTTAATGACTTTAAGACTTTGACATCATATGGTGTGTTTATAGACAGAAAGGAGGATGAGTCCATTTCAGTAACTAGGAAAATGATATTAGGTGGAAATCTAATTGATCAGGTTTTCGATGTAAATGTCTAAGGCTACAGAGCATCAATCTTTCTTTGAGGCATTCCAAATTTTCTCATTATTTTAGAGTGTCAACTTCTACCTAGTATATTTTAATTATCAGGTGAGCATCACCTCACCCTAGTCCATCTTTTCTGAAGTCCCCATATGTCTAGGAGATATTGACATTCACATCAATTCAAGCCTATAGTGAAATTAGTAGATATATTGATTGAAGTAGATATTGAATTTTACTATTAATAACACCCCAATAGTACTATAATCAAAGCATTTATTTAGAATCAAATATGCTTTGGGAAAACTTTAAAAGTTTGGGCTAAAAGTAACTCATAAGGCATAATTCTACTTATCCTAGGGCTTACAGTCCACTACAAGAAAGTAGTGCATATCTTACAATATCATATATTATAAGATATATGATAATGCATTTCAGCCAGTGTTAAAAACCTGATGAATGAGTAGAGCAAGCATTATGACTTAACAGAAGGTTATGTGGTTTACAAGGGAAGAGACTGAATCATTAAGTACAAAGTTTTCAAATCTCTCTCATAAGAGAGAGGTAGAAAAACAAGGCCTAAAGCAGGAAGATCTAAGGTAAAAGGGATAATGATGGAGCTTTGTCATGAACAATAGCTGATATTCTCCATTATTATTGCAAAACAATAGGAAATGGTGGTGACTGCAGTGTACTGGAGAATAAATGACTTTAGGAAGATGAGTTATTGGTGTCAATTTTTACTGTTTATTGTCCTAAAAGAATGCAAACTCATATTGTCAGGCTACTTAATTTTTTAGAAAAATGGAAATCTAAATTGTTTTGTACTAAATTCCCCAAATTCTAAATGCTGGCAACCAACTACTTCATTGTATCATGGAGGCCACAGAAATTATGTTTGAGAGTGAATTTGATATGCAAGGTACCAGTCTGTGACCTCAGAGTTCTCAAATTCTGAAAGATGGATTAAGTTTGTGGCAGGGAAATTAGTCATAAGCATATTCTGCACCAGAAATAATAACTTAATGACTTAGCAAAGTCAGCTAGGCTGTTTCCCTGTAGCCTTTGATGATTGCTATTGCAACTTAATAAGCATAAAATAGTGGAATCACCTTTATATCCTTTAGAAAGCAGATGCATTTGAATGTTATTTAGAGATTCATGGATGAAAGTTGTAAACAGAATCATTATTTTAATGTACTTAGTGTTTGGTTTCAGGGCTCTTCAAGTTTGTAAAATTAACATTTTTTAAAAGGAGAGGGGAAAAATCACTTCCTTGCAAATACCAACTCAGTGTTGCACAACAGATTGCAATGTCTCCACAGGGGCTGCAAGCCCATCAGTGCACATCATACCCAAATATTTTACCAAGTTAAAATGCATGTTATTTACCAAGCAGATTGTAACATCTTTGGTAAGTCTTTAAATCTATAGTTTCAATATCTGTTCCAACCTTTTAAAATGTACATTGTCCTCAGTTAATCTAATATCAAGTAAGTTCTTTAACTGCAATTGTGCCTTAGAAAATAAATTGTTGTTGCATTTGAGCTGCCTTATTGCTTTGTAGATTTGAGTGTAAATCTTTTAAGTTTGCCTTCTTATGTCAAAATGTAACTTCTAATTATAAAAAAGTAATAAAGACATAGAAAATTCTCAGATCTTTATGTATCTAGAAGTATATTGGCAATAACCTTTTGATTAGTTAAGTGTAAATGAATTAAAACCACATGTATACTATTTCCTTCAAATAAATATGGAATTCAAATAAATATGGGGCACTATTAAATGAAGAAATGAAGTATTTCTGCTAAACCTGAAATATATGAATACTGAAGAAGCACTTTCCCTACATAAGTATGGATATTAATATAGACAATTCCTTTTCTAGTGTACCTATATGTTTATGCATGTAATATGAGCCTTTACATGCATGTGTGTTTGTGTATGCAGCAGTTTATCTAGTAAATGGAGCTAAATCAATTTTGGTAATTGTTTTTGGTAACATTTATGATGTTTATGTAGTTAACATGTCCCCCAGTTGCTGGTCTTCACTTTCTCTTCATTGAGTTTGCAAGTTAGATAATATCTAAAAAGTCTAAGTTAACACATAAAGTAATTAGTGCAATTTTGGCTTCTAAATCTTTTATTATAAGTTTTTGAATCTTAACTTGCTCTAAGTTGTATCACACTTAATCAAACTCCTAAATGAATAATAATATTTTTGGAGAATTTGTTTTTTTTTTTAAATATTTTCTTAGTTGTAGATGGACACATGTGAGGCAATCTCTCTACCACTGAGTCACAATTTGTTTTCAAAGAAATCCTAACACTGGTTGTGATTTCATCTGCTTCGATCTCTTGAATTTTTCTTTGTACCACTTTTTCTTTGTTAAATTTATAACTGTTCTTTGGAAAAAATATAGAAATCAAATTAGGATAGAATTTAAATGGAAAAAGTAATGCCTCAGTAATTATCTTTAATATAAAACACCTTATTATGTGCAAAGGCCTCTCAAACTTCTTTAATGCTTAAAATCAACTAAAATATATTGTTTAACTTTTTTTGAATATAAAGTCAAATTCTGAGACCATTCATTCTGTCAGTTGTTTAATATCACTAATTCAAGTTCAGTGAGTGAAAATCTATGTAATTGATGCTTTCTGGGAAACATTTTCAATGTGTATATTGCAATTAAACACTATATAACAAGCCTTATTTTCTCATCAATCTTAAACACTTTTTAAATGTGTTCCTAAAAATATCTGAGGAAACTAAATATAAGTCAGAAGTATAGTGTGTGTGTTTGTTTTCTGAGTGGATTTCTTTTGTTACTTAAAATATCCTTGGATTTCATTTCTGATGGCTCCTTCTCTTATTAAAATGGAAATAAGAATATAACAGTTGAAATTAGTAAAGACAAGTAAAGCCTACAAATCTTTATTTTAAGTAATCTCTGAATTTTTCTTATTTTAGTTTTGTTTTGTTTCTGAATTCTTAACTCTACATGTGTAATATAGATATCTTTTGCCACAAATCTATATTTTTACTCTGTATTCCAAAGAGACTGAACTCTTGTCTTGCAAAAAGTTATTCCTTACAAATCTGATTTTGCTGGAAGCAAACATACTTATAAATGAGGTATTGTCTACTTCTAAGTCTTGGGAAACTTTTCTGGCTTCAAACTCTCAGAGGCTCTATGCTTCCCTAGAAACATCAATTTGAATTTAACTACTGAGATTATTATATTTGATTAGAAATTGTAGGTCAGTGACATTTTACATAGTGAGTCATTGTATAGGGACAGATTTGGTTAACTTTGGGTAGTCAAAATGCTTGGAAATACAATATAGTTTTCATATCATCTTTTGTAGAACTGGAGTTTCTTCAGACATATATGGAGAGGGGTTGATTACGAGTTGGGCTAGTGGGAGCTGGATGTGGTGGCACACACCTATAATCCCAGTGGCTCAGGAGGCTGAGATAGTAGGATCACGAATTCAGGGCCAGCTTCAGTAATTTAGCAAGGCCCTAAGCAACTTCGTGAGACCCTGTTTAAAAAAAAAAAAAAAAAAAAAAAAAAAAAAAAACACAGAAAAGGCTGGGAATATAGCTAAGTGGTAAAGCGCCTCTGAGTTAAATCTCCAGGAAAGCAAAAAAAAAAAAAAAAAAAAAAAAAAAAAAAAAAAAATTAAAGAATTAGGCTAGTTGGTAGGACCCTGTCCAAGAAATACTCACAAACACTCAAAATATAATTTTTATTTTCCATCATCTTTAAACTTTGTTCAGTGGAATAAAGTCCCTTGCCTCTACATGGAAACTCTAGCTATTCATGATTTTTCTGCTCATCTAGATAATGCATCCATTCTAACATCACTTTAAGTTGTGAACATAGTTTCAGCTTTTAGAATGTGAAATTTAAGATATTAATGAAACTACTTAATTTTGTTTCAAAGATAAAGATAGTAAAAGCTAAAGTTCCTGATTGGGTGATGAAACTTAAATCTGACTCTCTCCTCGGGTATTTTCACAGGTGTTTCATAGGTTTCTTGCAGTGGACTTGACAAGGAGGCTAGTGTTGTGCTTTGTTCCTGGTGTTATCTTTGTTAGTTCCTCAGCTCTTAGTGTTTGATGGTATACAACTGGATTGTTTCTTCTGAGATCGTTTACTGTTTTACTTTTCATGTATCACTCATCTCTCCCAAGGGAAATTCACACAGCTTCCTTGGATAAGTTTAGAACTGATCTTAATGCTGTAACACACTGATCCCAATGCAGACCACACAATCTTGGATCTTATCATGAAAGAAAGTAGTCATCAGGCTTGATGACTCACACTTGTAATCCCAGCAGCTCAGGAGGCTGAGGCAGGAAGATCTCAGGTTTGAAGCCAGCCTCAACAACTTAGTGAGTCTTTAAGCAACTTAGAGAGATCCTATCTCTAAATAGAAAATAAAAAGGGCTGGAGATGTGGCTCATTGGGTAAGCACCCTTGGGTTTAATCCCTGTTACAAACAAACAAAAAACAAAAGAAAGAAAGAAAGAAAGAGAGAGAGAGAGAGAGAGAGAGAGAGAGAGAGAGAGAGAGAGAGAAAGAAAGAAGCTAGTCAATTTATTTTTTTTTTAATTTTATTTTTTTTATTGGTTGTTCACAACATTACAAAGCTCTTGACATATCATATTTCATACATTAGATTGAAGTGGGTTATGAACTCCCAATTTTACCCCAAATGCAGATTGCAGAGTCACATCGGTTACACATCCACAATTTTACATAATGCCCTATTAGTAATTGTGTGAGGGGAATGGGAAAATAGGAAAGGTAGCAGAAGCTAGTCAATTTACATCTTGCTCTGAAGATTTTTCTCCTTTGAGAGTCAGATGCAAATTCCTAGCTGCTTTGGTTTTCTCAGATGAGAGTCAGACATTAGAGAATAGAGAACACAGATTGAGATCTAAATAGTTACCTGAAACTTTCATTGCTTTACATAATGTGAAGGTGAGGCACATCTCTCTTATTTCCTTCACCGAGAGTACAAATAAACACAAGGCACTGTAAAAGAATTTCATGTGAATTTTAAATGAATGTTTTTCTCTATGAAATTTTTCTTTTTCATTATTACTAATTCAATTATATATTCATGAACTTTGGAAAGGATCCTGAGGACACTGGACTGCAAATTTGGGGTGTGTCTGTTTATAGATATTTGGTCAACATTCTTAAATGTATCTTGAGTTTGTTTTATTTTTTAAGAAAAAGTTGTAAAAAGTTTGCAAAACACCAATCAGATGGTGCCAGGTTTATGGAGAAATATAGACAAACACTGGCAAGAAAAACTTTAACTTTGTACAATTAAGAATTTAAAGATTTTCTTTTAAAAAATTAAGTTTTCTACTCATTACCTTTAGGAAGTTGACCGATAGTTCAAAACATGGGTAAAACTCATGGCTTTATCGAAAATCTAGGGAAAATTACCTTTCTAATGACCTATGGAAATAACCTTCATCTTCTTATAATCAAGAAGAAATTCAAATCAGATTCTGTATTCATGTTGAATATTAACATTCTGAATATTCTCTGCAATGTGGAACACACTATTTAGCAATTTATTTAAGGTAGTTGTTTGGAATTAATTGAAATAACGAAAATCGTACTATTTATATCTGAGTAATTGTCACAGAATTTGAAATGAAAATAATCTACACAGATCATTTAGTCCAACTACTTAGTTGTATTGATAAATACATAATTACCATAACAATAATATCCATATTTACACAGAGCTTTTCAGAAGATGGGAGCCCAGAGAAATTGTTAGTCTCTTTCAAGGTCAAAGAGACCTGCACCAGAACCCACATTTCCAAGTCCCCAGCCTCCATCTTTATATTGCACAGTAATTGGTACATGTAATTCAACTTGGCAAACTGAATGGTAAAACTGAAATATTTATGCCATAAAGGAAATGAATTTATAAAGAAATAGGCCAGCAACTGCAAAGATAATGACTATTAACATAATGAAAAATATAATGACAACTTCCATTTAATTTCAGGAGCAAACCCAACAACATCTATATAAATGAAAGGAGACATTTGTTATGGGGTGTGGATACACAGGCCTCCATATCAGATTTTTTAGTTCTAAGGAAATGAATGTATGATTTTCTACAAAAGACACAGAAGATCATTTAGAAATAGATCTCTGTTTATAATGTTTAATTTCTAATTTTTCATCAACACTGTCATAAAAATGAGTATTCAATCAATCAGCACATGAATAAGCAGGGTGGAGAAAACATGTATTGCTTTTTATGACCTGGATTCTTCTCTCATTTTGATTTTGCTTACCTATGCAGGACTTAATGAAAATCATTCTTCACCAGCCCTCTTGTTATTACTGATACTCTTAATGTAGGTTCTGAGTCAGACTGTTCAATAGGTGAAGAGAGTAAAAATGAAACATAAAATAGCTAGAGAGAAACATACTGTAAATACCTGGGGAATTTTTAAAAACTGGGTTTGCAAGCTACTTATGTGCAAATGAAGGCATTTAATTGTAATGTGTCTTCTGTGATAAATGGGGAAAAAAGTCTTGAATAAATTTCCCATTATAAAATGAGAAATTGTCATGCTTTGCCCTTTTCATTTGCTCCTTGAGAAAGGTGAACTTATCTAAAAAAATTTATACCAGCAGAGCTGCTTTTATTCAGCTAATGAACTGCAGTAACTTGGGAATAGCACTATGTTGGATGGTATTAAAGGGAAGGAATAATAACACTTCTACATTATTAAATTAATAATAGAACTTTCTAAAACTTAATTTTATTCTCAATCAATTTTTCCTAGAAAATAATGAGTGACAGGTTGGAGAGGGCACAGGAGTTGCAACTGGTTTGAGCTCTGGCCCAGAGAACCACTCAGTTTCTCAAAAGAGACCACAGGTCCCCAGGGGAGTAGGTCATTTTCAGATTAGAAGTTTGCTTTTTTGAGTTCAGGGTTAAAGAAACACTAATGTACCAGAAGCTATTTGTTGAGGTGTCAGCATAGCAGACATTGCCTTCTGGAGAAGAGACAATTCATTAAGGGTTGTGCTCAATCTTACGCTGTAACAGACAAGATATAAAATCGTTATATTAAGAGGAGACAATGAGATTTCTTTTGAGTGTCACAGCTTCTGTTACTGCTCACACACAGGAAACTTCTACACAGGGAAAAAGAGAGGAGGTTAAGTGTGACAAGCACATAAGACACTTGGCAAACAATGGAAGAGTAAAGGGCACAGGTACTTATGAGAGGAAAAAAACCCGATTTCTAATTTCACAATTAATTTTGTATCCATATTTTCCATTATGATTAGTGTATTTATGTTGCTACTGAAATCACCTCTGTCATCATTCTTTTTACCTGTGATCAGCAATGCAAATGAAATTGGACTTCTTTTTCCTGTTCATATTACACTGCAAGTTTACATGTACAGAAATAGTTCAAAACAACCTTTATACATGACATTGTTTTCTTCTAATAATACGTGCTGCAGATAATCTTTAAATTTACTGAGAATCCTTGACTAAGGAATACAATAAAAATCAATTGTAGAGAAGAAAACCAAGTCCTGCATTTCATATGAGCAGGTTGGCTTTACCAGGCAGTGGCTTTATTGTTTTGCTCTAGGCTAAGGTTAACATTGGATAGTGCAAGTTTTGATTTTTCTAATGCAGTAGGCTAGTTTCATGTACATAAACTCAAGGAGTGATATCATTCATGAGGTGGTATTAGTTTAAGTGAAACCACAAAAACATTTTTTGTGAGAAAAAGGTTTGAGTGGGCCACACAAAATTAATATTAAATTTTCTGTCGTCTACCTCATTACTTTGGTAGATGACTTACATTAAAGGCAGTGAAGCAAGGAATCAGAAACCTGGGTCTTTGCCATTTCTGCAGTGCTGCAGATATACAATTTATACAGAAATTATGTATGTTGAGTGTGCTTGCTTAGAATATCTGTGCATTGGACTAGAAACTATGCCTTTATTATAATTCTTCAAGGTGTTGCTCTTTCAAATTATGAGTGGAAATCATTGTTATTAATAAGCAAAACCAGAAAATACTAAAAAGTCATTATTTATACATTATACACAATATTAGCATGTATGCACAAGAAGAGGTACAGCATTTAATCTTCTTTTGAAAATCCTGAAAAAAAATGATGTTACATTTATTTCTTTGGAAATCAACTCAGTTTATTATAGTCATACGTAAATCAGTGATGCTTCTTTTTTTTTTTAAATAGAAGTAGGTTTATAGTCTTCCTTGAGAAAAGACAATATTTCCTCTATTTAGGGAGGAAATGTGCTTCAAATTGTTTTTGTCAGACACTTTTAGGGATCTCACATACTTGCTAAACTCATATGCATTGGCCATAATTTTATAACTTCTGAAGTGGTTGAATAAATTAACCTGTTAAAGAAAAGTGAGCCTGATTCCCACATGATATTTCTCTATAACTTGTTTTAATTCTGTAGCATGTACTAATTTATATTTATTTTCTGAACTGAAAATCTCTAATAACACTTGTTTCTGTAACTATTGTTAATTTTCTCATTAGTAAAATCATATAATATTTACATACCCAGAAAAGAAGATTAATTAAAAATTGTGGAGAGCAGGCTTGTCCTGCTCTGAGTTATTCTGGGATGTGTAAACAGTAGCTTCCAGTTGTGCCTCACCCTGAGTTATAAAGTTTGCTAGGAGTTACTTCAGTTTTAGTACAGTGCTAAGGCAGAACTTTTCTGGGAGAATAGATAATCCCTGTATATTGGACATACAAAACTTATTGAAAAGAGTAACACCCAGCTTCACATCACCATCATAAGGCACAAACTGATAAAAGAATTAATTTTGCCAATTAAAATTGACCACATGGCTGGGTATTGTGGCACATACCTGTACTTTAAATGGCTCCAGAGACTGAGGCAGGAGGATGGCGAATTCAATGCCAGTGTCAGCAAAAGTGAATCCCTGTTTCTAAGTAAAATACAAAATAGGGCTGGGGATGTGGCTCAGTGGTCAAGTGCCCCTGAGTTCAATCCCTAGTACTCTTCCCTCCAAACATGATCACCTGTAAACTTATCAAGTTAAATCAGAAGCAGATGGAGGCAAGAGCACACCAAACCCATATCAGAGAAATCAGCCCCATGAGTTTCTCAGGCACATCAGACCATCAAATGATGCAACCCTCTCAATGGAATTCAAAAGAAAAGTGCCAAAGATGATGGTACAGCAGTACATACCCAGTAGTCACCTAAGCAGACCATTTGGTGAATGTTTCACAATGTCCACAGGCAGTGAACACCCACTGTAGCCCAGGGGCTTCAAGTAAGCTTGATTGCCTACTTGAATGGCCCACTTGGGAACTGCCTGCTATCTGCACCCTTCCTCACCTTGAAAATGTCTGCTTTGAGCAACTATGTGCCTTGAACTGTTCTGTCTCCATCAAGTTCTTGTAGTGGTTGTATTTTATCTGACCACCATCAGTGATTTTGTACCTTGTCATGTCTGTGCCTTTGTTTAAACCTGATGGTCACTGTTAACCTTCTGTATGCCATTATATGAAGTATGATGTATAATTTAAGTACTATAGCTTATTGCTAATTGAGATTGGAATGGAATAAATGAACCTCTGATTACTACAGTCCCTACACCAAGTGAATCATGAGTACTCAGTGAATTAGAGCCAATGAAAATGATGTAGCTTATGAATTTGTTGTTATTTAGTGAACTCTGACATTGTAGATATACACAATTATGTCTAGTCTACGTTAATGGCATACCTCACTCATGACATAAATAAACAAACAAGAAAACAAGCAGGAAAACCCCTTCCTAACTCTTCATCTTAAATACATGTAGTCTTTACAGATGGTCCAATAAATCAGGGAGTAACTAATCTATAGGAGTTCAGGGCTAAGAATTCACTCAGTTGTACAACGCATGTGGTAAGCAGACACAGAAAACAATAATGGCATTTTAAAAGTTAGCATAAATTGCCCTCTGTCAATCTATTGCAGGACAATATCAAAGTTGATTTCTCCTACTTAGCATTTGTTCTGGAGGAAATTCTATGTCAAATGAAGGTATTTGCTAAAATTTCAAATTCTGTTTATTCTGATTATTTGATTAAATTAGGACTATACTTCTGGTTTCACTCAATCTTCAGGGGTTTTTTTTGTCACTATTTTGTACCCATATTCTCCTCAGTCTAATATCATCTTAGGAAACTACTAATCAGGCACTCAATGGTGTCAGCACATTGTAACTGCTCAATTCACACACATGGTGACTGGTATAATATCCTCCATGAATATTATCATGCACACTGGGAACAATGGTACTTAATCCTGTGAGTCTCCAATGCTAGGAAACTGTTCCTGTGATTAGAAACATAGAAAGTAACCTAAACTTTATGATGTCTTTGATTTATCACTTAAAGGTAGATGTCACCTATTCCTTGTGAAATGCACATGTATGTAGCTGTATGTCCTCATCCTTTCTGTTTCAGATTGAGTCTGCAACTGTAACTGGAGCTTTGAATGATTCTGAAGATTCATGATAACTTCACTGTAAGTCCTTTCAGTAAAAATCATATATATGAGGTGTGTGTGTGTGTGTGTTTGAAAGAGAGAGAGAGAGATCTTCTCAGGCAAAATTTTTTCTGATGCACTTCAGAGAAAACAACTTGTCTATTTCAAGCACTCTGGTCTCTTATTTTAAAAAAAAAGACAATTATTTTAAAAAGACAAAAATCCACCTCTAAAGTTTGAAAACTAACTGAACATAAAACTATTAATCTAAAAACAAAAAGCAAAACTCATATATCATCTGGAACCAATTCCAGGCCTTGGAGCAAGGCTGAAGCAACCCATGGAAACAACAGACTGAATGTGCAAAGTCTTCTTTCCATTTAGACTGATTAATTTAAGGAAGTAAACTCTGCTCACTTGTCTTTCATAAGCATTTCTGTGTCCTACGGAGCCTCATTAGGAGCTCCTCAGTGCTGCTCAGACAATTTTGCGATCCAATTTGAATCCATAAAAGCTGTAACCTGTGAAAGTTATGATTCCACTTTCTTCACATTACTTGTCTGCTACACCTTAAACTGGAGTCCAAAATATCCAGGTGAAGGTGCAATAACCAGCAGAATGACATCTGTAAGAAATGCTAGAACATCTGATGTAGGTCTAGTGAGGTGGGAGGGAGACCAAGGGCCATCTGTTGACATGATATCCATGGGGGATTGTTTGTAAGGCTTGGTTTAAGCAGGCATTGGTAATCAGTTCTGCTTAGTTAAAATTCCCATCATTCAAATATAATAAATAACACAGGTATGAATGTTGTGGATTTAGGTAATGGGTCTTTGAGAGAAAGGACAAAAGTAGTTAACATCATATGAGAAAGACAATGAGTGATAGGAAGGTTGGTGAACTCAAACTCAGGGTTTCTAGGGGGTTATGTATGCTGAAAGAATTAGATCACTAATCAAAAGTCTTTCCCACAAGTTCAGTCAGTACTGTTGTTAATCTATGGATATCCAGAATCTATAATCTGGAATTAGGTCACTAGGGTTTAAATTCAAGTTCAGAAACTTACATAAAATTTTCAGGCAAGCAAGTTGTTTAACTTACCTCTGAAACAAGATTATAAAAATTATGTAATCAATCTGAATTATCTGTAGCACAGTATGGCAGATATTACTTAAGTGTTGCTTTGGTAAGAATTATTTCTGCTTTTGGTTTATACAGAAGGTATAGGGCTGGAGTGATTATAATCCAAGAAATCATGGGAAATATAATGATCTTTGGGGATCTAGTACTGCTAAGGAGTTTTCTACTCTCACAAATAAGGAGAGACAGTAACCAGGATGAATTATTTGCAGTGGACATCTTGGTCTAAATCTTTTCTTCTAACCAAACCTAAATATAAATATATTGTGTACTCTCACTGTTCTCTCACAGATGCTTCTGTTTTCTCTCTTCCTGTTTGCCTTGTTCTATTTTCATCAATTATTTCTGTCCATCTAAGTTTCATAGATATAATCTTCCTTGCCTTCTCAGAGAGCCAGTCATTTGTGTATGTGGTATGTGTTGTGTGTAACTGTAGCTGAAAAGAAGCATAAACTTTGAAAGAATTAAAAAACTCTTCTAGAGAAATAATATTTACAGAAAAACTGAGCAGAAGGTGCTGAAAAATCCCACATACCTCATACCACTTCCGCCACACACTCTCCTCTATAATTTACATCATTTATTAGAAAAGTCAGTTTTTAACAACTGATAACCCAATATCATTGCTTTATCATTACCCAGGGTCCATGGTTTACGTCAGTGGGCACTCATTGTGATGAATGGTTCTATGAATTTTGATAAATGTACAGTATCATACACTATATTTTCACTTCCCTTATTCTCTACCTGTTCATCCCTCCCTCCTTCTCCTGAAAGCCCTAGTAACCACAAAGTGTTTTACTGTCTCTATAATTTTGTTCTTCCCAGAATATCATATAGTTGGAATGAAAAGTAATACATAATTTTCATATCATCTTCTTTGCCTTAGCAAAATCCATTTATGGTTCTTCCATGTCTTTCTGTGGCACGATAGCACATTTTCTTTTATTGTTGAGTAATATTCTGTTGGGTGGATATATTACAGTGCTACCTGGGACCAGTGAGGATGTCCTTTAGTAGGTGAGTGGATAAATAAATGGTAGCCATTAAAACTCTTGACATTTGGTTGTTTTCAAGTTTTGTCAAATATGAGTAAAGCTACTATAAACATCTATGCGCAGGTTTTTGCATGGATGTAAGTTTTCAACTCATTTGAGTAAACACAAAAGTGCAATTGTAGGATCATATGGAGAGAGAATTTTTAGTTTTGTAAAAAACTGCCAAATTGTTTCCCAAATTGCTGCACCATTTTGGACTCCCACCAGCCATGATGAGACATCCTGTTGCTACACATTCTTGTCAGCATTCAGTGTTCAGTGTTCATGCATTGCTTTTAACAACTTACTTTCTTGATGTTGTAGTGAATGCAGTCAGTTGCAATAATGAAAAGACATGGGACATTCAGCAACTTAAACTTAAATCAATGTCATTTAATCATCCATTGTGTCATGACAGGTGGCCCCTGGTCTTTTAGTCATTAAGGGAGCCAGGCTAAAAATGGCCCTGTCATCTTTAGCAGCTCCTCTTCCAAAGTCACTCTTCTCATCAATATTCTTGGCAGGAAAAAGGTAGAAAGACATATTGAATGGGTACAACCATTTCTTTAAAAAGTTTCCATCTTAGTGTTTTGAACATGTAAAGGTTCTGTATTTTGTTAAATGATTTTTCTGCACCTATTTTGAGATGATGATATGATTCTTATCTTTGAGTCTATTGATGTGATGAATTACATTTATCAATTTCCTTATGTTGAACCAACCTTGCATCCCTGGGATGAATCCCACTTGATCATGGTACACAATCTTTTTGATATGTTTTTGTATTTGATTTCCTCAAATAAATTGTAGAGTACTGGTATTAGTTCTTCTTTAAAGGTCTAGTATAACTTGGCTGTGTATCCATCCAGTCCTGGGCTTTTCTTGGTTGGTAAGCTTCTGATGGTATCTTTTATTTCATCACTTGATATTGGTCTGTTTAAATTGTGTATATCTTCCAGATTCAATCTGGGCAAATTATATGACTTAAGAAATTTGTTGATGCCTTCAATGTCTTCTATTTTATTGGAATATAAGTTTTAAAAGTAATTTCTAATTATTTTCTGTATTTCTGTAGTGTGTGTTGTGATATTAATTTTTCAGGGTTATGCTAGTAATTTGAGATTTCTTTCTCCTTTTTGTTAGCGCAGCTAAGGGTCTGTTAATTTAATTATTTTTTCAAAGAACCAACTTTTGTTTTGTCAATTTTTTCAATTGTTTCTTTTGTTTCAATTTCATTGATTTCAGCTCTAAAAGACATTTCTGTATATCAGTGACAAATCTTCTGAGAAGGAAATGAGGAAAACTACCCCATTTACAATAATCTCAAAAAAAAAAGATACTTGGGAATCAACTTAAAGAAAAAGGTGAAAGATCTATACAATTAAAACTACAGAACCCTAAAGAAAGATATAAAAGAAGACCTTAGAAGTTGGAAAGATCTACCTTGCTCTTGGATAGGCAGAATTAATATTATCAAAATGACTAAAATACCAAAAGCAGTATACAGATTCAATACAAATCCAATCAAAATTTCAATGACATGCCTTATAGAAATAGAAAAAGCAATCATGAAATTTATCTGGAAAAATAAGAGATCCAAAATAGCTAAAGCAATCCTTATCAGGAAGAGTGAAGCAGGTGGCATCACTATACCAGACCTTAATCTATACTACAGAGCGATAGTAACAAAAACAGCATGGTATTGTCACCAAAACAGACCAGTAGACCAATGGTACAGAGTAGAGGACACAGAGACTAACCCACAAAATTACAATTGTCTTATATTAGACAAAGGTGCCAAAAACATGCACTGGAGAAAAGATAGCCTCTTCAACAAATGGTGCTGGGAAAACCAGAAATCCATATGCAACAAAATGAAATTAAACCCCTTTCTTTCACCATGCACAGAATTGAATTCAAAGTGGATTAAGGACATAAGAATTAACCAGAGATTCTGTGTCTAATAGAAGAAAAAGTAGGCCATAATATTCATCATGTGGGATTAGGCCCCAACTTCCTTAATAAGACTCCTATAGCACAAGTATTAAAACCAAGAATCAATAAATGGGATGAAATCAAACTAAAAAGTTTCTTCTCAGCAAAAGAAACAATAAGTGAGGTAAATAGAGAGCCTACATCTTGGGAGCAAATTTTTACCCCTCACATATCAGATAGAGCACTAATCTCTAGGGTATATAAGGAACTCAAACGCTAAGCACCAAAGAAACCACAAATAACCCAATCAACAAATGGGCCAAGGACCTGAAAAGATACTTCTCAGAAGAGGATATACCATCAATCAAAAAATATATAAAAAAGTTCATCATCTCTAGCATTTAGAGAAATGCAAATCAAAACTACTCTAAGATATCATCTCACTCCAGTCAGAATGGCAGCTATTATGAAGACAAAGAACAATAAGTGTTGGCAAGGATGTGGGGAAAAAGGTACACTCATACACTGCTGGTAGGACTCAAATTGGTGCAGCCAATATGGAAAGCAGTATGGAGATTCCTTGGAAATCTGGGAATGGAACCACCATTTGACCCAGCTATCCCTCTTCTTGGTCTATAGTCAAAGGACTTAAAAACAGCTTACTAAGGGACACGGACACATCAATGTTTATAGCAGCACAATTCACAATAGCTAAACGGTGAAGCCAACTTAGATGCCCGTCAGTGGATGAATGGATAAAAAAATGTGGCATATACACAGAATGGAATTTTAGTCAACAATAAAAGAGAATAAAACCATGGCATTTGCAGGTAAATGGATGGCATTGGAGAAGATAATGCTAAGTAAAGTTAGCCAATCCCAGAAATACAAATGTCAAATGTTTTCTCTGATATAATGAAGCTGATTCATAGTAGGATAGAGAGCGGGGAGTATGGGAGGAATAGATGAATTCTAGATAAGGCAGTGGGGTGGGAAGGAATGGGAGAGGGAAGGGGATTAGCAAGGATGGTGGAGTGTGATAGACATCATTATCCAAAGTACATGTATGAAGACATGAATTGGTGTCAACATACTTTATATACAACAAGAGATATAAAAAATTGGGCTGTATATGTATAATAAGAATTGTAATGCAATGTGCTTTTGTTTATTCTTTAAAAAATCAATAAAAAAGAGAGAGAATTAAAAAAAAGAAAGTTTCCATCTTAGGAGTTGTGCAAACCTCTTCTATCTTAGTATTGGTATAAACCACTCCTAAGTGTGAAAACTAGTCACATGACCTTACCTATCTGCAAAAGCAGCTGGAACTATCTTCTCTGCTATGTAGTGGCTTCTTAGAAGCAACTCTGTTGCACAGCAAATCAGGAAACTATTGGAGGATATTTAACTATCCTCTCCACATTTGCTGAAATAATTAATTATATCCCTTGTGATTGAATGATTTTTATCATTTTCTCACTGAAGGCACTAATTGGCAATGCAGTTAAAATACAAAAAGAAGCAAGGACTTCCTTGAACCAATGATAATTGGGCACAACTTTGTCCATAAGGTATTTGGAAGTTTGGCTACTGCCACCAGATCTCCTTAGTAATACCCTTCCCAGAGGCTAATACAAGATGGTTGAGAACTAAATTTGTATATCTTCCAGAAAACAGTGGTTCTGAGGAGGAAAAAGCTAATCTGAATTAATTGACAAAAAAGCAAATAATATGCTTTTTAGCATATTGGTTCTTGTAAGGGTGGTGGAGAGGGAGTAGAATAATTATTACAGACTTCAAAATCCAATCATCTCTGTGTACTCATGTTGCTGTTCTCCTTCATATTCACACAGTAATTTAGGTTTTGTTTTGACAGGAACATAGAGATATTCATAAACTGAGAGGCAATATTTAGAGATTTAGTGAGTATCTTATCAGATATAAATAATAAGTGCCTTAAGTTGTTGAAAGCATGGTTTAGAAAATATTCCAGTGTTTATCAGTTGACTGGAATCATGAGGATTATTTATAAAGTTTAAATAAAACCATGATTTTAAAATATAATCAAAATATGCATTTAATTGACAGATACTCCAAATCTATTATACTTAAAAACAAACAAAACTAATTGAGTTGGGGATACAGCTCAGTGTTAGAGCACATGCTTATCATGTGTGAAGCCCAGAGTTTCATTTCTAGCACAGCACAAAAGAACAAAAATGCTCAAACGTTATTTAACAACACAAAGGGCATTAGAAAGTATCAATTAACAGTATTAATGTCATTTTGCCCTTGCTGCCTAATATCAAATATTGTCATTTGATATGTTTCTGTTTCACTGTTTAGAAGAAGTTAGGAAAGGGAGAGATAAGTGGAGGGAGGGAAGGAGAAAGAAAGAAGAGATTGATTAAAAATAGATGTGTAGATTTTAATATTACCATATACTTGTTAGCTGATATCTATGTAATAATTGTTCTTCAACATGTTAGCAATTCTCTAAAATCATCAAGCTATAGGCAGGTGCTGTATCCAATTTATAATCTGTAGTTGGTTTATGCCAAAACTCTATTCATGATTTTAAAATCTGCCCTTTTTTTGAGACTCCTCTCTATTTTAGAATTATTTGGTTGAGTTTGCATAAGCATTACCTGAACAATTGTGAATTCCTATGGTAATATATCATAAATATATGCTGGGAGACTTCAAAAGTAATAATTATATTTAAAATTATCGCAGACCACCATCGTATCTTTTGTCTCTCTCTTATGAATGAAAATGATTGTTGAAATGAATCACCATTTGATTCTTAAAACAAACGTTTTGGATGAGACATTTAAGCATTAGCAAAATTTAATCTATGTATCAGTTTTGAATAATCAGTCATTAATATTATATACGTAACAGTCGATGTGTTTGTTAAAGCTAGTTATTTTTCTCAGATTTGTTTTTGAAACTTTACCTTTTAAGATCTAGAAAGAATTTTTAAATGTGTCTAGTATTTATTTTCTCAGAATGAACAATTTTTATGCATAGTATGAAAGCCAAAAGAAATATGTTTTGACCTTGCATTTATTCTTGTGCTATCTAGCTGGTTCTTGAATCCACAGATGTTGGCAGCTCTATTTTTGTTATTATGACAATGTCTCTTTAACATTTGTCTTTTTAAGGGCCTTTCAACTCTGAGACTCTATCCAAATGTATGGAGGAGGCAGTGCTGTGGTATGACATATAACACAGTGGTGCTGTCTGTGCATATCCCTGTTTACTAGGTTTTCGTCTGTATATCCTGCCAGACTCACTCACACCATCTTCCTTACTTAAAACAACATGGCAGATTTAAGACCCTTTAGTATTTTCATTGTTATACTGTGAACTAAAGAAAAGCTTTTCACAATTAAGTTCAGTTTGAAAAGGGCCAACCTATTCAATAAGGCTATATATGAGTGACTAACTTCTGAGTGTTAAGAGTGTTTTCTCCTTGAGTTCACATGATGGATCCTGATTCTGATATTGCTTTTCTATTGAGTGGAGCATTGTTCCCCAGAGTTCAGGAGGTTACAGAGTTCATGTTTATGGGAGCAGGCATTTCATAGATGACATCTTTCACACAGCTACGAGAAGAATCTTGGAAATAAAAAATAAAAACTCAATTATAAGCTAGCTGGTTCAGTTGTTTTCACACAAAAAAGAAGTTTTTAAACTTCTTGGTATGTGTTTTAAAAACATATTTCCTATACAACATAATTATTTTTAATGTCCTGGATCAGATTTTGTGCAAAATACATTAACCAGAAGGCAACTAAAATTGCAGTCTTTGCAATTTCTTAGAAAATAATGATATAGAATCTTGTTTTAATCTTTTTTTTTTCTGGTATACACTCTCTATACTGGATGATTAAATGGTAGCTCCCCCAACACAGGAGGGTGATATTTGAGGTTCATTCCCAGCCTCAGTTGACTCACTCTCTATTTATTAATATAGTTATATAAGATGAAAAAGATCAACAGCCACTCAATAGTTCCTTCAATAACTCTAGGAATTTACAAGCAATGGTAGAGAGCGCTATATACCATATTGATATATTCTTCATATATTACTGCATACATTCATTAAATATGTATTAACTAAAACCAGAAAGAATAGGACACTTGAGTTTCTTTCTGTTCTTTTGCCTAATTATATTCCCTTTTATACCTTAAAAAATAAGTAAAATAAGTAAAAAAAATCATTTAGATTTTCAAAACCTCTTCACAAATGACTTATCTAGCTGATCTTCAAATAAGTAAAAAAAAATCATTTAGATTTTCAAAACCTCTTCACAAATGACTTATCTAGCTGATCTTCAAAATAACCCTCCAAGAGAACAAATATTAATAGGATCAGTCCCTTTTATTACAGATAATGGGGTCCCAGATAAAATTGTATGAGTATGAGTTACACAGACAATAAAGGACAAAGCAGATATTGAATATACATTGTTTTAGTCAGGTTTTTTCCCCTCTGTAAAAAAAAGACCTGACAAGAATAAATTTAGAGAAGAAAAAGTTTCTTTGGTGTTCACAGTTTCAGAGGTTTCAGTCCATAGATGATTGACTCCATTGCTTTGGGCCTGAGGTACAGTAAAACATGATGGCAAAAGGGTGTGGAGGGGGGAATAGCTCAGGACATGGCAATCAGGGAGCAAAGAGACAGCTCACCTCACCAGGGACAAAAATATAAACCCCAAAGACACACGCCCAGTGACCCATTTCCTTCAGCCATATTAGCTGACTATAGTCACCTCCTAGTTAATCCATTACTGATTAGGTTACAGCTATCATAATTTAACCATTTTACCTCAGGATATTCTTGCACATTCTCACATATGAACTTCTGGGGGACACCTCTCATCTAAACAATAATAAACATCTTGTATTGAACTTACCTCTTCTTAAAAAAAAAAAATGAAAACTTCTTCCTGTGCTCAAACTTTGGGCTCTTTCCTTTGTGCAGCTAAGTTGTGTTAATAGTCTACACTGAAGGTGACACATGTTATTGATTCTAAAACCCCTTAACAATATTTTTCATCATTCTATTTAAAATGTTTTCTTCATAATTATCCCTGATTTTCAAATATTCTAATGCAAGCACCTAATTTTATTTTTTATTCACCTTGAGCATGTCATTCTCTCTCCTTCCCTCCTCATCTATCTACTCTCATCTATCTATCCATTTGTCTAGCCATCTAGCCATTCTTCTTTGGCCTTCTTTTTTTTAAATGTCATGCTTTTCTATTTCTTCTGACTCAGATTCTTTAATTTCCTTCCTTACCCATACTAGAAAATAAAACCATTATTTATCAGAGAATAACTCTTCATAGGGGCAACTATAGATCACTATCGGGAAAGATCACAGAGAAAAATCAGCAAAATGAAGAAGCTGGGGTGAATTCCAGGAAAAACTAGGCACAATCTTCAAGTCGTCCCCTTCCAGTGGAATTTCATGGGACATGCTTAATTCACCAAGCCCAAGGAGTGACAACACATGCAAAGTAATGCCAACCAGGGAAGCTCCCTCAGGTTGTGGTACCCAGAGGTTTTATTGAGTGACAGTTGCATGGGCAGCACCCATGTTACTTTCCTTGTCTACTTAAACTTCAGCTTCCTAGGATAAAAACAGACATTCACTATAAGTGATATTGTTAACACAAAATATTTTATCAAATTGGTACTGCATGACCTCAGGGATACAAAACTACTTTATCCTGCGAAATATATTATGTTTAGAGGTCATTTCCCAGGAGCTAGCCAATGCTCAGTCATGAAGACAGGCCATTTTCTAATTTTTTTTGAATGTACAGGGGTTGAGCAACTGAGCCCTCTGAGAGTTAATCCTGTCCTACATCTACTTCACTCATAACCACTTCTGTTTTATGCATTGACCCTGATTATTTCTGACTGGATTAAGGGTGACAATGCCTAACCTAAATTTCATATGAGGCAACTTGGAAAAAATAGATTAAAAAAATAAGGGTTGCATTCCATAAATAGTTCTCTACCTTTTCCAGATTCTCAAATATGATTCTGACTTTTCCATAGTTACCAAAGGGCCCTGGCTGTTTTTTGCCTGGGTGTTATAACTGTTTCATAATTGATCTTCTTGTCTCCAAACTAAACAGCTGTGTGCACAGCACTCTGCTCCCCACCTGGCCTGACACTGCAGCTCTAATTCATTCTTTATATGGCTCAACACATTCCATTGTTAAAAGGCATCTTTGATCATTTTACTCTCCTTGTCAAAAACCTTTTATAGTTCTCGGTTGCTTACAGATGAAAATTCACTGCCCTAAGCCTGCCATTCAATTCTTTTCTCAGTCTGTATCAAACTTGCACTTTTGAGATGTGTCTCTTTTTATTTTGCTTAGGATACATATTTCATTTTGAAATAATTTTAAAGTTTTTTTACATAGAAAACATATTTCAACCTTTCTCATTACGGATTCTGGATTTCACTTTGTTTTTTGTATTTATTCTCATGGTGCTTATGTTTGATCTTATGGAGGAAATTACTATCTAACCAACATCATACATGTACCTTCCTAAATTTAAATATTTTTGAAATATAGATTTAAAGTTACATTATGACTTTGATTACCTGGAATTGGTTTTTGGATGTGTATTTTGATAGCATATAATTTATTTATTCCAAAATTTAAAAATATCATTTATTGAAACCCTATTTTATTATCTGGTAATACTACATGTATCACAAAATTAGTTCATGAATATAGAGGTCTGCCTCTTAACTTTCCAAGGTTTTTCATCAACATATTTACATATTTTAATGCCAAGATCACTTCTAAAGTTTAACAACTTTATATATATTGATACCACATATTTCAAGCGATCTGTAATTGTCTTTTTAAAAAGATTTTCAACTCTCCTAGCACATGTTATTTCCTTGCATGATATTTAAAGTGAACTTAATCTGTTTAATTGTAACTCATTGAAATTACATTTGGGATTGTATCAGTATCATGGTTTATTTTATGAAGAATGGAAAATTAACATTTTGTTTTTCATACACATATATGGTATACTATTATGGATAATTAAGTTTATATCCTTTGGTAAAGTTTTATAATTTTATTTTTTATGTACTTGCTGGATTTATCCTAGGATACTTCTTTCTAAAATCAATTTTGTTTATTTAGGAATGGGATGCATAAAATTATATTTTGCTGGTATACAAGAAAGCTATTACTTTTCTCCCAAATAAATCTTGGATTGGAAATATTGCATTCAAAATCTCATCTATTTTTGGTTAGCATTAGAGGAAAGACAATTTATTAGAATAATTTATTGGAACACTTCAAAATCAGACTCAACATAGCAACATGTGCACATCTCTGAGGGTTGAGGCAACAGGAACATTTGGCAGTCTTGTCAGAAAAGATAATTGTGGAAAATGGATAGAACTACAGAGACCATCATATTAAGCAAAATAGCCAAACTCAGATGGTCAAGAGCCACATGTTTTCTCTCATATATGAAAGATAGAGAGGAAAGAGGAAACGAAAGGGGCAGGAGGAATCTCCTAAAAATCAAAGGGAGATCAGTAGAGGAAAAGGACCAGATTGTAGGAGGAGAGGAGGGAGGGTGGAAATGCTGTGGAGTGATACTGGTAAAATTACATTGTTATATGATGTGCATGTAAGAATTGGTAACAGCAAATCCCACCATTATATATAACTATAAGGCACTAATAAAAGTTAGACAGAAAATAAAATAAAATAAAATAATTCTATTCTATATTATTATAACTGATAACACTAGATTTTGCCTCCTATGATTTACTCTAAACATATATAAGAATGTTTTTTATATGTTCTTTTTAAAAATGCAATTTTGTTTTCTTACATGTAATAAAATAATGTTTCCTTCAAAAAAAAGATAATTGTGGAGTGAATGATTTCCAATTTCTTTGATATATTTTTATTGTATATATTTGAGGTGTACAACATGCTGTTTTCATATACACATATATAGTAAAATGATCACTACCATCAAGTCAATTAACACCCCATTTCACATACTTACATTTTTCTTTTTGTTATGGTAAGAATACCTAGAACTACTGTTCCAGCAAATTTCAGGCATACAATAAAATATTATAAAATATTTATCTCATACTGTACTTTAGATATCTGAAATTATACATCCTATATAACTGCAACTTTGTGCTCTTTGTCCTAGATTGAACACTCTGCACACTCACGTGCGTGCACACACACACACACACACACACACACACACACACACAAATGACATCTACCTCTATTTTGTGGCATTTGGCTATTTTTTTCCATAAGATTTCACATACAGAAGAGATCACATGGTATTTTTCTCTCTGTCTCATTTCATTTAACTAGCAAAACATCCTTTTGGTTCATCCATATCATTACAAATGGTAGGATCTCTTTCTTTATTAAGATGAATATTATTCCACTCTATAAGCATTGTATTCAATTGAGATAACCTATATAGATATCTCACAATTTCTTTATCCATTCATCTATTTGTGGACACTTCAAATATTTCCATATCTTAGATGTTGTGAATAATACTGTAATATCCACAAAAAGAATAGAGGAATTTCTGGATCAGATAGTGGTTCCATTTTTAATGTTTTGAGGAACCTCCAAACTATTCTCCATAATGGGCATACTAACTTATATTCCCACCAACAGTGAGCAAGGGTTTCCTTTCTTCACACCCTTACTAGTACCTGTTAATCTCTTGTATTTTTTATAACAGTCATCCAAACAGGTATGAAGAGATATCTCATTTTGGTTTTAGTTTGCACTTGTCTGATGATCAGTAATGTTGAGCATGTTTTCATACAGTCATTGGCCATTTTATGTTTTCTTTGATGAAATGTCACTTCAAGTCCTTGGTCCGTTTTTTATATTGCGATATTTGTTATTTTGCTTTTGAACTATGTGAGTTCATTATGTATTTGAGATTCTGTTCTCATGTGGCATAGAGAAAAAGCTCTAGAATATTTATCCTCTTATAAGGACACTAATTCTGTTGAGGAAGATTCCACCCTCATGACTTATTTGCATCCCATAGGCCCCATCTCCAGATAGCATCACATTGGGAATTTTGTATTGAGCATATGAATTTAGGGGAAGAAAAACATTTAGTCCATAATAAACACAATTGCTAATTTCTCCAAAGTCCTATACAAATGAGGCTCAATTCTTTTTTACCAAAATTGATATGTGACATTTTCATTTAAAACGTGTTCTTTTACAGCTGCTTGGTTCACTGGTTGTTATTACTCAATTATCTGTATTCCATGAATGAAGTATACCCTACCCAGGTGCACACTCATGTGACAAAGACAAAGTCATTGTTCAAAGCTATCAGATAAATCAGAACCTTGAAATAAATGTTTGAGAGCAAATAAAACTGAGCTGGGTAAATATTACCTGCTCTCTATTAACAACTGTTTCAAGTTGACATTTTAGATGCAAATTTGCTATATTAGAGACACTCTGGCCTAAAGAAATATTTCTGCATGGGTTTCACCCTTTGTTAAGAGTTTTCATAGAATAATCTCTTTCCTCTTTTGAAAGTGAGCAGATTGGATTATTACAAGACAATTGAACTAATTGATGCAATATAACATTCACCATGTTCCATAAAGACATAATCCCTATGAAGAGACTGTATAAAGCAGATAAAATCATAAAACCCCCCAATCTTAATCCAGAGAACTGCTACTTATCAATGTCTTTGAGCCAGGAGCCTAAGTAGAGCTTGTTCCTCATCGACTACCACCCTGCTGTCTTCTAATTCTATTCCATTTCTTCAGTGCTGACTTCTTACACTTCCCCATGCCACCACTTCTATAGTAGTTAACTTTCATTGGAAAAAAAAAAAAAAAAGCTTTCCTTTTTGAAAGTTGTAAACTTTGAATCATGTTTTTTTTTTTTTTAATTTTGGGGATTGACCAATCTATTCACTGAAAGATAGTATGATTCAAATAAAAAAATAACTTTTTTTGGCAAATAAGAAGAAAGACTTTCCAAACAGTTCACATCTACTTGACACAAGAGAAATTCTTGAATTGTACTTTGAAGTGCCAGATCAGAAAACGTTGGACTACAAGTATCAAAACAATTACAATTAGGAAAGAGAAATCATGAGAAGAGTGATGAAGAGAATAGGGGGCATAGATGACTTTTCAGTTTAACCCATCAGATTGACTGACATGATACCCCCGTTTAGGAAAGCAGGTGAACAATGGAGTCCCTTTTAAACCAGAAATTAGACCTGTGATTTCTGTTCTTATCAGAGTCCAACATTAACCCATTTTACTGACTTTCTCAATGTTTTCCTTTAGGCTTTTTTGTATACAAATGCATTTTAAATCTAGTGAGGGGGCATAAGCAAAATATATGAAGATAGACACAAGCTTTAGCACATGCATATTTGAATACCACTAAAACAAGTGTTACTAATGCTAAAATAACAACTAATATTTTAAGCACTTTACTATGTACTATGCACTATGCTAAGCATTTGTTATGCATAATTTGTTAAATTTTTCACTCATATTGAAGAATATCAGTAAAACTTGACAATTATGTTGTAAGCTCAATAACTGCCATTACACGTGTGTAAAGTATGGTACCTCATGAAGTCACCACCCGTTCATTCAAGAATGATTCACTGTCTTACTATGTGACAGCTCTAGTAGTAGATGAAATAAAGTAGTTAAAGTGCCAGGGCCAGGCAAATTCTATGCTCTTGGCCAATTACAACTTAAAACTTTGATTTCTGCTAAAATGAGGTTTGTAGTTTAAGAGACAGAGCTATTTTTGCACTGAAGAAGTATGAAGAAAAATGTCTAAGGAAGAGATGACATTTGAGCTGAGAAGGCTGTAAAATATGAGTCAAATTCAGATAGGAATCAGGGAGATAAAAATAGCATTCCATGGTGAGTAAATTAAGTGAGCAAATCTAGGAAGCCTGAGAACACAAGATGTGAGCAGGTCTGGATGGGCAGCCCAGCTCTGCCATAGCATAAAGTACAGGAAACTTTGTGATCAGTTCACTGAGACTCTTAGCACTAGGGTGAGTTTCATAATGTATTTAGTAGAATTCAAAAAATCATTGAAGTGGGTTTATTCCTAATTTTTTAATGGTACTCTATAGTTGTCCACATGATGGGATTTGTTGTTATATTTGTACATACAAACAGTACAACAATATAATTTGGTCAATTTCACTTCCCAGAACTTCCCTTTTCTCTCCCTGCTTCCCATGTTTAGTCCATTTCCTCTACTGATCTCCCTTTGATTTTCATGAAATCTCTGACTTCTCACCATTCTTTTTCTTTTTCTTCTCTAGCTACTGAAGTGTTTATATATATTGCCAAAGAGGTTCTACTCTGGAAATAGTATAGTCAGAAATTATTATAAGGAGAAAAATTAAAAGCAGATATATCAGTTAAGAGACAACAATTAGAATTCAGAGATATGATGATAGAGTTTACATTAGAATGCTACCTGTGGGATTAAGGAAGGAACATATGTGAAAGGTATTAAGAAATACAAACGCAGCTTGATAGCTAGGAAATGTAGTGAGAGAATGAAAAATCATATCTTTAAAAAGTTAACATCTACAAACAAACAAACAAACAAACCCCTTTCATTCTAATGAAAATCATGCTGCAAAGTTTATTTGTTAATCTTGCATCTCAGTGCCCAATGTATCTTTTATAAGTCATTTATTGTGCATTTCTTCTCTTTCAGAGAATATTGTTCCAGTTTCATTTATTAAAGAATTAAATGAACTCCTTTTCTCTCTCTCATAAGTAGTCTAATAGTTTAATATCCTCCATTCAACTTTCATTGAGATGGTTTTATGAACAAATATTAGCCTTCTGTACTTTAAGCTTGCACAGGATCTCATGAATTTTTATTTTTAATTAAAAACTGACTCAATGATTGCTAATCCTTTTATATTATTCTTTAGTCTGTTTGCATCATCTAAGAATCTTACATTCTACCAATTTCATTCCTTTTTTCTCCATTTGAACTTTCAATGCAGTCCTATGGTTAAATCTCATATTAAAAATATTCTTTTCAAAACTAGCAAATATTTGTTTGTATCAAATATTTTCTTGGGAGTTACAAAAACAAAGGCTTTCTGTTTAAATTTATACACACACATACATATATATATATAGCAAACACAAATGATTTCTTTAACAATAAAAGAATGAAATTAATTATCCTTTATTTAGGAGGTTTTACAGTGGAGAAATAGCATCATCTCTGTTTTGAAATTACTTTATTAACACAACCCACACAGGACCCAGGCTCTCAGTAGGCCTGGTCCACTCCTCCCCCAGCAAGGCAGACAACCACCAGAGTCTAACCTCTGGTGCAGGACAGCCCCTTCTGACCAGCAGACTACTGTGGGAGGTCAAGCCAGGCGGCCTAGATCCACCCACACTGGCCTCAGCAGGGCCCAGGCACACAACATGTTTGTCCACCCCTCCCCTGGCAGGCAGAGACCACCAGAGCTTAGCCTTTGGTGCAAGACCACCCTTTCAGACCTGCAAACTTCTGAGGGAGGTCAATCCCAGTGAATAGATCCACCTACACCAGCCTCTGCAGGGTCCAGGCACACATCATGCCTATTCCACCATTCCCCTGATGGGGAAGAGACTCCAAAACCTAGCCTTTGGCACAAGACTGCTCTTTCCTACCAGCAGACTACCACAGGAGGTCAAGCTCGGTGACCCAGATACACTCACATCAGCCTCTGAGGGCCCAGGGTGGGGTACACAGCGGGCCTGGTCCACACCTTTCACAGTGGGGCAGACATTCACCAGAGCCTAGCTTCTGGTGCAAGGTTTCCTCCTCTGACCAGCAGACTACCACCCGAGGACAACCCCAGTGGCCCAGATCTACCCAATCCAACTTATGCAGGTCCCAGATCCAGGATGCAGTAGCATCCATTGAGAGACACCAGCATCAAGGTGAGATACAGACAATCTATACAGGTACTACAAGAATATAGGGAAGAAACTGTAATATCTCAGATCCACACTGCAAAAAAAAAAAAAAAAAAAAAAAAAGACACATAGACAACATGAACTAAAAAAGGGAGGAAAATGTCCCAAACAAACCAGGACACTATAATAACAGAAGCCATGGACAGCAAAGTTGATGAAATATCAGAGAAGGAGTTCAGAAGGTTCATAATTAAAATGATCTTTGAATTAAAGAATGACCTAAAAGAGCAAATACAGGCAAAAGTTTATCACTCCAACAATGAGATAAGAGAGCAAATACAGGTAGCAAAAGATTACTTCAAGAGAGAGATAGAGTCCCTGAAAAAAAAGTCAGAAATCCTTGAAATGAAGGATACAATAAATCAAAAACTCAATAGAAAGCATAACCAACAGACTAGATCACTTGGAAGAAAGAATGTCAGATAATGAAGACAAAGTATATAATCTGGAAAATAAAGTTGATCACACAGTGAAGATAGGTAGAAACCATGAACAGAACATCCAAAAATTATGGGACAGCATCAAAAGACCAAATCTAAGAGTTATTGGGATAGAGAAAGGCACATATTTTCAAACCAAAGGAATGAACAATCTCTTCAATGAGATAATAACAGAATATTTTCCAAGCATGAAGAATGAATTGGAAAACCAAATATGAGAGGCTTACAGGACACCAAATGTACAAAATTACAACAGATCTACACCAAGGCACATTATAAAGAAAATGTCTAGCATACAGAATAAGAATAGAATCTTAAAAACCACAAGAGAGAGGAATCAGATCCCATATAGGGGGAGAACAATTTGTATCTCAGAAGATTTTTCAACCTAAACCCTCAAAGCCAGGAGATCTTGGAACAACATATACCAAGCTCTGAAAGAAAATGTATGCCAACCAAGAATCTTACATTCAGAAAAACTAAGTTTTAGTTTTGATGATGAAATAAAAACCTTCCAAGATACACAAAAGTTAAAACAAGTGAATACACTTTCTTCTCAACAGCACATGGATTCTTCTCTAATATAGACCATATACTATGCCACAAAGCAACTTTTAGCAATATAAAAATGTAGAGATACTAGCCTGCATACTATAAGATCATAAAAAAATGAAATTAGAAATCCATGATAAAATAAGAAATAAAATCCACTCCAACACCTGGAGACTAAGTAATATGCTACAGAGTGAACAATGGATTGCAGAAGACATCAAGGAAGAGATTAAAAAACTTTTAGAGGTGAATGAGGACATAGATACAACATATTGAAATCTCTGGGACCCTATGAAAGCAGTCCTAAGAGGAAAGTTCATTGCATGGAGCTCATTCCTTAAAAGAAGGAAAAGTCAACAAATAAATGACTTAACATTACATTCAAAGCCTTAGAAAAAGAACAAATTAACACCAAAGCAGCAGAAGACAGGGATAATTAAAATCAGAGCTGAAATCAATGAAATTGAAACAAAAGAAACACTTAAAAAATTGACAGAACAAAAAGTTGGTTCTTTAAAAAAAATAAATAAAATTGACAGACCCTTAGTCATGCTAATGAAGAGAAGGAGAGAAAAAACTCAAATCACTAACATACATGATGAAAAAGTAAATATCACAACAAACACTACATAAATACAGAAGACAATTAGAAATTATTTTGAAAACTTGTATTCCAATATGATTGAAAATATTGAAGGCATCGGCAAATGTCTAAAGTCGTGTAATTTGCACAAATTAAATGAGGATAATATATACAATATAAATGGATCAATTTCAAGTGACTAAATAGCAGATGCCATCAAAAGGATATCAATCAAGAAAAACCCGGCACTGGATGGTTATGCAGCCAAGTTCTATAAGACCTTTAAAGAAGAACGAATTCTCTACAATTTATTTGAGGAAATAGAAAAAGAGGAACACTTCTAAACTCACTCTATGAGGCCAATATCACCCCGAATCCAAAACCAAGCAAAGACACATAAAAGAAAGAAAACTTCAGATCAATATCTCTAATGATCATAGATGCAAAAATTCTCAATAAAATTCTGGCAAATTAAATACAAAAACATATCAAAAAGATCATGCACCAAGATCAAGTGGGATTCATCCCAGGGATGCAAGGTTGGTGCAACGTTAGAAAAAAATAATAAATGTAATTTATCACATCAATAGACTCAAAGATAAGAATCATTTGATCATCTCAATAGACACAGAAAAAGCATTTGACAAAATACAACATCTCTTTTTTAAAAAAATTATTTCTTACATACATGACAATAGTGGAGAATATAGCACCTCTTTATGTTCAAAACACTAGAAAAACTAGGGATATCAGGAACATATCTCAACATCATAAAGGCTATCTATGCTAAGCCCCAGGCCAACATCATTCTAAATGGAGAAAAATTGAAAGCATTCCCTCTAAAAACTGGAACAAGACAGGGATGCCCCCTTTCACAACTTCTATTTAACATAGTTCTTGAAACACCAGCCAGAGCAATTAGATAGATAAAAGAAATTAAAGGGATATAGATAGGTAAAGAAGAACTCAAATTAGCACCATTTGCTGACAAAATGATTCTATACCTAGAAGACCCAAAAAGCTCCTCCAGAACTTCTAGATCTAGTAAATGAATTCAGCAAAGTAGCAGGGTATAAAACCAACAACCATAAATCAAAGGCATTTATGCATACCAGTGATAAATCCTCTGAGAAGGAAGATGAGTAAAACTACTCCATTTACAATAGATTCAAAAAAAAAAGAGAGAGAGAGAGATACTTGGGAAACAACTTAAAGAAAGAGGTGAAAGATCTATACAATGAAATCTACAGAACCTTAAAGAAAAAACTCAAAGAATACCTTAGAAGATGGAAAGATCTACCTTGCTCTTGGATAGGCAGAATTAATATTATCAAAATGACCATACTACCAAAAGCACTTTATGAAATTAATGCAATTCTGATCAAAATACCAATGTAATGCATCATAGAAATAGAAAAAGCCATCATGGAATTCATCTGGAAAAACAAGAGACCCAGAATAGCTAAAGCAATCCTTACCAGGAAGAGTGAAGCAGGTGGTATTGCTATACAAGACCTTAAACTATACTACACAGCAATAGTAACAAAAACAGCATGGTATTGGCACCAAAACAGGCCAGTAGACCAATGATATATAATAAAGGACACAGAGACTAACCCACAAAACTACAATTATCTTATATTAGAAAAAGGTGCCAAAAACATGCACTGAGAAAAAGATAGCATCAACAAATGGTGCTGGGAAAAGTGGAAATTCATATGCAATAAAATGAAATTAAAATCCCTATCTCTCAACCAACAGAAAACTTCAAATTAAAGTGGATCAAGGACTTAGGAATAAAACCAGAGACCCTGTGTCTAATAGAAGAGAAAGTAGGCCCTAATCTTCATCATGTGGGATTAGGCCCCAACTTCCTTAATAAGACTCCTTTGGCACAAGAATTAAAATCAAGAATCGATAAATGGGATGTACTCAAACTAAAAAGATTCTTCTCAGTTAAAGAAACATCAGTGAGGTAAATAGAGAGCCTACATCTTGGGAGCAAGTTTTTACCCCTCACATATCAGATAGAGCACTGATTTCTAAGGTATATGAAGAATTCAAAAAGCTGAACACCAAAAAATACAAACAACTCAATCAATAAATGGGCCAAGGACCTGAACAGACACTTCTCAGAAGATGATGTACAATCAATCAACTAATATATGAAAAAATGTTCATCATCATTAGCAATTAGAAAAATGCAAATCAAAACCACTCTAAGATTTCATCTTACTCCAGTCAGAGTGGCAGCTATTATGAAGACAAACAACAATAAATGTTGGCGAGGATATGGGGAAAAAGGTACACTCATACAAAGCTGGTGGGACTGCAAATTGGTGCAGCCAATATGGAAATCAGTATGGATATTTCTTGGAAAATTGAGAATGGAACCACCATTTGACCCAGCTATCCCTCTCCTTGGTCTATACCCAGAGGACTTAAAAACAGCATACTACAGGGACACAGCCACATCAATGCTTATAGCAGCACAATTCACAATAGCTAAACTGTGGAGCCAACATAGATGCCCTTCAATAGATAAATGGATAAAAAAAGTGACATATATACACAATGATATATTACTTAGCAATAAAAAAGAATAAAATCATGGCAGTTGCAGGTAAATGGTTGGGGTTAGGGAAGATAACGCTAAGAGAAGTTAGCGAATCCCAAAAAACCAAATGCCAAATGTTTTCTTTGATAGAGGGAGGCTGATTCATAGTGGGATAGGGAGGGGGATAATGGGAGGAATAGACGAACTCTAGATAAGGCAGAGAGGTGAGAGGGAGCATGGGGTTAGAAATGATGGTGGAAAGTGATGATCATTAATATCCAAAGTACATGTATGAAGACACAAATTGGAATGAATATACTTTGTATACAAGCAGAGATATGAAAAATTGTGCTGTATATGTGTAATAAGAATTATAATGCATTCTGCTGTCATATATAAATAAAACAATAAAATATTACATTATTATTATTATTATTATTATTATTATTATTATTATTATTACCATAGATTGAACTCAGAGGTGTTTAACCACTGAGCCACCCACAGCCTTTTTATTTTTTATTTTGAGACAGAGTCTCACTAAATTGCTTAGGAACTCACTAAGTTGCTGAGGCTAGTTTTGAACTTGCAATCCTCCTGCCTCAAGCCTCCCAAGTTGCTGGGTTTACAGGTGTGTTACTGTGCCCAGCCTTGAAATCACTTTTTTGATCTTGAGGTACAACAAGAAGTCAAAGTAAAACAAAAATTAATGCTAAATAGGGCCTCCCATATGATGTTCCAATTAGCAGAGAACCATTACCAAGCAAGTAATCTTGAGGGAAATTTACAAATGGAAGCTGCTAAACTCTGAGGATTTTTGATAGGAAGTTATCCAGAAGCCTTTAAGATTCATACAATACCTGCTATACCTTGAAAATATTAATTAGTCACATGATCATTAGTTCTAATTAACAAAGTCAATGGGAGGAAGTCAGATAATGTCATCATTCATTAAAAAAATATTCAACGAAATTAAGGGAAATGTTGGTAGCAGAGTTAGTGAGTATTATGAAGTCTTGGATGAGAAGTAAGAATTATTGAAGATGTAACCATTTTTGTGATGTAATTAAATATATGCAGTTTGTGTATATTGTATGTATTTATAAAATAGCATTCTGTACTATTATTTGCAGTTACTTTTAAGATCAGTCCCTGGTCTGATGAACAACACATAGTTAAGGGTGTGTAGCAATCTATTCCTTATTTATTTGGGATGACTATGTGTATTCTGGCCATTTAGATGGCGAAGAATACTGGATTTACAAAGACCAAGATAAACACAAGATTATGTCAGATAGAGTGAACAAATCCTTATACTTTGTTGATATTAAAATAAAACATGTGTGTGTATGTGTGTGTGTGTGTATATATATATATATATATATATATATATATATATATATATACACAAAAAAAATACATTGAGAAGACTCTTGACTACAATGAGTTATTCTGAGCAACTTTTGTGCTCTGTTTCCAGGGACTAATAGGGAACAAGTTAGGTTCAGGATGTGTGATACAAGTTCTCTGTCTCTGAATATCTTTTACCATGTCTGTACCCCTCATCCTCACTCACAGGGTAGGAAATGATTTGCCTCTGTTCACCCTTCCTTGTATGCAAGGAAGAGTCTTAATGTAAGAAAATTTCTTGCTTGAATTTTGTTGTTGTTGTTGTTGTTGTTGTAGTTGTTGTTACTGTGGATTGAACCCAAGGGGCAGTTGACCATGGAGTACATACCCAGTCCTTTTTATTTTTTATTTTGAGACAGGATTCCCCTAGATGCTTAGGGTCTCATTAAATTACTGAAGCTGGCCCAGAACTTGTGATCCTCCTACCTTAGCCTCCTGAGTCTCTGGTATTCTAGGTGTGCATCACCACGCC
Organism: Spermophilus citellus; assembly: GCF_964194105.1. Taxonomy (NCBI): domain Eukaryota; kingdom Metazoa; phylum Chordata; class Mammalia; order Rodentia; family Sciuridae; genus Spermophilus; species Spermophilus citellus. The sequence goes on along the minus strand of NC_138182.1, from coordinate 167,267,020 downwards.
CTGTTCTTGCTTGTAATTTAATTGCTTTATTCTGAAGAGTATGAAGATTTGACATAAATGAGACTTGCTGGCTCAACTTCCTGGGTCAACAACATTATCAAGCCTTCTTGTCTTGATTATGTAGAGCTGTGTAGCCATAAAACAGGAATCCTTGTGGTAGCGAGGCTAAACATAATGGAGAAAATAGACGTATGAGAGGTAATCAGGCATCCAGATATCATGAGCCATGTATAAATGATAATATTTTCCACTGTTTAAGGACTGCAGAAAAATTTTGTGATCAACTGTACAAGAGTTGGGGTCTTCAGGTGTTGAAAAAAGCTTGTTTTTAGCAGACAAAAATAAAAATGGGAGGGCTGAACAATGTCGTTCTCTCTATGGGTGTCTAAATAAAGCCTTCCTCATGAAGCAGAAACCAGTTACACTGTGACCTCATCCATTTAAATGCATTGGTTGGAAAAGACAATAGAGTATTTAATTGTGTCCCAATATTTTGTGTAAATTCATCTCTCTTTGTACCCTAATTCTTCCTCTCTCTCTCTCCCTCTATTTCTCCCCCCATTTTTCTCTTCTCTCACACACACATATACACAGAACAAATAATTACATTTCTTTAATTTTGAGCAAAAATGCCATTATTAACATATTTCCTAAAAATTCACTATATTCTAAAGGTGATGTCTATAAGAAACTGAGAATTAGATTTTAACACACCAGCATTAATAGTTACCCTTGTACCAGTAGGCAGAAAGGGCAGGGTTGTTGGTGGGGGGGGTGACTTCACCATTTCTTATTAAGGTGGAGAGGAGATGGGGACAAGCCTTGGGTATTTCATCCAGCAAGGCAGTGAATAGAAATCATTGTGCTGGTCACATTGAACCATGATACATTCCAAAGGGACTAGAATCCTTTGATGAATGACAAGTTATTCTTAAATATTTTTCTCCTTGAATTTTTATAATCATGGTACCAGGAGACTAGATATAATTAAGGTTGAAATGAGATTTGTATTAGAAAACTGATGGCTGAGATTTAATATCTATCCCAGTTATATGACATGCGACTCAATCCTATCCCAAGTCCATTAGGATTGCTTCAAACATTCCTGTATAAAAACTACCATAGTCCTTATGATATTTTATATTACTTCTTAAAATAATTTCAGTAACATTTTTGTCTAAAATTTTTTTCTCATGACATTTTTATGAAAAATATTTTTATTATTTACATAAGAAAAACATTTATTAGCATATAATTTAAGGTTTTTTTGGGAAAGTATGTCTAGGCTCATATGCATAATTACTGATGCTTATTTAATGCTTATTTTTTCCATCACTCTTAGACAAATAACAGTGGAAACATTTTTATATTTGTATACTGCAGTGTTTTGAACTATTTAGCAGCTTTCTTATAATAGACACAAATCCTTTCACCTTCCTATGTACTCTTCCAACCACCCCATCCCCATTTTTTTTTTCCCTTTGCCATCCTCCAATCCAAGCAGCTTAATTTTTAAAACTGCAGTTGGGAAGACAGCTGGTCTTTGTAGAAGATTTAACACATCGGGTATTTTGAATTCAGTTTTGTAGCTGCTGGAAACTGAAATATAAATAAAACAAAAAAAGAGTGAGAGAAAAAACCCACAACTAAGCCACATATGCAGTACCAGCTTTGTAAGAATTCTTTTTAGAGTGAAGAAATTATTTTTCTCTTGGTTGATGATACATACATGCAATACATTCATGGATCACATCAAGTTGATAAAACATAATTTCAAGAATATATATAGGATAGGATATGAGCAAGAGAGAATCTGCCATGTATTTTGACTCAGTAAAAATCTTCTGTGAATCCTTCTCACATTCTCATTGTAGAGATTTAAGTAACAATGTAGTTGAATTTGGATGTATTTGTATGAAACCAGGAAATGCCTAGAGAAGCATTACATCACCAGAATACAGGACAAAATCAACAAAGTGCTGGTATTCCAAAAGTTCTAGCTTGATCCCAAACTGCTGCCAATAATGTGGCCACCATTTTAGTGAATGTGGTCCTGGTGTTGCATTCTGAAATCCACAATTGATTAAGTGTAAAAACCCATGGCTAGGTTTCACTCAATTAGCACAAGCAATACTTTAGAGGGCACATAAGTTCAAAGTAAAATTGTAACTGAAAAATTTTGGTGTTATAATGTATCAGAGATTCTAGCCAGGTAAGATAAAGAAATAAAAGGCCTACAATTTGGAAAGAAGGAAGGAAAACTACATTTATTTGAAGATAACACAATTGTTGGTATAAAAATTCATACTAGGCCATGCATTAACCACTTTGTGCAATTCCCATTCAACATTCACAACAATGCTCTAAGGTAGGTAATACAACTTTCCCAATAGCATAGATGAGGAAACTGAGAATAGAAAGCAACTCATCCAAGGCTGTGCAGTTTGCAAGAGCAAGAGATGGCATTTAGTGCCAAACAGCTTAATTCCAGCCAAACTTGAAGGCTTCATTATGCCCTTTTCATGAGTTACAGACGCTTTTCTTGTGTTGTTGTGGGAACGTAATCATTTATTCATGATACTGTTTCTTTGGGAAAATACTTTCTGAAATTGTGGAGTAGAGCCCGTATGTTACAGCAGTCAGGGAGAAGTATATTTCAGACTGTTTAGAATTGTGCTGAGTAAGCATGAAGAAAAGTTCATTGTTAACTACTTTCTTGAAATCTATCGGTACCTTCACAAAGTATTTCCCTCATTTCTATCCATGTACTGTCTTGTCTAATATCAGAAGTGGTCCTCAAGTCCCATGTGGCTTACCCAATTGCTACTCCCTCTGTTACTTGTTAACGTTTTTTTTTATGTGCTAGGGATCTAAAGGAGTGCTTTACCACTGAGCAACAACTCCAGCTCATTTTTAATTTTTACTTAGAGACAGGGTCTCGCTAATTGGCTAAGACTGGCCTCAAACTCTGATTCCCCTGCCTCAGCCTCCCAAGCCTCTGGGATTACAGGCAATCCACACCATGCGGGGCTCCCTCTTTGCTTTTGCTCCACACTGTCCAGAGATTCTAGCCAGGAAATGAAAAGAAACAAAAGGTATACAGCATATTAAAAAGGGTGGGTGAAATTCTGTTTATTTGATGATGACATAATTCTACATGTAAAATGTCCTAAAATATTTACAAAAAAATTACTATATTAACAAAATTTAGCAAATTCATGACATAAGCCTATTAATTCATTATAAAGCTATATTAGTCAAAACAGTATGGTACTAGCATAAGGATAACCATACAAAGCAATGGAATAAAATTAAAAATCATCCCTCACATTTCTGTCCCATATGGTCAATTGAACAAGGTACCAAGAAAATTCACTAAAAAAATATGTTAACAAATGGTGCTGCAACAATAGCATATTCAGATGCAAATGAATCAACTAAGCCCCCCTTTTCATGCTACTTGCAAAAATTAACTCAATACAGGTCCAAAACATAAATATAAGAGCACTTACACTGCAGTTTTGAGCTAAAATGATGCATTTCTTTGAGAATACTGGGAGTTTGATTAAATGTTAAACATTCCCATATCATATTTATCATAATTTCTTATCACATGACTCAGAAATTGTACTCTTAGGTATTTATTCAACAGAAATGAAAACATATGTCCAAAATATGGTATAACACTTCCTTTGTACATAAATGTTCACATGAGTTTTATCCCAAATATCTAAATACTGGAAATAACTCCAATGTCCACCAACAGATGATTACATGAACAGAAGCTGGTAAATCCATAAAATAAAATAAAGACAATTAATGAAAAGAAATAATCTTCTGATATTAAAATAATATGTCTATATCTCAGAAACATTAAGCTAAGTATAGAGCCAGATAGCAAAGGAGGACACACTGTATGAATCCAGATATATGCTATTCTAAAAAGTGTGGAAATTAGGTCAACAATTGATTGCAGCTAAGAGTGAGGGTGGACATTAACTGAAAAAGACCACAAAGAGGCTTTCTAAGAAGTTAAAATGTTTTGTACTTTGGATGTTAGTCATATGTGTACATATCTGTTAAAATTCACTGAATATAACCCTTAAAATTCTCATATTTTTATCTTTCAGGAACACTTTAATACAGTTCATTTAAAATGAAAGCCTAAAACAATCAAGAAAATAGAAAAGACTTAAGATCTGTGACAGCTGATTGTGGACTTAGGAACCAGATTTTAAAATCTTCTTATTTATTATTTCAGGACACTCTGACCCTATCGTGGTGACTTTCCTAATGTCATCTAGCTGGTCAGGGGTAGACCCAGCATTAGCATTTAACTCTCCTGACATTTCTCATTGCTTTGTAGAAAATCTGTAATTTGGTCAATGTTTCCTCAAGATTCAAGTATTGTATTCATTCATTCATTCATTCATTAGTCTTTGGGGGGAAAAATCAAAAAAGAATAAGAAATTTTATCCTGTTTATAAATGTAGAATGAGGTAAGTATGGTTCATGTGAACATGAATATATCAAAAGAAGATATTACATTGATCCCTAGAGTGGGCTAAGAAATTTTGAGGACTTACTATTGCAAGTACTTCATGTATACAGAGATCAAGTGAGGATGTGTATCTCCAAGAACACAGTTCTGTAATTAAAATGATTATGTTAAAATAGGACTACAGATTGCAAAGTAGTGAGAAGTGAAAACAAAAAACAGGAAAAAGAAAAAGAAAGACAGGCATTAGGAAAATACAAAGACTTGTTAGAATGAAAATATTTAGTGGGATGCAATAAAGGCTTACCTGCTATTAACCTCTCTATTGTGAGTGGCTTATTTTTAGTACGTATTAGTTTAATTTGCTCCTTTGTTGATGTTATGATATAATTTCTAAACTAATTGTTCCCAGTAAATATCTAAAGCAGTTTTAATACTAAAACTTCTTAAAATATATATCACTTTTTATATAAAATTAGTTTCTTAGAGATATGTGTATGTGTGTGTGTCTGTCTTTAAATCTCAAAATATTTTCTAAGCTACTTGTAATTCTACCTAGTCCAAAACTATAAGAACTTAAAATTTACAATAGAACATAGGAATAAAAATACCTTCAGGATGTTTGTGGAAAGCAGTCCAAATAAGGGGAATGAGAGAAAGTAAATAGTCTAAATCAGAAGAGATACAAAAAGATGACAGCTTAAAGTTTTATTTACTTCATCCTTTCTAAAATACACAAAAATAAGCATGTGTTATTTATAATTTAATGAGATTAATTAGTACACTGAAAGGAGATGAGATGGCATGACTAATCGAGCAGAAAAAAGAGAAAATGTTGAAATTGCCTTTGTGCTCTAAACAGGTACTGGGTGTCCTGAAGTTGTGTAGAAGGGGTGATGATGTTACACCACTTTGATCTTGGCACAGGACTTTTGCAGTGGAATGGTTCCCACTCTCACCTGTACAGTGAAGTGAAGGAGGGAGAAAGGAAGGCCGATAAAAACTTCAAGGACAGAGGTCAATTGTTTCCCATTGGTTCTGTTCTCTTCACTAAAATACCCTGCAAAAAATATTGGATTCTGTTTCCCATTGTATAAGAAATAGCAAGAGCTAGCCCATTAGGAGCAGAGTGGAATCTATGTGGGTTGTATCACAAGGGACGAAAAGTGGTTTTGCCCTGTCAAAACTGTTTGTATACTGAAATGTTTGGAAATTATTTTTTTTTAATGCATGGCCTGTGGCTTAAAATCTACTCATATAAATCATGTAGTTATTTCTCTATAAAACAATTTAGTGCAAATATGAGAAAATCAGGTTGAATGATACTTTATGTGCTTTAATCATTGCAAAGTAGATCTGGAAATAGTATGAACCTATGCAAGTGGTAAAGGAAAAATGAAAAGGGAGAGAATGAAGAACATAAGCTTTGTCTCAGAATTACTAAGAAAGGACAAAGGGCTGGGCACTGTGATCTAACAGTTAGGGAGGCTGAGACAGAAGGATCTAGATTCAAAGCCAGCCTCAGCAACTCAGTGAGACCCTGACACTTAATAAAAAATACACACACACACACACACACAAACACACACACACAAAAAAAAAAATGGCCAGGGAGGTGTCTTAGTGTTTAAGTGCCCTGAGTTCAACCCCTGGTAACATCCCCCACCCCTCCTGCAAAAAAACAAACAAAAAAAAACCAAAAAACAAAAAATGGAACAAAACAATGGCAGGATGGAGAAAACAATACTAGTTTCTGAAACTATGATGGAAAAGGTAACTGTTTTATAAAAATATTTAAAATTGCACTACTTTCTCTCTCTCTCTCTCTCTCTCTCTCTCTCTCTCTCTCTCTCTCTCTCGATGAACAACTTTTTAAACAGGCAAATGCCATGTCTCATTCCAAATACCTACATATAATCTGAAGGAAGACAAACTTCCAACCCCTTCTCTTTTCCTTTTTTCCACTGAGTTAGAACTACTGGGTAACTTGAAATATCAGACTGATTTATTTTGTTTAAGCAAATCTATAATGTTTACTCCAAACGTCATGTAATTTCATTGTTGATTTTCTTGGGTTAACAGTTGCTGGATGGATTTCCTCCTTAGCTGGGTCACTTTTCTCTGGGTTTACTTGCTGGGTCTCAGTAGGAGAAAGCCTGTGCAGCTGCTCCGCTATCACAGGGTTAGAAGCGCTGCAGAAAAAAACAAAAAACAAAAAACAAACAAAAAAAAAAACTTAGTTTCATCATTCTTGTTTAAATGCCTGAGCCAAGCGCTTGTGCTGCCGAGAGCCTGCTTGTTTTGCAAACTGTCGCATCCTCTTTTAGATGACGTTACATATGGAGCCATAAACTCAATCTAGCAGTTTATTGGCTTCCAGTTTTTCTTCCAGCAGCATCAATCTATGGCTGAATATTTGAAATTTAATCCCTTTGGATGTTCAATAACAAGCAGTAGCCCTGATCATTTAATTTGTCTGGCATTATAGGGAAGAAAAGAGGCTGATGCTAAATATGAGATGCTAGGGGAGAGAAATCACTGAAGCTGTTTTCTTATTGTTGTTGGCAAAAGAGACTTTGTTTCCCTTTTAGGATGCAGGTTGGAAAAGAGTGGTTCTTTGGTTCATTGCCAGGGAAAGAGAGTATGAGATACTCATATTTTTCTAGACCTAAAATCACTATAACTTTCTTAGGTTGTAAATAAAAATCAGATTTTAATTTTATTCTGCTCAATTTTTCATCCTCTGATGAATTAAAAACATGCATTTTCCAAAGCTGTTTACTTGAAATGATACATCTATTTATTTACTTAGAAATTAAAACTCTATTTGAGTTATATGCAGTATGATATTTAAGTAGTCTGTTGGGAACTCAGTCATTTCTCATCAAAATGTTTTACATGCTGTTGAAACTCACAGACGAATCTGTAATATTCCAGTCATAACAGATATCATAGATAAATCTTTTTATCATGCTTTAAACTTAATTGTAAGAATTATAATATTTTCTCAGACAAATGCATTCACTTATCCAAAATGGATTGCCAGGAAAGCATAATCTCTTGCTAAGGCCCTGGATCCAGATATGAAGGCTAATAAGACACTGGTGGTAGCTCCCATTAATAGGGCAGGGTCAATGTCATGCAGGCAAAAACTGATGGCTGAAACTGGTTAGTGAGGATTGGGGGTGAAGTATCCATCTGAGGACAGACAATGCTGGGAGGCTGCCCAATCCAGCCCCCAGCTCAAACTCCAGGTTCCTATTCTCAGACACTGGCTTTCCACTCAGATGGAATCAGCATAGATTTCTAGCTTCCCTTATATTTCCTGATTCCTGAAATGAAAACCAGAATTTACTTTTTCTACAGGTATTTAAAAATGCTTCAATATTCTTTAATTCCTCAGTTCTTTTTCATTTGGAACTATCTTTGAAAAATAACCCAAATATAGCTTGGAAATAAATATGTGAAGGTCAAACTTCATTTCCAAGTTAAAATGAGAATTCATTAGTTGTTCAAGGCATTCAGTCACTAATACTAGAGTGGGAGCTTGGGATTGAAAAATTGGGTTGAATATTAGAGATATTGACAAACATTTATTTATTTCTTAACACATCCATTAAGTCAATAACTGTTTAATACACACCTACTGTATACTAAAGTATCATACTAAGAGTTAAGAAATAAGAAATTAATACCGTCTGAGACAAAGCTGCTCAAAAAGTTTACATTGCAACAGCAAGGAGAGGTACAGAGACAACAAAGTGCATTAATGCACTGTAGATATTGTGAGAGAAAGAAGAGCTCGTTTTATTCAAATTCTCATTTTTCTGTAACAAATAAACACAGATACAGTGACTTCACACAGCACAGATTTATTCTCTTCTAGCTTTGAATATGTTAAATGCCAAAATCAAGATGTTGAAGGGCTAGATTCTTTATAGAGGTCTAATAGAAGCTCTGTTTCCTAGTCTCTTTTAGCTTCTAGAAGTTACATTCCTTGGCTCTGAGCCTCACTTTCCATCTTCAAAGTTGGCACTGTTGCATCTCCTCTCTCTCCCTCTCCCTCTCCCCCTCCCCCCCCTCTCTCTGTCTCTCTCTCTCTCTCTGTACACCTCTTTGCATCCTCCCTCTCTGCTTCCATTATTATGTTGCCTTTTCTGACTCTGCTACTTCTGCCTTCCTAATAAGGGGGCTCTTGTAAGAATATCAGAAACACATGGATAATGAAGGTTCATCTTCCTATATGAAGATCCTTAAATGACATCTTCCCTTTTACTATGTGAAGTAACCTGTTCACAGTTTATGCTAATTTAGATATAAACATTTTGGGGGGGGGGTATTATTCAGTCTACCACAGTATGGCAGAGACCAGTGGAAAGAATGTTTTTTTTCCAAATGAAGTAGAGTCAGGACATAAAAAAGAGGCTCTGCTGTGGTAGTAGTGCTTGAAATCACAAATTAGTCGTTAAGTATTCACCACAGGAACAGCAAGCTATTCCAGAGACAGGCAGGGTGAAACATTTTCACAGTGGAAGGCAAAGATAGACATGTTCAGAAAACTATGAGTAGTTAGGTTTGCCCCAAAGATAATTTTGAGAGAACATTCCTGAATGGATTAAGCTGGATTAGATTATTGGACCAAATCATACAGAGTTCACTTACCAAACTAAGTGGTTTAGACTAGTACTAGTACCTTCCTTGGGAACTGCCACCCTCTTGACTTCCCTGGCCTCCAGCTATGTTTTCTAATTCAGAGGGGGCACTGGGCTCTATCCTTGTTCCTTTCCTAATGCTGCATCCTGGAAACATTTCCCAGGAAGTAAGCTGCTGCAGTTAGAGGGACCGGTTCATTTGTTCTCCATCTCTCAGGAGTCACGGTCCCTCATTGCTTGATGTCTAATACTTTGACTTTGTTGTTTGATAAAACAGAAAAAATAAATTTTATATATGTCATAATGACTGTTGTAGCTGAAATTTGACCTCATTTCCTAATAATAATAATAATAATAATAATAAGAAGAAGAAGAAGAAGAAGAAGAAGAAGAAGAAGAAGGCTGGAGATATGGTTCAGTTCATCATTGTGGGCAAACTTTATTTTTAGGGAAAAAATCTTATTAAACCTTTTCAGTATGCATATTGAAGCAAAGAAATTGGCAATTTCAAGAAAATGAAGTTGTATAAAGGTGTTTGAATTGCCTCTCTAAATAATGTAATTTTAGAAAACAAGTGTATTTCCTCTGTGAGGGCCTCAGAGTGGTTGAGAGTCTAGATGCTGGGATGGGAGGCACATTGAGTCATTGTCCCAGGTTTGGACATAAGTAAACTTTGTAAGCTGTCTACCCAGGGGTTTGAAATAGGACATTTGGGAGACATCATGGCTTGTAGATTCTGCTTATATCTTATTTCTAATTAAACAGTTCTTCTTTTTGAAAGTTTCACTCTTCTCTTAGCTTGAAGCATTAGGAGAGTTTAAACATTACAGTCTGGTCTTGTTTGGACTGGTTAAAATTTAGGCAGAGACCTGTGACTAAATTTGGGTAAAGAAGTGCAGAGGGAATAGTTGGTAGTCCATGAGGGCTGATGTGTGGTCAAGAGAGAGAAACTATGAATAGAAATCTGCAGTGAGACAATAGGCTGAACAGATAAAGAAAAGCCCACTTACATTTATAGAATTAATAATTTCCGTGAGAACTCCCAGAAATATGTGGAGAGGAAAATCCAAGGATGTTCCATTCCTTATGATCCAGTTTGATAGGGGTTAAATCAGTTTCACTTAGATATGAAAGTAAAGTATCTGGAAACCTAAAGGCCATGTATTTTTATTAACATGGCTGTTAAATTATGAGTAATATGGATGGATGCAGACATGAATTTCAACCTGTTGGTGAACCCACAATCATATGATACTAAAGAAAAAATTTCCCAGATATATATAGATTCCATTTTTTAGGTCATCATCTGATTTTGTTTATCTTACATTACTATTCTCATTAAAGCCAGAATAATCACCTTCTTAGAAAATTTTAAATGACAGTAGAAACTTCTTAAACTTCCTGAATAAATTATTCAATGGTCAGACTTTAAGTATGGAGTCTTTGTGGACCATATATTTATGTTATGACTACTGTTGGACCTGCATTTGTTACTATATATATCTGTATGGCTTGGGAATTTAAGGAAAGTATCTCTTATCATTTTCTATAAATATTTGTTGTAGCTCAGTCAAAAAGACTATTTTTGCTCTGGTGATGAAGGGAGAAATTCTTCCAGATTTTTTTTTTTAAAACATATCATAGTCCTTACGTGTTCCAGGATGAATTTTATCTTCTGGTGGAAAAGAAAAGGGAATGACTAATGCCATATTACTCAGTTTCAAAAGCATTAACATATCCAATAATGCCAGTGTAATGCTTATATGTGATTTGCAATGTCTTCTAGCTAACAAAATCACTGGTTTTAACATGAGCAATGGCGATAGAAAGATGGTATCTCTAATAAGCTTTGCATAATTTTTAAATGGCATTGCTGTTTGGTGTCATTCAGAAAGGCATGCTGGCAGTGATATTTCTCTCTAGGGTGAAAATGCCAGTGACCCCTTTCCCTTCCAAGTAATGTCTTTTATAAAAGGAATTTATAATCTTTTCTACTTCGCAACCTCCCTGACACTACTTAACCTACTGCAGTTTGCTTTCTGACACTTCCATTCCACTGCAAGAACTTCCACCAATATCATCCTTAATAGACTAATTGCAAATTCTGTCACTTTACAGTCCTCATTGTATATATCGTCTCAGCCATATCTGCCCTGTTGTTACTCTCTTCCCGAAGCTTCCATTGAACCATTTAAAAATTTCTTTCTTTTCTATTTCAAGTAATTTCTTCTGAAACTCTGCCCAGCTCCTACAGATTTGTATTCTGTAGACATTTTTTCTTCTTATGCTTTTTCTTTTTATTTTTTTTTATTTTTTTTAAAGAGAGAGTGAGAGAGGGGAGAGAGAGAGAGAGAGAGAGAGAGAGAGAGAGAGAGAGAGAGAGAGAATTTTTAATATTTTATTTTTTTTTTAGTTCTCGGCGGACACAACATCTTTGTATGTGGTGCTGAGGATCGAACCCGGGTCGCACGCATGCCAGGCGAACGCGCTACCGCTTGAGCCACATCCCCAGCCCCTTTTCTTTTTATTTATGCTAACAATTTCAAAACCTATCTCTCTCACTCAGACAGTATTTACTTGTATGTGGTGTGGCTTTATAATTTATGCCTTATGATACTAATGTAAAATTTATCAATCTCCCCCTTAAACTTAAATGAAAACACACCATTCACTTAATCTCCAATTTAAATTTATCTTGACCTATGGTGTTATGGATCCTGAGAAAATGACTAAAGTGATAACAATTTATTTGAGACGTGGAAGACTGGGATAGATAGGAAGAGGACAGAAGAAATGTGAAGCAAGGGAAGATGGAAGTCATGAGATATGATGCAGTATCATGTAGTTTCCTGTTCCAACTTTAGAAAAAAACTAAAGAGGAAATGTAAAGTCTTTCACAAGAAGTATCTTCTTGGGATGTAGAGTTTCTCTGACCATTGTGAAGTTGAAATCATGTCTTGAAATAGTCTATAGGAAAGAGAATGGAGGAAGAATTTATTTACCTGATGCCTTCCATAGATTTGGCTTTCCAATCCTCAGTATTCACACCAGGAGGAGTGTTATAGGTTTTCATATGAGGTGTCCCCCAAATGCTCATGTGTGAGACAAAGCAAGATCATTCACTGGTGAAATGATCAGATTCTGAGAGTTGTAATCTAATCAGTGGATTAATTCACTGATAGGGATTAACTGGATGGCAACTGTAGGCAGGTAAGGTGTAGCTGGAGGAGGTGGGTTACTGGGGGCATGTCTTTGTAGTATATATTTTGTCCCTGGGGAACAGAGCACACCATTCTTCCTGATTACCATGTCCTGAGCTATTTTTCTCCACCATGCCCTTCTGTCATGATGTTCTATTTTACCTCCAAGTTGGAGCTATGGAGTCCGACAAACATGGGCTAAAACTCTGAAACCATGAGCCCCAAACAAATGTTTCCTGCCCTGATTGTTATTGTCAGGACTTTTGGTCCAGAGGGGGAAAAAAAAAACCTGACTAAAACAATGAGCTAACTCCTAAGTTGCATCATCTTGGCTCTTGGTAGCCATTCAGGAAGGCAGGATGTCCTAGGTGGACAACCAGTGAAGAGAGAGAAATAAGTAGGTGAGGAAACCTGAGAGTATGTATAAGGTTGATGTCATCCCAAACCATTATCTTGAACTCAGTTTTATATCTCACATTTTCACGTTGTTTTGCTTACCAAGTACTGTTATTTCTACCTCATGATATATTTCAATTGTTTCTCATTCTCTTATTTCATGCTTATCCAGAACCACAGAAATAATTTCTTATTCTCCCTAACTTGGCCTTGCATCCTATATCATCCTCCATCAGACTGTCAGAGAAGTTTTTCTAAAGTGCAAATCTTGTTATTTCACTCCACTACCTGAAAGCCAGTGCTCTCCATCAACTGTAGAAATTTGCATGGGACAAAATGTCCTCATAACCTAGACTCTGCTTAATGTTTTTAGCATCTTCTCTCATCACTCCTGAAACAGAACCTCAAGATTGGAACAAGACCATCCATTGCTTGTTGCCCTTTTCTTTAACTGGCTAGGCTCTATTTAAGTAACCAGATCAGTACAGATGAAATATCAATAAAATACTTAATCATTCATACATTCATTCACTGGAAAAATATTTATTGCATTGCTAGATAATATTCTATGATCTGAAGTTGTAGCAGTTAACAATGGGAACAAAAATATATCATCCTATAACTTATATTCCAGTAGAGAAAGCAGACAATAAATAAAATGTATAAAGTGATATCTGGTGAGAACTGACAAACAGAAAAAAAAACAAAATAGGAAAATCAATAAGAATTGTTGAGGAATGATAATTTTAGATACAGTGGATTGTTAAAATCTTACTAAGGAAGTGACTTCTGAGTAAAGACCTGAAGAAGATAAGGGAATATTCCATGAGGCTATCTTAGGAAAAGCAGATCAGTCACAAAGAAAAGTAAGCACAAAGTAGAAAGTTATCTGTGGTGAAAATATACCTGGAATGCCTGAGGAATTGCAAGAAGACAAATGATACTGGGGCAATTAGTAAAAGGAAAATGGTAAGACTTACCTTATCAGATACAGATGTGAAGAATGTTAGATGTCTGTGGCTTTTTCTTTGGATGGAAGGGAAATGCAAAACAGGATTGTTTGGGACTGTGATATTGAGAGCAGATAGATAGTAAGATGGCAAAGTCTGAAGTTGGTAATGATGGATGTAAAAGGTAATGGTTAAATTGTGCATGTACTTTGAGGCTAAAACTGAAAATTAAGATAAGGGGTAAGAAATTTTGGCATTAGTAATTGAGATGGCAAGAGAGAGAGGCAGAGGTTTGGGAAAGAACAAGAGGAGCTCAGTTTGGAGTCTGTTAAGTCTGAGATTACTGAGAGTTATCCAGGTAGCATGGCAAGCATGCAGTTAGATAATTGAATCTGGATGCCATGGGAAAAGTCTTTTCCAAAAATATCCATTGGAGATCTCATAGAAATTGAGAATGGATTGGTCCCTACCAGGATCTGGAGAGAGTAGAAGAGAGGGAAGGTTGAAAAGAAGTTATATATGCATATATATGTAACCTGATATAAACAATATATGTATACATGTACTGAAACATTACACAGTATCCATAAATACGTAAATCTTTATGTTTTTATATACAAGTTAAAATTAACTAAAGATGAATTATCATCATGGAGATAGTATTTAAATCCATGAAATTGAAGGGATTTCCAACTCAGAGTACAACAAAAATCCTACAATCACTAAAGAAGAGGATGTAAATAGAGAAGCTGTTCAAGGACAACTTAAGTGCTTCTTGAAATTTAAGAATTAAGAACTCAAAGGAACCAGAATATTGAGAAGGAAGTTATAGTTAAGTAGAGAAAAAAAAAAAAAGATCATGGTATTCTGAGTTAAGATAGTTGAGGCTTAAATAACATGTTGACATTTATATTTAATAGTTTAAACATAATATAAACATTTTTATCCCTCACATACTATTTGAATCAGATTTTTCAGGAAAGAGGGTGTCTGTTTTTCATAGACTGAATCAGGTGTTTATGTTCCCTCTAAATTGTGGCAGGTCCTGCTGTTCCCCAGAGTTTGCTATTTGCATTTGGCAGTTCAACAGGCAAAGGTAGTTGGAGAGAGTGTGGGTACTTAATGTATTTGGCCTGGAAGTGCTAAAAATGTCACTTTTAATATTCTTCCATATTATATTACTCTGTTCTGTAGTCACACATGTCTAAGTGAGGCTTAGAACTATGGTCTACCTGTGCACCTTATAAGAAAAAAAAAAAAACAACAAAAATTTTTAAATGTACCAATAGCTAGTAGTCTGCTTCACACTCAGATATTTTCCATGTTATGTCTCTCAGAATTGTCATTTTTCCCTACTTGCTTTCCTCTTTAATGGATAAATCAACAACATTTATTTGTGTATCTCTGATGGCTTGCATATTGACCAGGGTTCTTGAATATCTAGTATATATTGTTGAATAAGAATATGAAAGTATTAAAACTGTAAGATGTTTTAAAGTTTATAAAATAATCTGGTAGTTCAAATTTTATCTCTGTTTCTTTGTTGGGTTACATGAGGCTCAGATTGGTAAACGTCTTACTCTAAATCACACAGCTAATAAATGATGAATTTAGCCCTTGAATCCAACTTTCCTGATTTCAAGAATATCAATAGTCTTGACCATTCTTCTCCATTTAGATTCAATTGCAGGAGACCTAGAGTGAAAATGAAATATTTAAATGAGTAAACTCTGATATGTAATTTACTGAGAGGTTTTCTTTTTAATAACCTCTATTTTAGTATTGATCTTATATTAAGATTTTATACAGACAATGAGCTATTTTGGTACTCTAATGACATTATATTGGGTGGAGAATCTAGCGACAGAGACATTGACATTAAAATGTAAAATTATCCAGGCAATCTGGAAAAGAAAACAAATGAAATTCAGCAGAGCTGATTCAATTAAAGGACTACAGAGTAGAAGAAAATAAGCATAAACATAATATTAAAGCAATGTCTAAGAGATGTTTATGCAAATACTCAGAAAACTTCAGTGGAAAGAAACCAAATTTCACCTTGCTTCTGGTCAAGGATACAACATTGTGCTACTAAACGGGGCTCATATTCAAATTTTAGTCCTGGGTCTGGGGTACCTTTTGTGTGGAATACCCAGGGCACTATTTCATGGATTAAAAATACTCTGAAGATGTCCTTTCAAGTATCAGTAATGTTTTTCCAGGCTTAAAAACTTATCAGTTATGGTATTTGAATGCGTAAATGACAGACAACCCCAGGCTGTTTTTCTGGGTCTTTCCTTCAACTTTGCTCTTTGTGGATCAGCTTTGGCCTCTTTTCATCATAAGATTGAACTTGCAGCAGATTCTGAGTTTACACTGCCCCTCAGAACCCAGAGTAGAGTAGAGCAAAGGAGTTTGAGGTTTCTCTGCAAAAAGTCTGGCACTACTTTGGTTTGTGTGGTCTAGGGCACATAATGGACTGCTCTATCTCTTAGGGGAGCAATGTCTCCATAACCACATGGACACCCAAATGGTTTGAAAAGAAGAAAGAAGTATCTCAAAGTGTCCAGACCAGAAGGCAAGAGAATTTCGATCAGAGAGCAACATTTTAGAAAATGAATATTGAAAGCAAGATTAAGGGTTTTGACTTGTTAGTTATTCTATATTTTGATCTACAATAATGATTGCAGATAGTGCACAAATACTTTTCTTAAATGAATGAATGAGTGAATGAAAACGTATTTCAATTTGTCTAGTTACACAGAAAGGAAAATGTAAAAGAGGATATTGAAGGCAAGCAAGTAAAAGCAAAATTTAATAAACCAAGTAAAGTAATTCTCATTTTAAACTGTTCTTGGTGTAGTTTTGCTACTGACCACCTCTTGCTTACTGAACCAGCTGCTCTTCACTGCCGTGTTTGCTAAAGGATGAGGTTTTTCACTGCTCTGACTGTCCATCTAAGAATATGCACAGTACTTTTAGCCATAGCCTAAGCCAGTAATAAATATGAGGGTACATCTTCCACAAAAATAATTGTGCATGCCTTTCCAAAGGCAAAACATGAAATGCATTTGTGTCATCTGCTCTTGGAGATTATCTGCACCACTGCTGTCCTCCATTAGTGTGGGTAATTGGGCAGAGACTGTACCCGATGCAAAATGGGGAATCACCGACCATAGGCAAATATCGTGTAAGGCACCTAGGAGTTATGGCTGAATTAGAGGTGTTTTTCTTTTTAAATTTAAAACAAAGAAAGAAAATCCTTCTGTAGATTCTTTACCAGTAATTGTAGTGGATGAGGTTTAGACATATAATAATGAGAATGGTAGAATATAAAGTATATTTCAAAAATATGATGGTCAGAGTAGTAAATTTGACATGTTGTATGTACACTTATTCAAATAAGCTGCCTTTGTTCATACTGAGAATGTCTTTTTTAATAGGGGCTTCAATTTATGACTAAGTAAGAAGACCCATCTTTTAAAATTTTACTTTTTAAAGAATATTTTTGAAAATTATGAAATTTTTGTTAAAGAATCAGAGTTGATACTAGAAATCTTCATACTATTTCTCATCCTATATGTACTAGTCAACTACAACAAAATGTACAGCCACATGTTCCTAGAATATTCATACACTAAAGTTTTGTTTCTCTATACCCTTCTATGAAATCTTAATATAATATCTATAAAAATTGCTAATTTTTACTTCTTAATATTGGCCATATTCTTGCTGATCATTCACTTGTTAGACAGCTTTCCTTTGCATTTCTGATTAATAATGATTTTTCTCTAGGGAGAAAATTGGAAAGGATACTTTGGAGATATGTAATAGAAGAAAGATATCATCTTTCTATCTTTTTGGAGTCTTATTCAGAGAATCATTTCTGTACCAAGGTCTTAAAGTGTCATCCTTATATTTTCCTCTAGCAGAGTTTCAGAACTTATATTTAGGTCTTTCATCTGTTTTGAGTTGATTTTTATACAGGATGAGAGATAGAACTTGTTTTGTGGCCTAATGTGTAGTATATTTCTAGAAAAGGTTTCATGTGCCAATGAAAATAATGCATATTTGCAGTTGTTGGGTAGAATGTTTTTTTTTTCTTTAAGTATCTTTAAAGTCCATTAGATCTAAAGTATATTTTTACTCTCAGGTATCTGTATTCATATTTTGTCTGGATGATCTATCCATAGGTGAATTCAAATGCTCCATTATTGTCACTATTGCTATGTTGGAGACTTTCTCTTCATTTAGATCTACTAGTATTGGTTATATGAAAATGGGTGCTCTGATATTAGATGTATATATATTTGCAATTATCATATTTTCTTTATGAATTTCTCTCTTGATCATTATACAATGACCTTCTTTGTTCTTAGTTTTCTTTTTCTTAAAGTATGTTTTTGTCAGTTTAGCTATTCCTGCTCACTTCAGGATTCCATTTGCTTGAATTGCTAAATTTGATCCTTTCACTTTTAATCTCTGTGTGTCATTACTAATTAAGAGGGTTTCTTATATACAGTCTCCTATTGGGTCTTTTTTTAAAATTATTTAGCTAGTCTGTATCTTTTAGTTGTAGAATTTACTCAATTCTACCTCCAAAGTCAATATTATTTGTTCTTTGTGGTTACACAGTTTACTATGTTGATAGTGTTTGATTTTAAGAACTTTGAGATATAATCATGTAGGACACTCAAGATATATTTTTAACTAAAATAATTTTTAAAATAATTTTAAAATTACTTTCTTTTTAAAAATATATTTTATTTAAGTTATAGGTGGACGCAATACCTTTATTTGCTTTTGTTTTTATGTAGTCCAGGGATCAAACCCAGTGCCTTATGCATGCTAGGCAAGTGCCCTAGCACTGAGCCACAAACATGGCTCCTTGACTTGCTTTTCATTTCAACATCCAGAATACATATGTACCACAAGTCATCTGGTCACAAATTAGTTACCTATACATGTAATGCCTTCCAACACTTTAATACTTCTTCTTAGTGCATATCATGTTGAGATTTACCCTTGCTGTGGTTGACCTATTCATGAACCATATCCAAGTCAGTTCATGCAAAATAGTTGATGGAAGTACTAATAAACACTCAGAACTCTTGCCCTTTGCCTTGTTCCTCCTACCTAATTCTTAAAATCAGAGCCACATTCTTCAAATTTGCTATAGACAGATTATATTCTTCCTTTTTAAATAAAAATTTCAGACTTTCCACTCATTGGTTACCTTCCAGATTTCTTGAAAAAATCCTGTCCTGATAGTGAACTTTCATTTTTGGGGATTTTCTTTCTACTCCTATTTTACCTTTATATATCTCACTTTTTATTTCTTTCCTCTCCACTGAGCTTGACTCAGTAGTGTATAATCTCAGTGTTATTTTGGAAAGTGACCTAAACTATCTTAACACTTGTCTTGGAGAAAATCCCAACCACTATCAGTGTAACCATCTGCTTTATCTGATAATCCTATACTCAGAATGCAGTGTTGTTGAAATAATCCAAAAAATATAGCATACTAGAACCACCATACATTCTTAGGTATAACTGCCTCTTGACACCCAGTATTTCCCAGGTCATTATACTTTCCACAGTTATAATGTGTTTTTCTATAAATTTTATCATGCCTATTTCTTCTCACCAATAAATCTCAGCAGAAGGTCTGGATTTCTCCCACCCACCCTACTACTCATACTTTGATAAGTCTACATGATAGACTTTTTATGTAGATAATTTGATGAAAGATCACCTATGATTTCCATGTTAAATGCAATAAACACCATTAAATACTTATTTTAGTAGTAATTTCAATTGAAAAAAAAAGTTGACCACATCTTTAAAGTGGCTGTTTCCTTTTCTGGATTTTATACCTCTCCTCAAATTTTAGATATTAGAGCTCCTCCGGACAGACTCTTTCCTATTGTAACTCATCTCTCCTTTCTTCTGGGATTTTACCTATTCTTCAAATTTCTCATATCAATATGTTAAAGAATAATATTGTCTAAATAATATAGAAATTGATTCTTAATGATGCTGAATCAGAAGGGGATTGGAAATAGTAACAAAAACCACTTAATCATGGTTAGGAATAAATCAATTTTTTTCTATATGTTAGCAATGTAATTCATTAAACAATGGCTCATTCTTTCTTGAGACTCAGTCACACTCCTAATAAAATTGTATTAATTAATTTAATTAATTAGGAGTATTATGGTTACTTTCTATATTCTTTAGTGAGCATTACATATAAAGTTTAGCATTTCTCTAAATTAGTTCATCTGAACACAATAAGGCAAAAATACAGCTTTAATGACTTATTTTAGGAATAATTTTTTACCCTTTTAATGTGTACTGTATGGGCTAGCAATCATTATATTTTCCCAAATACTAGTAGGGATTGATTTATGATTCTCTCGACTACTCAGCTCACAAGTGCAGCCTATATTCTAAGGGCTTCCTAAGGCCAGGTGATTGTGTGCACTTTGGAATTAAAAAAAATGGGAATTTTCTGCTCTGTGCTAAAGGTACAGTGAGTAAAAGAAAGGAATTAAGAAACAGCATGAAAATATTGCCACGTGAGAACCATAGACATGGTAAAGTCCTGGTTCTCTTCATCTCTCCCAAACATCACCTGTTTTTAATACCCTGTCACCACCCCACCATTCCCAGTATATGGGGATGCAGGCTAAAAGCCATTCAATGGCTTTGACTCTCCTAAAGACTACTGAATCATTTTGCCCCTAGCAGGGGTCCAGGTAGAAGCATCAAAATTAGTCCTGGCTGAGAGGATAGAATCACTGAGTCACAGCTGTTCTGAGCATTTTTAACATTGCTATTTGTGACTAAATGAGAACCCAGAAACTGTGAAGTTACATGTCAAATTATAGATTTGTGTTTTGTTGGAAAGATTTCCCCAAAGGTCAAGCTTTTATTATGCTATAGTACATTAACCACTTTTATGTTTTACCTAAAATCTTATGCCAGCTTCCCTGATGGACTATATAAAATCCTGTTCTTTAAACAGTGAAGCCAGCTTAATCATATTTCTTGTTCCTTCATTAAATTTTTTGGACCATTTTTATTATTTCAACATATTTACTTCTAAATATTTTAAAGTTATATTCCAGCAGGCCTCTTTTATCCTCAAAAAGATCAAGGTAAATCCGAGCATCCTTCTTGGAAGGGAGACTCTTAAGTGCCTGGTCTGACCAACACAGAGGAGGGTGAGCTCAAGGGACTGTACATGGTTCTAAAGACTTTTCCTTTTTCTAGTTTTGGTGGATAATATATCAAATACATGCTCATAGAATTAAGCAAAATACAGTGTCCATCTCAGCTGTTTTGTTTGGCATAAAATTATTCATTCAGCCAAATTCCATAGTTTTGGTCCTAACTGATAATTTCTGATTTGGGCTGTGAAGACTAACTTTTGTGCAAAATTGTGTTAAGTATCCTATTTATTCTTTCAATATTCAACAATAGCATCCTGAGACAGAGGCTATTACAGTTTTTAGTGATCCCTTTGATTCTTTTGGATTAATAAGTTGAGACATTTTAAAAAATAATTGTGATAAAACTGATCCAGGTATAAATAACTTAGTGGTAAAATAAGTAGCAACAACAGCAAAAGAGTGCTTGCTGACATATAGAAGGCCTTGTGTTTTATTCCTAGCACTATAAAAAAAATTGGTAAAACTGACAGCAAAATGAACCATTTCAGTGTACATTTCCATGAGTTGTTGACAAATGCATACAATTGTAAAACAACCATTGAAATCAATATTTAGAATAGTTTCATCAAGTAAAAAGAAACTCTGTTGACATCTTGTAGACGAATTCCCTGCTTCCTCAGCTCCTGACAACTACCCATCTGTTCTCAGTCCTTATAGTTAGGGTTTTTCCAGAATTTCCGAGAAATAAAATTTGTACAGTAGGGAGTCTTTGATTTGACCATGTTCTGAGCATCACTAATTCATTCATTTTAATTGCTCAGTTGAGTTCATTATATGGATAAATTGTAGTCTGTTTATTCATTCACCAGTTAAGGATATGTGCTGTTTCCTCATTATGATGATTTTAGATAAAATTTTTAGAAAATTCAGACCCAGGTTAAGAATAAATATGTTTTACTGCACCTCAGTAAACATCTAGAGACTGATTTTGTTGGGTCATATAGCAGATGTATGTTTAACTTTAAAAGAAACCAGTGAAGTTATTTTCCAAAGTGACTGCAATATTCAGTCTCCCCAGGGACAAACGATTAAGATGCTCCCCATCTTCCCCAGCATGAAGTATTATCTATGTTTTTCATTTTAACCATTCTGATATGTTTGTAAAGAAATCTTGTGATTTTTATAATTGCTTTTTTTTGAGGGGGGCAGGTAATAGGCAATTAACCACTGAGCCACATCTCCAGCCCTTTTAAATATTTTATTTAAAGGCAGGGTCTTGCTGAGTTGCTTATGTCCTCATTAAGTTGTTAAGGCTAGCTTTGTACTCAAATTCTCCTGCCTTAGCCTCTGGAGTGGTTGGGGTTACAGGTGTGGGCCACTGGGCCAGGCTTAATTGCATTTTTTAATGATGATGATGATGATGATGATTAGTGTGTGGGGCTGGGGATTGAATCCAGGGACTTGTGCATGTGTGGCAAGCATTCTACCAACTGAGCTATATCCCCAACACTTTTAATGACTAATATTATTAAACATATTTTTGTATTTATATTTGTTAGCCCTGTATCTTCTTTAGTCAAGAATTTGTTCAGATTTTTGGACTATTTATGGTTGAATGGTTTGCTTATTTGTTATTGAATATTCAGAGTTCTTTAGTTGGTCTGTATAAAAATCCTTTACCAGATTTGAGTATTGCAAATATTTTCTCTCAATATGTGATGCATTTTTTATTTTCTTAAGGGTACATGTTGAAGGAAATAATCTTTTATGCCGATAAAGTCTAATTTGTCCATTTTTTCTCATATAATTCACACTTTTTATGTCATAAGAACTTGTTGCCTAACTGGAAGTCATGATGATTTTTTTTTCCCCATGTTCATTTGGATTGATGTGTCTGTCAGTCTTTTCACCAGTAATATACTTTGTTGATTTGTACAATTCAAATAAGGTCTGGAAATCATGTTGTTTTGTTTCCCCCAATATTACTATTTGCTTTCACACCTGTTTTGTTATTCTAGATTACTTGCTTTTCTCCAGCAAATTTTAGAATCAGTTTTTTTTTTTTTTAAAGAGAGAGTGAGAGAGGAGAGAGAGAGAGAGAGAGAGAGAATTTTTAATATTTATTTTTTAGTTCTTGGCGGACACAACATCTTTGTTGGTATATGGTGCTGAGGATCGAACCCGGGCCGCACGCATGCCAGGCGAGCGCGCTACCGCTTGAGCCACATCCCCAGCCCTAGAATCAGTTTTTCTAATCCCTCCCCCCAAAAAAAAAATCCCACTAGATTTTCATTGGTTTTGCATTGAATTTATAAAAATTATTGGAGAGAATTGAAATCTTAATGTTGAGTATCCCAAACCATATTTATTCAGGTATTCTCTGCTTTCTTTCATTAGTGTTTTAGACATATTTTGATTTAGAGTTAATTCAAGCTTTTTGATAGTGTTTTAAAATTATACTTCAAAGAATTTTAATTTGTAACTATTCACTGCAAATATTTGGAAATAAAAGTCATTTTATTTTTTTATATATAAGTTACCTCTTGTAGCCTTGCTAAACTTACTTATTACTTCTCTTGGAGTTTTGTTTTTGGTATAGTTACCCACGGGACCCTCTTATCTTTGACTTCCCCACGAGCCTACCGCTTCAGATAGAGCCTCTTATCAATATTTTGTCCCCTTTGGTTACTCCTGATCCTTCAAGCTTGGATCCTACTTGTCAGCCTGTTTTCCAGGGGGTGGGTTGTGTTGGCTGCTGTCCTACTTCATCCTCATTCTCAGGCAGGCTCTGTGTCCCAGGTCTTGGTAGCAGAGCTTTCCTAGTGATCATGCCCCTCCAGAAGATCTGGGCCCATGACAGACTCCTTTCTTTCCTCAGGTACAGAGGAAATGGTTTTTTGTTCCCATGTCCCAGCTGTGGTGAGTCTTCACATGTACTCTAGGAGATAATCTTACTGATCTTCCTTCAGTTCTTAAGGTGTTCATTCCTAAGGGAACAAGGTTCCAAGCCAGGCCTCATGCTTTTTCTCAGTAGAGTTTGCTCTGCTTTCCAAATCAGCACCACAAGGAAGCCTTTCTAGCGAGCACCCTTTGATGTTTGGGGAGAAGTTTCCAAGTAACTGTGAAGTCTCCTATTCTCCGGGGGATAGGGTTCTATGTTCTCCCAAGTCACTAAAATTTTGACTGAAAAATTCTACCTTCTTAGATGGCAAACCTACTTTTTTCTTCCTGGGCTGTGCCTCTGATAAGCCAGTGCTGAGTCACTGTGCCTTGAAGCAGCTTGTCTTTCCATAGATTCCTGGAGACTTAGTTTCTTAGGTTTTAAAGGGGTTGAATTCTAGATTTCATATTGTTTTATTCTTGGTACTTATGGAAAGCGGGAACACTGTTTTAGTTCTGCCCATGCTTTTTTTTTTCTATTGTTCTATTGTAAATTAAGTTAACTTGATTTTTAACTTTTAGTAACAGATGCAAAATAAAGGAGAGGCCATTCTTTAGTATGGGCAATTGACATATGTGTCATCTTACATTCTGTTATGTAAGGCATATCCATGCCCACCCTACCTTTATATCTGGAATGAACAAAACTGGTAATTCTGACCATCTCCTGATTAGGCTTTAATCTGGACCTGCAATTTTCTTTTTTTCTGGACTATAGTTATATGATAGTACATCCTTTATATTGTGGGAGATGATTCTTATTTTTTCTATTTGAAAATTATTCCTCCAATCTGTTGGTTAAAACAGCATCTTTTACGTTTTCTTGTATGATCCAGGTGTACCACTCTTTGGTATCTATTCAAAAGAATGCAACACATACATATTCATGTTGATAAGTCACAATACACAAATTATGGAGCCAGACTAGGTGTCTGTTAACATATAAAGACATGAAGAACATATTGTGTGTATACTCAATTGTGTTGTATTTATCCATAAAGAAGGAGGAAATTATGTAATTTTTGGAAAAATGGATGGACCCGAAAACCTTATGTTAAGCCAATTAAGACAGACTCAGAAAGATAAGTGCAGTATGTTCTTTCATATGTGGAAGGTAGAGAGAAGAAAGGAGGAAAAAGAAAAAGATTTTCATGAAAATAGAAGGGACATCATTAGGGTGGAGGAGGAGGATGTGGGAGACAGTAAAAGAAGGACAAGGGAAATACTAGGGAATGAAATTATATTATATTCAAGCCCAAAAGTATCACAGTGAGTCCCTATTCTGAAAAATTAATATGCACCAATAAATATTTTTTAAAAGATCTTTCTTAATATGTCTGTTGGGTACTTATCATTTTCTAAAAGTTATTGTTTCTCTTGATTCAACTTCATTTTGAAAGTTTCCTACATATACTCTAGAGTACTTTTTTCAATGCTTAGAAAAATTGTGATTCCTATCTTTTATGAGCACCTCGATTTCCTCCTGGGTGGAAGACACTGGCATCTATTTCAAGTTGTTTTTCTGTATCTTCCCCTTTTATTTGAAGTTTTAAGTATTTAGTGATATTATCACTGTGTGCCTGTCAAGTCGGACTTTATCTCCACTTCAGTCAATCCTGAGTTCTCAGGTATTATAAATCTTTTTTTTCAAAATGTTATTTTTCTGTGTAATTAAGAACTTGCTAATCTGATTTGCTTTTACAAGCTTGTACACCCTTCCAGCCTTATATTTCCACTCATGATGTGGTAGAAAGAACTCTGACCTATGAAGTGGGAGTCTGAATTTTATTCTAAATGTTTCCAGCAATTTTTAAATTACAGATTTACATTTTATTTTTGCTCTTCTAGTCAAGAAGGTGCTATATTATGAATTAAAAATACATTTTAAATTTTCTTCTGAACTTGATTACTATATGCTGTTTGGATATGTTCACTTTAGAAAGTTTTCCTTGATTACTAATTTAACTAATTTTTAGAGAAGATAAAAATAATCAGCATGTTTATTTTTAACTGTAAATAAATAAACATTTTAAAGTTTCAGCAATTCTGGTTATTGCTAGCTTTTTCACTCTAATGCTGACAGTATGCTAAAATATTACCTCAGATTTTTATCTGCCAGCAGAGAAATGATGAAACTTAATTGGCTTTCCCAGGGTTGTTAAAACAAACAGTCACATTACTTATATATTACAGCACCTTTCATGAAGAAACTTGGGTTCTGGGGGGGGGAATGTATTTTAGAGGCATTTTTATAGATTTTTAAATTATCCTTTGTATTTCCCTTCTGCTCACCACTTATTTGTCACTATCCAGTTCCTTCATTAACAACAAAAAGAATTATATAATATGCTTTATATTTTAGAACAGAGAATATCATGCTCAGTGAAGTAAGTGAATCCCCAAAAACTAAAGCCTGAATGTTCTCTCTGATAAGTGGAGGCTGATAACTGGGAGTGGGGAGGCATGGGGAAAATGGAGGAACTTTGACTGGGCAAAGGGGAGGGAGGGTAAGAAGGGTGCATTGGGGCAGGAAAGATGGTTGAATAAGATGGACATTATTACCCTAGATACATGCATGACTGCACTTATAGTGTGACACTACATCATGCACAACCATAGAAATGTAAAGTTGTTCTGCAATCGTGTACAATGAATCAAAATTCATTCTGCTGTCATATATAACTAATTAAAATAAATAAATTAATTTTTTAAAAGAATTACGATTTAAATCTGGATTATCCTCCCAAAGTTCATGTGGTGAAAGATTAGTCCCCAGGTATAGAGCTATTGGGAGAATGTAGATACTTAGCAGGTGGTGTCCAGTTTTAGAAAGTAGCCCACTGGGAGAATTTCTTTGAGGGTATATCTTGTCCCCAGCTCCTTCTTCTCTTCCTGACTGCCATAATTTAAGCAGTTTTCCTCTGTCATAGCCTCTCTGCCATGATGTTCTGCCTCACCACAGATCCAGAAACAACACAGCCAGTCACTTTAGACTGAGACCTCTGAAATTGTGAGTCAAAATAAAATCTTTCCTCCCTTAAGTTGATTTTCTCAGGTATTTTGTTACAGCAACAGAAAGCTGACTAACACATAAAACTGGTACTAATAAGTTGATTCATTGATGTGACCATAACTGAGAATGTCATTTAGAAAAATTTGGAATTGGTTTGTGGGAGAAACTTGGAAAGGTTTGGAGATGCAGGTTAGAGAATCCTTAAATTGTTATAAGCAGAGCTTAATGAATGATGTTGGTGTAAAATCAGAAGACCAGAATGCTGTTGGGAATGCAGGCAGAAGAGGTTGTTCTGATGACATTTCAGGTAAAAATAAGGACTGTACTGAGAACTAGACTAGAAGCTAATATTCTGACAAAGAATTTGTATACATTTTGCCCATTCCCTGTGCCTTTGTAGAAGGTTGAATCTAAAAGTGACAGGCAAATTAATCTGATGGAGGACATTTCAAGGCCATACAACATTCAGGCTGTACATGGCCAATGCTGGCTGCTTTTGGCCAGATTTTTTGCAATGAAAAATGAGAACAGAAACAGAATGTCAAGATTTTAAAAACTTGCATGCAGTTTGACTAGTAGAGTGTTTGAAGTTCTGGCCAAGGTGTGTGTGGCTGTTAATAGAGATTAGTGCTATTAAAAAGAAGCCCTTTACTTTTGACAATAGGAAAGATGCTTTGAAAACATGTCAGGAATTGGCCAGACTCCACCCATCCCAGGCTCAGGAGTATAGCATAAACTCATTTTAAAGACTTTTTCAGGAGATACCTTCTGGGCACACAGCTCACATAGGGAAGTTGTCTCTCAGGATTCTTTTCACTACACTCAGCCATTCAGGCCTTCAGAGGCTGATGCAGCTGTGGCCCAGTTGGGCCTGACAACTGCTTGAGCTAGTAGCAGGTAGCAGACCATGATGTTGTTCCTATGATGCTGGTTTTGCAGGCATGAAGAGTGCAAGGGTTGAGGGGTTAAGAGGTTTCTACCAAGATTTCAAAAGAAAGCCTAGGCAGGCAGGCAATGTATAATAGGATCAGAGTCCTTTCACACAGTCCTGAGAGGGAAATGTATGAAGCTGTGACAGTGAAGCTGATGCTGTATGGGCATACCCAGAAAGTTAGAAATGCAAAGATTGTGGAATATCTAGTAAGGAAAGCCACAGACAGTGAGCAGAACCAGTCCAAGGGAGTAGCCACGTGAAATGCATTTGGCAAGATGATAGGTATGGGCTACCCAAACCTTTTGGAGGTCACATTACATCAATGTGTGCTCTGGAGGCCAGACATGGAGCTACAAGATGTAATGCTTACCTGCTGGGTTTCAGTCCTACTTCAGTTCCATCCTTCTTCTATTTCGCCTTCCTTCCATTTTGGAACTGGAATGTTAACTGTTTATCATCTCTATATCATTGTATATTGGGAATATTTGTCTTGCTTTTTTAAATTTTTCTAGGGGCAAATAGCTAAGACTTTACCTTGTGTCTCAGATATTTTAGAGCTGTATTTTTGAGCAATGCAGGAACTGTTAGTATTATGGGGACTCTTGGAAATGGAATAAATGCATTTTAATTGTGAGATGGGCATGAGCCTTTGGGGGCTACATGCATAATGTAATAATTTGAATCTGGAATGTCCCTAAAGGCTCATATGTCAAAGTTTTGGTCTTCAGCTGGTAGTGCTATGGAGAGATGGTGGAAACTTTAGGATGTGTGACCTAGGTGGAAGAAGTAGGTTACTCTGGCCATGTCATGAAGATTATAGCTTATCCTTGGACTCTTATTCTTTCTCTCCCTCTGCTCTCTAGCTGCCATAAAGAAAGTAGCTTTGCTTTGCCATTCCCTCTCCACCTGGATGCTCTCTCTCACTAAAAACCCAGAATCATAAAATAAAATGATCATGGACTAAAACCACTGAAAAACTGAGTAAAAATAAACCTTTTCTTCTTTCCGTTTATAAAAAAAAATCGATTAGAAAGTGCAGAGAGCTCCATAGACTCTTTTATACTATCCCTTTCTTCCCCCTTAAATAAACATCTTGCTTTAGTGTTATATGTTTATTATAATTGAAGACCCTACGTTGACATTTTTTATAATGAAAATCTATAGTTAATATTAGTATTCACCTTTATGTTATACATTCTGAGTTTTGACAAATGTATCATTGCATGCTTCTACCATTACAATAGCGTATGGAATGATTCTTTCACTGCCCTAAAAAC
Organism: Spermophilus citellus; assembly: GCF_964194105.1. NCBI lineage: Eukaryota > Metazoa > Chordata > Mammalia > Rodentia > Sciuridae > Spermophilus > Spermophilus citellus. The sequence goes on along the minus strand of NC_138182.1, from coordinate 167,237,982 downwards.
CTCCTGTGCTCTCTTGATTCATTCTTCAATTCATTCTGTGAACCTCTGGCCACCCTTGATGTTGTTAAGATCTTCATATTTTTGCATTTTACAGAGTGCCATATAGTTTGAATCATATGATATTTGATTTTTTTCAGATTGGCTTCTTTTCATTTATCAATATTTCTTTTAGAATCTCTTATGAGATTTTATGAATTCATGTGGAATATCTAATATCTTCAGAATTTATTTCTGGTTACCACTAAATAATATTCCATTATATAGATGTACCACATATGCTTATCCATTCATCTATTGAATGATGTCTTGGTTGATTCTTAGTCTTAGCCATTATGAATGAAGCTACTATAATGATCCCCTTCTTCCTCTTTGTAAGTGACATATTATTATTCATAGCTCCCTTCAGAGTGGCCTCTTACCATTGACTAAAATCTAAACTCCACTAGGGAGTTGATTGTGTCAGTGAGAGAAAATGACCCAAGGTAGCCTTTTATTATATTTTCTACTGGATTTCCCAGTGACTCCTACTATAGCTTGATGTTAAAGGCCTATGTAATAGTCACAGCCCATACATATATATAGTCAAAATGAATCAAAACCTCTCCTTTTAGAAGTTTGCATTTTATAGATGTACAAAAACAGTTTGGTAATTTACTGCCAAAGATTACAACTTAACTATGCCACTAATTAAATATGCTGCTTCTTCAGGAGAAATAAATAACCACAGGGAAGTAGAAGTAATTAAACTACAATACACTTCTGCCACAGGTAAACAGCAGCAGATTCAAATCTTTTGTGGGTTTGCCCAAAATTAAGACTATAGTGACAAGAGCTTCACTGAAAACAAAATTGAAGGATCATAGATAGAAACTCTTGCATCTACTACGTTCTTGGTAACACTGTTTGAAATTTCTCCTTCAATTCCTGTACACATTCATCTGGAATTCCATTCTCTTTTCTTGTTATTTCAACAATTTGTCCTGTGGAGTACTTACTGAAAAACTGTTGATGCCAATATTTCATTAAGATTGTTAAGCAAATGTGAGCGATAAAGAGGGAAGGAGAGAGTGAAAATAAAGTTATTTTTGCAAAGGATATGCTTTTCCATTATAATCTGGCATAGTTCTTATAAAATATATCTTAATTTTCCAGTTAATTCTATGGAAGATATTTTAATATTTTTTTCCATGTATGTTGTTTCCGATTTTTTCACTTCCTCTCTTCCCCTTCTAAGATATAATTGTTGCAAATAGTTTAATTGCAGGTAAATATAAGTCTACATAAAAGTATTTGTGTACCGGTAGTACTATTTTCAGGAACAATATAAAATATTATGGATAGAGAAGGAATAAGGAGGGTTGCTGCTGCTGCTGATGTTCATGGGGATGATGATGAATGCTAGAATTTCATCACCCCTTACTCTGGTCCTGGCACTGGAATTAGGGGTTTACATTAAGTTTTAAATTTGGTCTTCTTGATAGATGTTTGTGGGCCTGAGGCAAAGAAGGATTGAGAAGTAGTGATTAGACCATGAGTTGTGTTTGGAATTAAACCAAGTTGACTGTGATTCCATACTAAGGTGGCAACCAGGAGGAGATTCAGGGATAATAAAGGGGAAGGTGCAGAAGAGAAGGGCAAAGAATGGATACACAATGTGGCAGATATGGCACTGTGGGTGTCCCCAGGAATGGGAACAGTGATGCCTCAATTAAACCTTGCTTGTTTTTAAGAGAGTCTTGAAAGCTGCTTCTTGTTCACCATTTTTATGATTACAAAGTATATATTTTTTTTCATTCTGCCCATCCCTGATCTATTTCTCTACTGATTTTCATAAATGTCAAAATCTAGGTTAAAAGAACTCAAGGGCAGCACGTTTAATTTCTTTCCTCTCACATATTCCAGATTTCTCAATTATTTCCATTTATAAAGTTTCTTTGACCCTAGGGGTAGCATTTAACCTTCAATTATATTAACTTGACATAATGTAGGCTCTCTTAATTCTCCTAGACTCCTGCCTTAATCCCCACTTTGCAATTTCAACTTCAAGCACAGAGTTAAAGTAGGTATACATGGCAAAGAAATAGGCAGTTGCAGGTGCTCTTTTGAACAGCCTGGGGGAAGTTCATGAAATACCCAATAACAAAAAGAGATGATAGACATCTTTCAGAGAAGACTTGGATAGGGGAATAAGTAGCAGTGTGCAGAAGATGCTGGGAGGAAAGAGCACCGTTCTGTAATTTGTTTGGGAGAAAAACAGTTTACAAGTTTTATTTTTATCAATAAATTTTATCAATTTATTTTATCAATTCTGACACATTATGAGTATGTATGCTCATGTTTACATGCGTGCGATTCTGTCATTCATGTTTCTTAATTTCTTTAAGATGACTTGTTTCCTTAGGTGAGCAGGGCAATGGAACTTTATTTTGTGGGAAATCTTTGGAACTAACCACATCCTAGTGTAGGTTCAAGTGATAATGTTAAATGAGGTAAAAATTACAGGAAATTGCAGTTAGAAAATGTTGCCTAATGAATAGGGAAAAAAATCAAAGCATCAGTTAGAAATTAAAAATTAAAATTCAAAGATGAAACTTGGAAAGATTTTGAATGTTGCATTAAACATCAAAGCAAGTATGAAGCAATTCTTACTCCCAGGAAGCCCAGGGTTTTGGACCAGCAATCATCAAAGCTATCTGGATAAGTCTTATGGAGGAATGGTGGCTTCCCTTTAGTGGTTCTCTCATTTCCTGTTACTTGTTGGGAAGGAAATGGCTGACGGGAAAGAGGGGAAGACTTTGATTCCAGCTGCCTGGTGTGATGAAATTTATTCTGAACCCAGGATGCTCTTTAGCCCTTCTCTCCTACTAAATCTGATGGGGAGCGTGGGAAAGAGAAAAAGCTAAAACATTTACATGTAAACAAACAAACCCAGTAGAATCAGAAAGAAATGAATTAGCAGGAATTTTATACTTTTACTTAAGGTGATAATCCTCAAATAATTCAATATACTGATTCTGAGGACTTAGATGTTAAAATAGATCATATTTTCCAACATTTCTATTCTCAAGTCATTTTATAAAAACTTGCAGTGTTGCACTGGGCTCATTCAGTAGTGCCAGTATTTATAAAGACTATTATAAATTTGCTTTAGTAAGAGAGTTAAATTTATACTGATACCTTTTAGTTTTTTTTTTTTTTGTTGTTGTTGTTGTTCAAGTTTAATAGAGGAGATATAAAGAAAGCCGCTCAATATTTATATTAGGAAGATTGCCAAATAAACATACATAAAAGTCAGAGAGGCTGGCCTGCCTGGGAGAGGGTAGCAACTCCCTGGCAAGCATTTTTGCCACCACCTGTCACTGAAGTGACAGTGACTGAAGTGTTTATTCTAAGAGTAGTTCTTCAGGCTCCTCCCCTTCATAGATGTTTGTCTTCATTATCTTTTCATCTGGCGACTATTTGGCATAACTGCAGTTCTTTTTTCCTAACAGCTGGATTTTAGAATTACAGAGCCTTAGGGTTAGAAGGCATTTTTTCAGACCGCTGACTCCTAAGTGTCATTAATTCATTAATTGTTTCCCACTGCCATCCAGCCCATGTTAGTCAGAAACTCAAAGCTCCGTTGTTGGGAAAGGACCTTATTTTTTCAGAACTGAAATCGACATTTTAAGGGATGGCTGTAAGAATAGGGAGAGTGGCTAGGAAACCCTGCTCATCTAGCAGCTTGTTAAATTATCAGTTATTCAACATGGAATGGGACATCAGAATTGCATAGCCTTCCTGCATAGCATCTGTGATGCAGAAATCTAGATGTAGAAGGGATCTGGATTCAGAATCTGAATCCCCATAATTCCATCTGTCTTGCCACAGGTTTACACCCTAAGTTCATAAAGGAAATATACGTAGACAGCCATATGTAAAGATGTACACACACACACACACACACACACCACACACACCACAAAAAAATTGCACACAACAGTCTTAGAAATCTTTTGCTGTTAACCCCAATGCCATTCCTTAATGAGCTAATTGAATCCCATGAAGGATGTCTTTGTCTATGGAAGGTAGCCAGCCTTCTACTCTCATCTGTGTACATATATATTCTATGAAAAGGAAATTAAAACTATCCTTAGAAATTTGAGGGGAGAAAAGAGAAGCATTTTCTTTTTCTAAATAATTAGTCTGAATTAGCTACATGGTTCTTAGTTTCAGAGCAAAGTATCCTTTGAGACAAAGGCAGAAACCTGAGAAAATTTCAAAATGTACCATAGCCAGAAAAAACAAGAAGTCATTTCTCTAGCCATTGACTTTTAATCCCACTGCATTTTGTGGTTATGATTCTACAAATCTATCCATGGTTAGTATTTCATTTCCTCTTTGTAACTTTCATATCAGACACTAGATATATAGTGATAAGCAAATATAATTACTTAGACACTAAAAACAATGAATCAGTTTTTGGCACAAGTCCTTTTGGTTATGCTAAAGAAATACATTTGAATTCCTTTCTTCACAGCTGAACTTTGTTAGGTAATTTTTGAATTGAGTTATCAATGAACATTATCAAGTTATAAGAATATTATTAGAATCGGTTCCATTATAATATTCAATAGGGAGTCTCATTTGGCTTTTCAGTTTGCTCTGTGTAACTAAAGTAAGATAATTTTCATGTTGTTCACTAGAACAATTCAATCTGAATGAATAATGAATGGTTATCCTTGGAAAACAAAAAGGACACAATGTCTTTAGTATTAAGTTCAGTGAACCAATATTGGCACTTCAAATCTGGATCATCTTTAGTATTTTGATGTGTGACCTTTGTCAAGGCATATTAGCTTTAATACAGTCATAATTATCTATGAATTTTACTAGATAATTTCATGAGCATACTAATTACCAAAATGATCTGCCTGAGACTTGGGAATATAAAAGCTGAAGAGATATAAGAAATTAACTTTGAAGTCATGAGACCACATTCCACAAGTAGAGAACTTGGAAAGTTACATTTCATGGGCCGTATAGTGGAAATCTGTCATTTTCTTTAGCATTAAGTCTCTGAAACACTGTTCTCATTGACAGTCTCTCCAATAAGTAAGTTGTATTGGGAAGCAAAACCTACTATAGGGGCTAAAAAAACACAGACCCTCAACAATTTCAATTGAATCTGGAGCTTCCTGAACACAAAGACAGAGACAAGAGAGAATTGTTTGGGGACCTTGGAAGTAGAAAAAACTCTCAGCATCTGAGGGCAATGACATGTGGTGGCAGCAACAAGAAGATCCTCTAGGAAAGATGATGGCAGTATAGGCCTGTGCCTAGGGTCCAGTGACCACAGCAAGGGGGTCCTCACCACATTGGTCCTAGTGTCTTTAGATATGATTCTAGCTGCCTAATCCACTGTTTTTGTTATCTGTTTTGTGAGTCTGGAAGTTATTCCAAAATATTTTTAACTAAAATATTTATTTAATATTTTATATATTTTAAACTCTTTTTTTTTGTTTAAAGCAGTCAGATTTAGTTCCTGTTGCTTACTATCAAAATTCCTAACCAATTCAGCACTAGAGAAACTACTGTGCATGATTGAAATAAGTACCTCTCAGCAACAGGAAACATTAAGAATTTTATCCAACCTTACTTCATTATCCTCATATTCTACATTCATTCTCCATTCTCTGTCCACACCAGTCCACCACTTCAGAAAAGAAAAAGGAAGAGTTGAATTCAGGGTGCTGAAAAATTGAAGTTTAACTATGCAAAATGGGTTGTTCTATACTTTTAACATACCAATTAAACATTCTTGAATTTTAAATGCTTAATATTTAGGATTATTAGGTTTCACACAGAGCGTTCATTTAGTGTATCTTTCTACATAACACAAGATTGTAGGGAAGCTTTAGAACTGTTCTCCAGGGAGATAAACATCTCCATTTTGAAGGCTTAGAACAAAGGAAAAAGCACTGTTAGGATCTATTCACTACATTTTCAATCATTTTAACTATCTGCTTTATTAAGTATACTAATACTTAAGTGTAACATTGTTCTGGTAACAGTATCCTGTTTTCTTTTGGTTTCTCCCCCAAAGCTATGGTTTTAAGATTCTTAATAGCACTTGACAACCAGATGAATGTTATTGTCATTCATATTTTAGTTTACACCAATAAATGGCACAGATTTTAATCCATATATATTGTATCACTAAAAAAGTATATGCTGAGGACAATGAAAACAACAACTACTAACACTGGCTAACATTGTCTGTGTACTCTGTGCCTAGCACTGTAACAGCCCCAGCACATGCCAGAGCCTGGTTACACTTTACCATCACAAGTCTGGAGAGGCATTCTCATTCCCATTTCCTAGTAATGGTCTGAAACTAGGAAGATTAAGGAATCATTTGTGTTCACAAAGTGAGTGAGAAAGCAACAAGCAATTCATATAAAATCCAATTCTGCAATTCCTGAACAAAGGCTCTTTTCCCAGAGATTCTTTTTTTTTGAGGGGGGGGGGTGGGGATGGCCGTGGATTGAACTCAGTGGCACTCCACCACTGAGCCAATACCTAGCCCCCATTTTGTATTTTATCAGAGACAGGGTCTCACTGAGTTGCTTAGTGCCTCACTATATTGCTGAAGCTGGCTCTGAACTTGGAATTCTCCTGCCTCAGCCTCCTGAGCCACTGGGATTACAGAGGAGCACCACCATGCCAGACCTCCCAGAGATTCTTTAGCAGTGTCTTTACTAAGGTGGAAGATTTAGTCAAGGGAACATGATATTATCTTTGTGATTCTTGATCCTAATTTTTTTTTTTTTGCATCACAGATGATTCTTAAAACTTAATGAGATTAACAATTTAACAAAAATTATAGATAGACAATAGATATATCCATGTATATGTACATCTATATCCATCAAGATCATATATTGTCAAAAAATAATATATTAATATATATAATATATATCTATATATATATATAATATATATAGATCCATGAGTTCAACATTGAGTATATATGTTCAATGATAAATATATTTATTCATCAATGTTGAATATACATATACATCAATTTTGAGCTCACTGATTATGTCTAGGTAAAGACATCTGCTTTGATACCTGCATATTGCCTGATTCATTTCAGGAGCTCAATAAGTGAATATTTGAATGTCATTACTCTTGTAGTATTCTAAAGACAACTATTGATATTTCCAGAAGGGATCTTTTGTGACACAAAGTCACACACAGGTGTGGTGTGAGCTCCCATGTGTACACACGTATGCAGAAGCTTCCCCCCAGTTACCTACTATAGGAGTTTGGAAGCCTTGCATTCAGAACTCAGGAAAGAGGACTTTGAAGATCCCTTTTATCTTGTGAGACTTCTTAGAATTAATTCACTAGGAGCTTAGAGTAAGAAGCTGCCTTTAGCACAGGTGAGTTCATTGAGGAGTTTCTCTCATTCTGTTTGTTTTCACAGTATGTGACTCCAGCCATGAGGAACAAAGCTGTTGCCTGCAGATAAAATGCCACATAAACAAGTTGAGAAGGGTAGAAAACATATGGCGAAGTTGGTGCGTGTTGCTAAATGTAAATACCATTTGAAATCATCTTTTTAATTACTTCACACTTGGCTTTGATAATGTGAAGCCAAAATATTCAATTATTCCATTAAAAAGTCAGCCAAAATAAACAAGGAGAGAAATGAATTACAGTAGATGGGGTAGAGAGAGAAGATGGGAGGGGAGGGGAGGGGGGGGTAGTAGGGGATAGGAAAGGTAGCAGAATACAACAGTTACTAATAGGTCAGTATGTAAAATTGTGGATGTGTAACCGACGTGATTCTGCAATCTGTATTTGGGGTAAAATTGGGGGTTCATAACCCACTTCAATCTAATGTATGAAATATGTATGTCAAGAGCTTTGTAATGTTGTGAACAACCAATAAAAAAAAAAAAGTCAGCCAAAGAAAAAGAAAGGAAATAGGCAACTGATTACCCTGTGTGTATATACGAAAGAGAGAGGAAGAGAGAGGGAGGGAAAGAGAGACTCAAACTTCTTTGATGATTCAAACAAAATGTATGGTTGACTAAAATTCACAACTTCTAATAAATCATTTTATTTTAACAATATAAGCACTGAGGACCAATAAAAAAGAAAAATAAAATGCCCAAGGTCAAGGTGTAATTTCTTTATTGTTGGTATGGAATTCCTTACATTCTTCTTTAACGGTCATGTATTCATTTATGTATTCAAATATTAACTGAAAGCCAACTTTTTGCTGGGCTAGATTTCAGATCCTAGAGATACAGGGGGAGAAGAGGGCATACAAGTTTCTTGCCCTTTACATAGAACATTGGGTGAAGCGTGAAGACTCATTAACTAAACATGCATCTTCACCTTGCTTGTTGGATGTTCTAACATCATGTACTTTATCTTTATCAAGCTAGTGATGATTAAGATGCTTGATAAGGGTGGGGGGGTACTTTGTTCTTTCACTCGGTTTTAAACCTTTTTAATATACCTGCTTGGGTAGTACTTCAAAGACTGGATTAGTGGCATGAGAATTAAAACTCCAGTCAAAACTCTGACTTCCCTAGGTGAGAATCAGAGTATGTGCCTTCACATCCCGCTCTTGAATCTTGGACACAAGTCGTGTTTTTCTAAGAACTCTCTCCCTGTACATCAATTCTGTGATCATCAGGAGTTCTTCAGTTTTGTGAGCATCCTACCTGGAAAGAAAAGTCTAATTACTCATTTTGTAGCCCATTCCAATGAGAGCTTCTCTTGGTGTGGCACAAACTTCCTCTGTCTTATTTGATGAAAATGGAGGATACAAGATAATCACTGTCTGTGTTTATCTTTTCTTTCTTTCTTTCTTTTCTTTCTTTTTTTTCAAAGAATTCCATCTCAAACTTCTAGTCTTGTCTCAGGTAGCTTTAGGATAGGGTAGGTCACTGAAGTTGTTTTTTCTGTCTTTTAATCTGTCCTGCAAGGACATCTTTAGAGCCTCACTTTAGGGTGTCTGGCTGCCTTGTCCTCATCTCTGATGGTTTGGTCACAATTCCCAGACAATAGAAAAAAAATACACACACACACACACACACACACACACACACACACACACACCTTATACCTATAATCAGTAATAATTAAATACTACTCAAATATTAATATAATTAGTCCTAAGTGCTATGTGAAAAATGAAACTAGATAAGGGAGAGAGAGTATTTTTCCCAGGCCTAAAAGAGAGGAAGATAAAGGAATTCCTCCCCCACCACCGCAATCTTCCTCCAGTTCCTGCCTTAGGGCTTGACCTAGAACAAATCCAGTGGGGGATCCCTGACTGGGAAATGCCACTGGAGGGATCAGTGCTCTGAGGAATCAAGCAGGGCCAGAAGAAAGGGTGTGGGTTTGAGGCCCTGGGGAGTTTGTCAACCTTCTTCTCTGCTTTCCTGCTCTCTGAATTTAGATTGGAGTCCCTCAAAAATGATTGGGTTTTTAATTGTTTAATTGCTTGAGGTTTCTTTTTAGAGTCAGAAGAAAATCTAGATTCCAAAGAGATGAAATTTCATCTCCCAGCTTCACAGGTACTAGGATAATAGTTTTCCCCAGGGAGATCTCTATAAGCTCTCAGTAGAAGGCCTGTGAGTTGGGACACAGAGAGCACACAGCAAACTCTGGTCATTCCTGTGTCAAACTCTGGTCATTCCTGTGTGTCTGTAAGACTCTGTGTGTTTCAAGTTTCACTGGATTTATTTAACCTATTAGAAAAAGTTTTTAAAATATGCAAACAGATTTGGTTCCTTTTTTTACTTTGATACCCTCTTAGTTATAAAGATAGGATAAATGTCTATACACTATGTTTCAGCCAACTTTTTTTTCTCTGCTGAGACCAAAGGAACTGACAAGAACAAATAAAGGAGGAAAAATTATTTTTGGCTCACAGGTTCAGAGGTCTCAGTCCATGGATGTCTGACTTTGCTTCTCAGGGACTGAGGTGAGGCAGAACATCATGGCAGAAATATGTGTCACAGGAAAGTAGCTGGGGACAAGGCACCAGGAAGCAGAGAGAGAGAGACAGCTTAGTTCAACAAGGACAAAAATATAAACCCTAAAGACACACCTCCAGGCACACTCTACCTGCCTACCACCTAGTTAATCCCTATGAATGGATTAACAAACAATTAGGCTAAGGCTCTCACAACCCAATAATTTCACCTGTAAATCCTCTTGCATTATCTCACACTTGGAACTTTTAAGGGATACCTTGTAAATAAACTATAACACACAAGAGTCTCCAATAATACTATAAAGCAGAAAAAGAAAACAGTGACTTTTATGTTTCTATTGAGTATTATGGCTTTATTGTAATTCAATACTTTTGAATTAAAATATAGATCTAATTATGCATAATTCAAATTATAAAAAAATTTAGAATTTAATATTAATATATACAGGTTTGTATCTTAATGTCTTCCTATTCCATATAGCATTTTCACATTAATGATACTTTTATAGTTTAGATTGATACTTTTTAGGCTAAAAATATCTTATAGAAGTTCATGGTCTTCAGGATAGTCACTTTATGCAGGCTTTGAAGTGTGAATTTTATGCACAATCATATCTGTCATACTACTCAGATTAAAGTGGATTACTTAAACCATAAGAGGAGTAGATGTCAAAATTGTCATCAATTTTTCTATTGTTATTTAAAAATATCCATACACATATATAACTATCTTATACATCTTCATTCCTAGACCCCTTTTATTTTGGTCTTCTTTCTAGGAAGAACAACTATTTTTTTATGTGTAGAGATTCCTTATATATATCAGTTTTTTTTCTGCATTTGGCCCAACAATTTTAGTTTCTTTAATTAGCTTTTTATTAAGTGTTCAAATTCAAGTTATGTCACTCATATAACTCAAACCCCACTTATCCTCCTTCCTAAGGGAAAAGAAAAACAAAACAAAATAAAACAACTCCACTCACCCTTCCACTTAAGGGGGAAAAATACAACTTTCATAGAGACAGCTCATTTTGTAGCTTAAGCAAGTGAACTTTGGGGCCTGTTTTAGCAGCTGGGGAGAGTAAAAGGCAACACACAGTTCCTATGTTTAAAGAGATCACAGCAACTAAAAAATGTAGGGCAACTTGTTTAAAATATTAACTTAAGGCCGCCAAATTATAATTATTGCTATTAATCATAGGTCATTCATATTATGTGCTCCAAGACTACTATCTATCAAAACTCTTTTCATTTTGGAAAACTGAGACTTCATTTCCTAAAACAATACTTCACCATTCCCTCTTACCCTGATCCCCTGTCAATCATTATTCTTTCCTTTGTCATTATTAATTTACTCTACGTACCTCACATGAGTGGAATCATGTAGAACTTGTTCTTTGTGACTGGTTTAATTCATTTACTATGATGTAGTCAGGGTTCATTCATGTTATGACCTGTTTCAGAATATCATTCAATTTTTTGTTATTTATTTATTTATTTTTAATTTTTTGTTTTAATTAGTTATACATGAGTAGAATGTATTTATGCACTTTGATATATCATTCATATATGGGATATAATTTCTCATTTTTTCAGAGTGTACACGTTGCAGAATCATATTGGTCATGTATGTAGTCACTTATATACATATAATAATAATGTCTGTTTCATACTGCTCATTTTCTTATTCCTACTCTTCCCCCTCCCCTCCCGTCACTTCCCTCTATCTAATCTAAGGTAATGCTATTCTTCCCTAGTGTCTTATTGTGAACTATCATCCACATATTAGACAAAACATTTGGCCTTTGCTTTTGTGGGATTAGCTTATTTTGCTTAGTATTATATTCTTCAACTCCAACCATTTACTGCCATATGCCATAATTTTATTCTTCTTTAAGGCTGATTAATATTCCATTGAGTATGTGTACCACATTTTCTTTATCCATTCATGGTGGGTGTCTCACTCTGTTGCCTAGGTTGGTCTTGATCCCTATTTGTATATTGAGTGTTAATTATATAGAGGTACTTCAGGAATTTTATTTCTGTCTGATATACAGAAACTCTTTATTCTAATTCATCTCCAGATAGCATAACTTGTGCGGTCATATTAGAGTTAAAAACAGTGAAGAAATTACTTTTATGAAACAAAAAAGGATTTTAAAAAATTTTCCTTGTAATTGATTAGGATACCACCTGGAAACATTATGGTGCTCTAGTGTTTCAAGTTCACTGTCTAATTAAAGTGCATGAATTGTAGGTAAGAATAAATTACTCTTTTACACACAGCAATTTTACAGCAATATTCCCTTAAGATTATAATAGAAGAATTTACTATTTATATGGGACTGTAAATATATGGGACTTTGCTGATGATCATCTATTACATTTTTGCAGAAAGAGACTGATGAAAAGGAATCCTGCTCCAAATGCAGAAATTACTGATGAAGCTGCTCTTAATGAAAGGTAAATAGCTAACAGCCTCCAAGCCTTTTCTTGCTTTATGATTTTTCAATAATATGTAGGGTTATGATTATAAATCATCGTCCATTACATTTTGATAGAATCAGATCATTATCTCTTTCTTTTCTTAAAATGGAGAAAAAAGCTATAATTTGTCTTGATTACCTGAAAATTGTGTCTTAGAAATATAGTTTTCTATTCCAATACTTCTCAAAGTTCAGTGTTCACAAGTTCATCTGGGGGACCTATTTAAAATGCTGACCCCTACCATCAGATTTTAATACTGCATTTTTGACTCAGCCCTAAAAATCTGTAGTTTAACAAGCACCACACAGAATTCTGAGATAACCTGAGCACAAAGATCATTTTAGGTAACAATTCATCACCTCCTTCACATATAGGATTAGAATAATGAGTCCTAGCCTAATGAACTGACATGACCAAGATCTAATCAATACTTGGTGACTAAGCTTGGATTTGAAGGATTTTAAGCTAATCTGTTATTCCAAAACCATATAAAAGTTGTCAATTTTCAAATAATTAAAGTACATGTCAATTAGGATATGCTAAAATCACTTCAATATTTATTTCTTTCAGGAAACTTTAGAATCTTTAAAGAGATTTTGCTTTGTAAGTATAAACTTGGATTCTCATTGTGAAAGTCATAGAATCTAAACTTTGAGTTAGCTAGAATCAGATGAAATCCATATTCTATGGTGGAAGTTTCTTTATTGAAAACATTGGCTACATGCATTTTTTAGTTTATTTTCTTAGAGACATTAAGTGCCCCCTGTTGGAGATATTTATGTTGATTTGGATACCAGATACATGACATTTGGGCTTACATATTTGGGCCCAGAGCAATTTCCTGGCATTGGATAGTGGCTCTAGTACTTATATACACTATAACTTGGGGAAGTTCATTATCTTTTCTGGGCCTTGGTCTTATTTGTAAAATGAGTATATTGATAAATCTTATATCTCATAGACTGTGATGAGAATTAGATGACTCATACAAATAATTTGAATAGTGCCAGAAACTTACATAAACAAAGTAAACAATTAAGTACACTCACCCAAATGACTACATAACTTATCCATGTAATTGTGGGTCACACATCTCTTCATATATGCTATCATACCTGGAAGTTATGAGTAATACAATCTTATTCAAGGTGTGATGAAAATTATTATGCAAGTTAGTACTTGCAAAATATTGTAAAAATGTAAAAACATACAATGAAAATATTATTTTTTTCTGAAAGGAATGTGGAATGAAGGAAAAGGAAATTTGTTTTCTGAGTAACATTTCTTTTCTTCTTCACATTAGTAGATTTCATTCTAGGTACTAACAATAATTTATCTATGAAAAATCCCCTTTTCCCTCAAGAGAAAATTTTGAAGAAAAATTCCAATTGAGTCTAATATATTTTTGGCCCTTAGTCTCCTTGGCTTCACTACATGGTGACTACCTGATTCATTTAGAGTCATTGCTAATTAAATTGAAGGTAGAACATCAATCACCTGCATCCATGTTCTAATGTTTGTGAAAACACTAGAGGAGCAGTAACTTTAGAAAATACTCTTCTAACTATTTCCATACCATCTTGCCTCTAACAACCAAAAACTCGTATATTATTGAGATAGGATAGTTTGTAATTCTGATCCTTTTAATTTGCTTTAACAAAAAGACAACTTCTGTTATTAGTGTTCAGTAATTCTGCCATTTGTTATTTGACAATTCTTGAAACTGATTTGTAATATGTATTTGTTTTTCCCTTGATCCTACTTAATGTGTCAATAGAGGATGTAATTTAATCTATTTTTCTCATTTTAGTATTATTTTCAATCATATTCAGAAACTAGAAAACTGGATTGTTTTCCTCTGAGTATAAATGCCAGGTTTCTCTGGATATGCTAGGTGTAAGATTATACCACTACCGTTACCTTAGAGTCTTTAAGTCACAATTTCTAAAGCATCCATGTTTAAAAGTTCTGTGCATTGTTTGTTAAAACTCCAAATCCTAGGCCCCCAACCTCACAGGATTCTGGTTTAATATATCTGGATTGGTCCCAGATACCTGCATTTATATTAAAATCCAGGCAATGTGTAGGAATGTGATCCTGGAAAATTACTTAGAGAAACTACAAGACTAAACTTAATCCCATTTTAGGAAACCATTTGTCACATCTTACTCTCAAGGGTGAGTTTCAGAACTCACTTTGGAGACAGGTTCCCTTTTTATTTTAAGATACATGGTTCTGATGTGGGTTGCTACCCTGGGCTGTAGCATGGGGTAGTTCAAAGAACATCCTCTGTGTTACTTTAACCTTGACTTTCATCAGCTGGGTAACCCTTGGGAAACTCACTTAGGTTCTCTGCGTTTCACTTCCTTTTCTATAAATAACAGTATAAATGACTGTCAGAGGCTGTTGGGAGGATTAAGAGAAATAAGAGCTGTCTGAAAAGATGTTGCTGTAGTGCCTGGTATATCTTGAAAAATCAATATATGTTAGTTTTTTTCCCATCTATCTGCCACATTTCTGCCACTTCTCTGTCTTGAGTCTCTGAGTCTTCATGACCTCTGCCTCTTCGATATTTACTTGCATTTAAGCCACTTCTATGCCTTACTCTCTTGTTCAGTGTGACCTTGGCTGTTAGGTTCTGAATCTTTCATCTCTCATACCCCAGTTGTCTAAATAAACTAACAAGTTTGACATTGCTATGCTGTTTTCATTGAGTATTGAGCTCAAGACCTAATAATTTGATTCTATTCATGTGTGTCAATTACAAAATTGTAAAGTGCAATAATGGATCTAAAGAAATCAGAGAATTAAAATATTATTTGCTAAGAATCTTTCATTTATTCTCTGAACTACATTTGCTTTATCTTAAAGAGTTTTCCTGCCTAGTAGTATCTTTTTCCTTTGGGGGAATTCTGATATATATATTCTTTTATTTTTTCCTTAGTGACAGTTTAACAAAGTATCCCTTGAATAAAATGTGAAGCAACTCTCATGGTTACAATTTTAAGGAATTCCAGTTCTCTCAAAGCCCAAATTACTCTTAGTCCACAACAACTTAAAATCCTTATAACCCCTTGCTATGTATCAAGGACCTTCTGAAAAGAATTCACTTTCAGGAATACTTTGTGATCAGAGAAACTAACTCATAGCTTTAAGAGAAAGTTTACATTTCAAAATATCAAGTCATAATAATTCTACTTTTGGTATAATTGAGAGCTCATATCAAAAATCATTATAGAGATCCTACATTTAAAAATCTCAAGATTTTAAAACACAAGTGTATACTCTAGAAAATGTCACAAAGGATTGCATGACTTCATCTCCTCTTCTCAGAAGCCACAAATTATACTTAACTAAGAAATCACAATTTATTGAAGCATGGAGAATTTCATATGTCAAATATTGTAAATAGATCTATTTGGAATGCTTGTTGAGTCTGAGGTACATAATATGCCATTTATAAAGACACGTGTACATATCCATGTGTCTTTATATATTTGATAACTGTTTAAATCAACTATTTGTTCATTTGACATTGATGCTTTACTCACTCATTCAAGCAAATACAGCCTGCTCATTATGTGCCAAGAACAGTAATAGCTTCTACAGGGAGTGCAAGGAGAAAAGAAAGAATTTCAAGACAGAAGTACTCTCGCACACTGTGGCACTGTAAATTGCTACATATTTTTTTCAGGGCAGATGGACAGAATCTATTAAATCTGAAATGTGTGAATGCTTTGATTCTGCACTGGCACTTCTGGGAGATTTTCCTAAAGGAAAATTTGTGTGTGTGTGTTTGTACATGCATGTGTATCTACATGAGCATGTGGATGTGATTGTGGAAAGAAATGTCTAGACAAATTTTGATTACAGCATTGTTTATAATAACAAGAAATAGAATTAACTCAATTAACTCAAATATCTCTTGTGAGTGTAGCTATTGAATTCCCAGGACATTGGAATACTGTGGTATACTCCTCTATATGGGTTAATTCCATTTTATGAATGTAGCCTTAAAGTAAAAGGAGAGCTGCCTCACAATAAATGTCTTTTAAGATCTAACTTTTGTTTAAAAAGTAAAATAATAATAATAATAATAATAATAATAATAATAATAATATGCTTAAAAAGGTAGAGAACTTTAAAACTGTTGAAGATAATTATTTGTAGAGGATGAAACCGATCGTTTCATCGGGAACTTTGCTTTGTATTTAAAAAACTTACATAACAAGTATATTTTTATTTATTTTAATATATTGCATTTCTGCCCTATAATCTAACATGGGAAGAAGTTTATACTAAGTTTCATGGAGCTAAGTTATTTATTCAAGCCAAATGTTCATCAGAGGTAGTGTAACTAGAAGCCAGATTCAAATTCATAGGCCACTGTGCTTATACCTTCTTATAGTAAGTATCCTTTCTGTATCCCCAGGTGACTAGAAATCCTTTGACTATTTGGCATTCTACAAGTAACATCTATCTAAAAGTCCTGGGAGACTTTTATATATAATTAAAGAGAAACTAGACCAGAAAATGCAAGGTTATTGGCTAAAGTATTTAAATACTTTTTCAATCACTTACTCATTTCTAAAAAAAAGTATTCATATTCATGAAGCAATTTTCAAGTTGGAACAAACTAACGGCCATTACTCTTCAAAAAAATGTCTAAAATGTTCATGTGGTTTTAAAAAAGTAATTATTTTATTTTTAACAGAATGGGTTCGAACAATCACACTTCTGAAAGGGAAAATTATAGACACAAACTTTCAAAGATGGCAGGAATAGAGATCTCTCTTGCTTTAGAGCATTTAAATATATGATTTTTGCTTTGTCAACAATGGTACAGATGCATTTAACTGTCAGGGGACTTAAATGTATTCAAATATTATGTTTCATCTTGAACTTGACTGAAAGAGAATGAAAGAGATGGTAGTATTTATTTGAAAGGACTGCATTTACTCTTAATTTCAGTAACTTTACATGAAAGCTATAAATTTAACCTGTCAGTGAATTGTGGTCAGATCTTTGCCTTTCTCTGGAGTTGAATTTTCTATATGGGTATCTCTGAAGCCTCTACTTCTATGTCTGTAGCCTGCTTTGCGGCCTCTAAAAGCTTCCCACACTTTTGTTATTTTTCAAAGTAAAAATTAGAAATTTAGAAGTTGTTATGCCTTGCACTATCAACTTCTAATTTTTCATCATTTAATCTGCTGCTCAGAGTTCATGGCCAGCTACTAAAAGGATGTTTCTGTGACCATAAGTGATGATCTAGTAAGTTACCTATTTTCCTAAGCAGGTGGGTGGAAAGTATTTCTGTTGTAAATGGTGGCTGTAATAAATAGCAGGATTTATTCAACTAAATCCTCTTTATATCCTTCAGAGTAAAGCAGAACTATCTTAATAGCAGGGAGTAAGGAGGTAATTTTGTTGGCAGAGTCTTGATTTTATTATCTTGCTCCCTGAACACATCTAGCTGAAAAGTGACCTTTTTGGTTCAGAGCTTGCAAAATCTCAGCATGCTATTTTGGCAGGGTACCTCCAAGGTGTAGGGTGGAAATGACTACTGCTTGGAGACACAGGGGCAAAAGACCCAGCAGTTTTCAACACAGAAGGTAGCTCCTTCTTGACTGGTGACAGAAACGTCTAGCAGGACTACAGAGTACTCGAGTAGCCTTCAGCTTTTCCCAAGGCCAACTTCTGAAGTTATCTGTCTGGTGCTTCCTTCCTTTTGTGTCCTGCTCTAGAAAGTGCTGTCATTTTTGTATCGTCTCAAGTAAATGTACATCAAAGCACACAGGTGCACACACTTGTACGTGTGTACATCATGTAGATAGAAATACACACGTACAACCCTACCTCCCTGTCTTCTTTGAAAGCTCTGAAGCCTTGACCATGGTTCCTAGTTGATTGGTGAATGGTTTTACCTATTAATTCCCTTGTCTTGACATAACTAGCTTTGGGGATAGACATGTAAATGAACTTATGTTTATTGATTAAATATGTGCTGAACTCTTTATTAGGCTTTTTATATTTTTTTAATCTTAATAGATAAGCCTGTAAAGTAGCTAATATTATCCTGTATATCTTAGTAAAGAAATTGTGAGTCATAGAGCTTCAGCTATTCAATTCCTTAAAAGAGCTGATATCCCAACTCTGGGCCTTCTGTTTCTAGCTTCTGCACTTTCTGTTCATGACACCGCTTTTTAGGATGTGCTTAATGAATAAAGCATGGCTTTGGAGAGTGATACGAGGAGAAAGTGCTGGGAGAAAATGTCCAGGTGTTTTCAAGGAGTGATGAGATTTTCTTTGCTATCCTTTCTTTTCTGAAATGAGCCTGTATGATTTGCATTTTAGAGCAGATTATGCTAAGTGAAGTTAGCCAATCCCACAAAATCAAATGCAGAATGTCTTCTCTGATATAAGAGAGGTGACTCAAAATGGGGAAGAGAGGAAGAACATGGGAAGAAGATTACCTCTACATAGGGAAGAGCAGAGGAAGGGAAAGAGAGGGAGAAAGGGAATTGCATGGAAGGTGGAAGGAGACCCTCATTGTTATACAAAATACATGTATGAAGATTTGAGAAAAAAAAGAATAGCATTACCCTAGATTAGGTAGAGAGAAGTGATGGGAGGGGAGGGAAGGGGTTGGGGAGATAGGAAGGATAGTAGAATGAAATAGACATTATTATTACTGTGTGTATATATATATGACTGCAAGACCAATGTGATTCTGCAACCTGTACACTCAGAAAAATGAGATATTATATCCCATCTGATTCAAATGTATGATATGTCAAGGTCATTGTACTGTCATGTGTAACTAATTAAAACAAATTTTAAAAAGAGAAAACATTTTCACAACTGCTAATGAAGCTGAAAAAAAAAGAAAAAGAAAAGAAATGACACTAAAATCACTCAAATATGTTTACGTTCAGTGGGTCAGTAATTCCCATAGTAACATCACCAGGTAGATTTTGTCATCTCCTTTTCATCAAGGGTGTTGAGGTTCAGTAATGATACTTGTTTAGTCCAGTATCATTCAGCCTACAGATAACTGCGCTAGAAACAGTGTAAACTTGTGGGAACAAAGTTATTGTTTTTCTACATTAATTACAAGCATGTCTCACAGGGCTCACCTTATTTTAGAGTCCTGAGGCACAGGAAAATGAAGCTGAACATTACATTCAAATATTATACTTGTTTCTTCTAGTCCTATTTGGAACTTTATAGAGACCTATTTATATTTTTGTCTTCTTTTAATTTAGGCAAATAATGGGTCTTCTGCATCTTGTACAATGTTTCTGATCCTAAAAAATATCAGAAAAAAAATTTCCATTTTTTTTTGTTGTTGTTTAAGTGCAATATTGGGCAGGCATGTAATCCCAGGAACTCAGGAGGCTGAGGTAGGAGGATTGCAAGTTTGAAGTCAGCCTTAGCAATTTAATGAGACCTGATCTTAAAAATAAATAAACAAACAAATAAACAAATAAAAGGGCTTGGGGTATAGCTTAACAGTAGAGTGCTCTTGGGTTCAGTCCCCAGAACTATGAAAAATCTGAAAAATTATGTCTATTATTACGGATAACATTTTCTATATAATGAGAAATAAAGTGTGAGGTATCCAACAATATGATCCAGAAAATTAAATAAATGTTTAGTTTGACTCTCAACTTCTGTGTAAGCTCTTGATGGCTTTGGAGTAATGGAGCTCTGCTCTGGCCAAGGAGTCTTACTGGCTACTTCTAGCCTCCTTATGGAATTGCTTTCTGATGTGTTTAGATTAACTTCCCTGTGTTTCAGACATCAGTAGACAAATGGGTTTTCCAGTTTGTGGATTTATTTTCTATTACTTAATAAGAGGAACTGGAATTGGAAGTCATATATGAGGAACCATTGAGAAAAAATACAGCAAGTCTTATTTTCCAAAAATGTCAGTCCTATAATTTAATCATTTTAGATCATTAAGTATATTCTCCTTCTTTTGTTTTGATATGTGAATAAATGCAGGAGGGGAAGTATAAGTTTTTATTGACTAGCATCTATGTTGTTAGGGATTAGGTGACATCCAGCTCAGAGCCAGGATGTATCAGGGATTGAGAATTGGAAAGAAACAAGGAGAATCAGTTAAAGAAACAGGGAGAATTAGAGAAAAAGACATGGGTAGGCAGAAGGAAGTAGCTTCAGTCTTTTGCTCTGTTTTGAGTTTCAAAGCAACATGTCTGGATCTCCCTGATGATTTTGTGGCTGTGAGCTTATTTTCCTGTTGCTGTCACCATGTAAAGACAACACACTGGGATGATCTTCTAGACAGATAAAGCCAATGCTCAAGTAATTAAAGTGTCACCAAGGCTTTTCAAATAGAAGATGGACAGTGATGTCTGTCTCTGTTGTTCTCAAACTTGAAGGGCATGTGAATAAATAACATCCTCAGCTTAAATCTTGTGTGAGTTTGCTTTATAAATACTCAAGAATTGAAAGCAGGAGTGCATCATGGTAAGGTACTGAGCAGCAGTCACTAGCCCTATATGTATGACACCAACTTAATCTACTTTGAAGTTTATTTTCTCTATCTTATTGGTGGAAAAATGGAGGAAGTTTGTCCATGCAAAGAAATGGAGGTATCTTCCTTTCTATAGTTTTTCTGCACACAAAAATAGGACTCTCTAAAGTGAATTCTGGCCTCCTTTTGCAATCTTTGTAGCTCAGTTTAACACTTCTAACCTGAGCAAGCTAATAGATTCTATTGTACTCACTATTAAGAGAGACACTTAAATCTAAAACTCAGCCTGGTATTTATATCAGTGTTGCTACTGAGTTAATTTTACTTTCTTGACTTTCATTTTTGCATAAAGATCAGATATTTGGGAAAATATAGATGAAAATGTGTTATTTATATGGTAGTAGAAGATAAAGTAAGAAGAGTTATAGAATGAACCAAACTTTCCTGATTCAATAAATAAAATGATAGTTCATGGTGGATGGTAAACAGAAAGGAAACAAGGTTTGTACCTAGGAGAGGGCAAAAATAAATTTGATTCAGGGAGATACATTTTAATGAATGCAATATTTTTAATTTTAGCTCTTTACAGCTTTTTACATTCTTAAGTATTCTTTTCTTTTAAAACATCTGCTTAGTCCAAATCTAGTCATGATTCTTCAGCTACAGGTAAGACCTGGAGAGGAGATACCTGATGAGCAAATATCGAAGAATGAATTTGAAGACATCATCTACAATCATTTAAGATTTGCTTTTGCCATTTAATCCAGGTTCCATAGTTTTCTAGTCATGTAAGCTGACTAGAACTTTTTAATGTATTGTGAATAAAACAATAGGGGCAATGGCCATTAAAAAAAACTATTACTTTTTAATTTAACTAAACAAAGTTAATTACTTTATGGGGAAATTGTTTTGTGATTATATTTAACCCTTATCTATTACTTTTTTTTAATCCACCTCATTTCTATTGATTTACTTGTTTGGAGATGGCAAATGATTGCTAGGATCAATTATGCAAGTGGAGTTTTGAATTATCATGGTTTTAGTTAATTAGCACTCTTTTTCTTTAGGGAGCACTGTAAACTGTTTTAGTATTATCATAGAAACTTTGTATAACTCATATATATATATATATATATATATATATATATATATATATATATGTTCAACCTTTTCAAATCATGACAATTTAATTTTCTTAAGTCCATGTTTCTTTATTTTTTTCTTTCTTTTAGATGTTTTATAACATCTTAGCACAACTTAATCTCAGAAAAGAAAATGAATGTCATCTTAAAGTGTTAATTTGGATTCCTTGGGGGATAGCTCAAATTTTAAAATAAGCAACTAAAACTACTCAGTAAATAAAGGTTGTAACATGTTTGCAGATATCATCCATTATCATATTTATTTATACTAAACAAATATTTAGCTACCAATTAGATAGCAATAATATATTGGAATCTGTAAATTTAGTAATGTTATTTTCATTTAGTGTGCTATTTCTGGGGAAAGATTACTCAGAAGCCTGTTTTCTGAATAGGAATATTTGTTATGAAGTTTTCTTCTGTGACCTTCCATGTCACACACTACTAGAAATTGCAACGAGATCTGGTATTGGGCGAGGCCTTTACATGTATCTGACTCTGCTCCAAGGCCTTCTGTTTAAGTCCCTCCCTTGAATGCCACAGTGTCATTAACCACACAGAGCCAACATGCTGATTTTTTTTTTAGTGGTTCCTGGTTTTTGACAATATAAAAAGCTACAGAGACTTCCTATAGATACAAAAAATAAATCAACCATCATCACATTTTAAATATACCTAATGGTTTACAGTCCCTACACATAACTTCACTGATTTACAAAATGTATAAGGCCATTATACTTACAGTGCTGATATTTATATCAAGAAATTCATGAAAATATGACATATAATAGCTGCATTCACCTAAGAATCTGGAAATAGATATATCAGTTAGTTTTATATGAGACATGGAGCTTATTTATTATCATTAATCTCCTAAGTGAACTAACTAAACCAAGCAGTGATATTTGCATATGAGGAAAATGAAGATTTATTGCAAAAGAGTCTTTATTAATACATCTCTTTTCTGTGACTCACAAATAAATTTACTCAGGATAAATTAAATTTTAGAAAGATGTTCATTTAATTTCCTGCATAACTTTAAAGTCAAATTATAATAATGAAAATGCTGATAAAGAATGTGTTCCCTGCAGGGTATAGTAGCATACACCTGTAATCCCAGTGACTGGAGAAGCTTTTGAGGTTAGCATCAGCAATTTAGTGAGGGCTATGCAACTTAGTGAGACCCTATATCAAAAATAAAAAGGGTAGTGTAACAATGCCTCTATGTTCAATACTTAGTTAAAAAAAAAGAAAAGAAAACTAAAATAAAAAACACAGGAAAAAATGGCCCTCCAAACAAATATGAGTCCTCCCAAATAGACATTATACAATAATTTTTTTTAAAAGCCCATTTGTGCTTGGTCCTTTCATAAATATCAATAAATATGTTTTCTTCTGAGAATATTAAAATTAATATGTCTCAATTCAGTCTTTCACAGCAGATGAAATACATTGTAATGTTTTCTATAATATTAACTAATATGTTTAACATGAAGTTAAAATAAAAGTGAAAGTTCATTGATAAACTATAATTTTTCAGCTAAAGTGTTATAAATGAATGTAATATAATTAAGGATTTTAGTGTCTTGTTTTGTAGTTCTCAATAATAAAATGACTGTAAGGAAGTTGGGTTTTAAACACTTTAGAAAAGGTATAGCTATCATTATATACCATGAGATTCTGGGAAAAAATGTTAAAGGCTTGCAAAACTGTAATGTTGATTATACAGTAAAATGTTTCAATGAACAAGAAAATATGAACATAGTGAAGAATCCAGTGTGGACCCTAAAACAATTGAATTTGGACTTAAAACAGCAGGTAAAAATGATGACTGGAAAAAATATATGAGAAAGGTTCAAAACTCAAATGGCTGAATCCTGAAGGCCAAAGCATAAGATGAAGCAAGGCTTACTCAAAGCTGACAGTAATAAGAAGGATTTGAAAGGTTTGACTGAATTTGGACAGGCAGCTCAATCAATTAAGTAAGGTTGAGGATAACTCAGTTTAAAACATAATTCCTTACTTTGACTTACTTTTGTCTTAATATTATAAAAATATATTAAGAGGGAAATTAATGAAGATTCAGACTATGACATTCTAAGATAGAGACATAAGTCATTAGCTTTCTGGATAATATGAAATTAAATATTTGGTGGACATTTTGAGTGAAATACAATAGAATGTTTTCAAAAGATTTAATTGTATTCAGTTTTGATTGGGGGAAGAAGACAAAATACATTATATTCTAAAGTTAATTTTAGAATACACAGTTGTAGTCGAGAATGAGTGGAATTTCAATCAACATCAAGGACCTAAAAGACTCAGAGGAGAGGAGAAATTTATGAAGAGAGCTTTTGGAGAGAGCTAGCAATATTGGGAGGGAAAGAGGAGAGATCCTGGCCCTCACCTCAAAGATAATATTAGGGACAAATGCAAAGATACAACTCATGGTGTTCTCTTTAGTGGGGAAGCATATTGTACTGGCATTAGACATGTGCCTAAGAAATCAAGACATCAAAATGACTATGACAGGATTTCATCTTCCAACTGTAATAAAGTGTATTTTATTGGGTTAAATCTTCTAACAAAAAGAATTGAATTTTAAAATGGACCTGCCATTGTTGGACAGGTATGAATCTAACACCTGCTTCAAATCTGGATGATCGTGTTAAGAGTTGAATCTGTGTGCCACAAATCTCTATTTTACATACTACTTAAAAATATGGATATTATAGAGCTGGAGATGTGGCTCAGTGGTAGAGCACTTGCCTGGCATGTGTGAGGCACTGGGTTCTATCCTCAGCACCACATAAAATTTATAAATACATACATAAATAAATGTATTTTTAAAATATGGATAATAATCACCAAGTAACTACAACTACTGAATCAACCTAATCTTCAGAATAAGACAGTGCTATATCCCGGAATGAAAAATTTTAGCCTTTAGGATGTGAATAAGAAGAGGTATTTGAAAGAGCAAAGCATGTTATGCCATGGGTTGAATACATCCCAATGGTGCAGGAAATGAAGGTAGCTACATAGAACTGAAAATCTGTACAGCAACCTGATGCTGACAGGTGATGTGCTTGTAGAGAAGGGCTTCAGCTTAGATATACAAAGACAGCAAAAGCCATCTTCCACAGTATGCTCTGGGTCTACAAAGCATTCTGTATATGCCCTGAGATCTGCTAGAAAAAATAAAGGAAGAAAGAAGAAGGAAAAGAAAGTTTCCACATCCAGTATCCTAATAAAAGCTCTGAAGTGATATAAAGAGCTGCATTATAATGAAAGTGAACTTAAGCAAACCTGCATTTGGATGTGGACTTTGCCTATGCATCAAAATGTTTTGATCCCCTGGTAAAGGAATGGAGCACAACTTAATACTACACCAATTGTTTAATACCACTTCTTAAACAATTTTTATGTAAAAAATGCAAATATCTTTTAAGGACAGAAAAGGAAACAGAAAATGTGGGCCAATTATCGGGGTGCATTTTTGGAATGTGATTTCTTTTTGATACAAAGCCTTATGAAAAAAAAATTGTTGTAAATTTTTCCCACTTAGCTTGTAACTATCTTCTTTTTTTTTCTTAAGGAGATATACTAGTGAAAAAGAAAGATGAATAGTCTGTCCTGGACTCATAATATTGGTGTTTCTTTCTCATAATTCATTCACAGGGGTAATTTATCACTGGTAACCAAAAGTACTCTCTGAGGAAAATTCTCCATTTTTTCAGAATTAAGAAGGTATTATTTCATATTGTATTCAAACAACATACAAATTGCAGCATGAGTTCAAGTATTTTCTAAGTCATCCATTTTTTTGAGCTTTTTATTTTAACAAATCTTAAAGAAAATAGCCATATTCTAACATAACTTCTACAGTTGTTCAAGGAAGTTTGAATGGAAGCATTTAGCTCTGGCCCCAGTCTTCTTACTAGCTGTCCTGTTTACAGTCAGACTCTGAGGCCAGCTGTTTGAATGATTTTGTACTTGGTAGTCACATATAGGGAGAAAATGTGTTCACTCCACAAGCTGAAACTTGGGTACAAAGTTGGGTAATTTCTAAATAGTATAATGTACAGCAGCATGCTGAATCTTTTTCTTACCACACTCTGTGCCCAGAAATAGGGTTCTCTGGTAGGTGGAAGTTTGAGGTGTCGAAGCAACTCGAATGTCTAAGATATGAGTCTGATTATTTAATTATTTTAAGGCAATTTTTAATTTCAAAATTTATAATTTGTCATTTCTAAATAACTCTCATAAGAATCCAGATCAAAACTGGTACTTCTACTAGAAGCATTAAATAAGTAAACACTGTTGATAATATCAAAAGTTTTCATACACCTATATGCCTGATCTTACAGTATTTTGTGGAAGAAATAGCAGATAATAGTGAAGTTTTCATTCATTTTAGATTATAGTGAAGTTTTCATTCATTTTACTCTCAACAGTGCCCATTTGAAGGGAATGATTTGTCAATTTAAATTAGATCAGGTTGGTAAATTAATCATATGTCTTTACAAACTTATTTCATAGTTTTTAATACATAGCTCTTCAGCTTCAATTTCACCCTGGTCTACAGAGATAGATTTCATAATCGTTAGATGAGTTTATGTTTTCAGCATTTGAAAACACACATATATTCCTGGGCCTATGAAATTCTGAATTGTTTAATTGTTCACAGCTATTATCCTACATACCTAACTTCATTTATCTGTGCCCTTCATCAGAAATCCTATAAAAAACATGAAGCACAGTGTGTTTTGGTTACACTTTTTTACCAAGGTGTCTCTAAAGAGATTCATAGTTGTCTGAAGAGAAGAAAGAGGCTGCTTACTATAAAATTTTACTAAGTCTGTTTAATGCTGTCTTGCTTTTACTCCTATCAGGAAAAAAAATATTTATCTTCTCAAAAAAAATTATGAATGACACTATCTCAAACTGTTCAATAAATGCTTTACTATATGATTTTTAAAAGATTTATTAAATGATAATAAGTTTCTGGCAGATGATTGAATAGAAATATTAACTACTGGAAGGGGCGCAGGTAACCTAAAACATGGAAGTAATTATGGAAAAATCTACCTTTTAATTTACCTTGGTAAGCATGTTCTGCACCAATTTGGCACTTGATTATAAACTACTTTTTATATTGTCTAATTGTTACACATGCACTCTTTCTTCTATCTCAAAAGAAACTGCTTTTTAAAGAGTCTTATCCTTAATATGGTATCAATTAAACCCTTGCTTTCTATCAAAGAAGAAAATAATTTGTTCTGGAATTGGTTATGTCACTAGCCCATATCTATCTATCTATCTATCCATCCATCCATCCCATATCAATCTATCTCTATCCATATCCATATTTATCTTTGTACCTTTATGTGTATCCATATGAATACTTGAGTATGGGCATACACATTTCACACAGGAACTATGGCATTTTAAAACACAAAAATCAAAAATAATTTATTATGCTTTAGAAGATAGAAGAGTCACTGTGAAATTTGTTTACAAAATTAAATGGCTAGTCTTCTCTCTTATAAATTCTCACTGGCAGGTTTGAGGTGGTATCCAGGAATATGTATTTTAATAAGCTTTCATATTTCTCTTGTAAATGAGTCTTCTACCCATGTTGGAAAACACTGGCCTAGGGAATCTACATTAAAGATGATTCTTGTTTGCAGAATTTATCAATTTTCTAGCTACTGAATGATATATCTGAAACTGGTAGTCTATAATAAAGTATTTGAAATGTAAGTATTTGATTCTAGCTATTCAAAACCCAAGTTTATCCCAGAAGGGCATTATTAGCCTGCTATGAACTGAACACTATGCCTGCTTTCTTTTTTATTGACTCTTACTTGACCTACTCAGAAATAACTACTATTTGGGTCCAGCAAGGCCCCAGGCTGTAACATATTTAGCGCTTCTTTCTCCAACTTCTAGCAACCCAGCTTGGGTTAGCGATATAAAAAGTCCTTGCACAGTGGTGTTTCTGTCCCGTTGTTTATTTAGCTGCGTCTCAGTTCCCTGTTGCTTGCTGAATTGTTTCTTTTTGCCTGGCAGAAATGTTAAGCTACCTCCTCCCATTGCTAAGCATTACAGCCTTCAGCCAAAATTATTAACTAGATTTCGGCCAGTGAACGTTCATTTTATTTTAAGCAATTTTCTTTACTTGCAATCATTTGTGTTTTCAGATTTTTTCCTATTTAATTTATTGAGATTTAAAATGATAATTTACCAAGTAGTGTATAGTATTTTATGACACATAAAATCCTATAAATCTCTAAACAGTGTGAAGAATTTGTTGTCCCTCCGACCTTGACACAGATCTCTTATTCTGTAAGGGTGTGTGTGTTTTCATCTCTTCTTAGTTCTTGAAAGAGAAGTAGCACCATATAATTAACAGCTACTTAAGACTCTAGTAATTTCTTGTTTACGGTAGCCACATGTCAGCAGTAATTATTTTAAATACATTATTCCATTTTTCTGAAGAATGTATTTCTACTTGTCAGAGTGTGAGAGAGTCCTGAATTGTGGGTGAGAGTTTACTTTCACCATTGCCCATTTTCAACAAGCTGCGTTAATTGTACCTTCTAAGCATGACTTAAATTTTTACTCTCCTTTCCTTCCCAAAA
The DNA here is from genome assembly GCF_964194105.1 of Spermophilus citellus. Lineage (NCBI taxonomy): Eukaryota > Metazoa > Chordata > Mammalia > Rodentia > Sciuridae > Spermophilus > Spermophilus citellus. The sequence continues at coordinate 167,209,203 of NC_138182.1, read as the reverse complement.
TGATGTTGCCTCAGAAAGGTAATGAAATACCCTAAGGTAAAAATTGAGGACCTGAACTTGTACATCTGTTTGCCCTCTGAATCATCCTGTTTAAATTCTTCCATTACACTTGAGTGATCCACAAAATTCTGTGTTTTCATTCCTCTATGTGTTTGCCCATCATCTTTCCTGGCCCAAAGTAATCTCCAGTTAGTCCCCTGGAAATTCCTAAGTATTACTTAAGAAAGTCAAACTGTGAACTCTCCTTGGTATCTTGAAGAACTATAGAATGAAATTGATCAAATTATGCTGCATACATGTATGAAAATACCACAATGAATTCCACCCTTATGCATATCTATAAAGCACTAATTAAATAACAAATAAATAGAATAGAGACCGTAGAGTAGAGGAAGGGGTCCAGGGGGATGGGGGAGGAAGGACTGGGGACTGAAATGGAGCAAATATTCCATGACTATATAATTATGTTAAAATGAATCTCATTATTATGTATAACTACAATGCACTAATAAAAACTTTGGAAAATACTCCTCTCTGCCTCAATGGGGCCACTTTAGTGCTTGTTCTCATTCCCTGTGTCCTCCTTCCTTTATTATAAGAAACTGTCAGAGGTCATTAAAATTATTGTTTTTCTCATCCCTTCTTCCCTTGGAAAACCAACTTTATTTTGCTCATTTAAAAATCTTTGTTCCAAAAAAATAAATAAATAAATAAATAAATAAATAAATAAATAAATAAATAAATAAAAATCTTTGTTCCTATCCAAGTATCTTATAGGAAATAAATGTAGATTTAAGGAATAAGTATTTACATGCAGTAAAGAAGAAAGACTATAACAAATTAACACTTATCTTCTCTCACTTCAATTATCTTTGATGTAGACCCTATTTCATTTGCCAAATTATTTGAGTCTGGAGGAAAATCATTTCCCTGCCTGTGATAAATATTTTGTTTTTATGTTCTTGTTGAATATCTATGGTCTAAATTCAATGTATGCAGTATAACTTATATTAATATTCCCTGGTCTAGCTCTGCTCAGGAGGCAATCTAAATATAATCTAGCAAGTCAAAATTAACCTCAACTCACTACAAACCTCACTTCCATGACAGTTGTTCCCACTGAAGAACATTATGTGTATGTTCATCTCTGTTCCCATGTGGAAAAGACAATCTTGAGTCTCTTTAATCTACTTTTTATCCTGCTGATTCCCAGGGTTTTAGAACATTGTTTAATATTGATGCTAATGATGCAAGATGACACATTGCTCCCTCTGTTGTGATCTTTTCCTGTCTGATTCCTTTACAGCTACCCTCCCATTGCCTGCCTAATTCATAGGCTTTGTTCAGATCTCAGTTGAAACTTCACGATTTTTTAAAAAAAGTTTTTTGTAGTTGTAGATGGACAGAATATCTTTATTTTATGTTTATTTTTATATGGTGCTAAGGATGGAACCCAGTGCCTCACACGTGCTAGGCAAGCACTCTGCAACTGAGCTACAGCCCCAGCCTGAAACTTTAGATTTCAAACAATGATTCTGTTATTGTGTGGTCAGAGCCCAGTGCCTTGCATTTTTTTCCATAAGCCCTGTATTTGCTCCTGTAAGAATACTCATTAATTTGCAATATAAGAAGATATTCACATCTTCTGTACTTAACACTGCACTGTAAAATTGTTAAAAGCAGAAATGATCTTCTTCACTGCTAAATCCATATACCTAGAAAATTTTACAATAAATATTTATCAAATAAACCATTTCTATGTTAAAGAGAACTGAAATTAATTGTTTTGAAAAGGAAGCTTATGGATTTTTAAATAGCCAGATATCCTACAAAACTAAGCTTTGAATTGCCATTTTAAGATTCAGTATAGGTTTTGTTATGGTTAATGCAAATCTAATCTGTTTTATCATATCACATTTTATAGGACATATGATATGGTGCTTTTTTATGCAGGGGAACTTTAATACTATTATTGTTTGGCTCTGTTTGAAAACTGCTGATAAGCTGTAAGTACCCAACTCAGGAGATGCTCAGGGAATGTCAGTGTCAGTTTTCTGATGAGCACTGAGTGCTGGTGTGCTCATGAGTGAAGACACAACCACGTTTGAGTGAGAGGCATGGCTGAATGGACATGTAGCCATCTGGCTACAGAACAGACAGTAGAGCTGTCACTATGGGAGAATTCAAAAGTAAAGCTGATGACAGAAATGGAAATAAATGCTTCATGGGTGTGAGGTGGAATCAATCACAGTTAATTAAGGACAGAATAGATATGAACTGCATCAGTGTGTATCACATGGTACTGGCCTTCCTGTGCTCTGTGCCAGACACTTTGGCTACAGGCTGGCACTCTTTTATTTGTGGACATTTAGATTTTCACAGTTAAGTACACAAAGTCTCATACAATTAATGAAAAGCAGGGTCTGAGTGAAGATTAATCCTATGAAAACTTTGGATATTGTGAGTATTGTTCCTCATGCTCAACCTTCCTAGAGAACTCTGAATCCACTCAGAGTTCTCCACTGAATGAGGAGAGGGACCTGTAGGATTTTGTTCTGTGACCTGCCATTAGTTCCTCAGTGATCTGATGGTTAATTTCTCAAGTTATATACTAATGACTATTTAAGTAATGGATACTCTGGGAAATCTATATTATTACATTTATTTAGAAGATCCACCCATGGAAACATCACAGTGCACTTCATGCCAAACCTGTTGTAGTCGTCACTCCTGCTGTTTAATGAACACACATTTACGGAGAGCCCATCTATCTCCTCCCTTTGCTGGGACACAGGGTTGTTTCCATTTTATCCAGGCACTTTTCCTTTTAATGTTCAGTGCATTGTCACACCCACCTTATCTGAAGTAAATGATGTTACTGGCTGTCCTGGGGGAACACAGTAAATATCAGTAGGTAAATAGAAGCACTGGTAACTTCTGCAATGTCAACTTCATCTCTGTCATCATTATGGTGATGGAAAGCATGCGGAGCCTGCTGGTCCGTTCCATCTCCCTGACTGCTTCCCCAGCAGTTGGGGGAATGTGAATAATGTCTAACTGCACATGAGTTTTAATTATTTTCAAATGCCACAGCAGCAAATAAAGTTTCAATACTCAGATGTACTCAGAGGCCCAATAATTGTAAGCTACATCATCGATATTTATTTACCTCTTTATTCACTCATAGGAGTCTCCTGCTTTAAAAAAAAAAAAAAAGATTTGGCATTTTCAGGAGGATCAGCAAATTGTTTCATAGAGAAGGAACTCTTTTTCTAATATATGAATGGGTCAGTGGGAATTAAGTTGGATAAGAGGAAAGAGAAAAGTCCTTTAAGTAGGGGATATACCAAAATATTTTAATGTAAGGAACCTGTTGAATACAAGGAACAGAAAGAAGGTAGTTGTAAAGAGGCTGGGGGTCAGGGGAGTGACATTAGAGAGGAAGTTGAGGAGTCAGGTGAAAACCATACTGTATAAAGCCCTTTTACCCACGTCAGAGGTATACCACCAAATAACATGCCACCAAACAAGGAGAAGTCTCTGATGGGTTTGAGGAGTAATACGGTGGGTCTCTTCATGTGGTGTGCATGTCTGAGCATTATCTATGTGGTATCTTTGCCTCAGTAGCATGTGTCTCTGCCTGCACCTGTGATTCCTTTGTGTTTGTGTTTGGGTGAGTGACACATTTGATTTTTATTAAGCCTATCACCAAATCCTTGAGTAACTATTAAATTCTGTGTACTTTTCTAGGTACTGAGATGAGACTGTATCTAAGATATATGACAGTTTTATTTCATAGAATATTTTTATGGAAAAATATAAGAAGCAAATCCAGAAAGTCAAGTAGTGAAATAATATAATTTCATGTAATAACATGATGCTATGTGGAAGAATATGCAGACTAAGAAGGTAGATAATGAAGTAACAGTGATTAGGGGAAACTGAAGTTAGGGAATGAGCTATGGAAAGATGTGGGGAAGATTTTGCACACTGTGAAAAGAAGTTAATAAGTTCATGTTTGAGGAACAGTACAGGGGCTATGAAAGGGGCTGGGATAGCATATGAGTTGATATGAGTTAAGAAAGGTAGACAGGCTGGGCATGATGATGCATGACTATAATCCTAGTGGCTCAGGAGACTGAGAATGAGGATCCAAAGTTCAAAGCCCGCCTCAGCAAAAGAGGGGCGCTAAGCAACTCAATGAAACCCTGTCTCTAAATAAAATACAAAATGGGGTTGGAGATGTGGCTCAGTGGTCAAGTGTCCCTAAGTTCAATCCCTAGTACCAAAAAAATTTTAAAAAAATGAAAAATAAAAAAGAATGAAGAAAGGTAAACAGCAAGGCTGCGATCTCAAGATCTCTTGGTATATTTACTTGTGTATTCCCACCATAAAGTACATTTAAGAGATTACAGAGAGCAGAGAATACCATAAGGATAGATATAGAGGGTTAGAAGGCTGTTGCAATAGACCAGGCAAGAGAAAGCAGTGATTTGTTGGGGAGCACCTGATTCTAGATAGATTCTGAAGATAGAACTGACAAGACTTGCTTATGGATTACAAATACAATCATTGGTGGAAATAAGATGGAGAGCAAAACTAAACTTGTTCTGGGCCTGTGTGATTGGGTGGATGGGGATGGTGTATGCTGAAGTGGAGAAGATAGGAAGAAGAATGTGTCTGAGGGGAAAGGAAGTGTTCTATTATGTTTGGGGTACTCTATACAGGAGGCATCCTAGCACAGATTTTATTATGATGTTGGATTTGAGCATGTCTTGCATTTTGAAAATCTCTCTTTGCCTTTGACATAGAAGAAAATTTTGCAGAGGTACTCTCGAATTCCACCCTACATTTTTAGTAACCATACTGTAGTCCCAGTGTGATTTAAATGTATAGGTTTAAATTAGGAGGTGGTATAAGGAAGCAATGTAGTAATAGTGAAAATTTTCAAATATAACTTAAATTTAATAGTGAAGTGAGGTGGGGAAGATAGAAATATTTCCCAAAATGTTGCTTGTCTGCCAAATTAAGTTGGTCCTGATTTCCTGGTGATGAGATATCCTTCCCTCTCTTTCCAATAACATACCTCCTCTACATAGCAGCAGGGAAGGCTATAGATTGTATATGCACGGAGTGATGTACACAGAGAGAGCTGCTTGGGGCTCCTTAGAGTTGCCTATTTCTACCCCTCTGATCAGCATAAAGCTATGTTGTCCAATACAGTAGACACTAACCACAGACGGTGATCTAAATTCAAATTAATATTGAAAGTAAATAATGTTGTTAATTTATTAGTTCAATATGCCAGCTGTATTTCAAGTGACTAACATTGGATTAGGTAAAAACAGACTACTATGACCAGAGAAAGTTCTTTTTGGACAGGTCTGACATGTAGAGAAAAAAAAAAAAAGATGAGAGGACGAGCTTATTTCTGTCTTTTAGTTGAAACTTTATCTACTGAAACTAAATGTAAATGTTTCATTGTGTGGAATCAAGTCTGAATCCAGATTTAATGGAGAGATTATGGTTGGGATTATCCATTGGTGTTCTTACATTTCTCCTATATGGGTTTTAGAATTTTTAAAACATCAAGTAAACAAGCATATGTGCCATGTTGTGTGATGAAACGACAAATCACTGTTCTTCCTACATTGAGGCATCAGAATGTGGTTTCTGCATTAATTTAAAGAAATACAATGAAAAGAAGAGCTGGTCAAAGCTTGTTTGTGCTGTTTAGAGATTCAAAAATGTACTTTCTCTTTCTTTTGTCCCAGTTTGATGAAGCTTTGCCACTACAGCAAATTATGTAAGTTGTAAACAAAGAACTACATCATTATGAGGAGAAAGTAATGTAATATCAGCCTTTAATGGTCTTTTATAAACCTGTGATATGAATAGCGGTGCCATACAGAAAAGCAACACAATTGATCTAAAGAAATCTCTTTCAGTCTGCGTCCTAACTCATACAAGAATAAAGGACACCCCACCAAACAATGAATTGCATTGAAATAGAAAAAGACTTGGAGCAAGACTGCCAAATTATTTATCTTTCATTAAAGAAGAAAATCACACATAATTATGTCTAGTAAATGAGCATGTTCGTGAAAGTTGGCAGTGGGCTCAGAAATAATAATCAAAAATATTCAACTCTTGATCAAGTGAAATATAAGTGTCTGTTTTTATATAAATCTTAGTAAATGTACTGTGGAGCAATGAAGATATGCAAGAGAAGTTTAGATGACTCTGTGACTCCTGCTTAGCCATCAGTAGGGATGGTGCGACATACAGCCACATGGAACAGCTCTTCTATGCTTTTCTAGCCCCATAACATAATTACAGAGCAGTTACAATGTGTAGGTTTGTAATTTATGCAAAAGAAGTAATAATTGAAGACTTTTTAACTATGAAAGCTTAGAATCTCATGCCCAGAAAGGAAGCTGATACTCAATACTATGTGGTTTTAATCACTTGAGTTTTTTTTTTCTCTCTTTTCTTTTTTGAGATACTAAATAGGATGTGCCAGAGAAAGACACCAAAGAAGAATTGACATTTAAAAAATATCCCTCAAAACTATGCATTGAATAGCATGAACATAACATACACGTGTCATCGCTTAGCTCTTTTGCAGGAAAAAAAAATTCCCAGCCTCATAAAACAGAGAGCTTTCAAATAGTACAGGTAGGTGTCATGATGAATACCGGTGATCCAAATGACTCAGGATGCTGAGACACGGGGTTTGCCAGTTTGAAACCAGCCTTGGACACTTAGTGAGGGTCTTAGGGAGACCTTGTCTCAAGATAAAAAAAAAAAAAAAAAAAAAAAAAAAACATAAAAAAAGGACTGGGGATGTAGCTCAGTGGAGCACCCTGGATTCCATCTATAGTACCTAAAACAAAAACAAACAAACAAAAACCAGCAACAACAAAAATATTAGTAAAGAGTTACTTTTGATTCTAATAGTAAACCTATGCATTTTCATGAAGCAATGACATGCCAAATCATGTTACAAGTATCTTTTGCTGTTTCTTGAGAGAAACTTTCAAGAAGGTATTGTGTTTGCTTGTTTATTTTTGTTTATGTGTTTCATGGGCACATTGCTAAGTCAAATATTCATAACAGAACTTCCATATAGATATTTCCTGTTATTTTTACTGAATATTCTTTTCACCTCAGAAAAAAAGCAAAACTATGTTCCATCTCTAAGCAATTGTAGGAGATACTTGAGTTACAGTGGAATATTTTCACTATTCTAGTGTGATCTAGTATAAATTTTTTAGTAGACTCTGAGACTTCTGAAAGAGTTAAAAACAAATATACAAACAATTCACCTTTATAATCAACCTGGCTGACTCTGACCACAGAACTTTTTTCATTTTTTCATAGTTGTTTCAGAAGTTCATACAAATTTTCAGCAGTAAACTGTAGTGTCAGTTAATGACTATGGTGCTGCCAACTTCCTCCTCTTCCTCCTATTTTTCTGTTCTCTATATAGAAGTGTAAATTCTCTTTTAATAGAAAATATTTTCTTTTAAGAAAGGTATGTGCATATATTATAAACCATATCTTTGGCAACTAATTTCTCTTTGTGTGTTGGGGGGGACTGGGTGGGGGGCGTCCATTGCACCTTTCTTCTGTTTTAACTATGCTCAGCTCAGACAGGATCTGAGCTCACAGCTGTCGTTTAGTATTAGAGGGGAGAATTTTGGAAGCCCTATCAGTGTACTTTTAGCTCTCAGTGTATTTTACTCAGGCAGATGACTTAGATTTAAAGGTTCTCTTCACCCCATTAACAAAGATAATAACTTAGATTTAAAGCTATCAACTTCTAATAACTTAGATTTAAAGCTATCAATTTCTTCATGGAATTACAGAATGCTAGCACATGACAGAACCTGAAACATAATTGAGGCAACCTCCTTTCATTGGAGAGATGGAGAAATGAGCCCTCCACTCTCATCTACACACAGATGGAGCATCAGAGTCAAGTCTTAAGAGTCAGGTCTCTGGATTCCCAGTCCAGCCCTCTTTTCCAATACCCTGTACCCCTGATGATTTCTTAGCATTTAGTCTCTCCCACTTTCCCCTCAACATCTAAGGGGATATATAACATTGCCTTTTTTCTGGTCTCTGGGTGCATGTATGGGGAGTCTGATTCTCTCTGTATGTGCACCAGGCCCACCCTGGGCTCTGTTGACACTTTGTGGCTTCCATGCACCATTGACTTAACAGCTTCATTACTTCCCATAGGCCTCTAACATCTATTTTTCCAGCCATCATTTTTTTTCCTTTTTCTGTTGTCTCTGTTCTTGAGGGTTTATCTGAAATCTGTTCTCAGGGCAAACTAGTCAGGCTATAAATTCTCCTTATTGGAATTTTGGACAGGAACAGCCTGACTTATCTTAGAACTTTGTCACTTCTGTGAATTAGAAAATGTAGTTCATCTTTTCACAGGAGGCACTCCTCAGCATCTTTAGCAGATAAAAAGAAAATGAGTGGATTATACAAAGGGGAATGAAGGGAAGGGAGGGGTGTAAAAATAGGAAAAGACAGTAGAATGAATCTGACATAACTTTCCTATGTACATGTATGAATACACCACCAGTGAAACTGAACATCATGTACAACCTCAAGAATGGGATCCTAATTAGAGTATGATATACTTCTGTATGTATAATATGTCAAAATACACTCTACTGGCATGCATATCTAAGAACAAAAAATTTAAAAAAATATGTAGTATTTACTTTTAGATTCTTTTCTCTTTATGATTTCCCTTTTAAATACTTAGTTGGTAATTCAATTTCTGGATTATCATGAACATATGATATGAATAATTAACAATAAAAGCAAACTCATAATAATGTGGAATACTTGGTGTGATAAATCATACTTGCTGAGCAGAACAAGGGACCTAATTAGAATCTGGAGTTTAAATGCATCATAATTATTAATGATCAGATGGATTGGTGTGTTAGGCAACTTAGTGTAACAAAATACATGAGAAAATAAGCTTAAAAAGAGAAAAGGTTTATTTGCAATCATAGTTTTGAAAGTGTCAATCTACAGGGTTGGCTTGTTACTTTGGGGCCTGGAGTAGGAGTCTGTGGTTGAGGAATTCCTTTCCTTATAGTTGGAAGAAAAGAGAGGAAGAAAAATAGACTAGTGTCCTAATATCCTCTTCATGGGTATGCTTCCAGTGACCTGGGCCCAGTGGGCACCACCTTTTAAAGGTTCCACCACCTCCCAGTAGTGCTATAGTGTGACAACTAAGTCTTTAACAGATGGGCATTTGGTGGTACTTTTCCAAAGCCCAGAAATTACTCATAGAACCACTTTCCACCTTGAATTGGTCTTACCTTCTCAGAAAAGTACAATTCCCTCCAAGCTGGGGAGAAAATGATTATTAGAAATAGGAGTTACAAGTCATACAAGTGTCCTGTGACATCTGAGGGAACCAGGAGAAGGGTAGAAAACCCAGAGACCTGTCCCATCCACAAATGTACACCAACAAGAGGGAGGCTCCATTCAGTTTTCCTTATAATAGAAGTTCCTCCTCTCAGGAGGAAGAAGTAAGGGACAGAGTGGGACATGATAGATTTATTTTGAGAACTTCCAGAGTGGTGAGATATAGTGGTGGATTTTCCTATTTATGTGTGGAATAAGGAATATGGAAGGGAATTTAAAACAGGGTGGAGGGGAGCTCTAAATATTAATTAATAACAGCCAAAGTTAAGAGGAAAAAAATCTTGAATAGCTATCATGTGTCAGAAATATTGCTAGTGTTTTATAGACTTTATGTCATTTAGTCCTATCAATAAATTTATAAAATAGTGTGATGGAAAAATTCACACTCTTCCCCAAAATGCTCACCACCACAATCCAGGTCTTTACAAAAGCTCCTAGTGAAAGGAAATTGACCACAACACTCAGAGCTACCAAGAGGTCTTTATTACAGCAGTGAGAAAAAAGGAGAAAGGGGGGGGGGAGGAAAGAGAGAGCAAGAGAGAGCAAAAGCAAGAGAAGAAACAGAAATCCAGAGAGGGACCTGGCAGGAAGGAGTTTTTATAGCCAAAATCTAATGGGGTCTTGAGTCTGCAAGCTTCCTTGTTGGCATACAGTGATTAGATCATACAGTAGTTGCTAAGGATGTCATCTTCTGCCTTCAGGCAGATGGGGCAGGGGTCAGATATGGGTTTCTGTTGCACCAGACTGGTGAGGGTCTAGTGTTCAGCCTTGAGTAGGGTTGAGTGTTCAGATTTGACAAAGGACCAGACAGAGGGGGTTTTGAGTGTGTGGGTTATCCTGCAGCTAACATTTGCTCAGCCCACCCTGCAGACAACTTAGTTCAGCCTTCTGTGCACCTAACACCTAGAATTTAAATGTCACCCTAGAGAGAAGGCAAGGAGGGAGAATCCTGAAATGAGGATATTTCAATATTTAACTGAATTCACCTAAATCTTATTTTTTGATGCAGCAGAATATGAAAGTAAAAATAAAGGAAGTTGCAATATAAGTACATCTAAATACTTGGATTGAAAATTTATAAAATTGTACATGATACATTTAAAAACATTATGAGGGTAACCTTGCAAACAGAGGCCAGTCAACTGACTGGGCTTCGGGAGGGAAGGTTCATCTTACAGATGGAATTCCAGGTGTGGGGAAGTGCTAGTTGCTTATTTAGAGGAGATTTACTCAGGAATGTTAGACAACAGGGAATTTAACCTATATGGAGCGACTTGGCCTTGCTTTTGAGGGAAGAACTTGGCTGTGGAAATTGGGTTCACAGCTAGGATGGAACTGCAGCTGTGCTGTTGTTATGGTGTATCCTGAGCTCCTGGCCTGGATTTTCCTTGTTTAGGAACAAAATCCATCCTGAGGTCTGAGTCACAACTGGGTCAGCAGGTGGGGATTATTTGGCTCAGCCAAGAGTAGTGGTGAGAATGGGGACAGGTGACCTCACGGGGTTATCACTGAAGTGCACCTGAAATGCATTTCCCGAACAACTGCATATTAAATATTAAAATATATTATTTAAGGCTGTATATTTGAATTTTAGCACCATTAAATTTCGAATTCATTTCTTAGACAAGCATTTTTTACTCTACACACTTTTTGAGGCAAATGAAGTGTTTATTTAGACACTGGTAGACTTAACTTGATTTCATTCATGTGATACATAGGCCTTCAGGCAATTCTTTTGCTAATAGCCAAATCCATACAAAAGTGAAGAAAAGAAAAATGTCTCAAGAGAATCTCAAGAATTACTTGAAAGAGACATAAGAAGTGAATATCCTACCTTCCCAGAAATTTGGCCATTCCTTTTATCATATCCTTGAGGGAAGATATGGTTTCCTAGCCTTCTCTTCTACTGGCCATCATTCTTCACTTCCCTGGAGTGGCCAGGTGTCCAAGGGATGCAGGAAGGAAGAACCCATTAGTGTAAAACTAGTAATGATGACATTTGGAAAAATTAATTATTCTCAGTAACATTAAAGGGTCTATAAAGTATAATATAGATGAAAAGTCAATAAATCTTCCTAAATTCGTCCTTCAAGTTGTGAGAAATAGAAAATCATGTGGTCCATTTTCAGAACACAGTATTTAGCCTTAAATGTGAAATTGGGATGTCAGAAAGATAGCTGGAGCAGAGATCAGAATGGAAAGTTACAAGCACTTGACACTGAAGTGTAAAAATCCACAGCCCCTTGAAAAGCAGGAGGTGAGAAGGAAAGGGCTGACCTGACCAACAGAGATAAATGGAGTGACAAAATGTACCCACAACCCAGGGAGGCTTTCTTGCCACAAAGAACAAAGGGAGCAGGAGACAACTAAAGGTACATTTCTTTCAATAAACTAATAGGAGACAGTAAAACCTGGGCAATATTCAGGAAAACTTTATACCCCATAGTACTCAGCCAATGAGGGACCAGGAGAGGGACCTGTACACTAGGGAATAAAATGCTGATTGTAACTGCTCTGGGTGTTCCTGTTCTCCCAGACACCTGATCACACACTGTCAGTAAAAGCCTTGCTTTTTACTATACCTCATGTCTCTTTGTCTGCTTTTCGAGTTTGGGTAGGTAAACTTGTTTCTCACAAAATTTAAATAATTTTTCCATATTTCCTTTTAAAGTTCTGTGCATTAGTTAATATTTTACCCTATTTCAAAACAAACACAAAATACAACTCATCAACAGAGCTGAGAAGCAAATCAAAATAATGAGAGATACAAAAAGGAGACAGAGGACAAGGACAATATGATCTTCTGTTTTTTTTTTTTTTGTGTGTGTGTGTGTGTGAGTACTTTTAAAGGGTAGTTATTAGACTTTACTTACATAGCTTTATAGGGAAAACTTATTTCCTTTAAAGTCATTGAATTCATCTAAATAAATATTCACCCTCTAGTTTTCTTATTTAATTTGATAACAGATTTTTGTCTACAAATGAACATACATACACTTTGTCTAAGTTCAGAGTTTTATAAAAATCCTTTTGTTTTTACTAATGAAACAGTCCTGGGTATTTTTTTTTATTTCTATTTGTGTATTTTCCTCAAAAACATGACTTCCTAGGGCTGTAGTTTGTAGCTCAGGGGTAGAGCACTTGCCTAGCATGTGTGAGGCACTGGGTTCAATCCTTGGCACTATGCAAAAATAAATACATCAAATAAAGGTATTGTGTCCATCTACAACATTATATATAAAACAATACTTCCTGATGTTGGAGTTAATGAGTTCAGAAGATTCTAAAGTAATAAATTCAAAACACACTATTCATGTTTATAAGTATTTATTGAATGCTAAGCACTATCATAGGGATAAGGAACATATTAGCAAGAAAAAAAGCAATGACTAAACAAACAGAAGAACAATATAACACAAAATAAAAAACAAACAATAACAAAAACAGACAATTACTTCTTCTTCAGAAGCTTGTTTCTGAGTAGTTTGTATGACAAGAATATTGGAATCACTGAGACAACATTTACAAAATATTCTGATGCTTGGTTTACATGTCAATAAATTCTGATACAGATATTTGGCCGTGTGAGCTGGGCAGCATCAGGCTTTTTAAAAATTTCCCAGATATTTTAGTACCAGAACAATCATACTAATATAAAATAAGATGTATTTTTAAATGAAGACAAATATTTTTATATTGAATTCTTTGCTATAATCAACATAACTTTTATATTTATTATGTAAACTCTAGAGAAATAAAACACATTGAGAATTTTTTTTTTTTTCATGAGAGCTGTGGAATTAAGAGGCTAGACCTAAAACACCCAATTGTTGTGTGATTATAAACCAGTCCCATGAAGGTGGAAGGACAGCCTCAGACTTGCATGTACATCTTAATCAAATGGTAGTTCAAATTGCATTTTGACAGGTGATTTCTTCTTTTGGATAAATTATACCAAGACAATAAAATGTGTTGCAAGACTAAATAATTTGGTATGAAAATAAATTTGTCTTTATTAATTGTTCATCTTGTCCAAATCTTTCTTTACTAGGAAGATGTAAATGAGGCAAGTATACAAGGCCATCATTGTGTATTCTTGTGAATGGGGACTGCATGCAGTACATGAATGGGACCTCTTATGGCACAATTCCAGCTTTGAACCATGTGCTGAGTATCTGAATCCAGAAAATTATGGGTCATATAGTTTTTGAGTTGTGAAATCTGCTTATTAGCAAAGTTGAAATATAAGATATTGCTTTTATTTCTTTCTTCATCCCTTTCCTTCCTTCCTTTTCAAATCATTTTTTCTCCCACTTGAAAGAGTTGACTTGGAGAATCTGAGGTTTTCCACTTTGTCATCACTTCATTGTTTTGTCAGATATGCCAAACATGTGGAAGCCTTTTTTAAAACAGTGCCTATATGGGTTTGCATTCAAGTGTGTCTCTCTCATACTCATTTATCTACTAATTTGAAATAAAGTAGCCAGAGGGCTTCCCAAATTTTAACATGCATAACAATCACCTACTTGTCAACAAGAATGCAGACCTGCAAACTAATAAGTGAGCCTCCTACAGTTTTATGTATGTTAGCAAGAGTCATGAAGATGTGATCCAGACACAAAAGAACTTACTCCTTGTGACACACCAAGCACCATAAGGATTGTTTCCATTGGTCTCCCCTGTTCTTCAGGTCCCACAAGGAAACTGCGTGGCCCATGGGGAGAGTGCACATGCACTGAGTTTCCATCACCACCAAGGAACTCCTGACATAGAAAACTCCAATATTTAAAACAGTTGTTTTAAGGTCCTCAGGGAATAGTCCGAGAAGGGCGATAGCTGGGTCAAATGGTGGATCCATTCCCAGCTTTCCCAGGAATCTCCATACTGCTTTCCAAATTGGCCTCACCATTTTGCAGTCCCACCAGCAGTGTACAAGTGTACCCTTTTCCCCACATCCTCGCCAGCACTTATTGTTGTTTGACTTCATAATGGCTGCCAATTTTACTGGAGTGAGATGGTATCTTAGGGTGGTTTTGATTTGCATTTCTCTGACTGCTAGAGATGGTGAGCATTTTTTCATGTACTTGTTGATTGATTGTATGTCCTCCTCTGAGAAGTGTCTGTTCAGGTCCTTGGCCCATTTGTTGATTGGGTTATTTGTTATCTTATTGTTTAATTTTTTGAGTTCTTTGTACATTCTGGATATTAGGGCTCTATCTGAGGTGTGGGGAGTAAAAATTTGTTCCCAGGATGTAGGCTCTCTATTTACCTATTTTATTGTTTCTCTTGCTGAGAAAAAACTTTTTAGTTTAAGTAAGTCCCATTTGTTTATTCTTGTTATTAACTCTTGTGCTATGGGTGTCCTATTAAGGAATTTGGAGCCCGACCCCACAATATGTAGATCGGAGCCAACTTTTTCTTCTATCAGACACAGTGTCTCTGATTTGATATCTAGCTCCTTGATCCATTTTGAGTTAATTTTTGTGGATGGTGAGAGAAAGGGATTCAATTTCATTTTGTTGCATATGGATTTCCAATTTTCCCAGCACCATTTGTTGAAGATGCTATCCTTCCTCCATTGCATGTTTTTAGCCCCTTTATCAAATATAAGATAGTTGTAACTTTGTGGATTAGTCTCTGTGTCCTCTATTCTGTACCATTGGTCCACCCGCCTGTTTTGGTACCAGTACCATGCTGTTTTTGTTACTATTGCTTTGTAGTACAGTTTGACCTCTGGTATCGCTATACCTCCAGATTCACACTTCCTGCTTAGAATTGCTTTTGCTATTCTGGGTCTTTTGTTTTTCCATATGAATTTCATGATTGCTTTGTCTATTTCTACAAGAAATGCCGTTGGGATTTTGATTGGCATCGAATTAAACCTGTAGAGAACTTTGGGTAATATCGCCATTTTGATGATGTTAGTTCTGCCTATCCATGAACAGGGTACATTTTTCCATCTTCTGAGATCTTCTTCTATCTCTCTCTTTAGGGTTCTGTAGTTTTCATTGTATAAATCTTTCACCTCTTTTGTTAGGTTGATTCCCAAATATCTTATTTTCTTTGAGGATATTGTGAATGGAGTGGTTTTCCTTATTTCCATTTCAGAGGTTTTGTTGCTGATATACAGGAATGCCTTTGATTTATGCGTGTTGATTTTATAACCTGCCACTTTGCTGAATTCATTTATTAACTCTAGCAGCTTCTTTGTAGACCCTTTTGGGTCTGTTAAGTATATTATCATGTCATCCGCAAATAGCGATAATTTAATTTCTTCTTTTCCTATTTTTATGCCTTTAATTTCTTTTGTCTGTCTAATTTCTCTGGCTAGTACTTCGAGAACTAAATTGAATAGAAGTGGTGATAGAGGGCATCCCTGTCTTGTTCCAGATTTTAGAGGGAATGCCTTCAGTTTTTCTCCGTTTAGGATGATGCTAGCCTGAGGTTTAGCATATATAGCTTTTACAATGTTGAGGTAAGTTCCTGTTATCCCTAGTTTTTCTAGTGTTTTGAACATAAAGGGATGCTGTACTTTATCAAATGCTTTTTCTGCATCTATCGAGATGATCATATGGTTCTTGTCTTTAAGTCTATTGATGTGGTGAATAGCATTTATTGATTTCCGTATATTGAACCAGCCTTGCATCCCAGGAATGAATCCTACTTGATCATGGTGCACAAGTTTTCTGATATGTTTTTGTATTCGATTCGCCAGAATTTTATTGAGAATTTTTGCATCCAAGTTCATTAGAGATATTGGTCTGTAGTTTTCTTTCTTTGAAGTATCTTTGTCTGGTTTTGGGATCAAAGTGATGTTGGCCTCATAGAATGAATTTGGAAGAGCTCCTTCTTTTTCTATTTCTTGAAATAGCTTGAAAAGTATTGGTATTAATTCTTCTTTGAAGGTTTTGTAGAACTCCGCTGTATACCCATCCGGTCCAGGGCTTTTCTTGGTTGGTAGTCTTTTGATGGCTTCTTCTATTTCTTCCTTTGTTATTGGTCTGTTTTGCACTGTAGGGATACGGCTGCATCAATGATCATAGCGTCACAATTCACAATAGCTGGACTGTGGAACCAACCTAGATGCCCCTCAATAGATGAATGGATAAAAAAAATGTGGCATCTATACACAATGGAGTATTATGCAACACTAAGAAATGACAAAATCATAGAATTTGCAGGGAAATGGATGGCATTAGAGCAGATTATGCTAAGTGAAGCTAGCCAAGCCCTAAAAAACAAATGCCAAATGTCTGCTTTGATATAAAGAGAGCAACTAAGAACAGAACAGGAAGGAAGAGCATGAGGAAAAGACTACAGTAAACAAAGACGAATGAGGGGAGAGAAAGGGAGAGAGAAGGGAAAGCATATGGAAATGGTAGGAGATCTTCAATGATACATCAAATTATAAGAGGTTATGAGGGGCAAGGGGGAGGGAAAAAAGGGAGAGAATTGAACAACAGCAGAGGAGGTAGAGAGGGAAGATGGGAGGGGAGGGGAGGGGAGGGGAGATAGTAGAGGATAGGAAAGGTAGCAGAATACAACAGTCACTAATATGGCATTATGTAAAAATGTGAATATGTAACAGATGTGATTCTGCAATCTGTATTTGGGGTGAAAATGGGAGTTCAAAACCCAATTTGAGTCAAATGTATGAAAGATGATATATCATGAGCTATGTAATGTTTTAAATAATCAATAAAAAATAAAGAAGACACATAAAATGTTAAAAAAAAATAAAATAAAACAGTTGTTAGCAAATCTTCCTTACTTTTTGCTCCAGAAGACTATTTATTAGCTTGGCCAGCAAACAGATCTGTCCTCTGCTCTGAAATGAGATACTATCTTTTTTCTGCTAAGAGTATTTATTATGCTTGAAAACAAGTGATGTCAATGCCACCTTTCAGTAAAACTTGAGAAAATTCTGATTCAGGAGGAGTAGGATTGGGCCTGAGATTCCTCATTGCTAAGAAGTTCCCCAAGCTGGAAATGGTGGCACAAGCCTGTAGTTCCAGCACAGGGAGGCACAAGCAGGAGGGTTGCTTGAACCCAGGAGCCGGAGGCCAGCCCAGGAAACAGCAAGACACCCTCTCCTTCTTCTTGCTCTCTATGATGCACGCAGAAAAAAAATAAGCATATTTATTGCTCTTGCTAACATATTGTACAGTCTTGACTTGATTAAGCAGAAAAGAATGCATGTGGGCATATCTCTGTTATATATATATATATATATAATATATATATATATATATATATATATATATAGTATTAACTGACAATTTGTCTAATCTAGCCAATTTAAAACTTTGTGTAATGTGTACATGCCACCTATTCCTGCCATCAGATTTTCTTTCTGCTTAGTTTTTTATGAAGGGAAGTGGTATAGTAGTTAAGAGTATGAACTCCAGAGTCAAATTCCCTAGATTTAAATATGAATTCTGCCACTTAACTAGCTCTGTGAACTTTGGCTAGTTACTGAGCCTCTTTTGACTCAGTTTCCTCACTTGTAATATGGAGATAATAAAGTACTTAAAAATACCTGTCCAATGATATTCATAGTTACATAAATGTTTGTTATTCTATATCAGTGGATTCAACCAACTATGAATCAAAAATATTTTTAAAAAAGCTTGCATTTGTACTGAACACATACAAATGTTTTTATTGTCATGATTTACTTCATAATACAGTATAATAACTTAAAAGTTTTATAATACAGATATACATGAGACATACAACTATTTCTCACATAAAATTTGTTTAAAATTGCTATGCTATTGAGCTGTCTAGTTAAATAAACATTGCATTAATGCTTTTGTTGGCTTGCTTGAACTTCAAAGCTTTTTATATAATTAATTTCAATTTAGTAAATATAAATGTATGTCTATTATTTGGTAGTTGTTTTAGTTGACACTGATAATATGGAAACTAGTAAGATCTAGCTCTTGAGGACCTCACAGTCTATGGAGGAAAAAAAAGTGCTCATAATAATATGGTTATTTAATCATACAGAGGAGCTCTGAACAAGTAGCAGTATAACTTTGGCTTCCTAAAATATGGTATTTTATGTTTTACATAGTTTTTATGTATTCATAATAGTTTGCAATATTGTGGATCTTTTCTTGTGTAATAACATTCTCTAAAGAAATTGTACCTTTCATTTTTTTTTTCCATTTGTTTCATAAAATTGACAGAAAAAAGGCATTTGTTAATTGATTCAAAAATAATTCAATAAATATTCCACTTTTTATCAGGTACCTGTAGAAGATATCAGGGCTAAAGAAACAAGAACAACAACAAATAAATGTGATCTATGACCTTAAAGAATCTATAGCTTACAGGCAAGGAAGACAACCAACAAGCTACATAAAATTTTATGCACTGGTGACAGAGGGAGCACACAGGAGGCCATGACCTTGCTGAGGCCTGTGTTACTGTCTCATTTCATTTTACTTGGGGTAAAGTTATTGAAACTACTTCTGCATTTATTAGTAATTTTAATTTTAATTTCATTAACTACCATTCATATGCATTGTCCCCTTTAGTTTTTATTGACTTACTTGGATTTCCTTGCTGATTTTCAAGAGCTTTATTTTATTGGCAGAGTCATTTGAAGGTTTCTATAAGGGAGATAGTCAAAGGTTTATGAGCAGACATAACATTTTCATCACTACTGTATCATGTTTCTCTTATAATCAAAATGGTTGTTTCAAAAAATAAAATCAGATTAAGAGTCACAGAGTAAGAAACACCCCTGCTGTCTGACCTCAGAAGTGGCACCTCTATTTTAAGCACTTTTAATATTTTTTGTGTGTTTGTATTGAGAGCTTTTCATAAGCATAACCAAATATTCATCTATAACTATCATAGTGCTATCTCTCTTGGTATAGATAGATATGTATAAAGCTGAATAATATTTTTTTCAGCTTTATACAGTTTTCAGCGGTGGAATCATTCTAATTGATGCACCTCACATTTTCTGTTAAACAGAATATCTTGCAAAGCTTTTCATATATCATTACACTTAGATTTATATCATTCATTCAAATTTTTAAATATTACTAGTAGGCATTAGAAATTTTGATATATAGCATCGGTTATGATTTCAATCTTTTTAGAAAGCAATTTTGGAATTGAATTTTCTGGCTCCAAGTATATTTACATTTAATATTTTATTAGATAACACCAAAGTATTTTTCACAAAGATAGTATCAATTTAATTTCTCAACAAAAAAATGAAGACTTTCATTTTCACTTAGACTTACCAACACTGGCTATATTAAACTTTCTAACATTTTCCAAACAGATAAAAGTTAGTGTCACAGGTTTTTGATGAATTATAGTATCTTCTCAAAATATTATGTATGTCAAACGGTGTGTGTGTGTGTGTGTGTGTGTGTGTGTGTGTGTGAGAGAGAGAGAGAGAGAGAGAGAGAGAGAGAGAGAATATTACCTGTTCATATCCTTAACCCATATTAGGAATTGGGCTGCTTATCTTTTTTTTCTTAATTTCCAATTAATTTATCCATATTAATAGGCACCCATTTCAACAGCATCTGGCCATTAAAAATCTATAGGCTTTTCAGGAAATAAGAGTTTGATTGTTCAAATATTATTTTTCAGATAAGATTTCAAGGCAGAGAACTTTGGTAAGAAATAGAAGAAAAGGCCACACAAGTTAATGGCTAAACAAGATTTACCACTCAATATTTTTTCACTACTAAAGGAAATTTACATTCCATTCATTTATTTTAATACATATTTGAAAAATAACAAAGTTGAAGCTTATTCTCCTTTAAGACTCAACCTGATACTCTTTTGCATCTGATGAATATTTTATGTTTAGGTATTTAGATTTTATTCTTTCTAGACCTTCGTGAAGATTCCCTGATAAATATATAAGATTAAAAAAAAAGAAAAAGAAAGACACCTCAAAGATGTTTAAAGGCTATTATACTAGGTGCTTGTGACCTCTGATTATTCAAATACATTATTTTATGTGACCTAGTCTTGGATAACTCTATCTTCCAAAATAGATTTCCACATTGCTCAAGTTGTTTAAAATAGTTAATTCAAGGCCATTAGCAACCCTCATTAAAAAATATTATAACTTGCTTTAAATGGTGAAGTAGACATATTTCCTCTGAAGAATATTGAGCAGTATAAACTGTTTTCAAGACATTGAAAAAATTATTGTAACTATAAATATTACCCACAGTAATAGTCAATTATACAAAGGCAGATAAAAATTATAAATCAAAGTTATGAATAATTTTATCTTAGACTGTTTGGCAGAGGCTAAGTTAAACTGAAAATTTCAGTAAGAATTACCTTAATTAGGGCTGGGGATGTGGCTCAAGTGGTAGCGCGCTCGCCTGGCATGCGTGCGGCCCGGGTTCGATCCTCAGCACCACATACCAACAAAGATGTTGTGTCCGCCGAGAACTAAAAAATAAATATTAAAAATTCTCTCTCTCTCTCTCTCTCTCTCTCTCTCTCCTCTCTCACTCTCTCTTTAAAAAAAAAAAAGAATTACCTTAATTAGAAAATAGCCTTAACAAAATACAGTTAGAGGTTAAAATGTTGTCTTATGAGAGAGTTAGCCTTCCTTAAATGATGTGAAAAACAGTTATTTTAAAGACAGTTCTCCATTGATTGGTATTATTCCCTTTTCAAATATAGATTTTAAGTACTCAGGATGAATAAAATGAAAATTACTTTATAGTTCTTTTTCTTTATAGAGATAAATTTACTATGGGTAAGTTTATTTTAACTTGTTACTACAAATGATAAAGCCAAGGAAATGCATTCTCATGATTAAAACATGATTCCCCTTAATCCTTTTAATGAAATAAACCATTATATTTTAGCAGGAATGCTACTGTTTTTGAAGAAATTAGATCATACAATAAGCAAAGCTTTCATTAGATATTTAATAGACACAGATTGGGTTGTACATTTTATTTTCAATATTTCCTTGAGTAAAGACACAAGTGATATTTCAATATAAATGCAGAAGAGTGGAGAAGAAAACCAATTTCAGTCTTATTAAAACTTATAGTTTAAAACACATTTTATCTTATGAAAAATAAAACATGCATTCTTTGAGCTGATTGATGCAGAAAACATTGATGGAAGTTTATATCAATAAATGGATAGAATTTATTCAAATCTTGATTTTTAGCTTGAATTACTGAGGATAGTTCTAATGAAAGCATGGCTGTAAAATATCATATTCCACTGTAACCGAGTAGAATTAGAAAACTACTTCCACCAGTATTTGTCTTCACTAGCTAATGCAATATGAAAGTGTTATCTTGAATTTGGGGGAAAAAACATGACTTCAAGATAACTTTAAAGCATGAAGCATCTTTCCTGATGCAGATTCTTTGTTATTTAGCTAGAAGGCAGTCCATCACAAAAGCAAGGCAACAGAGTATGGTGTTTTATATCAGTGTTTCTCAAGCTTTCCATACTTAGGATTCACCTGGAGGAGGTTTGAAGCTGCATAGTATTGCTAAGAAGCTCCCCTTGGATGCTGGTGGGGCTAGTCTGGGGACCATACTTTGAGTAGAAAAGCTTTAGAGAGCACTTTTTACTTTGGAGTCAGACTTTGTCTCCTCGCACTTGCCCACGTGTGAAAATGGACACATTCGCCTTTGCTTCTGTTTCTTAATTTTTAAAAGGGAACGATGATGAGTTTTCCTCACTGGGTTGTTGTGGAGATTACATGGTGAATATACAAAAAGCCCTTATGATAGTTCCTGTATCATAGTAAAAATGTTTAAAAATATTTAGTTTTAATATATTCCCAGTTGAGCAATAATATATTGTAATAGGTATACAAAAATCATTATGAAAGAATTTAATTTGCTTGAATGTAGGGGCTCTAGAATAACCTCAGGAAAGTCCACTGTTTTTCAGTCTAATGGTAAGAATGGTTAAATAACAGGGAAAACAATACATGCTAGTCTCCTGATAAACATTCTGGTGCTTTTTGCTACTGTATCATTGCCCTCCCCAAATTCACTTTTTAAGAACAAATATCTCAAAATTTTTAAAGAAACACACAATTTAAAGTTGAAGTATCTCATGAAGGTATAAAAACAAAAACAAAAATCAGAAAGGCAAATCAAATACTGTCACCTGGAAACACCAAGTTTTCCATCAAAGTGACAAAATAGCAATGATTTGGGGAACCAGCTGCTGTGACTACACCCTTAACATTTGTTATAGCAGTAAAACATCTGTAACCTCAAAAGTATAATCAACATAGCTTCCACTGAAATATCTTTGAGTAAGATGTAGAATTAAAAAAAAATAGAGGATGGGTGGAATTTAACCTATAGCAGCCCATGCATGAATGATCTTTACTGACAAGAATGTTGTTGAAGAAGAATGAAGCATGCATTGGAATAGAGGAAAAGTGGGTCAGGAAAATACAATGTCTCTGCAGCCAGAGAATGTTACTCTGGCTTCTGCAATATATCATGCCACTGTTGGAAGAGTTCTGATGTCCAAGTGCCCAAATAAATAAGGGTCATAAAGAATAAAATTTTGTTTTGTTTTGTTTTCTTACCTCTGTATAGTGAAAACTAGTGTTTGCTTTCCTGAAGTGGTAACTATAGCTATCTAGAGATTTTTATTTTCTGTTTTATAGCTTAGATAACTGAATATGATTTAATGGTTTATAAATAGTTACCATGAGTTAGGAACTATATTTAACATTATGTGAGACTTAGGTAGAGATAAAATACAGGTTAGCTTCCAAAGAATTAATAAGTGAAAAGAGAGTATAAGATTTTTCATACATGCCTACAATCCAATGAAAATGAGATAAATAATACAATGAAGTGGTACTGGCATTAGGAGAAGAGAATTCCTATCAGTGCACTCTCCTTGATGGAAGTGATACTAACACTTTACATTGAGATTAGAGTTGGTTTTAATGGGCAAGCCAGGAGCAGTTTACCAGGAATGTAAATAAAGAAGAATAGTTCTAACACAAGCTCTGGCAACAGCTACATTCAAATTTGGCCTTGTTATAAGTTAAATATTTCATAACAACCAAGAGGGTATTTTAGAATCAGACCATAAGGGACTTGTGCTAAAACGTTTGGACTGTTTTTCTTCTAATGGAAATGGGGAAACCCTGGAGGTTTTTATACAGAAAAGTGACATGTCAGAATTGTGTTTTCTGAGCATGGCATGATGAACTGGTGGATCTGGGACAAAGATTAGTGAAAACACATGAAGGAAAGTCAGAGTAATCTGTGGCTGTGGGCCTCTTCCTGCTCTATGATGTGTCAGAAGGCTGAGATTAAATAACCCTCAGTTACTATATAAATCTACTTTCCATGTAACCTCAATGTCATATCTATTAAACTCTATGATTAAAATCTGTTTTCCACCCTTGTCAGCACAGTGGAGTAAATATGTAGCCAAGGAAGCTGAGTGTGAGCACCATCTGAAAAATGGTTATGTTGTGTTCCAAATCCAGAACTGTGACTTGGTCAAATTCAGGAATAAAGAAAACTGACTTTGATACAACATGTTGTATTTCTAACAGTAAAACTAGAACAGAAATTATTTTGATTAATCAAAATAGGTGAAAACCAGAAGGAAGACTGAAATAGTAAACAAAAACCATAAGACATAAGAAACTATTGAAAGTCTATTTTAATTTTTTTGTATAATGCATCCAATTTTAACCTAAATTATACAAAACTAATTTTTTTGTGTGTTCTACCCCCCCCCCAAAAAATGTTTGTTTTAAATTTAGGGTCAGAGAGACTATCTGTAAAAGTTTTATGCTTTAGTCCCACAAAAAATTTCCAGGGACATTTTTAAATTATTTCCCAAAATAGCCCTATTTTATAGTTGTTATTAACTTCCAATTTACAGGTGGGGAAACAGTTTCAGTGAGATAAAATGATTCAGCTATAAAACAGCAGTTTAAAGCAGCGGTTTTAAAACATTTGGTTATAAAACAGCAGAGGCAAAGCTAGAACCAAGATTATGAAATCTAAATTCCATACTTAAACTTTTCACTAATGTTGCATAAAGTTTGATTAATCCTACTTTATAAAAGAGTCACAAAGCAAGCAGATTTATTTTTATCAGTGGATGATACCCAAGTTTATGCTGAGGTTCTGCTCCTTAACTAACTTGGCATGCTCATCTACAAATTGTTAATTATTTTTTACTTCATTGTAAAATAATGTTTGTTGTTATCTTCATTATGATTATTGCTAGAGTAATAAAATAATATGATATGAACTCCAAATCTTGAAGCATTATATAAATCAGGCTTAATATTTTATTAATATTACCAAAGCTTAATTAGTATTTTATGAAGCATTGATAATGATGATAGTAACTGTATATAGGTTTATACTTTGTTCTTAGTGTGTGCTATTGTTTTTATGTTTAAATGAGCCTGGTTATTTCCATCTAAATACATATGATTTCAGTTTTGGAGCCAAAAACCTGCTGTAATTGTAACATAACAAGCAGTTGAAATATTGGTAGACATTTGATACTGAAACTCTACAGACATGGTTTGATTTTTCAAAACAGGTAGCCTTCTTTGTATGTATTTAGACAAATTACTTAGCTTGAATAAAATATTTCTATATTTACCAAATGAGGGTTAAAACATGTACTTAAATTTATTATAAGGATCTGAGAGTGTGCACATAAAGCTCCTCATATTTAGGCAGTGCCCAGTGAAACACAGATATTATTGTGGTTTAGACATTAATTTTCTATTTGATTCCCTTGTGTAAATGAAATTGTCACAATAACACAAAGAAAACCAAAGTCTTTGAAAAGGAATTTTAATTTTCCTTCTGAAAATGTAATAACAATAACAAAGATGTCAGTTATAGGGGCCCAGAATTACAAAGTCCATACTCTGAAGTCATTTATTTGACCTTAACTACCTTATCAGTACTGGTGAACACAGAATGAGACGCTGATGAGAAAATTGGCCTTACGCTTGTGTGATTGAGATCCATATTCCAAAACAGTCTTGTATTTTATATATACAGATGATATTTTATGATCACTATATGTTAAACTCGCATACACATTGAAAGTTTATATTTTAGTTTATTTATAATTCATTATGAGATTCATACTCTCCAAAGGTAATATAAATGAAATAGTTACCAATAAAACTGTACTAAACGATAGCCTTTCTTTGATGAATGCTTATATATCTTGGAATCATAAAGTGAATATTTTTTGAGGTCTGACCCTTCAGTTTCATTCTTGCTCTTCTCTATTAGCTGTGTATGATTAGATAACTTAACTTTAAATTTCAGCTTCTTCATCTGGTAAAAAAAATTAAAAAGGACTAATACTCAACTCTGAAGGTCACAAAGATTAATAAAATCATTTATGTTGAGCTGGGACTGTAGCTCAGTGGTACAGTACCTGCCTGGCATGTGTGAGGCACTGTATTCAATCCTCAGCAGCACATAAAAATAAATAAATATAGATATTGTGTCCATAAAACTAAACAATTTTTTTAGAAAAATCATTTATGTAAAATGCTCAGGACAATGCCTTGTGCATTGAGCTAAGCACCCAAATGCCCTAACTCTTTCCATTGTCAGGACAGAAACCATCACTGTGCAGTTTGTTGTCCTATAGAAGATGGCCCTGGGCTGAATCTGCACTGCCTTGAGTATTTCTTTGTGTACAACACACACCCACTGACTTTCTTGACTGCTGGTTTTAAAACCAAGATTTCTTTTCCAAAATACATTAGAATTTATGATGCCTATTTGAAATTGCTGATTCTTTGATTATAAACCAATAACAGTTTTCTATTTCTGGCTTATAAATGCCTAAGTGTGTTTTCAGTACCAAATTTAGAATATTTAAATAATTGAAGCTACTTTATAAACATAAAACCAACTTAGCATCTGAAATGGACCCATAATTTTTCACCTCTGGTTTCTCTGTCTCCCAGAGTGCACTCTTCCAAGGGCAAATCTGTTTTTCCCTTGAGAATCCATAGGCATGAATTTGTGAGCTGCTTTCAAAATCTAGCCTCATTAAGCCTGATCCTTTTTGGAATCCCACTAAAGTATTTGCTTCAATAATTTCTTTTGGGAACTGGTTACAGGGGACAATTTGGTTTTATTCAGAGAAGTATTTCTCTTCATTCATTCTTAATTTCTTTCCTTTTAATGTTATTGTACCTTCCTATTACCATGCAACAAATTAATATTCTCTGTACCATTCATATGATAAAGGAACATATGCATACATGAATACCTGCATTATTCTGTAATGTTGATATTTTATTAGAATATTAACAAATGTGAAAATAAGATAAATTAACTATACCTTATTCATAAATTATACATTAAAGGCTCATTTGAAAACTTTTTACTTTGAATAGGGAGTCAAATTTCTACAACAATGATTTAAGAAGTTCAGCTCAACTCAATATAATATGGAGCATACACTATGTGTCAGATTCTATTTTCTCTTTGCTACTAGGAACATGACCTCTGACCTCATTCATGAATTACATATATCTGAGAACTTATGCTAAACACTAAGCTTATATATACACCATCTCATTTCTCCCTTACAACTTGCCCAATGAAGCAAATGTAATTGTTACACTCATTTTATAAATAAGGATCCAAGGCTTATAGGTATTTAGAATGTTGCTCAAAGTCAGAAAGGCAGCAAGTGGGAGAATTCTTATTTGAAATCAGATTTGCCAGGTCTCAAACTGTGTATGCTTTATGCATGTACAAACCTGTCACATTGATTCCCACTATTATGTGTAACTATTATGCACTAATATATTTTTAAAAATATATATATTCTCGCTGGACATGGTGGCCTGTAATCCCAGTGGCTCGGCTGACTAAAGCAGGAGGATAGACAATTCAAAGCCAGCCTCAGCAAAAGCAAGGCACTAAGCAACTCAGTGAGACCCTATCTATAATAAAATACAAAATAGGGCTGGCTCCGTGGTCCAGTGCCCCTGAGTTCAATCACTGGTACACTCCCCACCCCCCCAAATTCACATTCTCACCCATTAGAGGTGCTATTTGTCTATGTCCTCATTTTTAAGCAACACTGTTGCCTAGATGGGTATATGTAAACTAAACTGATTACCTAATTACCATTTACAAAATTACTTTCTTCAGTCGTGTCCTTCAGGGTGTTGAAAACCCATCTATCTCACCCTTCTGGAAATTAGCAGGGTCCCCCTCCATACTCAGACCTAAAAATTGGCCAGCTGGCCTCAGTACTAGTGTGATGCCTGTAGAATAGACATGCCACTGGAAGGCAGGAGAATGGTATTGAGGTCTTATGAAAGGTGAGAACCTTTGAAGGGATATTTGGATAAAGAGAGTCTGGGCCCCTAGCGTGGATTGGTTCATCTTTTTCCTCTATGTACAACTTCGAACATAGATATTTTAGGAAGAAAATTATAAATGGAAAGGAATTTCAGGGAAAAACAGCAAACAAATGAAAGAAGAAAATGGACAGAAATTATAAAATAATATAGTTGCTATCTATGAAAAGAATATCTGAAAAGAATAGTATTTTTAAAATTCTCTAAAGTTAGATTTGTATTATTTATAAAGTCATTTCCACTTCAAATGAAAAGCTCATGTCTGTTTAACTTTGACTCAGACTCTAGGTGTTTAAAAAGACAAGGCAGATCTGATGGGATACATTTTAAGAGATCACATTTTTATTCACACAGACTTGATTGTGTGGCTAAGGGATGCTTCGAACCTCCATGTTGGATCCTACATGGCCTGAATAGGATGTGAGTTTCTGAAGCAAACCTTGATGCCTGAATACATTTCAAATTGGCAGAATAAGTCTGAATGTTTTCCTGATGAAAGTTGCATAGGCTAATCCATGGAAACTTTTATTTATCTCTACATTATACAAATGTACTATTCTGTCATTAGAAATCATCTGAATAATTACCAAGCACAAAAGCTGCATCATGATTAAAACATGAAATACAGAGGATGTTTGTAAGAAAATTATCAAGATCTCTTTGAACTTTGAATTCCACAAGAGTAAATTTCTTCAGAGATTACCACCTGGGGAGAGCATGACTGTCTAATCATAATAAAAGTCTTCCTTTCTATGTTTACAAAATTGACTGATGTGATTTCCAGAAAAAAATCAGACAATTCAGAAGTTGGGGAAAAGACAAAATAATGTTCTTTAAATGTCTTAAATGATTCCAGCTTTATCCATTCTTAATTAAGATCAATATCTGAGTCTGAACTAGTTGTAGATATTCTTGTGGTGGTGGTGTTATAATGCCTATGCATGAATAAACTATCTTGAATAAAAATCAAAATAAAAAGAAAATTTTAAACCTGAACAAACCATTGGATAAAATAAATACTAAAATCTCTGAATCTATACCAGTTAGAGTTGTCTCTGTGAAATTATTTCAGATAGTTTAAAACTCATGGGACTTTAAGGCTGGGAATCTTTTGTAGTTTATTCTCTGATGGTTAATGGGAAAATGGGGAAATTAAACCAAGAGAAATTATGGGTTACTCAAATGACAGAGGTTAGTAAAACTGTTACTAGAAGCCACTCTTTTCAGAGTACTGTTTATTTTTATTTCTACTCTTTTTTTCTATGACTATTTAATATAATCATCCTTAAAATATTTTTAAAAAGCTTTTGTCTTTATTCTTATTTATAAGAGGTATTAGTAATGAATATTTAGGGTAATTTGTTTACAATTTAAGAAACTATGATATTCAAAAATTTTTTGTTTTAAAAATTTTATGGTGGCTACCAGAGTGTTGGAGCTATCTTCTGAAAACTAGAAAATTTAAAATCTAAACTTATAATAAACTAAAATAGTAGAGAGGGTATGTGGGGGTAGGAAAGATGATGGAATGAGGTGGACATCACTATCCTAGGTTTATGTATGACTGCACATATGCTGCGGCACTACATCCTGTACAACCATAGAAATGTAAAGTTGTGCTACAATTGTGTACAATGAATCAAAATGCATTCTGCTCTCATATATATCTAATTAGCATAAATAAATTAATTTAAAAATAAAATAATTGTAACAATGCTTACGCATCAGGAAAATCAAATGAAGGACTAGATTATCTACACTTGGATGAAAGCTGTTAGTTGTACTCTTGTCTGCATGAAAGAGCCAACCTGGGTAACAACCAGGCTGTCTGATGGGCAGTCTGCCCATATTTTCTCAGCTGGACTTGTAGGGTGGTCTCCATAGGTCTCAAGAGCTCTTTTTCCACATGTCCTCACCTCTCCTGCACTCTGTCCTCCCATCACTAGCCAACTTGCCCACCCTGAACATCTAACTTAGCTCCTCTCTCCTCTCTAATCCTAGGAGAGAGCCAGGGATGGGAAGATGTTTAGAGTCTGGGGAGAGCTCATGCCTTGAGCAAGAGAAAGAGGAGGCAGCATCATGGTCAGGGAAATATTTGTAATATTTTATAAGATAAAATTCAATCCTATTATATTTTATTATAGCAAAATAAATGAGCCAACTCTGTTTTTCTCCTAACATATTAGAACTGCTAACTTGACATAGTACTAAATAGATGTCACATGCTTTTGTTTCCTGAATATATCCCACCCCTAAGTAATTTAGTTTTTGTGTATTACACACACACACATGCACACACACACAGTTTTTCCTGCTTTTTACATTTTAAGTATTGTTAAATACACAAAGTAAGACTTTCAGTAAAAAATGTGAGCTCTTTCTCCTTGAATGGATGTATACAAATACAAACATCAAAAGAAATCTGACACAGCTTTAACTAGTCTCCTGCAGTTCCCTCTATGTTTTCATGCCAATTCTCAACATTCATTTTTATTATTTCAATACTTTTTCTCTGGTCAACTCAGTTCTTACACAGAGATTTGCTCCCTGAATAACACAGTCAACCTCTCAACTCCTGTTTTGTCATACTTCTATCTACACTTGTTGACTAGAAAGTTGCTTTTGGCCATTTCAGCTGTAAAGTCAAGTGTTTGTGTTTAGAGAAATGCATCTCGATATTTGAATGCTTTTGAAATTAATCAATTGAAAATATCCCAGGGAAGTGGTGATGATTTAAATGGTTTAAATTCAAATATTTGTTACTTATTCAAAAAATAGGTAGGATCTTCAAAATTAAGAGGGACCATGATGCTTGAGGACAATATTTCTGTCACTCAAAAGTACAACATAAACCCAACTAAATAAAAAACAGAAAAAAAAAAAAAATATATATATATATATATATATATATATATATATATACAACAAAAGAAAAGGCAGTAAGTCATAATTTTTGAAAAGTCATAGACAAAAGAAAGAGAAATTTTAATGACTTCTTGGCTTAATTAACTTTCATTTCCCTCTCTATACTAAATATGTTGATAGGTTGAGAAAAAAAAAGATTAATAAGAAATAGCATGAAAAAACCTTAATATCTGTCCTGCACCACATGAAGAAAAATGAAAAATGGAGTGAAGCAGAGGAAAATGTTTTCTTTAATACAGATCTCAGAGAGGAAATCTTTGCTTGCCCTAGTAAGTGCTAAGTGTTCTGACCTCTATCTCTCTGTTTTACTTCAGACCACCCCCTTTTAATGCAGCCAGACCTGCTTTGTTTTCTTAATTCACCATCGTTGAAACCCTAAGATGTGTCTGAAGCTTGATCATTGCCAGAAATGTTCTTCAACAAGATCTTCACATAATTAACTCATTTTATTTCTGTTTAGATTTTCATTCTAAAAGTGAGTGCTGTAGTAAAGATTCATGATATGATGAACAGCAACATTTGTTTTAATGCCTAAGCCAGAATAAGGTTTGCCTTTGGTAGGATTAGCGATGGGTAAGTGGACTAAGTAGAAGTATTTCTAGATAAGGACTTTGCAGATATATTTCTGTTTTTCTTAGTCTGTGTGTAGGAGTGTGTGTGTGTGTGTGTGTGTGTGTGTGTCTGTGTGTGTATTTCTAAATCTGGATGTCAGTTCATTAATGTGTCTCTTTTTATGAAAATTCATTGAACTGTATGATGATTATATTCTGCATATTTTATATATATTATATTTTGACAAAAGGCAGAAAAATATACATACACAATTATAAATAGGAATCCATAGTTATCAGAAAATGGATAATCACAAACTGGGGAATAAAAAATAGATGTTCATTTTGATATTTTGTTATGTTTTGATTTTTGGCCCCATTATTTTCTTCTTAGCCTCTTATAATGTTTTTATCCACTTCTAGAATCTCAAATGCCAGGAAGAGAAACCTATGTATCAACCAGTTCTTAGGATATAGACCTGGCCAAACCTTGGGCAAAAAGTGTTTCTCTAGTTCCTTTACCAAACGCTTTTACTCACTCTCACCCTGCTCCAACAACAACCAAAACCAAACCAAACAAAACAAAATCCCACAGTGATAAGTTTTTATTTTTATTTTCTTATCTACAAACCTTGCTGGTGCAGACTTCCAATAACAAGTAGCCATTTTATTTGACTTGTGAGTTTATTTTGGTAAATATTATCTGTGTTCATTAGATATTCTTTTTTTTTTTTAAAGAGAGAGTGAGAGAGGAGAGAGAGAGAGAGAGAGAGAGAGAGAGAGAGAGAGAGAGAATTTTCAATATTTATTTCTAGTTCTCGGCAGACACAACATCTTTGTTGGTATGTGGTGCTGAGGATCAAACCCGGGCCGCACGCATGCCAGGCGAGCGCGCTACCGCTTGAGCCACATCCCCAGCCCTCATTAGATATTCTTACTGTAATATTTTAGTTTTTGCTTACAGTATGGGATATATTCATGAGAGCATAGCAAGTAAGAAAATCTGAAATTAGGACTGTGTGGAGACCTGAGTCTGAAGACATGTACTACCGCAAGACAGAAAGCAGCCAGGATTTCAGCAGGAAGACCAAAGGTGTTCCTCTCAGAAACTGATCAGAACACAGACAAGTCAGATGGTAAAACTGACTTTTTGCAATGTGCACTGTAACTAACTGGTCTATCTGGACTCAATCATACAAGTCTCCTGATAGCCAGGACTCATTTGGTTTAAAATCAATTAGGTTTCTTTTTTTTTTATTTGAAAAAAAACAACCCACATTAGTTCCTTTTTCTGAAAATCCCATCTCACAGAATCTAGCCTCTCTTTGTTGAGTAGGATTTCTCTGCCGTAACCAGCACTACTTTGAGATGAACTTTCAATCTTCCAGTCTTTGATTTTTTTCTTAACACAAAATATAATGTGTATCATGTGTATCTAATATTCCATCACTGCCTTCTTATACAGGATGTTTATGCATCTCTCTCACAAATATACTCTTTCATGTGTTTAGCTATTGAATGATTAGATGATTTTTTTAACACAATGAAGAGACTCTGAGTGAGTTTTTAAAGTGATTGGGGCATTTTAATGGTATTTGGGCAAAAATTGTCTGAGATTTTGGAATGGGCTAGGAATGCATTATTATTTCTCAAATCTTAAATAATAAAACAAACTCCCCTGTTATTCAAAAATTTGATATTCAAGTCACTTTCAGATTGGACTAGATTCAAATAACAAGGAATGCCTTATTAGCAAATTTAATTAGAAAAGGCATTTAAGATTTCTGCTGTGAACTTTAAAAGTCTCAATATTAATACATAAAATAATATAGGAAATTAGCCAATTGAAATACTACTAATTTTATCATGAACCCTCAATAACTGAATTCTTATTTGTCTAATTTTTTTTTTCAGTTGAACCTATAAAGAAAGTTTCTAGAATTATAGTCAAATTGTCTGAAAGAAAGTTATAAATCTCCCTACTCTTTTATAATCTTATATTTCTTATTTCTGAAGCTTATCAAGTTATATCATTTCTTCCTGAAAAGTGTTAAACAACATTTGCAATATTGAGCATGAATATCTTATTTGTCATCTGCGAAATAGTAGTCTTTTTTATATAATAAAGTTGTACTTCAAATAAGTGTTAGTCATCTTTTTGTTGTTGTTAAGAAAATACCTAACAAAAACAACTTAGAGGAAGAAAAGTTTATTTTGGACTCATTGTTTCAGAGGTTCAGTTCATGATTGGCTGATTCTATTGCTCTTGGACCTAGATGAGGCAGAAAACATCATGGTGGAAGGGCCTGGCTGAGGGAAGCTGTTCAACCAGCACATGGGAAGCAGAGTGGGGGAGAGAGTGAGAAGCCAGGGGAAAGATATAGTCCAAGGCCATGCCCCCAGTGACCTCCCTCCTTCAGTCATGCCCACCTGCTATACTAACCACCCAGTAGTCTACTCAGATTCTTAATCCATCAAATGAATTAATCCATAGCACTCATAATCCAGTCTTTTCAAATTTGAATATTTCTACATTGCCTAACACTTGAGCTTTCTGGGAGACATTCTTAGTTCTATACCATAACAGTAGAATAATACAAGGATTACTCCATCAGTTAAGAAAACTGACCAAAATTTCTCTGTAAGGTATAAGATATATGTGTATATAGATGTACACTTATATGGGGATATAGCAAAATAAATTCCAGGTAAAGGTATTTGTAAAAATATGTAATGAAAAAGATAGAAATCTACAAATGTAAGAAAATAAGACAGAATTTACTTGTTGGTATAGTGAAGGCCATTCTTCATGAGACAAGAAACCAGTAATTTGTAAAGAAAATTTTAAAATAATTGTTCTAATTAAACATTTATAATTTTATATAATAAAAATAGTCTAGAAAAAGTTGAATGGCTAGTTATAAATGACTATACATTGTGGAAAATACACTATGAATTTAAGGCAAATAAAAAATTTTCTGATTTACAAAAATCTCATTCAAATTAGTAAGAAAATGATAAAAATATATATAAAAACAAGTGAGTGAGTTATATGCATAATACCTCACAGGATACAAAATTAAAAAATGTTAATGAGTATATCACAACTCAATTTTACATATATTTTGATTGTTATTTTGATTGTATATCAAAATAACAAATAGACAACACTTTAAACCACCAAACTGGTAACTATGTGAAGGTTTTGGTGATAGTCAGTATTGGCAAATATATAGGGAAACAGGATACCTTTTATATACATTTTATATTAAAAAAAATGTGCAAAAGAAGCCAAGATATATGTTCAAGATATGCACTGCAGCATTATTTGCACTGGTAAAACGCTAGAATATATTAAATATCCATTAGTCAGGAGGTAGTTAAAATTATAAGCATCTACTGTTGCTATTAAATGGAATAAGGTAAATCTTTGTGTTTTTATATAGGAAGTATGGGATCCCTTTAAGTGAAGATGAAAAAATGTGTATATGCTATTGTGTATCCTTCATCAGAAGAGTAGTTTTTTTTTAAAAAAAAATGTTGTTACCTTTGGGGAAATATACAGAGGACATTGGATGTGAGAAAGAAGAGAAAGACATTTACATTTCATGTCAGAACGTTTTGTATGAATTTTCTTAGCATTTTCATTTAATATACATTTTATTGTCAGCAGGGGTTTTATGAGTGATGATGGTGTCATGAAACTTTTTGTTTACCTTCCTATAATATTCTTTAATAACCAAAATAAAAGTATTAAGATTAAGTTAGCCGCCTGAAATATTTATCATGAATATATATATATATATATATATATATATATATATATATTCTTATATCTATTCCCAAACTGTACTCTAGGGTTATTTTTATGGATATTTAATATAAGAATTGCAAATTAAGCAAAAAATGAACAATCTTTGCTTGAAGTGATATAAACTTAACGTAAAATTCCCCATCAATTTCTCAAATAGCAGGTATTTATGTATATATCAAATGAAACTTTCCTATCTCTAAACTATTACACAGTATTCCAGTCACTTTCACTTAATTAAAAGCACAGTCAAGGCCACTTTAAACCTCTGATCTCATCTTTTCACTTTCAGCCTTGACCTTGGCTGGAGGGACCAGGATGTTAGAGCAGGAAGGACACATTAAGAAACAAATCTTCTCCCTAAACTGGGCATGGAAGAAAATGTACTATTTCTTGAGTGGCTGCATCCAAATGTTCCCTGGAGCATGTGTGTCAGTTTTCTGCAAGTCTCTTCAGAAGTTGACCCCTTGCCCAATTTCCCAGTATGTGACACCCGTTCCAACTCAACTGACCTCTTCCAACCCACCGCCCTTACCTTTTGGGAAGAGAAACTCTAGCTAGGCAAGTTATATGTGATCTGCTAGCTAGCTCTCACTCATTTCCTTCTCCTTCTGTTACCTCTTTGTATTGATGAGGACAGGAGTTCATATTGTAAATAGAGATAGTTTATCAGCCTCGGATATGGTATAGGATGGAGGCAATACTGGCTTCTATTGAGTCCAATCCCAGGACAATAGGAACATTATCATTTAGTTTCATTTTCCATTAAATTATCCCTAAATATACTAAATACACCACCCCAAAGCTAGCTATCTTTTTAAACTTTATTAAGACTTTGATGCTAGAAGTCTTTTGACTTTCCTTAATCTCTTGTTAGATTTAACATTTCTTTAAGATAATACTAATTTGCTAGTGCTGATATTTATTTTGTGCTTAAGAGAGGGAAAAAAGACATAATACTAAAGAGGCAAACTAGAATAAGATCCTGAAAAAAAAAAAAGCCCACATTATGAGCTTGAGTTTTTCTCCAGCAGTGGTATAAGAAACTTAGTAATAGGCTCTATTGCTTGAATCCAACCTAGCAGCTGTAGAATAGAAGAGGAAAGGTTGGCTGTTGTGATGCAGCAGAATGAGAATTTGTTTCTGTATTTGGAAAGCAAGGCCAAAAATATTTCAGGTTGTCAGAAATGTTTTAACAATCAAGGAGGAAAGTACTAGTCTGGGATAACATACCTTCTCTAAATAGGTACTACACAAGCCATTTTCCTTCCAACTGGAGTGTGTCTGATATGTTTGTTAAGTAGTTGGTTCACTTGCATTTAGGGGTTGCCCTGCACATCCATGAATCTGTCCAGTCTCAGGGCAGCAATAAACTCACATTTAGAAGAGACAGGGAGGAAACAAGACCTGCAGTGGAGTCTGCATGTCACCTGCAGTTTCTTGTAATGAAAAAGTGGGGGAAGTGCCTACCCTATTCAAATAATTTTTTTCTTTATTTTTGCAGAATGGGTAAAAGTAATTGTGCAAAAGTTATTGATATAATATGGTTCCATCATAATCTCAAGAAAGAAGTGATAACTTATACCAAAGGCTGTAAAAATAATATAAGATGAAAATATTAGTTTTTTTTAGTTCTACTGTAACATATTAATACAAACTTGGTCACTTAATGTAAGCCAATGTTTGCATGGAGTTCTAGCAAAGAAAGCCCAGTAGGATTTGGGAAATATTTGGATTTGAAAGAGATGTAGTGATACCTAAGATTGGGACATTGGCAAAATGGTATTGTTGCTGATTTTAGTAGTGAGAACTTCTTAAATTTTAAATGAAAAATTAGGGAAAACTGTTACTCCAATTTAACTTGTAGCACAATGGCTATATGTAAGAATATAAATTTGTGAATAAAAAACTAAGTTGAAAAGGGGATTTGGAAGTTGAAGGATATGGAAAATAACAACCATTAGCCCATGTGATATTTGACACACTAGGAATAAATCAGGGTTTTTTGACTGGCACTTTTGACATTTTGTACAGGTTATTTCTTAATTGAAGGGGCTGCCCTGTGTAATTCAGAATATTTAGCAGAGTCTCTGAACCTTATCTCTGTATAACTGTAGTGCTCTCAGTGGTGACAAATGAAAATGTCTCCAGACATTGTCAATAACTGTCCCCAGAGGGTGAAACTGCCCTTCACTGAAAACCACTGGAATATGCCCTGAAATGTTTCCTCTGTGTTTTCTTCTAGTTTGGGGTCATAGGGTTAAGTCTCTATTCCATTTGGAGTTGATATTTGTATCCGTGGGAAGATAAGGGTCTAGTTTGATTCTTCTGCATGTGGATATCATTTCCCCAGCACACTTTATTGAAGAGACTATCCTTTTATCATGGTGTGTTTTTAGCTCCTTCCTCAAAAATAAGTTAGTTGTAAATGCATGGTGCTACGTTTACTCTCCATTCTATTCCCTTGGTCTCTCTGTTGTTATGTCATAATGATGTTATTTTATTTAATATAATTTTATAGTATATTGTGAAGTCAGGTAAAGAGATGCATCACACTGTACTTTATAAATACATGTGAATATTACATGTCAATAAAATATTAGAAAGAGTGGTTAGAAAAAGAAAACTACTAGCATAAAAATATAATTGCAAAGAAACTGATTGAAAATGTATTAGAATTGAGAAGAATAATCAGTTAGTTGTTGGATAAGAAAAAGAAGAGCCATTCTGAAATTGCACAGAGGATAGATGACTCTAAAAGTAGGGAAAACGGAAACACGAAATCACAACACTGAGGCAAGTATAAAGCTGTAAAAATAAAGTAAGAAGTGTATATTTGTTTTGTGACCAATGCAGTGGCACAGGCCTGTAATCTCAGTGGCGCGCAGACAGAGGCTGAGGGGGATCATGAGTTCAAAGCCAGCCTCAGCAACAGCAGGTGCTAAGCAATTCAGTGAGACCCTGTCTCTAAATAAAATAGAAAATAAGGCTGGGATGTGGCTCAGTGGTTGAGTGCACTTCAGTTCAACCCTGTTTTGTATTGCTGCTATAAAAAGAAGTACTAACTTGATTGAATAAAATAGCATAAATTTCAGTGATGAATAAATAAAGAAAATGCAGTACATATACACAATGGAATACTGCTCAGACCTAAAAAATAAAATAACATAAAATCCTGTCATTTGTGTTGACATGGAGAAAATTGGATAACATTACATTAAGTGAAATAAGTCAGATACAGAAAGACACAAACCAAACTTCATGATCTCACTCATATGTGGAATCTAGAATAGTTTGACTTCCTAGAAATTTAGAATGGTAGTTTATCAGTGGCTGGACAAAGTACATGTATGGAAAATTTCAATCAATGGGTATTAAGTTAAATTTAGATAGAAGCAAGAAACTCTGGTGTGGGATTGCACAGGAGCTTCACCACAGATAACAATAATATGCAATATATTTCAAGAGGTAGATGGAAATCATTTGAATGGTTTCATCATAAGGAATGATGAATGTTTGATGGGATGCATAGGTGGAACTTGATTTAAACATTATTCAGTGTGTACATGCACCAAAAAAATCACATGTACCCCATTAATATGTGCAATTTTTGTTTATATATGTTAGTTTAAAAATAATTTAATTAAAAAAGAAGCAGCACAAATTTGTTTTCCTATAGTTCTCTAGATCAGAAATATGTCAAGAGTTTCACTGGGCTAAAATCCAGCCTTCAGGAGGGTTGGTTCCTTTCTGGAGGCTCCAGGAAATAACATACCTCCTACACCTTCCAGCTTCTAGAGGCAGCCTGCATATCCAAAACCAGCAGTATCACATCTCTCAGATCCTTTTCCATTGTTAAATCTCACACGTTTCTGTCCACAACTGGGAAATTGTCTCTAATTTTAAGTATCATTGGGATTAGATTAGGCTCACATGGAGAATCCAGGATCATCTCTGTATCTCACTCTCCTTAATCTAAATATATATATATACAAAGCTCTTTTGCTATGTGATGCAACATATTCTCCATTCTGGGGCAAGAACATGGATATTTGATGGGGTGGTTAACTTGCCTACCATTATGAATACATAAAGCATATTTAGATGTGGCAACAAAATCACATTTCACCTTGCTGAGAGTGTTTCACAGAGGCATCCTGGAGGCAAAAAGATAGACTACAGTGGGTTAAGAAGTGCATGGGAAATGAGACAGCAAAACCAGTGAGTACCCAGTTAGAAATATGTAGGCTTGGGCTGCAGATGTAGCTCAGTGGTTGAGCACTTGCCTCATGTGCGTCAGGCACTGGGTTTGATCCTCAGCACCAAAGCAAGAAAGCAAGAAAGAAAGAAGAAAGAAAGAAAGATATTGTGTCCATCTACAACTAAAAAATATTTTTAAAGTAAAAAAAAAGAAGTATGTAAGCTTATAAAAAATAATAAAATTCTGTACGATCATATAGCTTTGTTGATTTTTAAAAGTTTACATGCTACAGACCCTTTGCTATTTCTTTATTTACTTTCCTCCCTTCTTTCTTTCCAAAAGAGTCAACATATTACAGATATAGTTGAAAGATTGTTTTTATCTGTTCATGATTCTACTCCCTTCCTACTTTTGCAAAAGAAATTGCTCTCTTGATTGTTTAATTTTCATTTCTGTGTGTGTTTTAAGATTTTCCACAGATGCTTGTGCATATAAACGTACACAGCACTCTTTACATCTTTTCAGAGTTTCTTAAGTGGTATTATCATAAATGTGTACTTCTGCAAAACAAAAATACCAAAAAAATTATGTATTTTTGAAACATATGCATATTATAGATAAAAATTAATTCATTTGTTATTACATAAGAGTATGCTATTAGCTGAATCTAGCCTAATTTATTTATCCATTCCAATACAGAGATTACTTCTGATTTTCATATTTTTTCATTCTTCACCTTTTAGTTCAATCTCGCCAACATTTTTTTCTATTTTAAAGATTTTTTTAAAGAATTGGTTTCCATTCTGTTGATTTCTTCACATACATGCTTGCTTTCTACACTCTCCATTTTTAGTATTATCTTTAGTGTTTTCCTCTCTTCTAGTCCTTTATGTTTCATTTTGAATTACCTGAAATATTCTGTTTGCTCACTATTCTAATGTTAATTGATATTTTATTTTAATGTAAATCTGTCAGACTATCAATATTCTTCCAAGCAAAGTTTTTCTGTATATCGCAAATTTTACATGTAATATTTACTTTTTGTTTTTGATCTTTGATTATGAGATACTTTTTCTCTGTGTGTCAATGGCTATTTAGAACTGTGCTCCTAAGTTTTCAAATACATTTTTTTTACCTTTTGTTATCAATTTCCAAAATAATAGAATATAGAAAACATGCCTTAATATCAACTTTTTAATATTTTTAGGGACACTTTTAAAAAAAATATTTGCTTTTAAGAGGGAAAAGGAATGTTAGGCTTGAATTATTAAGGAGAACATATTTTAAATGAAGAACTTTTTCCTCATAAATGAAGCAAACTTGAGAAAGCAAAGATGCTATTAGAAAGAGACAAGAGGGCATAAGAGGAAAATTGCATAATGTGAATTCCTTGAAGTGACAGGAGGTGGTCAGTCCCCAGATTGTGTTGGGTTGTCTTAGAAAAGAATAGGGAAACCTGCATCATAACAAGAGAGAATGAGGAAGAATGCATGTGAATTTAGGAAACTTTGCTAACTGGGTAGTGAGAATTTACAGAATCCATTAGCATTTCCATGTCTTCAAGTAAAATTATTTGGTAAGCTAGGTGACAGAGATTGATAGGAACTTTGAGAACAATGAAAAATATGTGAATTGTTCACTTAGATAATATTCAAGAGGAACGCCTAGGGCACCATTTAGAAAGACTGTTGCATAGTATTTTCAGGGAGCTAGAACAGGTCTCTGTTGACTGATCTCTGTGTGAGCTCAGCATAAATTATGAGTAACTCTCTAGAATCACCAAAAGCTATTACTGAAAATGGGGCTTCACTTTCCTCCCAGTCCTATCTAAACTGTACATTTCACTGGTACCAGTTCAGAGGATATCTGTGGTGCCCTACTCCATGCCTGACACCATTTTATATCCTTTTTTCCAAGGAGGATTTTCATTCTGGAAATACTGAGCAAAACTTAGATAGTAACACATAGAAAATTAAATTTAAAAATATTCTAGTCATTCCATTGCTAAGATTTAATTTAGGATTAAAATTATTTACTTGGCATGCACATTGCATGTTTCTCAGTTTTGAAACTGAACTCTGTTTCTGTTTTAAAATCATTGTTAGTCTCAGTGCTGCCCCAAATGTCATATTCATTTTATATTCACACAACTGTTTAGACCCATAACAGGGCTTAAATTTGCGTTTAAAAAAATCTTTCTTCCTGCCTCTGTATGGTTATGTAAATACATGCACGCTGCTGATTGAAATAGTATCCACTCATAGAAACATGTTACAAAATCAACAATTTCCAATGTGAAGCCTGAGATCTTTGGACAACACAAATATTTGTGAATAATAAAACTGTATAGCATCTTTTATAACAGTAGGTCTCAAATGGTTTGTGTTTTATCCACAATGATGATTTTCTCCTCTTTCTCATGAAGTATTTAAAAACCTATACTAAAAACTGTTGGTGAGGTTTGTAAGCTCTTGTAGAAATAAGGTTACCAACAGCGCAAGATGGAGATTTTCCTGGAACTAAGGCGTTTTCAGGATGTGAGATTTTCAGACTTTAAAATCCGGTCAGTTCCAAGCAACCTGAGACAATTGGATAAGTATTTTAGGGCAGGATTTATGGGTATGCTGGAATGAATTACAATTGTCTCAACTTTTTTGTCTAATATCCTATTTGGAAGCCACGTTAGATCCAAATTTTGGGTTACCTTGGTTTCTAGCCAGAATTTAGCACGCCACACAGTTTGTCATGTTTTAATTTTTTGCTTCTATTAATAAATCTGGTAGTTCCCTTCATGAAGTATATCTTACAAGTTTGACTTTAAAAGTCTTGCAAAATATGCATCTTAAATAGGGTATACACAAAAATTTTAAGAAGGCAGCCCAGAGAAATAATACTCACTGTATATAACTATTTGCTCTTTATACACACACACACACACACACACACACACACACACACATTAGTTGTAGATGGACACAATACATTTATCTATCTATCTATCTATCTATCTATCTATCTATTTGTTTTTATGTGGTGCTGAGGATTGAACCCAGTGCCTCACACATGCAAGGCAAGCACTCTGCCACTGAGCCACAATCCCAGCCCTCTATTTGTTCTTATACATACATACTTTGACAGAGAATGACATTTCAAAAAGTCTGGAAACAATTTGAGTTTGCAGGCCATGAAACCTCATGCCTTTAGGTTTAAAATCAAATGTTAAGATCCTTCACTAGGTTTGTCAGACACAAAATAAAATTGAACAAGTATACAATTTGGGAGAATTTGGAGCAGAATATTACTTAAGTGATGCAAGTAGAGATCAAAAGTGAGAGTTTTTCCCTTAAAGATTTTTCATACAATTATGCTAATTTCCTTGGCTTGGACTTTAATAATTCAGTAAATTAGAATATAGCACAGGTGGTGGCAAAGATAATATGTATTTTAGAGCAAGGTTTAAGGGTATACTGGAATGCATTAAAATTGTCTCAGCTTCTTTGTCTAATATCTCACATTTGGTACCACAGGAGAAGCGAGGGTGCAAATTTTGACAAAACAGAGAGGAGCAAAGCTAAAAGTAGATATTTTATACAAATTAACAAATATTTTAGCATAGGAAATAAATCATTAAAAACCTAAAGCACAGGAGAATGGATTTATTTGCAGAAAAAAAAAATGTCAAATCTACTTGGTGTTTTTGGTCCAAGGGAAATGTAACAAAAAAAAAATTGTACAGAGTATAGCACCTCTGTTGTACAATGGTACCTTACTGGGCACTGTGATATAGGGAGGAAAAACTTTGCAAACATGGAAAGCATGTATATCAGTATGAAATAGGATAAACTTTCACAAATAAACCTGCAGTATATCTTTCTTTTCACCTTAGTAATTAAAGCAAAGGGCTACTACCATTCTGAAAAAGGGGAGATTGGCAACACCATGTTTTCATGAAAATACAATCTATGTGGACAGTGGCTGAAGATTTCCCAAGGGAGATGCACGACTTTAGAGAAGAATGTCTCAAATACAATTACTGTTCTTTGATATAGAAGAATGAAAGAGGGTGAGCTTTAGCATGTGCACAAAGGCTGCACAATCAGAGGAGAGGGATCTCCATAATGACAGGCTCCTGGGTTACAGCCTCAGAGCCCATCCAGGGGTTGATTGAGCTTCTCCAGCAGGCAGGCATGCAGAGGGCTAGTTAGCTTTCTTTGTAAAGGATACAATGGAAACTGGTATCACCAGGTGACTTGGCTAATTTTCACCTTTTTTCCCAGATGGTGCTGAAAGTGGAAGAGGGATAATTAGCAGCAGCTATAGTTAACTCTGCTCTCCCTGCCGGGCTCCTTCTCCCACTTTCTTATCAGGCAGAGGGTGGAGCAAGGAGAGCTGAAAGAGTAAGAAGACACATTTTAGAATGAAACTTCCCTGGTTTGCAGATTTATCCGCGAAGTTAGCTGCATCTATGCTGGATTGTAAATTTAGTTTAATTTATTTATTTTTTAAATTTTGGATCAATAACTTAATGGATTCCTTCCTTATCAAACATTTAAGAAGCATCTCCTAAGTGCTTAGTACTCTGCTAGGTAGATTTATATAAAAACTGAGCACAGAGGTGTTTGGGATTTAATTTTGTTTTGTCCATTTGGAACTTACCAGGATTTGTTAATACCAATAATAAAGGGTCAGTACAACAGATCAGTGTTCTCTCCTGACCTCCATTTTTCTTCACTTGTATTTTACATTCTCACCATAGTAGAAGTTTGGATAATAAAGTGTTTGGGGTCCTTGTAAATATTCACCCCTTTACCTGCTGATTCCTAATGAGAAAAGTAAGAGACATTAGGGAAAGGGCAGTGTGGGAAAGGACCATGCATGACTTACAACTGGATCATTC
This sequence comes from Spermophilus citellus, assembly GCF_964194105.1. Lineage (NCBI taxonomy): Eukaryota > Metazoa > Chordata > Mammalia > Rodentia > Sciuridae > Spermophilus > Spermophilus citellus. Next base: position 167,164,959 of record NC_138182.1, on the reverse strand, counting down.
TACCCCTCAACCTGGAAGACCTCACAACATGGAGGCTATTTTATCTAAATCTAGAGAGTACTTCTGGAACTTCCTTGAAAGCCCAATTTTTCTTCCATTTTTATATTGATTTGTTTATAGCAATGCCAAATACATTGATTTATCCTCTCACCTCCTGTCAAAGCAGCCCCGTTCGGATGTTGAACATGGGCCATTTCAGGTAATCTATCATAAAATGGCTCAATGATGCCAAGTTTCTTTAAACCCCTTTCTGAATGTGTTTTCTTTCTCAAAAGCAGTCACTTTGTGGAGTGACCCCTGCACCTGGTGTGTCAAGATTCAATAACTAATTGAATACACAGTGATTTCAGTTCTCCACCTGAGACAGCACTGATAATCAAACTGAGGCCTATCTCACACAGCAGGGCCTATGAATTAGCTTAGTAGCCCATCAATCTCAGCTCTGTCAAAAAAAAAAAGTGTATGAGAGAAAAGAAAAAAGCAAAGCTGTTAGCAAAATTACACCCTTCTACATTTGTATCCAACAAGCAAATAATCATCAGCACACTGAATCTGTGATAGGAAGTGGAATAAATATAGCCTTCTATTAAAATTCTTAGCACATAAAAGGAAGAGAAAACACTCATTTGGGTTGAACACATTATTTAACAATGAAGGTCTAAATTCCAGTTTCATCTTCACTGTCATTAGAACTCCCTATTTTTATACATAATAGGTATCATCGTTACATAAAATACATGCTCCTTACAGTGTAAGGGTGGTGTGATCTAACAAATCTGAGCCTGCTAACAAATCTGAGGTCAGATCCCAGAGGCACAGGCCCTGAAATGAAGACTCTTTAGGAAGTTAACAGGGTTTGTTTGGGGGAAGGGAATGAAGCTGCAACATATGGAGGAGAAAGTTGGGTTCTGATACAGTGAGGCCAGAACCTCAGTTGGCCCTGCAAAGAGCTTGATGTTTGAATGGCCCCTCCAAGCTGTCCAAATTTGGGGTCAGACCTTTCTTGTGTACAGGCTGCTTCAGGGGTCCTGATATTGGCCACCACGGTGACTGTGTTCAAGTCCTGGGGAGGGCTTGGGTCTTGAAGGCTGAGCTGAGAGCACTCCCAACAGTGGAGAGAACAAACTGGATCTAAGTTGGAGGTTGGGTTCACAGCACAGTGTTCATTACATCAGGTAAGTGGCAGCTGGAACAGTCCAGTATAAGCAGATTCAGGAATTAAAAAGAGTTCAGGGGAAAATCCAAGTAGTTAATTGTTCTATTTATTTCTTTCCCCCAAGTAAATGCTGGTGAAAATACTTCAACATGAGGGCTGGACTCTTTGATTGCTTTTATTCTTCAGGCATACTTGGTGGATGAAGTGGTTTCACCCTTCATAGGTATAGCATGGGATTTTCCTCAGGGTTGAACTACCATGCACAGAGGTTTTCAATAACATCTTCAGGAGCAAAGAGCCTACTTAGGCTAATAAAATGGGCAACTGCTGGTGTCATCATATTCTCTGGGGTTTATTGTATCTCAAGGAAAATTCTGGAAAAAATATAGGTGAGTTTTTGCTCTAGGCTACAAAAGCTGGTGTTTTTGTTCTTTGTAAAGGGCACATCTTCTCAACCTCAGTACTATTATTTGGGGCTAGATAATTCTTTGTTGTGGTAGTGGAGGCTGTCATGTCACTTTGGAGTAAGTTCAGCAGTTATCCTGAGATCTTTCCATGAGATGGACAGGAGCAATCCCCAACCCTGAATGATGATGATGAAAAAAATCTCCAGACATTGCCAGATATTCCCTGTGAGGAACAATGAACTCCCTCCCTGTCTTGGCCCCACTCCCCCCCAAAAAAATAAAAACCCACAGTTGATCTATAAGTAAATTACTCTCAGGAATAGCCAGAAATATTAGTCTTTGCATGGTTAAGATGCTCCTAGAGAGGAACTGCATTTTTATTACATCCACTAAAACAAATCAAAAAGCAAAATCCCCATTTTTTGTTTTGGTGAACAATGGTATTCTTTGTTCTTCTAATGAATATATTTTTCACTAGATATTTATTATTCTTGAAGTCAGGTCAAGGTAGCTGTGAGTACAGAGGAAACAGTGTCATTGGAAAAGATAAAAATTGGGTGTAGAAAGAATGAAAAGCATAATGAAGGCTGTTTAATGTGATTCTCAGATGATTTTTAAAGTGTTCCGTGGGTGGTTTATCACTGGAAAAATCTAATAGCATTTTTAAAGGCAATATGATAGCAAATGTTTCTTGGACTATTTAAGAACTAAAACATTTCATTCTTCATCTGAGTTTTTAACAGAAGTTTCGAATGGTATACATACATTAGAAATCTTTTTTGTTATTTTCCAAGTATGTGAATTTAAGAATATGCAACTTAATATTACCTGATTCTAAGCTATTATATACCAAGTTGCACGAGACACTAATACAACATAGCGTTAAATAAACAATGGACATTTTAGATTATGCTATCGCTTTCTTTTCCTTTCAGCAACAGTTTGATCAGATTAAATTTTTCCCTCCAGTACTGAAGATTGAACCCAGGGCTTTGGGCACACTAAACAAGTGCACTGAGTCACACCCCCAGGACTTATTGTTCAAATTTTAAATGCCATACTAACTTAATTAAGCAGAAGAATCCCATTTCTTTTCACAGACTTATAAAATAAATACTGTGCCAGATTTATCTGTTCCCACAGTGTTTGTAAATGTCAGAACAAGACATGCTAGGTTAAATTGAGTCTATTGTCATTCATGAAAATAAGTTGCACTTGAATAGTTATGATAAAGACAGAAAGCTACTAAAGGAAATTCACAGTTAAATTTTCTAGAATCTAAAGCAATAATAAAGAGAATCTTTGTTTTACCTAGTTTTTATGAAAACTTTGTTTTTTCAGATTTCTTTTTTTTTCTTGGTCTCACGCCAGTTTTTGGAGCCCCAAAGTATGTTTATGTTAAAGACATTTTCTTTCATTCAGTGGAAATATTAAATATTTTTGTAGCTGTGAGTTATATTTAGCTTCCTTCCTTGTAGGACCTCCCTCTAATATGAAAGAGCATTAAATCAATCAAATGAAGGCAGTATTGCTGCCCATTTGCAAGTTACTACATAAGCAGAAAGAGGAACAAGAATGTAGTATTTTGAGGAAGAACATTAAAAAATTATCAAAACAATTGTAGTTTTTTTAGCAGCATTGTATTTCCTTCTACTTTCAGAATTAAGTAAAAAACAAATGCATATTAATTTATAAGCATTAAAAATAATTCTGGGGCTGGGGATGTGGCTCAAGCGGTAGCGCGCTCGCCTGGCATGCATGCGGCCCGGGTTCGACCCTCAGCACCACATACCAACAAAGATGTTGTGTCCGCCGAGAACTAAAAATAAATATTAAAAAATTCTCTCTCTCTCTCTCTCTCTCTCTCTCTCTCTCTCTCTCCTCTCTCACTCTCTCTTTAAAAAAGAATAATTCTGCTTGCCAATCTCACTTCCCTCTGTGGAAGCAAGCGGTTAATGTATATATCCTTACATTTTTATTTATCATATCAGCACATGCTCCTGTATATCCAAGACATTTTCTTCAGTCAATAAGTTCATGGCATTATGAGGTTCTGCAATTTAAAATGTGAAAAATATATATTAGAAGCCTTCATGCTCATGAACTTAAATTTGCCCAATATTTTCAAGCATCACAAAATATTCCAAATGTCAGTGTCTCATAACTTAATCTATTCGTCTATTGATTGACATGCTATTATTTAACCCTAAAGGCATACATAAAATACTTATGTCACCTAAATGACTTATAGTTATTTTAATTATAAGTCACATAAATGAATTATAATTATATTATGATTAAGGTATATATATTTGTTAGATGCAGTTGAAGGAAAATGTAGTTAGACATTATAGTCTCCTTGATAAGCATCTTTCTTCAATGCCAGAGAAATGCCAGACCCACCAGAATAAGAAAAATGTGAAATGGGAAAATTTAGACACTGCATTTTTCTTAATTTCTTACCTCCCAAGATTGGAAAGATCATACTTATCACTCTCAAGAAGTCTCAGCCTCAAATCATATGTGTCAATAACTATCCTAAAGAGGACACACCTGAGTGGACCACTTATTAATTGCATTTAAGAAGTAATAAATTGATGTTCTTGTCAAATTGCCTTTGTCAGGAACTCTACAATTTAAGACTATTTCTCCTGCCTCAAAGTTCATCTTTTCAAACACCTTGTCTGAGAGATAAGTGTTATTTTTCCATTTGGGTCTTCGATTTGTAAAGAGTAGTCATCCACTATTTCCTTGATTGACCTTGAACCAGGGAACTCCTATGCTGGTTTTTCATTTTGCCTACCCGTAATTGTTCCCTGGCTATGCCAATCTACTTTTAAGAAGAGATTTAGCTTTTGCTTGTCAAAGATCTTTAATATTCTTAGCTGAAAGGTGTTCTAATAAATAGAGTAATGTTAACACAATAATTTGAATGAGAATAAAGAGATAGGAATAATGAACTCTAAAAACCTCTAGGGAGTTCATATTAAATGAATTATATTAAATCACAGATGAAGATCCTCTGTAAGCATGGCATTTGCATACAGGGTTATAAGGATTTGATATCAGAGCTTTGTGCATCAAATCTAACAGTCTTATTCACAGATTTCATGTGTTAAAAAAAGCTATAATACAGGGATCTGTATATTCTGTGGCAGTTAAACAGATGATTTAAATGAATTCTGAGATAGGACCTTTCTGCTAATTTCAGAAATAGATAGCATGTCTTAAGCAATCCATTGAAAGGACGTTTTACTTAAACTGGTGGCAGGGGGTGGGAGGGAGATTGGTTTCAAAATAGATTGAGCATTTTGTTATTGTGCTTACCACTCCAACAATAGTAGGGTATTAAGTTTCCATAATGATGCCAGCTTCTTCGACTACAATCAGTAGGAGAGTTTCAACTAGAATCAGTAGGAACATAAGAAAAATGTGTAGCAGCCAGGTAATATCAACTGGTGGCAAGAGTTTCACAGAGCTCACATCTTTTTTTTTTTCTGATATTGTCTCATTTGGGTATGTGAACTTGTTTTTTATTCAAAGCCGTTTAGATTGCATTTTCTATTTATTTTTCCAACATGATCCTGCCTTTGACAATGTGATATTTGCATGTAAAGGTACATAGTAAAACATTATTTTAAAACTGTAGCTGACTGACTAATACAAGATGACTTGTGGACTTTAATGGCTGACTTTAAAATCTTTTTATAGCCCAAGAGCTAACTAACCTGCAATTTAAGCTTAAGTATCAATATTTTTTTCTTAAGATCAAAGAGGTTAATCTAATGGAGACCACATGACAGTTTAACTGTTCTTAGTTCCATTAGCAACTATGTGTTATTATAAAAACAAAGTGACTGTGGCTGTATTTCCACATCAAGGAGAAGAGTGTGTTTTACTGCAATGTGTGCTAAGCAACAGGAAATGAGCATTTCAAAATTTTGTTACTGATGTTTATTTTCAGTCTGCTAGTGTTTAGGTATAAACCTTTTCTCCTTCTTCTCTCTCTTATTCTTCCAACGAACATTAGGCATTTTTTTTCTTTTAGTTGTCAGTGAAACTTCCTTTTTAAAAAAATTATTTATATGCAATGCTCAGAATCGAACCCAGTGCCTCACACAAGTTAGGCAAGTGCTCTACCACTGAACCCAACCCTGAGGCATTCTTAATACAGGTACAGCTATAGAAATTTTAAAGAGTCATTGTCTTCCTTCCCTCCAGACATTTGAGACATTCCAGAGAAAGCTTATGTGTTGCCCATGTACCTCCCCCATAATCTCATTGGCATCTCATAGGAGGAACCAATCTCACATTTTCTGGATTCTTAGCCATGCTATTTATAAATTTCATAATTTGCAGCAGAAAGCGTCCTCTTCCCCAAATCTTGACAATTTTGTATCTTCTTGAGTGAGGCGGTTCAGCTATACATTTTCTAAGTCTTCATTTTGTAACAGACCATGTGCTTTCTGTGCATTAGACAGGATGCATCCAGTGGTTTTGGTTTGGTTTTATTTATCTTTCAAGCAAGATGTTGAGATTAATGGAAATTTAACTGAAGTAAAAAAGAGAAACAGCTGGCTGCTTTAAAATAGCAGTTGGTTGACACCAAAATATTTATTGACATGCACATGTCTTTTTAGGCTGCTAAAGTTATAATTTTTATAAGTCATTGCTATTGCACATTTACAGAATAAATGTATGATTTTGAAATTAGAGGAAGTCAACCTCTGAAGAGTTGTCATCATGTTTTATTTCTGTTCTGTGTATCTGAGGATTCTATGTGGTTGTACATTCCCCAAAGGTTGTCATGTCAATCAGTGGAAAGGGCTAGAGGTTGTTGTGGAATGGAGAGTTCACATTGTAGCTGGCTATATTGGATACCTTTCTTAGATCCCATAAAAACAACATACATCAAGCATGTACATGTCTATGACAGACAGTCACTCATCAAAAACAACCAATAGCAGACAGGGTATTATAAATGGTCAGCTGAAAAAGCTCTGCCTCCCCAGGCCCTACCTGCCTCAACACTAGAAGAAAAGATGTTTGCAAAAGGAAATCTGATCCTTCTTGCTTTTTCTCTTCTCTGGGGAACTTGTACAAGTAGTCTCTGTCTTGGAGTATTTGTGGTAGAGGTGAGGTTTGGTGGAGAATGAGGAAAAGACTTGGAAAGACTTTAAATTGTTTAATTAAAAGTTAAATGCTGCTACCTTTCCATTATGTAAAATTGTGGATGTGTAACCGACGTGATTCTGCAATCTGCATTTGGGGTAAAATTGGGGGTTCATAACCCACTTCAATCTAATGTATGAAATATGATATGTCAAGAGCTTTGTAATGTTGTGAACAACCAATAAAAAAAAGAAAGAAAAAAAAAAGTTAAATGCTAGCTTTAAGATGAACAAGATGAAGTCCCAATAAAAACAGATTGAGATTATGAATGCCCAAGAAACAGAGAGCATAAAGAGTCCAATACTTATTTAAAAAAATCACTATCTTACATGAATACTGATTTGAGAAATATATCAAAAGTTTGAAAACATAAAATTCTTAAGATTTTATTTCAAGTTGAATCTTAAGAAAAATTGATTCCATATGCAAAGAAGATAATAGGGAATGGAAAGACCAAACATAAATGCATTATTTGCTTATCTTTTTAACTTTTTGGTCTCTGATACAGTTCTAAAAACATGCAATAATTTTACAAATTCAACAGTTTGTAACATATTTATTTTCAATATCCTCCCAAACTAATTTACATCTCTTTTGTCTTGAATTTGAAAACCTTTCTTTAACTCTGGAGATCCCAATTGAATGTTTCATTTCTCATTTTGAAACTGGTTCCATCTCAGCCTTAGGTTTCTGGAACTAGTGCTTTTCCTAATGAGCATTATAAACTCATCAGAATCCTTTATTTAAATGATGTTCTTTATGAAGTATACTGGCTCCAGATGATGGGTAACAATGAGTGAATAGACACTGAGACCATTTCCCAAGGATTTCAGTAGTAGTGTTTCTTCTCTACTGAGTGAGTAGAGATGATATCATTTGCCAAGAATTTCAGTTTCTGCAGAAGTTCAGGCCCTTGGATGGAGGGAAATGGGGGTCACGGGTGTTGCTCAGGATAGTCAACATGATGGAGACAAAATTTAAGGAAGTTTTAAATAATGGTGATCCACAGGAAATCAGGAATGCAGTAGAGAAGTCACTAAGATTTTCTGTTACTCCTCTTTAGTTAAGAATCAAGGAGTTAAACTCCAATTGTCAGAGCCTACAGAGGGAACTTGATCTAGAATGCAGTTATGTCACAAGGATTTTCCCAGAACCTGGCCTAGGAGAAAGACAGTCTAAGGTCAATTGGTACATTCATTAAAACAGCTACAGCTGGTTGATGGACAAGAACTATTTTAATTGGTATAAGCATATTACAGTTGGGAGATGAGAGTGTAAATGAAGGCATTAGGTAACAAACTATTTTGGGAAAAAAAAATTTTTTTAACAAGAAAGAAAACTGAGGCTTCAAAAAAGGACTACACCACAGTGAACCTCTCAAAATATATTATTTTGTTCTCCTACCACAGTACCTCTTACCATATGGACTTTTGTACAGCCCAGTTGTTCAGATTCATTGTTTTTCCCTCCTGAGTACATTTCCTGACCTCCATTGAAATTGGATGAGGCTGCTTACCTGAGTTCTGCAATTTCAACAGCAACATTATCAAGAACACAATGAAACAGTAATGATGACAGTTAGTATCCTGTATTATAGTGATTGAATTCTAATTTATAAAATTTTAGAGCTACACATGAAAAGAAGAAAGAAAGGAATGAAATATTCATCTTTTCCATTTTTATTGGCTGTAGCAAATCTAGGCTGAACATTTCATGGCATCAAATTACTTTTTAACAGTCATGGAGGCAACGAGAGGCAACTGCCAAGCACACACAAATGCATCTAAAGATAAGCAGTACCAAGGTACCCTTCACCACATTTTCTTACTGACAAACTGCATACTCAGGGCCTCTGCTTGGTTATATCTCCTCCCTGGTTGGTCTGCCTATCACACCACTGTGCTCATTCCTGATGTTGTCTTTCTACTATAGGCATAAGTTTCAGTCTTACAGAACAAGTTTTTTTTTTTAAAGAAAAATTTAATACTTGTAAAAATTATAAAATGGGAAACTATAATTGGTGCATAAACAGATTGACAAGGGGTGTGTTTGCTCTTTAGTTGTCCCAAATCAATTAATAAGAACAGTTTTTCATGCCAAGAAACAATTAGTCTAAGTGTTTTAACAGGTCAGTTTTTTAATAGCCTCCATCCATTTAAGTTATTTTAGTCTCCAAATGTGTTCCCATGTCCTAAAGAGGTTACTCAGAAATAATACCCTGAAGTAGATCAAAATGTGAACTCTTGAAACTGGTAAACTTTGAATTAAACAAAGAGAAAATTAAGAGAATTTATATGAATTTTTGACTGTTTTAAATAGCATGCGGTTGGAAAAAATATTTATATTAGTTTTATAGAAGGCCAAAACTTTATTCGTGGCTGGAGGTTAGTTCTCTTGTTTTCAGGGACAGGGTAATTACATTTGAAGAAGAGATATGAAGAATATTGAAAATATTGTTTTCCACTACACATATTTATAACCCTGGTCATTTTCTGAAAGTATTAAATAAAGTTTTCATACTACAGCGGTTGTTATGGTTAGGATATAAGGTGTCCCCCAAAAGGCATATGTAAAACAATTAAAGAAGATTTAGAGTTAAAATGATTTAGTTATGAGAGCCTTAGTTCAGTCAGTGAAATAATCCCCCCATGGGCATTAACTGAGTCTTAGCCACAGGCTGGTAGCATGTGGCTGGAAGAGGTGGATCTTTGGGGGCATGCGTACCTTTGGGGTTTATCCAGTGGAGTCTCTCTCTGCTTCCTGATCATCTTGTGAGTCACTTGCCTCTGCCATGCTCTTTCACCATGAAGTTCTGCCTCACCTGGAGCCCCGAGGAATGGAGCCAACAGTTTATGGACTCAGACCTCTGAAACTGTGAGCCTCTAAATACACTTTTCCTCTTGTAAAATTGTTCTTATCAGGTCTTTTAGTAACAGCAGAGAAAAAAACTGACTAAAGCAGTGGTTAAAGCTAAACTGCTTTCACTGGCGTAGGATGAAATCTTAGGTTCTAGACACCAATGCAAGAGTGGAATTTCTCTTCATTCTTTTCTCACCCTTCACACTCAGACATTTGCCCTGAAGACTCCCTGGTGCCTGAGCTTTCTGTCCTCAGCATTTAGACTGAATTTGGCTTACTTCCACCCACTCTGAGTATTGAACAGACTTTTGATTGCCTTCAATCAGAATAAATAAGGAGATTACTGTGGCATAACAAACAAATTGCAGGCTAGGCCCTGTCATAATAATAGTTTTCATTTTTATAACAGATTGGCTTGGGAGATCTTGAAGAATTTGCAAATATGGTTTCCCCTGTTTTGCTGATTTGAAAGCAGAGTCCCTGGCACCAGTCTAGGATTAAAAATCTCAGGGACTATAGCCGAAAACACACAACTCACATTTTGAAAGTTTGGACTCAGTTCATTAGAGCAGGATAATAAAAACGTGACCGGGATCTGTATCCTCCTGCTGTTTGAAGGAAGTGGATTTGCTGATTCTGCTGAAGAAATACTTTGGCAAAGAATTTATTGTTTCCTGCTTTGAGACTCTGAAAGCATTTAGAAAATGCAAAATGTAGATCCTAAAAAATAATAGCAGAGGGTCATATGCTAACTGCCATCTCCAAGGAAAATCTGAAAACAAATTTGCCATCTTGAATAAACACTTTTATTTGTGCAGTTCAATCTATTGGTCAAAACACCAGGAGACTCTGCTTGATTAAATATTCTAACACAATTAACAAAGTAATGTAATTGGCTGGCCTCAATAGATATCAGTGCTAAGGGCAGCATCACTGAAGTTAACAATTGCACTAGAGATGGGACCAAGAAGCTGCAAATAAAGCCAGATGCACACACAGAGGGCCTATAGACCCATCAGGATTTCCTAGGGGAAATATTCATTAAACTATGCATCTGGTAGAGTTCTTCAAAAATTCGCACTTCTTAAATTATCCTTTTGTAGATATGTTCTAAAATACACCTCCAAAATATTGGGAGATATATATGTATGTATGTGTGTGTGTGTGTGTGTGTGTGTGTGTGTATATATATATATATTAAATAAGTTAATATATCATTACCCAAAGTATCACTCAAATAAAATGTGAGTTTCATGATGCAGAGGGTATTGCAGAGGGATGGAAATCTAAATTTAGAAGAACACCCCACCAAATAAAAAAAAAATGTGTTGAACTGGAAATAGTCACCATTCTTTGCCTCTTCTCTCATTGCAAGACTGGGCTTTATACTCCCCTTTGAATGTGGGCAGGCTCTGCAGTTTCAGTAGCTAATAAAATAGTGGTGAATGATGCATGGGTTTCCAACTCAGGCCATGGAGACTGTCAATTTCCAGTTCTGTTTCAGAACCCTTGTGTCTGGAATTCTGACCTGAGGAAACGCAACTCTTCCCACTGGACACAGAGGCTTTGGGTGGAAGTTCTCAACCAGATATCAGCTAGCCACCAACACCAAACTGCCATATTTGTGGTTATGTTTCTACCTGATTCAGCTGCCCCAGCTGATGCTGAATGGAACATAGATGAAATGTCCACAGAGTTCACGTTGTAGTGTTTTTTTTTTTTTTTTTTTTTTTTTTTGCGGGGGGCAGTACTGGGGATTGAATTCAGGAGCACTTGATCACTGAGCCACACCCCTCCCTTCCATTTTGTATTTTATTTAGAGACAGGGTCTCACTGAGTTGCTTAGCACTGTGCTTTTGCTGAGGCTGGCTTTGAACTCATGATCACCGGCCCCGCCCCCAGCCTTCCCAGCAACTGGGATTATTGGTGTGCGCCACCACACCTGCTTCATGTTATAGATTTTTGATCCAAATAATTGAGTGTTATCATTTCAAGCCATGAAGTTTTGAGAAAATGTGTTATGAAAATGATAGATAATTAGAAAATTCACCAATAGGTAAAAAAATACAATAAAACTGGGGAAGTTTCTTCATGATTTCTATCTGTTCTTGAATTGAAAACAAGTTTATCTCAAGAAAATACTCAGATACTATTTTATCTAGTTCTGTGTCCCTAATTTGTCGCCAAAATTTAGGTGTGTAACTTGACTGAACTTGTTAAGTCTCTAATCCAGTTGTTAGATATACATCTATGGATGCACATCCCTTTGTGCAGCTGACTGAAATTTGAGTCAGATAATTAGACTTCTGAGAGCACCTTCCTTCATGGTCTTGAAGACTTTGTCATTTCTACAAGAATGTGGAGGAGAAAAGTGAATTCTTACAAGAGGTTGGGGGTTTCCTGTGCTATGACTTATTCCTGCATAACTTTTCTAATTTTTTCAAATATATTTTAGTTGTAGATGGACACAATACCTTTATTTTATTTATTTATGTTTATGTGGTGCTGAGGATCGAACCAAGTGTCTCACACGTACTAGGTGAGTGTTCTACCATGAGCCACAACCCTAGCCCCTATTTCATACTGTGTACCAAATTCAGTACCTCTCTCTTCTATACATCAGATACCTGTACAAATCACTGCCATTATGATTATGTTGTAAAAGTCAATAGGACTCTTTTCTACACCTCTGTTCTTTTCCTGTGTTGTTCTTTTTTTCCCTACACCTGTGTTCTTGACCTTTTCTCTTTTTACTTGTGGATTCATTTTGAATTATGACTTTCTTCTACAAGTCCAATTTTCTCTGACAACGGACACATTCATGTTTTCAAAATCTGACCCTCATCACAGCTATTCTTCCAAGATACTATCTTTTCCTCCCACCATACATTACCAAGATTTTTAAAAGAGTACTCTACCCTTGACTTTTCTCCCTTGCTTAACCTATCATTTTGACAAATGTAGCATAACTCTGGTAAAGTTGACCCCTTACATGCTGAAACGGAAGGTCCATGTGTTTTTAGACCAGGTTGCCCTCTGCACAGCACTCAATATGAATAACCGTTTCTTCCTTAAAATATTCTTTCTTTAAATTCAACGGAATTGCGTTCTCTGTTTCTCTCTCTGTGATTCTTTCATCATGTGTTCCTTTTTTTTTTCATCAGGTCTTTCTCATTTAGATCACCCCCTTCATACTCAGGGCTTGCTTCATTAATCTTTGGATATCTCCACATTTCCCATTTGAAAACTATCATTCTTCCATTTGCAACCAAACTATTCCATACACTATAATTTCATTTCAGTAAGCAACACCCTCCTCTATCCAACTTTCCCAAAGGATTCAGAATTCAATTTTTATTCTCCCAGATTCATTTTCTTTCTCTGATTTTTGAAACTCTTTCAAGTCTGTCCATTTCTTTTTAATGGTGGTTTCAACTCTAATTTAGGCAATCATCATCTTATATGTCCTACCCTGTTCTTCTGCTCCTTAAATTGACCACTTTAATCCATTTTTTTACATTCTAGTCAAAATAGTCTTTCTAAAATGCAAATTGGAACATGCCATTCCTCTATGTAAAACTCTTCAATGACACCTATGACCTGTTTGGACATAGTGTCTTTTCAATTTTCTGCCTCCAACTACAGCTCTTCTCTGCTACCCACCTTTTAGTGACTGTGAACTTTGCACAGGTGCCATTCAAATTCCTTTTCTAAACCATCATTGGAAAACACCAGCTCACAGTAATAGCTGGCTGTGATAAATGGCAGAGGGCTAGATCACCTTTCTTCATAGACTCCTTTTCTGTGACATGCTGGGCAAACTTCAAGCTGCACCACATTTAAAATGAGACCCAAATCATTTGAACTTTGACAAAACATCTCTTAAGAATCCTTCCTGTTAACTTTATGGAGAGCCATTTATTTTGATAAAATATCCCTTTTGAACCTGTAACCTTCTTTTATTCTCTAGGAGACAGCACCTGACTACATTTTGCTGAATAGTAGCAACATGAGTCACATTAAATTTTTCTTTGCCTTGTTTCCTTTCCCAAACTAATGCCAGTTCCTACAGTTTACCTGCCTGTCAGTAGGGCATACTAAGAATCTGTTATGACCAGAACCCATTCTTTTTTCATTCTTCATTGATCTTAGGTCAAATGTGTGTATTTTCCATTTGCAGTGAAAATCACCAAATGGTGATTACTTTTGAGTGTCATCTGATCTTTACAAGACAAATTTGCATGTTTACTTTTTTTCATATTTGTATAGTTCCAGTTCATTTCATGTGATGGCAAGCTAAAATAAGTTTAAAAGACTGATTTTTGTTTACTTTTAAAACTCTGAGTTTTAAATCAATGTTTTTAAAAGTAATTTTAGTTATACTTCAGTGCTCAAGGAAAAGCTCAAAACAACTTAGCTTACATATTGATTTACATATTTAAAAGCTGATCTTATAAACAATGCTTTGAGCATTACCTGAATCAAATGTATCTACATTAGCCTTCAAAATCTATAGCAAAACTTTTCTGGATATAAAGGTAAAAAGAAAAATGCTTCAGAATTTATTCTTCATTACCCAAAGTAGAAAATACCAAGAAGTGAGGAAAAATTAATGTTTTACATCTTCCCTATATATTAAAGACAAGCACTGTTAATTTCTATAGTTCTGTCCCTTAATAGGTTTCTAGCAGATAATAGGTCCTCAATAAATACAATAAATAGTTGTGAAATGAGTAGAGCAATGTATGTAAATTAAAATAATAGTATATTTTTGTGTCATAAAGTAGTTTCTCTTTTTTCTCTTTTTGATATTTTTTTATTTGTTCTAATTAGTTATATGTGACAGTAGAATGCATCTTGATACATCATACATAAGTGGAGTATAACTTCTCCTTCTAGTTGCATATAATGTAGAGTTATACTGCTCTTGTAGTTATATATGTACATAGGGTAATAATGTCCAATTAATTCTACTAGCTTTCCTACCCATATTACCCCACCCATCTCCCTTCACTCCTTCTGTCTAATCCAAAGTAGCTCTATTCTTCCCTAACTCCTCCCCATCTTATTTTGAGTTAGCATCCACATATCAAAGAAAACATATGGCCTTTGGTTCTTTGGGATTGGCTTCTTTAGCTTAGTATAATATTCTCTAGCTCCATCCATTTACCAGAAAATGCCATGATTTTATTCTTCTCTAAGGCTGAGTAATATTCCATTGTGTAAGTATACCACATTTCTATAAAGTAGTTTCTTAATATCACTCTATCATCTATTATATAAACAGCCATCTTTCTATTGCTGGGTATCCATATAAGTTCTTATAAATAAATGCAGGTATAAAATACCTGAGTGTATATTCTGTCTACATCTATGAAGGTTTTCTTAGGCTAATATACATAAGACTTTTAATAAATATTAGCAGTTTGTTGTCAGAATGACTTAACTGATATACTAGAGAGACATAAAATGATTCTTAAATATTTCAAGTGGCATGTGCAAAGCAAATTTCACTAACCTCTATAAGCTAATTTAACCTCTATTATTCCCAATTTAAACTCACTTTGATGAGAAAAATCCAGTTTTTCCTCTTCCTGCATTTGATCTACTATAGGATTTCTGAATACATTACTCTTTCGTATATACTAGAAAGTATATATCTAATAACTTGGCATGTTTATTTCATTTAAAACTTCTTTGGTTGGCACTACCAGGAATCTGAAACAGAATGACAATATGTAATATATTTCTATTATTCACATATTTTTTTTTCCTACAGTTAATTATAGCCTTTTAAGCTTGAGTTTTGTCTTAGAAGAGTCATATCAATACTTAGTTTATGGGCAACATCCAAGTGCATGTGAGAATATCTGGTACTGTGAGGTTTTGAATGGCAAATGTGATATTGATAAAGGTAGCATTATTGCAAATATGAATGACGGATTGTATAGAAAGCTTTTGTCAGGAATTATACTTTAATTATGGTCTAACATAACTTCTAGACTTAAAAGTATCTTTCAGTATTCTTTAAAGGGTTTATGTGTTCAGTATCTATTTAAAATGGTTCTGGATTCCCAGACATGGATGGCACTTGCTTCTAATCTTAGAAACTCAGTATAAATTAGTAAAGTATTAATAAGTTTGGTGAAAACATGAAAATCCAGAAGCCAGTTCCACATGTAAAGAGGCTTAATAGTTTAATTATTGTTTGCATAGCCATGATATCTTTTGTTTATATGAATTATAATAGAATGTAAGTTGCTCAAATATCTTTTATTCCTATTTTGTTTTGTCTGATAAGTTTTCTTGATTGGAAAAATAGAGGAGGAATGTCAGAAATGCAGCTCCTGTGGCGGGGTGTGCTTGTGACAGTGGCAATTAAAATTATAGTAGACTAAATTTCTTATTCTTTGGCATAAGAATAAAAATATTGACTTTAAGTCAAATGTACATGTAGCAATTTAATTTAACTGCCTAAATTATATATTTAATTTTAAACCAATGGAGTAGGAAAAACGATAATAAAGAAAGCTTAGTCCATATAGCAGAGTACAGGAAATGAGAAAAGAGAATCTCAGAGGACAGTAAGAAGAAAGTAGAAATAAAACAAAATATAGCAGTACTCAACATCACCCATTATAAGTGCTAATATAGAAAGGAAGTTAAAAATTGATACTCTGAAAACCAAGAATCATGATAGAAATCGTGAAATTTTGGAAACTAACAAATTGTCCTGGTTGTGGAAAAATAGCTGATTGAGAGTTTTGATCTGGGAGAATGGCAGATGCAATTTCATTCATAAGATTTCTGGGTTTTTTTAGTGACAAAATTACTGTCACTCCCAATAATGAGTTTTACGAAATCAGTCCCTCCTGCATTAACTTGTTGTTCTCCCACCATAATTTTTACTGTGTTTGTATGTTGGTTTATTATCTGTCTTTACAACTAATTGGCATTCCTGCCACAGCAGAGATTGTTTTGTCCCCTTCTTTGTTCCCCATGCTTGGCATGTCACCTGACACAAAGGAGACTTGATACATACTATTTGAAGCAGTAAAGGAATGCGACTGACTTTGTTGAGGTAATTTTCACCCCATGAGATGAAGAAAAGAAAGACATCCAAATTCATTGTCACAGTAATGTGTCTGAAGAATTCCGTAATAAGAGCTGTATGTTCTTTTTAGAGTTGACTTTCTGAAAATATAACTGTGCTATTATAATTAGAGATTATTAGCAACTTTATAATTAACCCATGATTTCCAGTACATTGTATGAAGTATTTCCTGTGTTTGTCAAGAGGAAAAAAAAATGATGTATATACTTTGAGAACCATGCAAAATAGGCTTGCTTTAGTTGGTGATTTAGTCAGCTTTTTCAATACTATGACTAAAAGACCTGACAGGAACAATATTACAGGAGGAAAAATTTACTTGGGGGTTGATGGTTCCAGGTCTCAGTCCATAGGTAGCCAACAACCTTCCTTGGGTTTCGAGGTGAACAGAACATCATGGCATAAGAGTGTGGTGGAGGAAAGTAGTTCAGAAAGTCACACCTAAGCTGAGAGAGGGAGAACTCTCCTACCATGACAAAATATAAAGCCCAAAGACATGCCTCCAATAACCCACCTCTTCTAGCTACACCATACCAGCTTTCAATCATCATCCAGTTAATCCCTATAAGGAAATTAATTCATTCATTTCATCTCTAAATCTTGCATTGCCTCACATATGAGTTTTGAGGGACATATATTTAAACAATAACATTCTGCCCCAAGCCTCCCAAATCTCATGCCCATCTCACAATGCAAAATACATTTAGTCCATTTTCAAGAGTCCCATAGACTTTACAATTCCAAGATTCCCTAAAAGTGTAAGTTCACAGTCTCCTCTGAGACTCAAAGCAAACTCTGAATGTGAGCCCCTATAAAAATCCAAAGTTACATGTGTTCAATATATAAAGGCTCAGTAAACATTTTCATTCCAAAAGGAACAAATAGAGGCACAGAAATAAGGGTTGGGACAAAAGGAAGATCAAAATCCCTCTGAGCAAACAAATCTTCCAAGTAGTTCCATGTTCAGCATCTTGGGCACAAGGCATCCTGAAGTTCTCTCCAAAGGGCGTGAGTAGTTCTGCTGGTTGCAGCCCATATGACCTCTCTGTTTGTTTATTTATGCTTGATCTTTGTAGCTTTCTTCAGCAGATATTTGAAATTTCTTAATCTTGGGGGTCTCCATTGAAACTTTGGCTTTCTCCTCACATCTCCATTCATCACTCTATCAGGGGATACTTGCAGGGACTCTGACCCTAGTGCATTTTACCTAGCCTCCTAGGCCTTCCTTTGAGATCTCAGCGGATGTCTCCATGACCCCTAATGCCAGCATCCTACATCCCTGCAAAACCAGCACCACCTGTTTGATGCCAAGGTCTATTGCCATCTTAAGCAGAAACCGTTGAGTCTCAGTAAACAATGACTGCAACAGCCTCTGAGCCCCTTGGTGGCTGACCATGGTAAAATAACCTATTAGGCTCCTTTGGGCAGACAGCTGATCTCTTCTCAAAAGAATTTTTATTTTTCTACCTTTGAGCCTGAGATGGGTGTGGTCTTGCTAATTCCTGAGATGCCCTGAAGTCATCTTTTCTGGTTTTCTCTGGGCAAAGTTTTTAGTGGCTGTAAGGTCTTTGACATTCCTCTCATTTCTTAGCCCCAGTTTTATGCACAGTTTTCTGAAACTCTAAATTTTTCATATCTTTTAGCTCTGCTTTCTGATCCTGATTATTACAATAGATTTGAATAAATGTCCCTATGTCATTCTCTGAAGGCTGTAAAGTCTTGAAATTTCCTTTTCCATTTTAATTAGCCCATCATCTTTAAATTCAGCTTCACAGAATGTCTCAGAACACAGGCAAAATGTAGAAAAGAGCTTAGCCGGAACATAACACAAATGACTTTTAGTCCAATTTTCCACAGAGTCCTTCTTTTGCTCTGAAACCTCAAGAGTCCAGTCTTTACTGTCTACTGTCCTTTAGAAATTCTTGTCTTTTGAACTCCCACCAGAATTGCCCATCAATCTCTACTTACAACAATATAAAACTTGTCCAGCTTGCATCACTTAAACTTTCCAAAAGTCCCCCCCACAAATTTAAAAACAAAACAACAAAACAAAACTCCAAAACCTTCTGAACCACACAATCAGAATAGTAACAAAAATGATTCCACTTCTTGGTAGCATTTCTGTTTTAGTTTTTTCACTATTGTGACCAAAAGACCTAGAAAAAAAAACAATTTTAAAGGATAAAAAGTGCATTTAGGGCTCATGGTTTCAGAGGTGACTCCATTCCTCAGGGTTTTGGGTGAAGCAGAACAAATTGGTGAAATAGTGCGATGGAGGAAAGCAGTTCATAAAATCACATCAGAAAGGAGAGAGAGAAAGAGAGCATACCTCACCATGACAAAATAAATACCCTAAAGCCACACCCCCAGTGACCCACCTCCTCCATCCACACCATACCCACTTTCATTACCATTCAGTTAAACCCTATCACACATGAACTTTTGTAGGACACATTTTTAAACCATAACAGCTGGTTGTATGCAATTTTTAGTTCGTCTAGAATAGCAGTGGAAGATGAACTTGCTGGGTGTTCTTTGGCTTGGAGTTAGCCTCATAGCACTTATCAATTTGTATTACATATTTATTATGTTTGTTTAACACCTGAACTTTCTTAAGACAAGGATAATTATACTCATAGATAAGTATAAATATTATAGTATCCTATAAGGGATATTTATTTTCTGCCTAGACATGGAAGAATCTAATTTCTACACACAATCTAATTCCTTAAAAATGTAGTCCTGTACACTATATTCATTTGTAATTGCCTTATTAATTAGATAAGTTCTAAGGTACCACTAAATTTGAGTCCAGAATTTTGGAGAATTTTTAATCCCTCTGTAGGTGTTGGTGTAGGTTTATAAGATATATTCCTTTTGATGAAGAACAGGAAATAACTTTTGAAAAAGTATGAACAGTTGAATGTTTGAAAAAAAAATAAGCCCTACCAGATAATCAACATTTCAAATTTTAAACTAACAGCTATCTTTTTTTTCTGTTCTTCATTGACCAGAGAGTAAGGATAAATATGACTAAATCAAACTTGGTCTGTGCATAAAAATTTTTCTAAAATGCACATGGTACCAAAGTTAAAAAGGAAAAATATGTTTTTGAATCACCAAATCAATTAAATGCAATAATATGCAATGATATACAATGATATACAAACAGAACAAATGTTAATTATGGATGATAGAGGAAAAAAGAAAAATTTCAGGAAAATGTGCTTCATAGACATAGATTCAAACTCAAATTGTTGTTATTTAAATATAAAAGTTAATCAATCAGGGTCGGGGATATAGCTTAGTTGGTAGAGTGCTTGCCTTGCATGCACAAAGCCCTGGGTTCAATACCCAGCACTACACACACAAAAGTTAATCAACCAGAGAAACAAATTTCTATGGCTATTCCTATCTTAATTACCAAAGTATATTAGCTTTTGCTTGTAAGTGTTCTGATTATGTGTAGTTATTACTATGTTATTTAGGGTATACTTTAATTATGGGATTAATTTTTTGTTTTGCTTGTGTTACAGTAGAAAAATAATCTTAGTCCCTTTTGTAATAGCAGATTAGAGAGTGACAAATAAAGAATGGTTTATGAAGGACTAATGACATAGCTCAGTGGTACAGCATTTGCCTAGCATGCATCATGAGGACCTAGGTTTGATCCCCAATACAGAGAAAAAGAAAAAGATTAATGAATATTTGTGTTGACACTCCTTGGAAAAGGAAATAAAAATCAATCATGTTTCTGTTCTTCAAATCATTTTTATTCCATGCAAAAGAAATTGAGTTAGAAGGAAAATTGTCATAATAACAATTTTGCATCATTTCTTAATATTTGAGTCTGTACTTATAAGGAATTAATCCTAAGTGTCAAAGAGTTCATATAATAAGTTAATAGAGAGTATTAAATAGAAGTGGGTACAGGAATAATACTATATCTTTTAGGATCTGCATTTATGAGCCATGGTTTCTTGAGTGTTAGTTTATTCCAGGATGGTGCATAAGTACAATGAACATGAAAAGATTCTCTGAAAACCTAAAAAGAAATGGTGTAAAAGAATAATTGCACCTGATGGAATTAAATAGGAAAGTAAGATTTTATTCTAGATTGTTTAAATATGGATTAAGACTATTGCAATGAGGATTAGAATACAACTCCTTTCTTCTTAAAAAAGAAAGAAAAGAAAAAAAAAAACAGCCAGAAACTTTGAAGCACTAGTTTAGCTAGTGGGAAGGTGTCAGAGGAAGTAGGGGGCTTGTAAATGAGATGAGGCCACTGTGTTTGCCAACAGGCACTTAGACAAGTTAGGTTCCTGTCCTTCCACAGAGATGAGATGCTACCTTTCTTGATGATTACATTTGAAAGAGATGGTTCCTGCATAGTAAAAGAATAGCATTTCATAGAATAAAGACTTTATAGTCACAAGCTTTCTAAAGTAAATGCTCTAATAAAAAGGAATGTTAGGGTACAAGGTCCTATGTTTAGGAAGAAAGGTGTCTCAAGGTGACTCAGCTGGAAGTTATGAAGACCCTCTTAGTGGCCATGGCTAGATAATACAGTTATCACCAGCGATTTAAGTTTGAATGAATCTTTGAGGACTCTGTCATTTCCTTCACACATTTTGAATCACTGTAAGACATCTTTAAAAAAATTATTTGGCTCAGAAATGGGCCTGTAGTTTACAACTTTTCATATTGATAAATATCCATTTCCTTCCTCTCTCTGTCTTTCTTGCCTTCTCTGACCCCATTCTCTTCCTGATAGCCTTAGCTTTGTCTGGATTAAATAATCAGAGATACATTTTCTTTAACTATATTTTGTTTGCTTTCAAAGTCTTATACTTGGGTTCCTCTACCAGATTTTTTCTGACTTAATTGGTTATGGTAGACACAGGGCATTTGGGCTTTTTAAAAAGCTTTTAGATGATCCTAATGTACAACCAAGAATGAGAAATATTAGTTCAAGTAATTGAGAGTTGATTATATAAAATAGTGGTTTCTAAACTGGCTGATTACTAAGATAGAGATTGCTATGTCCCTGCCCCAGAGGTCACAATTCATTGGTTTTAGGTTGAGACCTTGGAATCGATATTTTTAAAATCTGATGCAGAATCAGATTTTCTGCACCTTGAGGAGTGTTGTCTGTCAGCAGGAGGCTGTTCGGCACTGCCAGCAATGTGTAATCATTTATCTTTCTTCCCTCAGCTTTCTTCCTGGGATTCTCGCATTTCCCCCCTATTTAAAGCTATGTTGAGATGTTAGGGATTTACTTAGGATATCTCTTCCTGGCCACATTCTAGGAGAATTACTTTTGGGTTTAAGGGTGACTTCCTGGGTACTTTTAGTCCTTTTTTGTTTCTCCCAAGTGAATGGTTCTGACGTAGGATAGAAGGATAAGAAGTATTAGAAAAGAGACATAAATGAATAATAAGTAAAGAAGATTTTTATTTAGAATTTCATGTACATTTCCAGACCTGTCACTCCCTAAGCCAGTCTTTCCCAAGCCTGTCACCCCTGGGAGATCTGTAAATCTACCTGTGCACTAATAACTAACTCCTTAATTAATAAAGAGGCAATACAATATTCTGAGAAACCTATAATATAGGGGACTTTCCATCACTATCTAGTGATCATATACTGAAGACGACATTCTAAGAATCTGGAGATTGACCAGACCCAACATAAACTGTATTGAGACCACCAGACAGGTGATTCCCACATATCATCCCATATCCAGCTCTCATCAAGTTTCCTTTAGAAAAGTACATAACCCCCAAAGCACATCTCTCACTTTTGAGTTTGCCCACATTCTCCTTTGAACCTCTATCTATTTTCTTAAATAAAGACACATGCAGAAATTCTTTTTCTTCAGGTAAGCCAAGGACCTACCTGGCCCTAGGATGAGTTCCTCCTCTCCAAGAACTTCTCAAACGCTTCTCTGGAGACACCTCTTCTAACCTGTTTCTATAGAAAAACAACATAATTTTTATTTTTCAATACCTATTTTTCTCTTATAGAATCTAAATCAAGTAATCTTTAATCTTCTTGGCAAAATGTTGAAATAGGAATAAACATAATGTGGTGATATTTTTTTTCTTTCTTTCACTTTTCTTGGCAGTTAAAGATAGTCAAATTAACTTACTAGTTACTATTTTGGTTTTTGAACTAATATCATTCTCTAACCTCTCAAATCCTATTTTTTTGCACTTAATCTTGTCCCATTTTACTGTTTTATAGATTTTAGAAGAAAATCTGACAAGGCAAGCACATGGCTTGAACCAAATAAATGAGATTGTTATCTTAGGAAAAAAGACCAAATTGGAAATTTTGATGTCATTGTTTCTCCATGATATCCCTTTAAATTATTTAAGGTAATTTCAGATTAATCAAAGAATCACATCCAAACTACCATGGCTGTCACATAGTCCTGGACTCAGTATACTCTTGGGGTCTAGTTTGGTCAAAATTTTCTTGAAATGATTCTTAGTGATCAAACTAGTGATATCAGTTTTCCTTTTTCCTGCCTGTTTTTCAGGAATCGGTGTCAAACCTCATGTTCTCTATTAATGTTTTGATTAAAGAAATGTGGAAACTGTTCTCATAAACATGGTGCTTTATATCCAAAGAACTTTCAAGGAAGCCTGGTTGATTTATTTTGTTATATTTCAAAATATACTAATTATTATGAGTAAATAAAACGACCTTGTTACATACTTAGTTTCAAAGTCTGCCTTTCTTTATTCTTAAAGCCATGTTGAGTTTTTACAGCTGTTATTTAGGGAGGAATTGAAGGTAACTACTGGGAATATGGTCCAGAGAAAATGTCCACACCATAATCTGCTACCAGTTTAAAAATATAGCTCATCTTCTAATGAGGTGCTCTTTTCTGTGTAGAATAGAAAGTATTCCCAAAGGAGCATGTGGCATGTCAACACAAGATATTTTCCATGTTCTACAACTCTACAAAAAGCATTTACAATGGATACATTTTAATTGTCATTCTTTTTTATTTTGTATTTAGTATGTCTCATAGAATGAACTTTATGGTATATAAAAACTATATTCCTACAAAATAATTGCTTCTACATATATGAACTTCTGTTTATTGACAGCTGCATATTCTGTATATATGCTCAGTAGTTGGTCATGTGTGCAGAACCATAAAAATCTCATGCTTTGCAAAGTGGCTTGGCTCACCTGTGGCTCATTTATACCCTCTTAACATCAGAAAAGTGACTATGGGTTAAATATCTCCCTCTTGAGATTTTTATTTACTCATTTATTTTTTGTTTTTAAATTTCAGGCTGAAAAATGTGTTGTGCTTAAAGCAATGATGTTGCTTACAGCAATGTTGCGTACCTTCCTTGGTGACTCACCCACACCGTGCACCATCAAGCTTTGTGACACTTTTTATTCTGCTCATATGTTGGAACATAAAATTGTTTTTCTGAAGAGGGCACTATTCCAGATCAAGCCCTCCATGGTTGTGCATCACTGGCAGTGTTGGTACTTCGAAGAAGTCAAAGTGCACTTCCACAAAAGAACCTCTTTTTGTTCCTGTTGTTACTCCTTTTGGGGACTTTTCTACATTATGACTTTTCTTTAAGAAGAAGGTTCAGGAACACCATCAGTAGTCTAATACCTCAAAGGTAGAAGTTTCCTCAAGTCATTCAATTCTGAGAATTAAACATACCATAGTGATTGACTTCTTTTTCCTAGAGGTTAAATCTGACATCAGTGGTAGTAGTGAGCCACAGACCCGTAGAAAAGCCTGAACAGCCCCTCATTCTGTATCCTCTAGTTCAGAGTTTGGTTGATAGTTCTTGCTGCCTATCTTGTTTGTCAGTTTATTAAAGTAGGCATTAGCTTTGTTAATTCAATTTGTTTTCTCTGTACTTACTGGTGCCTTGATTCATTCTAGGGTGATAAGATTTTTATTACAGTTTTTAACTATCTCATCTGTAAAAAGTACTATAGAAAGTAAATTGGCTTTGGCTGGAATCTGACTTGTGAGTAAAAATTGCTTTTGGACAGAAATATAGTTTGTTTGTGATTTGGCTGAAGTATGAATTTTGTATTAATTTACAAAATTATTCCATCGTTAGATACTAAAATTTTAAAACTGCAGATGTGAAATGTTCAGTTCTGTTCAACTAAATTGAATATTTTATTGGCCATGTATGTGAGCCTAGTGTGTAAAAATTCAGATCTAACATGTGTATGAAAGGCATGGCCTTAATTTGGAAAAGTCAAAGCCAAAATCTGTTCAATAGGACTAAGATTATATATACTTGATAATTAGAGAAATGTGTGCTAGAGAATAAAATTCATTAGAAGAGCACTACATATATTGATTTTGATTTTTTCAATAATTTCTGAAATTGGCTTGTGATGTGTGTTTGTTGTATATAGTGCTGTGGTATCTTCCTCTCCTTCCCTGCTTCTAACCACTGACCTCCCACAGGCTACTTATGGGTTTGTGGTTTCGTTTCCAGCTGGCAATGCCATATAATATGCTGGATGACCATGACATGAAATTCTATGGAACGCCATAAAGTGTAAACCACATCATTGATGGAGAGAAGCTGTAGGAGGGTTTGTAGAAGAACCCTGGGTATGAGACATTGAGATGGTTTGCACAAGAACAGAGAAGAAAAATGGCTGCTCTAGGTAAGATATGAGAGCAGAAACAACAGACTTAAAGGTAAAAATAGGTATGAGATGAACAGAAGGTACAGATGAGAATTCCCTGCAGTAGAAAGTGACTCCGTAGGTATCATGAGGATAATTCATAGGCAAAGTGGATCCTAGTGGCTTGGACTTGCAAGGATAGGTGTGGTATAGGCTTGATTGGTTAAGTGAAGTCTCTTATAGACTTTTGTATAGAGAAGTGGCATAACAAAGCCGTATTTCCACCTGTGTTGCTCAACTGTAAGTCAGGTACAAGCTTTTGAGAGAAGTGTCTGGATATAGGAAACATTAGAGAACCAAGATCTGTTTTGGACCATATGCACATTTGAAAGAATAACGAGCAGCAGAAAACACTTATAAAGTGGCCCTTCTGCTTCATATCTGACAGCTCATGAACAATGAGCACACAGGACATAAGCCTTCTGAAGGATTCAGTGTTACAGTTGAAGAAAAGGAGAAAGTACTTGAACATGTGACACTGGGCTGAATATTCAGAAGAAAGTCAGATGCCAAGATGAGTGCAAAAGGGAAGGAAAAGGTGATAAATCAGAGAAAAAGGAAGTTATTTTAGTTGAGGCATGAGGATAACAATAGGGAAAAAAACCCAAACAGCATATTAAACTGAAAAAAACAGATTTTAGCTTCTTAAAGCTATTTCTTTATAAAATTACAAATAAAATCTTAAACCTTGGAGTTTCTTTATTCATATATTTATTTTAAAAACCTTGCTGTGATTTAGTGACTGATTAACATCAAGATTCAAAATAAAAGTGAATCTTTGGTTTTAAGCTAGAGCAATTAAGGAGTGGGTAGCAATTTGAAGTAGTGTGAAAGGAAGAATGATGGACCATACAGGTATCTACATCCTTGTCCTGGGATTCTATGGATGTGTTAGGTTAAACAGCAAAGGAGAATTAATGTTGTGGGTGGGATTAAGGTTTCTAATCAGCTGAACTTAAGATAAGAATATTATAATATAGGTGGTCCCAGTGTAATCACCAGTGTCCTTAAAGTGTGAAAATGGGGAAACTGAAAAGCTGATATCAGTGATGCTAAGGTAAGAAAGACTGGACTGGATGTTGATGGCTTTTACAATGAAAGGGGTCATGAGCCAAGGAATGCAGGTAGCTGCTAAAAAGTAGCAAAAACAAGGAATTGGGTTCTTAAGACCCTCGGAGGTGAACTAGCCCTTTGGATACCTTGATTTCATCCCTGTGAGGCTTATTTTAGATTTCTCACTCCAGAACCACAAGAAAATAAATTTAGTTTACTATAGCAATAATAGGGAATGAGCACAAGCACTTCAGGGAAGGGGAGATGAATTACCATTTAGTAGTGGAAAAAGCATTAGGTTTGCTATTTGGAATACTGACTCTGCTCATGGGGAAACTACTTAACTTCTTTGAGTCTCAACATCCTCATCAGTTATGTCCTTTGCATGTAGAAGTCTTGTTGTTGATCCTGTATATACCTCTCTACTTGTCCTTTCTCTTACTCCTCCTTTCCTTCACATGATTCTTAACTTGCTGATGTTCTCCAGCATTCTGACTTCCCCAGTTCTGCTTCCTGACTTTACACTTTAGTAGTAGTTCCAATTGTCATATATTTTTCTCCAATGATAAACACATTTGTCTGTGCATCTATATTTCCAAATGACTCTCTAGCACTTTTACAAGGACTCAATAAGTTCAGTTTGTTTGAAAACAAATTAACCATGTTCATGTTTGCTCCCCCCTTTTTAAACATCCCAATTCCACTTAATTAAATGCTTTTTAGTATCTAAAACATCAATGCTTTACTTCTTCCAGTTAATTAAAATCACATATTTTAATCATTTTTTTTTCATCATCTTCATTGAGGAGAAGAGGTCTGGAAGGGAAATTAACATTTATTGAACAATCAGTATATGTCAGATATTGAAATATTTTCTTACTCATGAAATGGGAATTTAAAAGAAATGTTAAACCATGATAAAGCACCAAGCTTCACTGCACTTCTCTCAGCATTCAAGCAAAGGCATTCACCACTTATGAAGGGTAGAAGATACCATATTGATCAGTAATTGACAGACTTTTTTCCTGCAAATGATCATAATAAATATTTTAATCCTTTTGAACCAATTATTATCTTGGTTCCCCATTCTTCTTTGGATTTTGATTTGTGTGTTCATCTGTTGCAGTTAATATTTACCAATTTTTTTTAAAATGTAGAATCTATTCTTAGCTCACCAATTATATTAAGAATGGATTTGACCCATGCCCTGTAGTTTGCCAATTAGAACAGATGAGACATTGCTGAATTTTATCCACAGTGAGAAAGTGTTACTTTTTTTCTTTTGTATCAGGGATTGAACCTAGAAGCTCCTAACCCTGTGTTTCATCTCCAGTCCTTTAATTTTGTGACACATTTCACAAAGTCGTTCAGATCCTGGATAAATTACTGAGGCTGGCTTTGAGCTCACGATTCTCCTGCCTTAGCCTCTTGGATTATAGGTGTGTGCCAATGCCTGTGGAAAAAAATGTCCTTGAAATCCATACTTTGTTTATAAAGCGTAGTGTTTTCCTTTTTACATTATAAGTATTTTGTTTTATATATCAATAATTAGTTCTGAAAATCTGTATTATTTTTACTACTAACTATAGGCTAGAGGGATGAATTTAAGAAATAGGCCTAGTTGACATGAAGTGGGTATAGAAAAACTGTCTGCAGTTGAGAGATTAAGCCAAGGAAAGAGAAAGTGAGAGAAATGCATGTGGTAGGACATGAGGACCCTTGCATGTCTTCCATTGCTCAGGTCAAATCACAACAGTTGGCAGACATAGTTAATGGGATTCTGTGAAGGGGGATTTCAGAAGAGAAACACTTGTTCTATTCTTCTTAATGTGTAACCTATGCAAGTTATAAGCTTATTAGAGAAGTATCTTATCTCCAAATGCTTAAAAGTTGATAGAGTGCTTAGCAGACAGTGTTGGTAGACTTCACCTGAGATATATTTTCTGATATACCTAGCTGATACTAAGCTCACAGGACTTTCAGAAGTCCACAGATATCCTGGGAGCAGGATACCATTGTACTGAGAGAACTGGTGTGCAACAAAATGGCTTGGGTTCAAAAAAAGGGGGGTTTCACAATGTGATCAGAGTGGGATTTTAGGGACCATGGACTTCAAAACAAATTTAGTGGCAGAATATCCAGGAACCAACCCAGAATAACTGGCTATCTCCCAATGAGTAACCATGAGTAACTATAGGACAGTATGGTAGACATTAAATTTAAATTTTTCAAGATTCAATGAGGCAGTAGTGGAGTAAAGGTTAACTTTCATTACCAAATCTTTGATAATCCTCTTATTGTGAGGTGGGAATTATGTCTCCTTCCTCTTGAATCCTATGCTGTGATTGCTTTCACCAATATAATGTCAAAGAAATAATATGTTGCAGGTTTTTATGCATAGGCCCTAAAGAACATACAAGGTCATCTTCTTGCCTCTTGTAGCACTTGCTCTTCAAAGAATCTCCAAACTCAATATATTGAGAAATCTCAGCCTCATGGGGATGTTACATGGCAGGCATGAAGATTCAGAACCTCAGCTGAACTGCCAGTCAATAGCATTCACCCAGTGATGTGAGATAGTCACCTGCAAAGTCTAACTTGTTGATTCTTTAGATGTTTGTAACCCCAGATGACTTTGACTATGGACAGATGAGTGACCTCAAGTGTTAAATCACCAATAGAACACAAGTTAGCCCAAACAGCCTTAAAAGAAAAACACAAAAACGATACCCAAACTGCTGAAGTCTTAGCACAGATCAAGTCTGGGGCACTAAACTGCATTAAAAGTCATTGAGTTCTTTACTGGCATGCACTTAGATTAAAAACCTGCCAAATTCACTTAAGATTGAGGAAGAAGTAAATATTGATAATTGTATAAATCTTGACCCTAGAGTACATATCTTTTCATTTTTGTACACAAGGTTCTATGTGACAGGTTATGATGCTTTTCTCAAGAAAATATACATTTCTGATTTTTTGAGTTGCAACCTAAATTAGCTGTTTCTATGTTGTATCACTGTGTTTATTTGAAACAAATGACAGAGAAAGTATGGTTATTTGGCTTGGGAATCATATAGAGACTTTTTTTGAAAGTGAATAAAGTGAGCTTATCATTTCAAGAAAAATAGCAGACTATATTTATTTCCAGTAATTAAAATGAGAATTTTCAAGGAAAAAAAAGTAAGTTTGGTATGATAGACAGAATGATATTCCCTCTCTGCAAGATTCTTGCCCTAAAACTCATGAACATAATATATTCTGTGAAAAAAGGGACTTTGAAAATATAATTAAGATTGCAAACCTTAAAATAGGGAGATTATCCCGGATTTCCCCAGTGGGACTAATCTAATTACATAAGCCCATAAAAGCAGGGAATGTTCTCCCTGTGGAAGCAGAAGAGATACAGCATAAGAGGACATCAGAGAGATTAGAAGTGTAAGAAGTGCTCTATATGATATTGCAGGTTGAAGATGGCGAGAGCCTCATGGTGAGCAAGGCAGGGGTCTAAGGACCACAGAGCTTTCCTGGTTGAGGAGTTTTGGGGAATCAGGGTTCGCAGATCCACAGCCTCATGTTACTGGATTCTGCCAACAACCTGATTGAGCTTCAAAGCAGATTATCTCCTAGAAACTACAGATAACAGACCAAGTTGGCCAACACCTTGATTTCAATCTTGTGAAACACATAGCAGAAGAAACAGCTGAGTTCAGTTGGACTTCTAAATGACACACTGTGAGATCATAAACTTGAGTTCTTTTAAGATGATAAGTTTTGGTAAGTTGTTATAGCAACAATAGAAAACTAATGCATTGGAAAAACTTATTTTCTACCTTAAGCTTGACAGATGTTTCTCATGAGAACAATGGTGATATTAATATGTTTTTTGATGTATTGCATAACAAAATGTGTCAACATCTGGAAAATCTGCATAACTCATTCAACCAATATTTTCCAAAAGATGTTACAAAGTCATGCATGAGAGGAAGCTTTATTCAAATTACAGAATAAACTTGAGTACAAAATAAATGCAAAACACATTTATACAATTTCATTTTATACAGGTACTACCTTTAAGAAGATTACAGTTGTTTAGTGTTGTTGCAAGTATCAAAAAAGAGATAGTTATAATTATGTGAAAAGGCCAATATTTCAACTAAAACTGTTTAACATACCTCAATGAAAATGAAAAAAATATTATGAGACTCAAACTGCATCTATTAAGCAAGACATGTAGACATTGAAGAGATTTGCAAAACATAAAATAATGACATTCATAGCACTATTTGGGGGAGAGAAATAGAGTTATTTTCCATAAAAATAATTTGTTTTATATGTAAAGAAGCTTTGCTGTTATTTTTAAAACAAAATGCAAATGCATTAAATAAATACTTTAAAATTCCTAATATGGTATATATTGGTAGTACACATAAATAGCATAACTCACATGAATAAATCTTTTTAGATTTCTTAATACTTTTTGATACATAAGGGATCTTGAAATCAAAACTTTGGAAACCACGGATCTCTTTAGTCCCCAGGGAATAGACTACACATGAAGAGAGGCTACTTCATAGGTTTGTATGAAAAAGGAGGAGAAACATTTTAAGAAAGGAGAGTGAGAGAGGATGCTGCCTTCATTTTAATTTTGGGCTTTGAACTACTGAAGAATTCAACATGAAAAAGTGTTTTAAGCCAGTTGAAACCTAATTTACTTTGTAATTTCCCAGGTTAAGTTTATCCACTTTGCTTTCACCTCTTTTGCCATCAGCAAAGACATAAAAATCCAGAACCTAATGAGTTATAGAATAAAATAGTATTTTACTTGCACTTTGTAAATCATAAAATCAAGTTTCTGATTCCACTGGCATCCCCCCTTGCTTAGACAGTTACATGGGCCTTCTGAAAAGTATATAAATACTTGTCCTCTGCATTTAGGTTCTACTCTAATCCAGTGATTTTATGTTTCCTGAATTCAACAGCTTTCTTTCCTCCCAAGTTATGTGCATGTTTTCTTAACTGTTTGAAATGTCCTTTGCTTCTGATATACCTGGAAATCTTATTTATAAACAAACCAACAAAAGAGAAAAATCATAATTCTGTCACCTCTTGTCTGAAGTCTACTTTGACCAACTTCCTTAAGATCTCAGACCAAACATAATTAATGGCTGAGAGCCATTGCCAAGTAGGAATGACGCATGGCATGACCCAGGTCATTTGCAGTGACATTGCATGTAAGGTGACCTTGCTCAAGGACCAGGGCGGATCCGGGTTTAGGGAGGATCAGGGTTTAGGGCTCTCCTTGGGTTTAGGGTGGTTCCAGGTTTAAGGTGTATCCTGCTGGAAATAGGGCGTATCCTGCTGCCTCCAGGCACCCACTCCTTGAGTTCCCTTTGAGTTCTCACAGGATTCAGAGAGTATTTGGGATTCAGAGCCCGGTGGAGAGCGTGGATTTTGCCCAGAACCTGTGTGTAGAGTGCCAGTGACAGTTCGAGAATAAAGAGTTGCTGTTTGAATCTACAAGGTGTGAGTGGCTCGTGATTTTGTGCCCAGCCAGACTGCGGCATTTGGTTGCCTGTACGTGGAACATCTGAAACTTGGAGGTAAGTGAAATTGCTCGCCCCTGAGGGAAGGTGAGAGAATGGGTGACCATTTCAAAAAACAATGTGTTCTTGTTTTGATTTATTTTGTTTTTGTTTCAAGCTGCCTATCCCTAGAAATTTCTCAGGCAAACTGGGAAAAATGGTTGGCTCAAGATTTGAAGTTTGTTGGCCATGAGGAAGACAAAATTGATACAACGATTTTTTATTCCATTTTTGTTTCATTCAGTGTTGGTTTTCTTTTGTGTTATCTTATTGGGTTGCGTTATCTTTATAGTAGATTAGAAATTAGTAAAAAACAAACCAAAAAAGTGTTAATTAAATTGCTAGAGGTTCAGACCATGGAGAAAGACATTTTAGATCAAGCAAAAGAGAAGGTCTCTCGAGCTAGTCAGACAGAGGAAGAACATTTAAAGGAAAAGGGGCTATTAGGAAAAACGCTACAACAGGAGGCTGTTACTAACTCCATTTTATCACCAGAGGGCGTAATTCAACCAACAGCCCCACCTATGGAGACAGCTGAGTGGCCCTCAAACCCCGTAGTTGATAAATGGGATCCTGAGACAGGACCTCAAAGATTAGCATGCCCTGTACTTGAATGGGTAGGAGGGCAGCGAATTCACCATGCTTTAGATTTTAAAACAGTGAAGCAGTTAAAGGAGGCTGAAACAACCTATGGTCCCCAAGCACACTTCACGGTAAGCATGGTCAAGTCCATTACTAACTTGGACATGACGCCAGCAGATTGGGCTAGCATGTGTAAATCTGTGCTAAATGGAGGACAATATTTGTTATGGAAGGTTGCCAATGAGGAATTTTGCACGGAGACAGCTAGGCAAAATGCAGCAGCCGGTTACCCTCAAAGAAATCTAGATATGTTGTTAGGAAAAGGACCTTATGAGGGTCAACGGCAACAAGTTGAATATGATCCTGATATATATGCACAAATTGCTGCAGACGCAGTTAGAGCATGGAAGACTTTACAAGGACATGGAGATTTACAAGGTCAGCTATCTAAGGTAATACATAGAACTAATGAACCTTACACTGAATTTGTAGATAGACTTATTCAAACAGCTTCCAGAATTTTTGGGGATACAGAACAGGCAATGCCATTAAAAAAACAACTGGCTTATGACCAAGCAAATCGTTGCTGCAGAGAGGTCATTAGACCATGGAGACATGAAGATTTAAATGCATATATTAAATTAGGTAGAGACATTAATGAACAAGGGCAAATCTTGGCAGCTGTAGTACAACAGGCTTTAGATGTCAGGCCAAAAACATGCTACAATTGTGACAAACAGGACATTTTAAAAGGAGTTTCCCCATAGGAGGAGGGTTTAACAAAACTAAGTATCAAAGGAATAGAATACTGGGTATTTGCCCACGATGCCATCGAGGGAGACATTGGGCTAATGAATGCCGTTCTCAAACAACCATAGAGGGTAGGCCCTTATCAAAAAACGGACAAGGACCAGGTATTTACCCACGATATTGTGGAGAAAGGCATCAGGCTCCATTGCCAAAAAACAGACTGGGGGGCCCAATGCGCCGGGGCCCACAACCACAAATATACGGGGCAGTGGAGGAACCCAGCAACACCATCAGGGTAGTGCCCAGGACACATTGTCCATTAAATCCCTCATCAGACATACCCGAGGAAGCACAGGGTTGGACATCTGCGCCTCTGCCAGAGCAGTACTAACTCCAGAGATGGGAGTTCAAATCATTCCCACAGGAGTAAAAGGACCTCTTCCCCAAGGAACAGTAGGCTTATTATTGGGACGTAGTTCATCTACACTAAAAGGACTTATGATAAGTCCTGGGGTAATTGATCTCAATTATGTAGGTAAAATAAAAATTATAGCTAGTTCTCCAAGAGGTATATCAGAAATTTCACCAGGAGATAGAATAACATAGTTGTTAATAATACCCAAACTACATGATAAATTCTCCAGCCATAGTGTAGAAAGAGGTTCCAGGGGATTAGGCTCCACAGGTGTAGATTGGGCTATGCTGTCTTTAAATTTAGATTCTCGCCTAATGCTAAAATTAAATATTCAAGGACATGATTTTAATAGGCTACTGGACACAGGTGCTGACCTTAGCATCATATCTCGTCAAGAATGGCCAAAACATTGGCCATTACAACAAGCCACTCAAACGCTTCGAGGCCTAGGAGTGGTGACTAATCCCCATAGAAGTGCAATGATATTAGATTGGAAGGATCCTGAAGAATGTGAAGGAACTATACAGCCATATGTATTGGATCATCTTCCTATAAGTTTATGGGGACGAGATGTCCTAGACCAATTAGGTTTGATGTTAACAAATAACATCAATCCTAATGTGCCCACTACTAGGGCTAGACAAGGTTTTAGGAAAGAAAAAAGATTAGGAGAACAAGAACAAGGTATAGCAGCACCAATTCAAATAGATCAACGAATGAACAGACATGGGTTGGATTTTCAGAAAGGGCCACTGAGACAATCAAAATTACTTGGAAATCAGAAAGACCAGTGTGGGTTCATCAGTGGCCCCTGACTAAAGAAAAGATATAAGTAGCCCATGATCTGGTCAAACAACAATTAGCGGAGGGACATATACAACCTTCCGTATCTCCCGATAATACTCCCATTTTCGTCATCAAAAAGAAATCTGGTAAATGGAGATTATTGCAAGATTTAAGAGCCATTAATAATGAGATGGTTATTATGGGACCTGCTCAATCAGGGATTCCTCAATTGTCTGCTTTGCCAAAAACCTGGCATGTTTTAGCTATAGATATTAAAGATTGTTTTTTTTCGATTCCAATTCATCCCGAGGATAGTCCACATTTTGCATTTACTATCCCTGCATTAAATCATGAAGGTCCTGATCAGAGATATGAATGGAAAGTACCCCCTCAAGGGATGGCTAACAGTCCAACTATGTGTCAAATCTGTTAACAAAGCAATCCAGCCACTTAGAAATCAAAATCCTGAACTACAAATATTTCACTATATGGATGATGCATTATTAGCACATAAAGATAAAAACACATTGCTGGAATGTTATGCCACACTTACAAACTTATTAAAAAATTATAATCTAGAGATAGGAATAGATAAAGTACAATTAAATTTTCCAAATAATTATTTAGGAGTTCTATTATCCTCAACCATGGTCCGTCCACCATAAATTCAAATACGAGTAGATCAACTCAAATCACTTAACGACTTTCAAAAGTTATTGGGAAACATAAATTGGATAAGGCCTTATCTAGGCATACCAACAGGAGAGTTGGGACCTTTATTTGATATTCTAAAAGGTCCATCAGATCCAAATTCACCCTGCATGTTAACTCCTAAAGCTAGAAAGGCATTAAAAATTATTGAAACATATATGTAAAATATGCATTTGGATAGAATTGATATAAGTTTGCCTTTATTATTTATTGTACTACCAACAAAAAATATTCCTACAGGAGTATTTTGGCAAGAAGGTCCATTATTGTGGATACATTTATCTTATTCTCCGAACACTATTCTTACTAGGTATCCTGAGTCTGTAGGACAATTAAAACTCAAAGGAATAAGAGCAGCAAAGGGAATGTTTGGAATTTCTCCCAATAAAATTATTACTCCATATACTATGGATCAAACTGATGAATTAGCTAATGAGTTAAATACTTGGGCAATAATCATGTGTAAATCCAATGTTTCATTTGATAATCATTTACCATCTAATCCTTTGTTGTCTTTTTGGTCTAAGCATCCTGTAGTTTTTCCAAAAATGACAAGAAAAACACCTATCATGAATGCTCCAAATATATTTACTGATGGGTCAAATAATGGTACAGCAGCAGTAGTTACACCTGATCAAACTTTTACATTTTTAGTACCCAAACAATCAGCTCAAAAGGTAGAGCTTAATGCAGTATTACAAGCTTTTGTGATGTTTAAAGATTCTGTATTTAATTTATTTTCTGATAGTCAATATATAGTTAATGCTATTGTATCCCTTGAAGATGCTGGTAGGATTTCCCCTTCCTCTACTGTTTTCTCTTTGTTTTCCACTATAAAAAGTCTAATCTGGGACAGAAAAATCCATTCTTTATAGGTCATATTAGGGCACATACAGGATTGCCTGGAGCCCTTAGTTTGGGCAATGATTTAGCAGATAAAACTACACATGACATACATATTTTCTCTACACTAGAAGAAGCTACAAATTTTCATAAAAGGTTTCATCTTAATGCTAATACTTTACAAAAGTGTTTTAAAATAACTAAGGAACAAGCTAGACATATAATAAAACAATGTCAAAATTGTGTGACCTTCTTACCACAAGTTAATCATGGAGTCAATCCTAGAGGACTGATACCTAACCATATTTGGCAGATGGATGTCACACACTTGCCAGAATTTGGAAAATTAAAATATTTGCATGTTACAGTTGATACTTCTTCCGGATTTTTGATGGGCTCCCTTCATGCCGGAGGAAAAAACTAAAGATGTTATAGCTCATTGCTTACAAAATTTTGCTGCTGTGGGCGTTCCAAAACAATTAAAAACAGATAATGGTTCTGGCTATACCTCCACCTCTTTTAAACAATTTTGCTCATCATTTGGTATTACTCATATAACAGGAATCCCATACAATCCACAGGGACAAGGCATAGTTGAAAGAGCTCATCAAACTATTAAAACGTGCTTATTAAAGCAAAAAGAGGGAATTGGAAAGGGGTATATATCCCCCAAAGATAAACTTAAAATAACCCTTTTTACTCTAAACTTTTAAAATTTGGATTCATCAGGACTTAGTGCTGAGGAAAGACATATGTATCCAAAAAATGTACATAAGCCTAAGGTACTTTGGAAAGATATTCTATCAGGACAATGGAAAGGTCCTGACCCAGTGATTGTCTGGAGTCAGGGTTCTGTTTGTGTGTTTCCACAGGGAGAACAGCAGCCGATTTGGATTCCAGAGAGATTAACTAAGGTCCTGACCCAGTGATTATCTAGAGTCGGGGCTCTGTTTGTGTTTTTCCACAGGGAGAACAGCAGCCGATTTGGATTCCAGAGAGACTAACTAAAGCAATTTCTACAGACCAAAAAGAAGATGATTTGGCTCAAATCCATAACAACTGATATCCAAAACTCCAGTTTGGCTATTCTTACATCTAAGACAGTGATTAACCAGGATGCTTTTTTCAATATCTATTTTATTATTGCATTTTTCCACATCATAAAGTTCTATTTTATTTTTGAGCTCATACAAACCTAGGTTAATGTTTTTCTGATCAGTTTTATTTTTTGACTGTGGAGTTTTTAAACATTACAATGGAGATTTCACCTAGGTAAAGCTACAAGGCCTTTACTATTGTCTTATGTGTTGTATGTATTGTGTGCACACTTCTGTTTTCTGTTGTATATCTATATGTGTGTATGTCCATAGATCATATACGAGGAGCGCTCATGAAAAAATGGATCCGAATTTTTTTTATTCACATGATTTAAATGGTTTAATTTAAATTAGGTAAACAGCTGTTAAGGATTGTTTTTAAAGGAGGTTAACAGATCTGTTTGTTTACTTTCACCTTTCCTTTTCATTATATTTAATAATTCTGTTCAGGATAATGTCTCTTTAGCATCATTGCCAGAATTCCTATCTTCATCCCAGTGCTGGTGAACACAAAGATAAAACCAAACTACAGCTTCTATGATAGCTATCACAGTAAACTGTATAAACTGATGCATCAATGAATATAACTCAATAAGTAATGCTCAATCAAGGACTCAATTTACTTTGGGAGGAAATGGACATATTGATAGACTCCTCCTCTTTGAACTGCTTGCAGAACTTGCCTGGACTATGTATCACTTGTATACATTGTGAACTATCGTTTGGTGCAGCGAATTGTGGTAGTGCTGGCATATCTTTGCTGATGATGTCACCAGTGATGCAATTTTTCCAAAGAAGCCGTCAATTGGCTTGGTGTCATGGCATTTCTGTATCCTCCTCCCTTCTGCTAGTGATGGTCTAAAATTTGGGGGCCAACAGAGGTGAGGCAAAGAACCTCATCCCCCCACTGGCACCAAGGCCAAACTTGGGGGCCAACAGAGGTTAGGCAAGAACCTCACCCCCTGACTGGTGCATAGGACTATCCACAAGTATGGCTGTATGCTGGACCGGTAGTCAGTGACGGGTATGATCCAATTGCAGTGGTATCAACCTAAGACAGGAGGCTGATGCCTAGAGGTCAGTTTTTCCCATGACGGGTAAGAACCATATGATGAATTGGACAACCTACCAGGCACGGTCCTTAAGCCACATTGCTTGTTGTTTAATTAATCAGAAGGGGGGAGATGCTGAGAGCCATTGCCAAGTAGGAATGACGCATGGCATGACCCAGGTCATTTGCAGTGACATTGCATGTAAGGTGACCTTGCTCAAGGACCAGGGCGGATCCGGGTTTGGGGCGGATCTGGGTTTAGGGTGCTCCTTGGGTTTAGGGCGGTTCTAGGTTTAAGGTGTATCCTGATGGCAATAGGGCATATCCTGCTGCCTCCAGGCACCTGCTCCTTGAGTTCCCATTGAGTTCTTGAGGGATTCAGAGAGTATTTGGGATTCAGAGCCCGGTGGAGAGCGTGGATTTTGCCCAGAACCTGTGTGGAGAGTGCCAGTGACAGTTGAGAATAAAGAGTTGCTGTTTGAATCTACAAGGTGTGAGTGGCTCGTGATTTTGTGCCCAGCCAGACTGCAGCAATTAATTTCTTTCTTCTCTGTCCTCTATAACATTTTGCAATTATTTTTATAATGGCACTATGAATAGTTTATTTGTAAAAAAATGTGAGATTATGCTAGTTTCTTAATATATTGTAAAATTCTGATTCATACTGGCTGTATAGCATTTGGTTCCCTGAAGTCAGTTGAGATACAGTTGCTTAGGAAGCTAAAGATTCTTTGTAACACAGGGGGAAAAAAGTCATTTATTTTCTATTCTTGTTCATTGCAGTAGGACTGCTTGGAAGATGGAGATCTATCTTCCTACTCCCAGCATAGTTCTTGGTACATTTAGATGCTGAGTAAATATGTGTCTGATAAATGCATGAGTGATAAGATATTTAAACTGAATAATCTCTCATTCTAATGATCTAATTCTTTGTCCCTTTATTTTATTTTTGAAACTTCTCTTCTCTTTTCTATCTTCATTATTATTTCTACCTAATTTTGTTTTCATTTTATATTACATTTTTTTATTCTCTCAGATTTTTTCTTGCATCTTAAATAAATAAATGCACAGATTTAGAGATTTAGATAACAGTCTCTAACTTGCTCATTTCCCTTTGTATCTCTAATGTTTGCTTAGAGATAAAGAGAAAATTTTACATCACTACTATAAATAAAGATGAACCAAATGTTGTCATAATAGTAAGGGGATGTCAATTAAGTAGAAAACTATCAGTGACCCATTCATGATTTAAACAATTAGGTGGAATATTTGTGATGATGAGACTTGTGATCAAATGCTGTCACCAATTAATTAATAGTGTTGAACCCTTCAAGAAATTAGAAATACCTTTTATTTACCACCTGGATCTAATAAATCCCCTTAAGCTTGTTATATTATTTTGAAAATATACAGAAATAAGAATAAAGAAAGTGAAAGATAACTAAAATTTCAACAGGTACTTGAATATAGCAACACATTTTTATATCAAGAAAATTTTGTACAAACATGGTACAAGAATACTGTCACATATACATTTAACAAAATGTGATAATCCAGTTTTCCTATTAATATGTCTTGGTTAGGTCTCTTATATTTTTGACTAACTGGTTGGGAATATTTTTTTCTTTGTGTTCTTATAAGCATATTGTTCACCTAGGTATTCAAAAATTTTGAGAAAGTTCATCTGGAATCCCACATGAATAATTTTACCCTCATTGTTATTGATTAGAGTATACTCTGACTTGTCAAACATATTTCTCTGGCAGTTTTTTTCTCTTGGTATTTTAGGTAATGAATGAAAACTTCTGAAGTTTCAACTGTATTCAATGAAAGTGAAAATAAA
Organism: Spermophilus citellus; assembly: GCF_964194105.1. Lineage (NCBI taxonomy): Eukaryota > Metazoa > Chordata > Mammalia > Rodentia > Sciuridae > Spermophilus > Spermophilus citellus. Next base: position 167,124,841 of record NC_138182.1, on the reverse strand, counting down.
CTGCAAAGATGGTATCTAGATTTTTTACCTTCTTGAAATAATACAGCTTTTTGGACAATGCATTAAGAAAATTAAGGAAGAACATCATAGCATTTTTCTAGACTATTCATGCTTTATATTTTATTAGTTTAATTTTTTTAATTTACTTTTTACATAATTGGAAGACAGGATTCTATCTTCACATTCCCAGGATAGTTCTTGACATACTGAGATGAGATTAGTGATTAAGTAATCTCTAGGATAATGAATAACAAATATTTCAAGATATGGTTAAAATAAGATCATTAAATAGGCACCCTGAGGGCAAACACTTGGTTGAGGTAAAGTTGTTTTATTTATTTATTTTTGTTTGTTTTTTGTTTTAAGTAAAAATAAAATATTTTTTCAATTAAAAATATAAAATTTTAAATGGGAAAAAAAACACGAACTAACTTAAATGGAGGCTACAAACAAGAATTATAGCACAGGTGACAGGGATATGTTTCTGAATATTCCAAAGAAGAGAATTTTAAAAATGACTTTAAATAGAATGCAATTAAATAGGAGCATAAGGAAAGGAGTTGTATAAAATAAAGGAGGACTAAAAAGACTACATTGGTAGAATAAAGTTCTTATCCTAAAATAAAGGATAAAGAACACATCTAACATTTCAGAAAATTGAGCCAAGGTATTGGATGATAAAGTTTAAAAGAGAAATAAATGTCATATAGGAAAGAAGGTGAAATGCAGAGTACAGTTAATGACAATTCAACTCAAGATATTTCTGAATAAATTCAGAAAACTGCAATGGGGAAAGATTCAACTAACAGTATTTCCTAAAAGAAAAATCTACTATTGATCACAATATACCTAGAACCTAGAAAATGACTGACACATCCTAGTCATTCAATAAATATTGGCTGAATGGGAGAATCAATTAAAGATTCATTAAGAAATATTTAAATGTTGTCAAATGGTAGTACATGGCCTGAGAATATATTGTATTTAGATTACACAATCTTGTTTTTTTTAGAAAAATTGAAGCCAAGACTTAAATTGGATGATTTAGCCCTGAAAAATTAAGCTATTTGGGTATACTTAATCCCCATTTCCAAAAGATAGCTATTTTTGAGGGCCAAAGGATAACTGCTTCCTTCAAGTGGGGGATGTATTTCCTGAAAACCTACTCTACTTGTTTATATTACTTATGTAAGCACTGTAGTTACTGGAGTTTGCAACCCTGGCTTTACAAGAAATAAAAAGAATCAGTAAGCCTAAGATGAAGTGCCTTATAAAATTGCAAGTAAAATATCCAAAGACAAATCCATGATTCTCGACACTTTCTGGTTAACTAATTAAGTACAAAGATTAGGAATAAATTCTTGCAAGCATCTATACTGTAAATATGCATCATTTACCAAAAAGATAAGTAAAATCAATTCAAAATTTTACTAAAAAAAGTACAAGAAATTAACTGATAAAACTACAGAGTGTCAGGAGAAATTATTACAATTAACAAAGCTTATACTTAAGTAACATTTCTGAAAATTTAGATGTTCTATTTCTCCTTCATTCAGTTTTGGCAGGTTGTTTATGCTCAGGAATTTCTCTATTCCTGGGTTTCCTGGTTTCTTAGCATATAATTGTAAATAGGACCTTTTTGTGATCTTTGCATTTCTCTGGTATCACTTGTAAATCTCCATTTTCATTTTTCATCTCTGATTTTATTTGTCTTATCTCTTTTATCCTTTATTAATCTAAAGATTTGTCAATTTTCTTTGTCCTTTCAAAACTTCAACTGTTTAATCGATATTTTTATCTGAGTTTTATTTATTTATACTCTGATCTTTGTTTCTTTCCTTCTATTAATTTTGACTTTTGTTTCTTCTTGCTTTTCTAAGCCATTCAGGTACATTGTTAGGTTTTAGAGATTTTTATATTTTTTGGATGTATGTGTTGATTGCTATAAATTTCCTTCTCAGTTCTGCTTTTCCTGTATCCCACACATTTTGATATGTTCTGTTGTCATTTTATGTTATTATTTATAGAGATTTTTATTTATCTTTTAATTACTTGAGTTACTCATTCATCATTTAGGAGCATCCTGTTCAGTTTCCATGTATTTTTACACTTTAAATTCTTCTTATTTTTATTGATTTTTCATTTTATTTCTTTGTGGTCTGAGAAGGTACACAACAAGATTCCAGGTCTTTTGACTTTATTAAGACTTGATTTGTGGCCTAATGTATGATCAGTCCTGGAGAATGTTTCATTTGCTTTTGAGAAAATGTGTATTCTGCTGCTATTGGATAACATTTTTTTATAAGTATCTGTTGCATTTGCTCTGTGGTATGTTTTAACTCAAGTGTTGGTTATTGTGGTTTTTTTTTTTTTTTTGGTCTGGATGGCCTATCTGTTGAGAAAAATGGGGTGTTGAAGTCTCCAAGTATTATTCTTTTGGAGTCTGTCTTTATCTTTAGAACTAGGAATAAGTTTCTTGATATAAACACCTCAGTTGTCTTGACTTGAGTTTTGTAGTGGTGAGGCATGGGCATCTATGGGTTTATCACAATCTCCAGGTGACTTCTATACAAAGTAGGATATTAGTTATACTAATTAGATAGAGTTATAATGAAGGTAGGCTCTCCCTGCCTCTCCCTGTAATTCTTGCTCCAGCTTTCATGTGCCCTTTTCGGTAGGTACCTTCTTGTGAGTTAGGTTCTAATGATCCTGGCCTCTTAGTGTTTAGTACCCTGTATATCCCTGTCATTCAGTTTGGTTGGACTTGGTGTCTTGCTTCTAAGAAGGATATTGCAAAATTATGGGATGTCACTTCCAATATTAAGTTATAAAGAGACTGTGATTTAGGTTTGAGGCCTGGTCTCCTTCCCTCTCCAGTAAATCTCCCTTTCTTAGGATATACCAATTGCTGTGTCCTGAGGTAGACCTATGCAGAGGTATATGAATATGGGCTTGGAGGTACATGTGCTAAATTCTAACAAAAACTGTGCAAGTAAGTTTGTAATTAGATCTTTTATCTTCAGGTGAGCCTTAGGATGATTGTTGCCCTATTGACAGCTTGACTAAAATCAAATCAGAGACACCCTTGAACTCTGCTGGAATTCCTATTCCACAGAAACTAGGTGAAAATACTTGCTTGTCTCAAACTACTAATATGAGGGAGGAGGGGGTATTACATAAGATATAAGTATTCTCCTTTAAGGCAAAGGACACAGGATTGTCGGCCAGCATGTTTAGAATTCCAACCTTCTTTATCTTATCCTTAGATTGCCATTTCTCTTAATCCCTTCTCTTTATCTTCTTGATTCCCATAGTCTAGTTTTCTTTCTACCTAGGGATCTTTGATTCTCATTTCTTTTTACAATCAGGCTAATTACTAGATTAGGTACTATTACCCTTGAAGTTGAGAGTGAGGTAGGTGGCAAGGGTTTGCTGCAATGTATACCTTATTTATGAACATCATTAACATTCAAAATCAAAATGAATTTGCTACAAGACCCTTGAAAGATGCTAATGTAATAGTATCCTTTCAAGAAATTGGTTGTGCAGGTCTATTGTTCATAGCATTAGAAACTATTTATTTCAGAGTTTCTTGCAAAAAGAAGGCAGAGCTGAGTTCAAAAGAAAGGATGAACTTTTTAAAGATGAAAATATGTAGCCTGAAAAAGATGGATGCAATGCTTCTGTGGGTCTGAAGAAGGGTGTGAAGCACAATAGTTTCTTATAAAATCAGTTTGCCACCTGGCCATTCCATAACATTTTCTGCTATCTTCTAATTTGTTGCAAAATTATCTAATTTGAATTTTAGAAAAAGTAACCACTAGTGTATTTTTCCAGAATATTTAAGAATTTCAGTGTGTAGTCCAACTCCTAAAATAATTGCTTGAGAGGAAATCTATATGATACGGCAATAAGAGGGTGTAGAGAGCCTGGCTCTGTCCTCTAAATTTTCCTTAAACCTGCTGAGCTGTGGAGACTGGGTCGAATGTGCTTTGTTGCGGTTTGAACCTCTGCTGGGAGTACATGATTAAGAGTGCTCTAAAACAACGCTGACAAGGACTCTGGCCAAGAACCTTCCTGTAGTATATGGTAGCTATAGGATGACTTTGCCAGCAAAAGCCAAGTCAACAGATTCCTTCTGTCAAAACTACATTTATTTGACACTGGGGAGAGAAAAAGACCCGAAGATTCCCTGAATTTTGCTATTTACAACTATTTCTGCTGGCACCATGAAGATAGGCTTGCTGCTGGGCTTTCTATTTCAACCTTTTATTCCCTAAGTTAATCATTAGTGTTAACAGGGTGGTGATGAAAGACATGGGGTCTGAAGTCCAAGCCTGTACTTGGACTAGTTCATGATTCTAGTGCCATCACCCGCCATTCTATGCCTTTTCTCAGAAAGCACGGCTCTCAAAATCTCCTTCTCGTCTCTAAATGGGAATCATGAGAGTACCTAACTCCTCAGGGAAAGTGGGTTATAAAGAAAAATATCTGGAAAACACTTAGAAAACTGGCCATTGAGTAGCACTTGAAAAATGTTAGCTATCAATATTTTGGCTGGAGCAATGTCTCATGAAAGTTGAGAATGAAATCTGACTGATCTTTGTGCAAAGTAGTGTTAATCACAAAAAGTATGCATATAATTGTAATTCAGCTTCTTCTTTATCTTTAGTCAAATTAAATTTGTTTTCTAGAGGGAAACCCAGGAAAGGAAATACTTATGCAGTTTTCTTCTATCCAGTTAAAAATTCCCTCTCTGCAATGGTAAATATAGATGTTTTCTTTTACAAATGTCTCATTGAATTATTTATTTTAACAATATGTAAAAATTTCACATTGCCATTATACTTAAAAATTGCTTGAATGGCAGTAGAATGTATAGAATTTTTTTTTCTGTTTCTGAAATTTTGGTTCTGAAAGTTTCTTGAGATATATGATAATAAATAACATCACATTTTGTTTCTGTTCTAGGGTCTGAAATGTACCATTTAGCAGTGAAGGTGAGTTAACACAGAAATGTGGAGTAGAACAGTAGAGTAATGATTAATGACTCCTAATTGGATGACATATGTTTTTCTTATCAACTCAACTGCTTTTCAAAATAGAGCATGCCAGACACAGGAACACACTAAACCCTACAGAAACAAAGTTTGTAAAATGAGCCACCTATATTCACATTCTGTTTAAGGAAACTTTGCTCTACCTTATCTGGTTTCTTGAAGTCTAAAAACAGAGATATTATTAAAACTCCTGGCTCCATAGTGGACATGATCTTAAACTATACATTGGAATTGAATAAAACCACCAGGGTTGTTGTTTGTTTTATGTTCAAGTAACTGAAGATATTAGGAAACCTGTTTGTTGGGGTTAAGTTTATTTGTTTAGGTGGGTTTAAGTCATGAAGAAGCAGTTTTTGGTAGAGATAACTAATGCAGGCTCAAATCTTTGAGAAGATAGAAAGGACATAGGATTTTTCTCTTTTGGAGGTCATTAAATAATACAGAATTTACAGACAAATGAGAATGGCAATTGATGGCCTCTGAATGTTTCCTCCGATCTTAGAATTCTCTTCAGCTGTGTCCCAGAAGCACTGTTTGCTGATGGCTGAACCACTTTATTTTTCTACGCCTCATTTCTCTTCCTGATAAATTTGTGAATGTTCCTCTAACACATCTGGTGGAATGGTTGTTAATGAAACCCACCCCTAAAGATTATTTTAACCTACACTTTTGGTCCAAGAAAGTTATATTACTTGACATAAAACATTTCTAGAACTTTTGCAAACCTCTTTTTTCACAATGTAAAAGAGAAGAATACAAATGTATTAAGAGTTGATCATTATTATTAAGGGTTGACCAAAAAGAAAGGAATATAAATGCTTCAGCATTTTCAAGAAGTTAAATGTAGTTCACAATGAATTCCATTATCTTCTTTTTGTTTGTTTTAAATCAAATTTATTTTTACAATTTTCCAATATGCACCAGGCAACCCTAATTAGGACATTCCATTGCCAGCAATGTTCTTCCTGCCCTGACTTATGCAAATCCTGCTCACTCTTCAAATCACTGTCTCTCATTACACATTCTTTGGCTATTTCAGGTCTCATTGATCGTTCTTTACTCACAAATCCAATAGGATTTATAGTTTGCAGAACACTCTTCTAGATTTAATTACACAAGGTTAGTAGTGCTCACCAGTGTTTCAATTGTCTTATTTTGTCACCAACTATATTGTAACCCCTTACAGGTATAGAATTCAGCATCTCCACTACAACTAGTAAACTGCCCTGCCATGAAAAGTCCCTTAATAAGTGAACTCTTACTATACTGATTTAGTCTTGAGGTTTACAAAGGAATACTCCATGTATCTTTAATGCTCCAACTCTTGTTTAAATATATAGCTTTTAAATCAGCATATATAACCTTTTAGACCTTTGGTTTTATTTTTTATAGGTTGAAAATAGTTTGCATTTTTCAAATAGCAAATCTGGCCTAGGTAATTGGAATTAATTATCCTGAAAGTGAAGTTGGCACTCATTGTTTATTTGTGAAGTCAGTGAAAATGATTAAAATAAAAAACAAAAAATTCACAAGGGAATGCAATTTTCTTCCTTAACAAAAGAATTAAGAAAAAAGTAGTAAGATTTTCTACTTATTTAATATTTTTTATTTGATGTTCCTGGGTTATAAACAGCAAGCAAAGGCATTCATTTACAATTAAAATCTTGGAAAGTACTAACCTGGGTATTTACAACCCACCTTGAAAAGAGAGTTTTTGCATAATAGGATACATGTATTTAAATATCAGCCTTTAAATAAACATGTTTTTCACAAAAGTTGAAAAACATGAATGAGGAAGCAGAGCAAATTCAAGGTAATGTTTTTGGGTTGGGAAAGATCAATGTATCTGCTTTGTTTATCTAAAAAAGAAAAGATCTGAAACAAATATGGTAAAATGATAGAATTCTTTATTTCCAAATTAAGCATATATACACAGAGAGAGAGAGATAGATATCTATTGATTGTTGTATGTGTTTGAAAATTTTATTTAAAGATATTGACCTGCTATTTTTCATTAAGTTCCCTGTTTTGAAAGATAAGGGATATATTTCAACATTGACACTTTGATCATAATCAATTTAAGTATTCTAATATAATTATACACATAATATATACTTGGTTCTGTGATACTAGTAACCTGTCAACTTCTACTCTGAAGAAGCTTATAAAACAGTATAATTAACAAATAAAGTACACATATAAAATGACTCAATGTATATTAGGAATGCTAAGATTGAGAGTAATTTTAAATGTGGAGTTGGGGTGAGGTGGGAATTCCAGAGATGATGTATACAGAACAAAGGCAAATAGAAAAAAAAACCCTCAGGGTGTGAATCATACAATTTAAAGACTGGATACAAGAGTGCAGGCAAGAGAAATTAAGCTGGCATGCTTCTGTAGGATATCAAGGACACAGTTTTTCCCATAGACCAATAGAATTTAAAACTGTGCTATAACTTTTTCTACAGTACTGGAGTTTGAACCCAGGAGTGCTTTGCCACTGAATTACATTTCCATTCCTTTTTAATTTTTTTTTTTCAGAAAAAAGTCTCACTAAGTTGCCAACACTGGACTCAAACTTATGATCTTCCCGCTTCAGCTTCCTGAGTCACTCAGATTACAGACATGTACCACCATGCCCAGCTGAGTCCTCACTCTCAAATCTCAATATGGAATGAAAGGAAATAAGACTTTTTTTCCTAATGTTTTTGTTATATATTATTTGCAAGATGCTGTCTAGATCAGATTGCCACAAGAAAATATCATAGTTCAAGGGACACAAATAAAAAAAAATCTATTTTCTCACTGTTGTGGAGGTTTGTTGTCTGAGGTCAGAGTGCCAGCATGGTTGGATTCTGGTAAGGTCTCTCTTTTGGCTTGCAGATGGCTAACTTCTCACTGTATTTACATGAAGAAAAAACATGTAAACTCTTTGATGTTTCTTCTCACAGGCTCTCTGAACACAACATGAGGGCCCTTCCTCAGGATTTCACCTAACCTAGTCACTTTCCAATGGTCCATATCCATATCCCATCACAGTGAAGGTTAAGGCTTCAACATATGGATTTAGGTGCTTAAACCTTCAGGAAGCAATTGTCAGTAGATTTTAATATATTATTTTCAGTTCTTGCTGTAGAAAAAATGCACAAAATAAGGAAGCAGTATAAATTTTCTAAATTATAAAAGCAATCTGTATATTTTTGAAATGAGCATTGTGCCTTTCCTCTTTCTCCTAATATAGGTAAAATCTGAATAAAAGTCAACACATTGCAGAGGGTCTAATGGAGAAGCTTATACTGACTGCTCTAGTTTAGTGCTGCCTCCCCCCACCCCCAAATTAAAGCAATCTTTACTATATACCACTGCAGCTACTAGACATACCTGGCCATTGGATATTTCAAATATTTTAGCATGATTGAGGAATTGAATTTTTAGTTTTATTTGATTTTCATTAATTTAAATTTAAATAGCCACATACAAGCTGTTTTCGACTAGATTGGACAGCCTGCCTCTTAAGTTTCATGTGTTTCTTTCCGAGTGGTTGAATTTTTAGTTTTCTCCATGTATTATTTTACATATTGAGGACATGTGGAAATTGAGGGGTATATCATTTATAACTATGGGAATTACTAATTATTTTGGTAGCCTAAGAAATTCTTCTTTGAATGCCTACGACTCACTGTATATAAGGTTTTGTAATATTGGTCAACAACAGTTCAACTGCAAATTAGATGTGATTCAAAGTCTATGGATTAATATACTGTGTTTAAAAGGATTGTGGACAAGAGTCTATACAGACTGTACATTCAAGAATGTTTTTTTATGAATAATTTTGGCAGGTTATCAAAAATAATCAAATGATGTGTAGCTAACCAAAAAGATTATAACTAAGAAAGAGGTCTTATTACTAAAATGTTGACCTAAAAAGTAATGTGATGTAAAGCTTCTTAGTTTTTTGATAGCTAGTGGAAAACAATTTAAGATCTTAAACATATTCCTTATTCATTCATAAATACATCTTGAGAATGTTAATGCATTTTCCTATCACCTGACTAAACAGAAAAGCAACACATGATTTCAAATGCTCTGAAATGTCTGAAACTTGAAATTGCACAATAGCTGTAGTGTTTAGCTCTGATTAGTTTCAGAAAGCAGCAAGCAATTTATTATGACAGTAATTTAAAGGAACTCTTTCAACCATTAGTATCCTAGACCTAACATTTAACATATTCCTCCTTGCAACACTTTCAGAATCATGTGTTCTCTTTTCAAATAAAATGCAAACATGAATCTAAGCTATCAAAGAAACAAATGAACCAAATCATGCCAGTGACCCATAAATGAAGCTACTATCCTAACAAATAAACCTACATCATTGAGGGAAAACATGCACATTCAAATGGCAGCAGGAAAACCAAATAGCTACAAACAATATGAGAAAACTAGAGTGGGGAGGATATTTAAGAACATTTAAAAGTAATTTGAGAATTTTTTAAAAGATTAATTGTATAAAATTGAGAATAGGTACAAAGCATTCACTATGCAAAAGCATAATATCTGGAAATATTTTCTAAAAGGGTGGATGGAGTATAAGTCCTGCATTTTCCCATATATCTTTTGAGGATAAGAAATTGGTATCTAGTGGTCCCTTCAAACTCATCATAAAAAACATTTGTAATACATTGTCAAATAAACATTAATAGTTTACAATGTTATTCTTACTTTCAGTTTCACTGTTTTTCTTTACCCAGATTAAGATTATAATGTCCCAGAGAAGTGAAAAAGTAAATTCATGTCAGAATGTGTTTGTGTTTTGTGCATGTACATATATATACAAGCATATATTTGCATGTGTATTATATACATATAATTTTAACAATAAATTTAGGCTTATTTATACTTGAAACATCTGGGTTTTATTGATATAAAAAGTAAAATATAGTTTAAGATTAAACTACTGGAAAATAATCTGCTTTTGTAAAAATTGAATTTTTTGTGCATTATACAATTCATTTGTTTATACTGCATGTTGAACTTAATACTAAAAATAAGTTTAACATTTGTTAAATAAACTTAAAACCTGGAAATAAGGCACAAAATGACTACATGCCCTTTCACTGTCATAAATAAAGCACTGTCCATTGTGAGGACATCAAACTTTCCAAGAGAATGCAACTTATTTCACTTATTATTTACTATTCTATGATTCTGTGAATTTCAAAGTTAACCTTGAGAAAATTGATAGAGATAATATGTATGTTCTTTATTTTTCAGTAGTGATACAGTTGATTTCTGTCTTTATCAAAAGTAACTCCCAAGATTATTATTTTATTAATTGCTTTTTATAAAACTAACCTTTATTTTCCCTCCAGTTATGTTACTTTTTATTTTATACATTTTGATCTTCTTTTCTTATTTTTTCTTTTCTTTTTTTTTTGTTTTGTTTTCTCTCTTTGTTTATTTTATTGGCTCATTGTTGAGGAGATGAACAAAATTTTGGCACATGCTTACTTTGAATTTATATCACCCTTATACTTTTAACATTTTGTTCATAATCACTTATATTTTGTTGGTAAGACTTTTAAAAGCTAGTAGATTTTAGCTAATGGAATACTTGGCAATATGTATCATTTGGAAAAAACATAAGGTTAAGTGATATTTGAGACTGAGGTAAGCTAAAAAAGCACCATCTCTGTGTGAAATAGCTAATGATTCTCACATACCATCTGTTCCTCACAATCAATGCAATGACCATCACAAGTAAGAGGAGGCAAATCTGTAAACTTCCAATTTAGTAGTGTTCTTAAACCATCATTATCATTAAGGCAAAATTCATTAAATTGTCTGTTGTGCTGAGTTGTATATGGACCAATTTAACAACAGAGTTCTTGCCTCTTGGGAACAGACGAATTAAAATAAATACTAGTTGAAAATGCAAGGGCAAACTGACATACAAATAAGTTTATCACCAGGAGCAGATTAAATGCAAAAGATGGATATTTTTGTTTTCCAAATAAAAGAAGACATGCAGCTTTTATTCAGAGTTTAAGACATGCTATAGTTTTTCTGTATAAGCATCTTGTGGCTGGATTAGAATTTTCAACCATACTTTTGGAATTTGATTATAAGATACACTGCAGACATTTTGTGTGTGTGTGTGTGTATGTGATTTTTTTCTTTCCTTTTTACTCTGTCAGTCAGACAGTTGTTATTATTGAGAATCTACTGTTTATTCTGGTGAGCAAAAGTCTTAAAAATTTTAAGAGCTCATTTCTGGATTCAAAGGACTTGCTTATATTCTATGTTCTATTAATCAATCTTGTCTAAATTCTATTTTTCTTTTTCTATGAAACCTGTTTGTAAATCATAGTAAAACTTTGCCTTTGGGATATTTATTTAAGAACCAAGGTTTGGATATCACATGGGGTCATGGATACTGGGGACATTGCCTGGGGACATTGCCTATGGACAAAACTAAGAAATATAGCTACAACAGCTCACTTTGACAATTGCATTTTCAGAGCAGCTTCACAAATTTTTCCTCACCTTCTCATCACTCAGACTTTCCTTACTGACTGCCACAGTGAGGACCTTCTCTAGAATCCATATCAATGTTCTATTTTAATCCTAATGTTGTTGATATAGATCATCTCCCTTTTCCCCTAGGTAATCTGATTAAGGGTTTATCAATTTTATTGATCTCAGGAAACAGACTTCTTCTTCTTTTAGTTGTAGATAGGCAGGATACTTTTATTTTATTTACTTATTTTTTTAATGTGGTGCTGAGGATCCAACCTAGTGCCTTACACATGCTAGGCAAGCACTCTACCACTAGCCACAACCCCAGCCCACAGCCTTACTTCTGAGCAGGTTGTGGCAGGCATAAGTTGGAATAGGAATCTCTGAGGTCAAACTCTAGATGCAAGAACGCTTCTCTTCTCAAATCACATGCACTTGGAGTTCAGGAACTCTCCATCTGCAATTTATGATAAAGGCATTGTTCTTACATATTTTTTTTATTTGTTCTAACTAGTTATACATGACAGAATGCATTTTGACACATCATACATAAATGGAGAGTAACTTATTTTTGTTGTTGCTTTTCCGTTTTTGTTTGGGAGGAATCATTTATAGGTGGATATCTCTTTCACTATCTGAAAATATTCTCTTTCACTATCTGAAAATTCAGATTATACATTTTAACCTGTTAATCCAGTATTGGTTTAAGAATGTTTTAGTGTAGATCAGGTTACATTACATAGCTGGTGGTTATATAATAAATGCTTAAAAAGCACGTGAACTATTTCATTCTTTAAAAAAGCCTCAAGAATTTAGGAAAGATGGATATTTCTGTTAGTACAATAAATGGTATTTATCTCAAAATGGCTGTCACCAGAATATCCATCACCCAAAGCTCAGCATATGCATTAGTATTAGCATATCTCAGTAGTAAGACAGATATATCAGCTATCATTCTTATGATAACATTGTTTTAAAAGTGATACAGAAAGTAATAAACTAGGCAAAAGAAAGCTATAAAAGTTGAGGAAAAACACCTTATTTCAAATACTATTTAAATGTACTTTGAGGATTGATCACTTAAGTACTATGTAAGTTTCTAGTTCAGTAGAGACAAAATAAATATGGGCATTTCATAGACTTGTTTAAAATAGTAATAACCAGTTAGAAATTTATTGAAAAGAAAGATTACAGTCCCTAAAGCAAAACTAAGTTTTATACATTTCAAAAAAGTAAAAATAACAAATATAAAATCAAAACAAATATCTCAAAACCTGAAAATGTACAGCAAAAAAGGAGAAAAGGGGAAAATGAAATACAAATCAAAGTTTAAAACTCAATATTGCATTATTATAAATCCTTCCTAACTAAGTTTGAAATCATTTTAGCAAAACAATTTTTAAAAAATCTATATTGTTTCATGTTTACATAGTTCATCTGGCAGAATAAATATTGTTTTGAGAATAAAAGAGCTCTTAGTGGGAAATACAATAACAAGTTTAAAACATACTAGTTAAAATAGTCTATGATTGAAACAAGAGCCAGTTTAATTGTGTACACATGACAGAATAGTACTGGCCAAGTAAAATATATTACTTATTTTTCTAAATTATTAAATATATTATGAAATTATCAATATTTTTCTATACATAGAATGTTTGGCTAGAAATCAATGTGTATGGTATTAGTTAAATAATTTCTAGCAATCATATTCATTTAAAAAGAACTTTAAGCATATTTTAAATTTCATTTTAACATTTTTGTATTTTCTAGATGTTGTACAATAAAAGAAAATTAACTAAATATTTTAAAATTATTTAGGAAACCTTTTGTTCTTGCCAGATGTTTCCGATTAAAAGAATAAGAGACATTCACAGGATTTATATATGTGTTAATGCAGTTTTTATTTATAATTAGAAAATATAATTATTTGAGAATTTCTCAAAAGTTATTTGCTTATATAACATTAAGTAATACTACGTTTTCAAATAAAATCTCAAAGTTTACTGAAAGACATCGTCAAAATATTGAATTAGAGAGCAGCATAAATCTATAAAATGAGGACTCTTTGTAGCATTTTGAATGTAATTAATATAGCCATTCTGGAGGATAATTTAAACAGCACTTCTGAAATCCACACTACATAAACTTTCAAAATATCAGGAAGTAGGCAAAACAATGTCCATTATAGCATTATTACATTAGTAAAGAAATGGAAACAATTTCCCAACAGAAGGGAAATGAAAGGAATGTGGTTTCGTCACTTGATGAAATCTGAGATAGTAAAGTGAATTTATTATATATAAATGCACAAAATTTATATTAAATAAAAATCAAGTTTCAAGAACGTCTATATAGTATTATATCAGTAGTAATTTTTGAGTATAAATATGGATTCAAAAATTATAAAATACACATGGAAACTATAGTGAACAACTTCAGGATAGAGGACACCAATGGTAGAAAAGGAAAAATGTTAAGGAATGGACCTGTGGCTGCAACTGTACTGTAATTCCAGATTTTAAGTAGAGTCTTATTAAGTTGAAAGTTATTTGTGTACATTAAATACAGTGATTCAACAATTTACCTCTGTCTATGTTGTTTCATTCTAACCTATGTTGAAGACACATGAGCATAAACTAAAATTCTTACTTGCTAATTGGGCACTTAGGAAAATGTGTAATGTAAGGTATATTCATATGGAAGATTAAGGATTATGAAGTAGGCTATTTGATAAAATGAGTAAGGCAGCCCTGCAGTTACCTGGGATGAGACAATCTCTACCATGGATCTGCCAAAAAACTCAGAAACTGACCCTCACCTAAGATTTGCAGTTTAGTTCTGAAATTCAAACCCAATATAAATGTTTTAAAAACTGCTTTTAAATATTTCTGTTGTTATAAATTATAATATTTTAATTGCTTATTATGATACAGAGACAATTATAAATTCATGGACAAAGTGCCTAATGATTAGAGATAGATCTACTTGAACATATCCAGTGATGAAGTAGTTTCACCTCCTAAAAAACAACTTCAGTTGCCCAGTGTTTGAAATCAGGGGTTAGATATTTATAGAAAATCTAAAAATTAAGTTCCCCTTAACTCAAATATTTCTTTATTCTGATGTTTATGAGTATGGGTCCAGATTGAAGGAGATTAAATGCATATGAAGAGTTTGATTTAGTTTAGGTTAAATATAATGGAAGGATTGCTGTCTTTTATCCTAAAAGACAGCAATGTTCCAGCAATATTCCAGTTGTTGAACTGGATGAGCTTTCACAGGTATATTCAATTTGTGATGATACATTGAGCTGATTCTTTATGATTTGTGCACTTTTGGTATATGTTCCTCCCATAAAAAAGGCACTCTGTGGAATTTGAATTTTACAAGTTCAGGGAACAAATTGCAGGTAAAAGTCAAGTCGATGAAGTAGGTCTTCTGTATAATACTGTGGGTGTGAAAATCACCATGACCTTAAAAGACATTAAATCTCATTTTTACTCTCTGAGATTCATAGATTAAAAAGTCCAACATGAAATAAGATAATGAATCTGTAAAGCTTCTCTGGGGGCCTAATGAACTCAAGGAGAGAAAGGACAGTTCCGTTTCTTTTACTAAGATATTAATGCCAATATTTAACAAAGCACAGCATGTTTTTTCTTAGATGATGGTGGCAAGATGCTGGCTTTCCATTATTATTTGGATGCACATTTTCCATATGTTACGCAAACGTCTTTACTTCTTACCTCTGAGTCAACATGGAAAAGGATGGAAATGAAGGCCATATTATGGAAATGAGGGCTATTGTGCTCTGAAATATGGAGATAGAATAGAGCTACAAAAAGTCCAGACAGAAAATTTGAATGTGAACTAATAACTACAATTATCAACTTGATGCCTTTTGTGAAAGGCTTTATGAATTTTCATTTTATCTCCTTTCAGAACCACTTACCTTAAATATAGCTTGTGTTACAGCCAGCCACAATGTAGCACAGCCATTTTTCTGGGGCCCATTCCCAGCATCATTTTAATGGAAGCCAACCAAGAAATGTCTTCCTTTATAATTTACACTGACTGATATCAGAAATCTGCTTCACTTATCCTAGGAGCCATTTGTGCTATGAGTTTATGTAACTCATGGCTTAGCTGAGCTTTCTGAGGACATTTTTTTTTCCCAGAGGAGTATGTTAAACAATGCATGACTATACTACAAAAAAAAAAAAAAAAGGAAAACCCAGAATTTTGAAATAGGAAAAGCTTTTCTCAGTACATCCTAATGTTGAAAAAGACTGATATAAAAACTAAACCACAAAAGTTTAAGATGCTAGTAAAATGAATACCTTTTTAGACAACCAAATATAATATAGAAGTCAAGACAAAGAAAATCCAGGGGAAATTATTAAAATGTAAAGAACCAATAGTATTAGAGAAAAACCCTTCAAAATAAGTTATTGACAAAAATTCTAATAGGGAAATGGGTCAAAGAACTGAAAAATATATGTATGATTGGCCAATTTTTGTGAAAAAGTATGTTCAATCTCATAAATAAATACAATGAAATGTCAGATTTCATTCACCAGGAAGAAACAATTCATAAACTTGTGGAAAACAAAATTTTATTGACAAAAGAATAATTAGACAACTTTTAAAATTAGATTGAAATATTCATATTTTTCTTACCCATCTAAGAAAAATATTGAAGGGGAAATTATACATCTGAGGCACAGATTTGCCTAAAGGAAAGTGGTTATTATAAATAATAATTACATTAAATATAGTGAAGGAAGAAGTGACAACTACCCAAGCACCTTCAGAGTTAATAAATGACCTCTTCACCAAGTTCTATTAGGTTGTGTGCTCTGTATCTGTGTCCTGCTTCTGCTTAATGCACACTGCTTCTGTCCTC
Source organism: Spermophilus citellus (assembly GCF_964194105.1). Lineage (NCBI taxonomy): Eukaryota > Metazoa > Chordata > Mammalia > Rodentia > Sciuridae > Spermophilus > Spermophilus citellus. The sequence continues at coordinate 167,108,353 of NC_138182.1, read as the reverse complement.
TCAACCTTTCTGCCCTAAAGGTCTTTCACCTAATATGCTATAAATTTTCTCAGTCAACCCATCAATTTTAATCTCCTCATCTGTTAAACTCTCCTTCATTTTCATCTTTCACCATTCTCTATCCCATGCACCAGTCTTAGGCACCCATAGTAATTTAGTAATGACTCTTCTTCTCGTTCCATGTTCAGTCTTTCTTCTCTGCTGTATTTCAAGTTCAATGAAAGCCGAGGCCATTCCTACTGTGTCTGACCTTTGTTGTATCCCTAGCACTTAGTATAATGACTAACACCTGTTGGGCACTTAATAAATTCTTGCTGAATTAACTAATGAAATTACTTTGTGCCTATACAATAGGATTCATCCTATTCATCCATTAAAATAATGTCGTCAGTGCAATAAACTATTCATCCCTTATAATGATGTCATAGCATATTTAATGACCTGAGAAAATTGTTTATGATATAGATCTAAAAGCACTTATTCTTTTACTTACCATCCCTACCTCTGAAGTCTCAAGAGCAGTGTCTGCCTTGAGACTGTTAAATCTAAACACCAATGATGTCTTTAGTTACTGTTGCAGTCAGTTATCACAGGAAGCTCAGAACTTGTGGGTATTCTGTTAAGCTCTGTGTTCTAATCTACCTAAGACACTGTGAATATACCTTTCTTTAATATCACTCCCATTTTCTTCCTTTCCTCGTTCAGGATATCTTTCACTGCTCTCTTGAAAAGCCAACTTTGGTTATCAGTATCTGCGAACTCTCTATAACCTCAATGTTCTTTTTCCCTCTTATCTAAATGAAAATCTATCTTTTCTCTGAACTAACTCTCCTACCTGCAGCCCTCTCAAGCTGTGTCTCTTTTTTCGGTCATATGCCTTGTACCTTCGGACCTGAAGAGGAAAACATATACCCTTTGCTGTTTATTACTATTTCCAGATTATCTTCCCTCTTTTTTTTCCCCAAACACCTTCAGTCACAAATCACACCTCACCAGAGTACCCCTTGATCATCTCCCACCCCCTGCATAGCTCCCAATGAGATTGTGGTTTATCTCCTGAGTTCCTCCAGAGCCACCATTTCCCATGGTCATGAGTTATGAAACATAAAACCTGTGACTGCAATTATTCAAAAATCTCAATTTTAAGCACCTGAGTCTCTACCAGATAACTCTGTGAACTCCCCACTTCACATTTTTATAATACTTGGGGAATTATTTGGCCCCACCAAGAAGTACTAGTACAGTCTATCCATGGAATTGTTTCATCAGTTTAAATTCAATTACTCTTCATTATAATTACTTTCTTGCATACAACTCAAATGTCTTACCCATAACCATGTCATTTTATTTGTTGAGCAAGGATCCAATTTTAAATCTGTTACAGCTGGAAAACAAAACTGGTAAACAATGCTTGTGTTGTCTCATTTTAAAGTTATGGTTCCTAATCTAAAATGGGCCTTTATTAGTGGGTAGCAATCTTTCCATGTTTCCTCAGTTTCTCTCTATTTTTCCAGATGATGCTTTCCCTGGTTCTCAGGCACTCCCAATTTTTCCTTACTCTTATTTCATGATTAAATTTCCTTTACAAGGAGAAAACTGGAAAAATAGAAACTTTCTAGAAGTCTTCAATACCGTATCAACCTACCATCCATTATATGTATATTTAACCCTTTCGCCCTAATTGTTTGGCCTCTGTTTGTCTTAGTTGTCTGCGTTCCATGTACCAATCCTTCCACTTGGACAGCAGACACACCCTGTCTCACCTTTTTACTCATTGTTCTTTCTTGCCTCCATTATGCTTTTTTTTCCCCTTTCTCTTTACCAGATCCTTCCTACCAACTTAGGGGAAAAAATGCTACTTTATCTACCACATAAAAGTTCAAGCATCCCTCTGTTGATTCCCACTCCCTTCAGCTATACTAGCCCATTTCTCTGCTTTGACTTTAAGCCAGTTCCAAAACAAGTGTGTTTCGTGGCTCCCGTTTTTATTGCCATCATCACTTGATCCTATTTTCATGAAGCTTTTGCCACATTACCCCATAGACCTAGTCTTATAAAGTCATGAAGGGCAGTTATCTGTATCATATCGTTCAAACCTGTGTATCTTTGAGAATGAACGCTTCTTACCCTGTGACTTGAACATAAAGCAGTACTGTCTCAGGAAACTTGGGCATTTGGTTCCTCTCTCATTGATCATCAGGTTACCATATTCAGTCAGCCAGCATGGGAAACAGTTCACTAGTACTTTCTACTTGAAGTGATCTTACTTGTTCTCTTAGCTTGTAGATCTCCATGCTCCTTGATTTCTACCCTATCACATTTATTGATCCCATTCAGTCTCCCTGGCAGGTTTTCCTCATCTGTGTAATCTGTGTAAACTTTGAGGTTTCATAGTTCTCAGTCATTAATCTTCATTTACTCTCTTTCTTCTCAACTATACTTACCCCTTTGGTTATCAGTTAATTATGGTCACTTTTACATCTTTACTCCACTGACCTGCTAACTTGCCTTTCTAGTTGTCCAGTCAACATCTACAATAGGATGTATAAAACTTGACATCAATAGTAACTTTTTTCTCTCAAGATCTTGATATCATTCTTGATGACAAATTTTTCTTATATTATCCCTGAGCGCATTCCTACTATCTCTACTGCTACCTGAGATAAGTCCTTACCTGGATTATTGCAAAAGCATGCTTACTGATTGCTTTGCTCTTCCCTGGTTCCCTCTTTACACCCTTCACATACACAATTTATTCTCAACAGAGGTTACAAGATAATCACTGATCACTATATATCAAAGCATGCCACTTCTCTGCTCAAAATACTGTAATGACAAACCATCTCACTCAGGTGTAAAAGTCCAAGTCCTTTTGTGGTTTATAAAACCCTACATTATCACTTCCCTACCCTATTTTCTACTCACTTCTTCCTTACTCATTCTTCTCTTGCCACCTGGGCTTTCTTGCTCTTCCTAAATGTACATTGTATGGACTTGTATTCTTGGAATCCTCTTCCCCAAATTTCCAACTGATTGGCTCCCTTATCTTCTTTAGGTCTTCATAAGTATCTCCTTGATAGTGAGGCTTCCTTGACCTATTTTGAGTTGCAATCCTTCCAATCCATCCTACCATCTATTAGCTGTTTCCCTACACTGTCTTAGAGTTTCTTTAACACCTATAACCATCTGATTCTCTATTATCAACATCCTTTACACACATGCACATACACAAAAACACCATCTTGTGTCTCTCCCTATTGGAATATAAGCCACAAGAGGATAGAGATTGTTAACTGAGTTTTACTCCTATTTTTGTTTTTCTTAAAGAATAATTCTTGAAACATAGTAGATAGGCAATAAAACTGTGTTGATTGAATGCATGGATGGAGAATCTTATCCAACAGAGTGGATTAAATGTAGTAATAACAATGGCAACCATTAGTGCTACTGATGCTTTTTGAATTTGATATTTTATCTCATATGCATAGAGAGTCATCAATAGTATGCATGAAAAATGTAAATGAAAGTTATCTTTGAGTCCTGAGATTTTAGGGGGTTTTGTTAGTTTTTATATTTTTCTGCTTATCTCCCTTTTATAAATGTTCTAAAGTAAGTCCATCTTATCCTTATAATAAGAAAGATGAATATTTTAAGCAACACATATTTTGCTTCTACAAATTAGACTACTATTACCTAATTTATTATAGAGAACAGAATCTTCTCTTTTACTTTTTATCCTCCTGCTGTGATAAAATTCAATTTGTCAGGAATTTCTTTTTCTTTTTCTTTTTCAACTGACAAGTTATTCTAGTATGTGTGTTTGGGTGTGTGTTCAAGTATTTAAGACTGACTGCAGTCACATTTTAGAAAGATTTATAATGAAACAGACTATTTTTCAGATAAATTTTAGCTCTATTTTAGAAGCTGACATAACTTAACTATTGTTAAGGTTATGCCTGTTTTTTTGGGCAAGCACATTTTGTCACGAAACACAATTTAAACAAATATTAATACAGCTTCTTCCATATCATTATGGTAAACTCTTTGTGGATTTTAGATACATAAGCTGTGACTACAAAATAGAGAATTTATTATGCACATGTTGTTTATAGACTATTTTTCACCAAATTATGAACAATGTAGGATTTGCTAGAATTGAGAAACCAGAAATAAAATTAAGGTATTACACTTTTTGTGCTACCATCAATTCCCATCATTGTCTGCCATTTTGAAATGCAAATTATACTACAAGTACATCACAGCATGTCATAGAAATATGAAATACAAACTTTGATGATATGATTTCCTAGTTTGCCTGGCAGATATCAAATAGGTAATCTGTTGATGACTAATGACATATGCAGCAAGAAAGCTCCTTATCATGATCAGATCCTCCTTTTTTCTAACTTATTCTTTGTATCTTCCTTCTGAGCCCAAAGATTTTGTATCTAAGATAAATCTGATTTTACCACTTTATCAGAGGTATAGCCATGAAAATGAAGATAAATGATCATCCCTTCCTTCTGTCCAAACTCCCAGAAGAAATTAATATTATATGCTACCTCTGGTAGAGTTACTATATACATCATTGCATATTGATTGATTGAAAAAGTGATCTGATCTATAGAGTGATTAAGAAAGGTTAGTGATTTTTGTCATTATTTTGCTGAAATTATCCTAGCTAATGCTGATTGCTGGCTTTAGTGGTGGCAGCAACAGAGTTGGAAAGGAGGTGGGCCATGTTGCCAATCTTGATGAGGTTGTGCTGACCATATTGCAAAGTCTGCAAAGTGCTCTTACTTACTGTGATGCTTTGAAACTGAATGAGTGGAACCTTAGTAAATATTCTCCCCTAACTTTTCTTATCACCTTTCAAAAATCCTTAAAAATTAATCTTTTAATTACATTTTTGACATATTACTAATATGATTATATATTCCCTGTCTCTTCCTGCCTATTCTAATCAATGACAGTATACCCTTGGCAAACTGCTTCTAATAGGTTTTAAACCAGTTGATAATAATTTCTTGTTATTTAGTCTTGATAAAAATTCCTTAGATGACCATCCATTGAACCTGGAAGTCAAATTCTCTTAACTACTTTTCAAATAAAGTTATCAACTTTTATGCCCAGTGATGGAGAAAATCAGAAATTTCTTCCATGATTCCAAGCAGAGAAATACACCATGATAAATTGACTTTGTTATTTTCCACAAAAAGTAATGCATTCTACCTTGGTAGATGTTTCTCATTCTTAAAACCTTTTCTTTCCATGCCAAAATCTTTGTACAGTTTCCTGTCTGGCTGCCTGAGGTTGGAGCTGAGAAATCATCTACGACTAAGGAAGGATGGTCAGGAGAGAATTCCTGCCTCAGCAATTCAAACTTTATTTCCCTCTCTTCTTGTTGCCTACACAATCTGTAAAAATTCCCTTTCTTGATTTGTGCTTTCTGTTCTCATCCTTAGAGAGAGGTACTGTATTGCTCTTACTTGACTGATCTGTGGGTTCTGCAATGATAGAGTCCTAGTTTATGAGTCAATACATCAGTAAAACTAAGACTGTGGTATTTTATCCATAGCTGGGCTCAGAATGCTCGAGTAGGAGATCAGTGAGTATGTGTGTGTGATTCACTGATAGTCAAGGAAGCCTCTGTTGTATGGGGGAAACTTTGGGCCCGAAAGCTCAATAACTTTAAAAATCTCAAAAGGAGAGGGACCAATACTAGAAGGGCACCTCTCTTCCTAATAGGAAACACCATAGTTAGATTCACTCAAACTGTGGTGACAAAATATCATCTAAAATCTTATTTTGCTTACATGTGGAAATAAAATTTGTAAGCTAAAATTTTACCTCATTCTTTTTTGTCACCAACTGACTTTTGTTCTTACAAAACTAGTGGGTGACCTGATGGTGGGCAACAATTATGGAGGCTGCTGTGGAAAATCATCAGCATTCGTTAGATTTTGTTGGCTACAGAATGTATTCTGCTTGCTCTCTGGACCATAGCTGTGCTATTCTTCTCCCTTGCCATAGATAATGGAAATATATGTGAATTATCTTTTTTTTTTAAATCCATTGATCCAAATATAAAATTTTATTTTTTAGTTTCTTTCTTTTTGATCTCATTTTAATTCACTTTTGCAATCAGGATCTTGCATAGATACCAAGCTTGTTTTAGGAAAGAGACATTTCACACCTAATAATTCACAAATAATGGATAGCTCTAATCTTGGCTTTCAGTTTATATGAAATATTTGCTAGCTATATTTATTCAGAACCCCTGTTGTCTAACTCTTAAGAGAAAAAGCATAGGAAAGCATCTCTCCACAGGCCTTTACAAGGCCCAGGCCTACTTACCAAGTCAGTTCTAACTTATATAAGGACTAAATAAATAAATAACCATTCCAGATCAGCCTTTCTGTTTTCAGCACTAACATAGTCCTTAAAGAGTGCAAAAACTGAAAAGGATCAAACAAAACCCTTCAGTCTCCGAAACCTTCAGTAATGTAATATTCATGATAAGAAATGATCCAATCTATTCTCTGAAATGCAGTCACAATTTGAAAGATAAAGCAAAAATAAAATCTCGCGCTCAACTATTCTTAGGCTATTTTAAAATAGGCTCATAGACTTGAGTTTTGCTTATAATATGACTATAAGAATTGAAGATAATTGAATTTGGAAAGTGTCAGGCACTATTTATAAGCAAAACCAAATGCTGTGAGCTTTTCAAGCTCAAATCTGGTTTAAGCTTGAATAAACTCAATTTACAAATTCAGACTTTCTTCTTGCTGAATAAAATGCATACGGAAGGAAATAAACTTTCATTAACAACTAATTTGGAGTTTATATCCATGCATTCTATCTCATTTTATCAAAATTATTATAATACTTTGTGACCCTGAAGTAAAAGTTTGAAGGTGAGGGATGGAAGTAAAAGCAAACAAATAGGTCAGTGTTTCTCCCTTCAGTTAAAGAAATTGTCTAGAAATGTTAATTGTTGAATAATATACTTTGATACATTCCTCTTGAGAACTACTATAGGATGAGACTGCTAAAAATACTATTGCCAACTGGTTGCTATCTATCCAAATTGTAACTAGAAGGTTTCACTATCAGGGATTAAATTTTTGTTTTAATATTTAATAACTACTTTAGTATTTAAAGTGGTTTTATTTCTGATCCTGGTGATTTGCCATGATAAAACAGGTAGCCAAAATCCTGGACCTGTGGCTCCATGAGCAAGGATTTAGTAATATTGCCAAATATGAAGATGGAGCATGGGCAGATGACAGGATTAAGGGGAACCTGTAGCCTGGCAGTATGAAGTAGGTGACAGGTTTAAAGTCATTGATGAGTAGGTGACAGGTTTAAAGTCATTGATGCAATAACAGGACACAGTGATGAAAGAGATCATCAGAAGTACTGAGGCGACTTGCTCCTCTGATGACAATGCACAAAGGAAATTTACTGTGTCGGTGAGTCTAGTTACACTGCTTCTATAAACTTTGTGAGTACCCTTCACGTAATTATCAGCTAGGATTGTTTTGTTTTATGAAAGCCTTGCTGCCTCAGTGCTGTAGGAATAGGAAAATTGAACGACGGTCTTTTATCAGAAGTCAGGAACATCACACATATCCCTAGAAGAGCAAGAAGTGATAAGAATGTTATGTGAGAGCACTTGCTTTTTATTTGCTGTAGTAAGATTTCACAGGTTCAGTTTACTTGGTCTTATTTACTCACCTTTTTTCAAAGTCATCTTGTCTTGTTAATGATTTTGATTCTCTAATATGTGTCCCATTCCCTCTCCTTTTCTCTATATTCAGGTCTTTGGTATAATTGGAAAGAGGAGTTAGTGACTCTTCCCTTTCTGGGCTCCTCTCTGGTATTATTCCCCATTTGTGTTAATGTCAGTTCACTACGGAACTGGGATCTGTTTTGATCTCTAACTCAGATCTACTGGGGCAAGGTCTTTTCAAAGTTGCCTGATGTACAACACCTGCATTGACCTATAATACCATTCTAATTTAGGCATATACTTGGAGTAAACTTCCCAGGCAACCCTTAATTAATTGGGACCATAGGATCAGGTTCATTAACACTTGCATTAAATCTCTCAGGGAGACAATTTGAACATGTTTTCTGCATAGTTTCTTAATGAGTAAAAGGAAGCATCAATTTCCAGTTTCTGATAGCAGTGATCAACTAGGTGCACCTTTGGGTCATTTTTCCCTTTTTATCAATGACACAATAACAAACTTTCCACCCTATTCCTTGGAATAAGGTTGTACAGTGAAGTTACCTACATGCAGAACTTTGTCTCGGGTTCTGTTTCCTGGGGGAATGCAGGTGAAGATGTCTTCATCTAGTGCTCTCTGGTCTAAGCTTTCCTCCCAATGTTACATAGGCCAGGCACTGTGGCACATGTTGATAATCCCAGCGGCTAGGGAGGCTGAGATAGGAGGATCGTGACTTTGAATCCAGCCTCAAAAAAGAAAAGGCACTAAGCAACTCAGTGAGACCCTGACATAGATGGCTTTTCAACTTTTGAGGCAATGTCTACATTTTCCCATAATCTCCTAAGGAAGGCCCAGTGTTAACTGATGGGAAACTTTAATTGCATCTGATCAAGTACAATCCTCCTTGCCTCCCCTCTCTTTTCCACCTTATTTTCTCCCTTCTTCCTTTTTTTTGTCTTCCTTCTAAGACTTTATTGGAGAAGAGATAAATGTTTGCACAAAATAAATGAAAATGTATCTAAAAATACATCATTTTATATCAGAATTAATGAATCAAAACAACATGATTTGTGGGCAGAATTTATTGTTATATAGATTAAAAATTTTGAGGTTTCTAGCTGGATATATATGTGAATTTATAAATTAATTTGAGTTAAAAAAGAGTATCATTCCCACTCTAACAATTATTCCCTTTTATTCTTATTATAAATTATTATATAAAATAATAAAAAATTTCAAATATTTAGAAAAATTAGGTTTTTCACTGCTGTGACAAAAAGACCTGAAAAGAACAATTTTAAGGAGGAAAAGTTTATTGAGGGGTTCACATTTTCAAATGTCTCCGTCCATAGGCAGCTTGCTCCCTTCCTTAGTGCTCCAGGTGAGTATAAACATCATAGCAGAAGAGTTTGGTGGAGGCAAGCAGCTCCCACGATGATCAGAAAACAGAAAAAAAGATTTTATTTGCTAAATACCAAATATATACCCCAAGGGCATGCCCTCAGGGACCCATCTCCACCGGTCACTCCCTATTGACCTTCAGTTACCACTCAGTTAATCCCATCAGAGAATTAATTCGCTGGATGGGTTAAGACTCTGATAACCCAGTCATTTTCCTCTAAACCTTCTTGCATTGTCTCACATATGAGCTTCTGGGGGACACCTCATATCTAAACCATAAAAGTTAGGTTTAACAATTTATGTCTTAATTATTTAATTGTATTCATGGGAAGAATCTTACACCTATTAGTGTGTAGATTACCACGTAAGGCATTTGTTATACTATTTATCATATTCTACTGAAAAACCCATCCAATTTTATATTCTCACAAGCATTTGTCATCTAATTTAATCTGTTTTTCTATCACAATTTCCCTTCTTAGAAAATTCCCATTTACTTGTCTTTTAACTATTAAGCTTATCTTTGAAACTTTTGCCCTAATTCTTTATATTTCTGTAGTATAATAGTATATTTTTTTTTTCTTTACAGATATTCAGTTTAAAAAGATCCTAGTTGTATGGATTTAATATATGGGTATTAAACCTAAAACCACTCACTTCCCCTTTCTGAGCATCATCTTGTGACAACATTGTAGACATTTTCTTCTTAGTTTTCACTTGCTAATATTAATATGTAACTCGCTTTTTACTTGAAAGCAACAGATACTTATTTTAATAAAAAATCATCAATTTTATGATATTCAATGAGGGAGTAAAGAAAATGGAATTTTTTAAAAAAATTCTTGGATATAGGTCTTTCTAGTAAGTCAAAATTAAGAAAATTCTCTCAGTGGAGAATCAGATATGTTCCAATGGAATGAAGACATATCATTGAAGAATTCCAACCTTAGTGGTTATCAAAGTCTACACTGGACTAAAAGACATAATTGTGGTATAGTAGTGATACCAAATAGTAAAATTAGACAATAAGCAAGATGTGTCCCTTTAATGTGTGTGTGTGTGTGTGTGTGTGTGTGTGTGTGTATTTATGTGTATATATATATTTGGAGGGGGGGATCCTAGGGATTAAACCCAGGCACTTTACACTGAACCACATCCTCAGCTGTTTTATTTGTGATTTTGAGACAGGGCCTCACTAAGTTGCTCAGAGCTTCATTAAGTTGCTCAGAGCTTCCCTAAATTGCTGAGTCTAGTCATGAACTTTCTATTCTCCTGTCTCAGCCTCCTGAGCCTCTGGGATTACAGGTGTGTGCCACCATGCCTGGTGGTTATTTAATATAATTTAATTGGTCAGCTTAACTTTATATTACTTCCAATGAAATCAGTTTTTTTAAAAAATACAAATTTGTGTGTAGTTCCCTCATCCTTTCCTTGGACTGCTTGTGGAAAAGTATGAATAGGGAAAAAAATAAAATTGAAGTAGAATAAATATAACATAATCTTTCCTCAATACTAGTGAAAGTGCAATTCTCTCTCAGGCTTTAGATGTCTGTAATTTTTCCTTTGTAAATTGCAGGAAGGAAGCAAGGGACAAAAGGGTTATTGTTAGAGCAAAAGTTACAGTGAATCATAAAAGAGCAGAAATGAGTGATGAAGGAAATCATATCTCAAATATCATCTAGTCTATTTGCTTGGAAAACCAAAATTATTTTCTTAAAATATATTACTTGGTATTCCATTGAACATATTTTATTTAACTGTTTAACATTTGATTTTATATAAAGCAAGTTATAGACTCAACCTAACATTTTTCTTTTTTGCTACATTTGTGTATTGAGTTGAATCTGAAACATTTATAAGCACTTTAACTGAGATATTAACAGCTATATTTGACACTTTCATTCCTCGTTCATAACTTTATTCAGCCCTAACCCAGAGTTCTTCTGACAATGAGTTTCAAAAGATGTTCTACTTGACATATTCATAAATATTTTTAGGTATCTAATGTAAGGAAGATATTTAATCAGAAGAACCAAGTAGAATATTAAATGTGTCACTATATTTATGGATTAGAGATAAAACCAAATTAATCAAATCAAAATAAAATATGATTTTTAATGATTTGAGAAATTTAAATTATTCTAAAAAATTTAGGTAAGTACACAGTAGTTTGGAAACTTATTCTTGTGACATTATGTAACAAATTTGCTGTTCAGTTATATATAATTATATTTTATTCATTCATTCATTACTAATTTATTTCACAAATATTTATTATACTAGATAGTGTATGTTTTACTAGCTGTGTACATTTACTACCTATGTATGTTTAAATGGTATTTAATGTTGCTGTGCTCCAGTTTCCTCTTCTATAAAATTGTAAAATCTTCTTGGAATTGTGGAAAAGAATTAAAGGACACAGTACATGTTCCAAAGCTGACAACTATTTCAACACTTGGTAAATGAGATTTAGATATCATTATCTCTACTACCTTCTTCATCTTCCTCATCATTCTATCCTGAAAATAGCAGGACAGAAAATTAAATGTCAGGAATGACATTCTTCAATAAGTGTGATAATATTTCTTAGTAAAATCTAATTAGTAGTCCATTCCAAGTGTCCTGTACATCCAACTTAGTGTGTCTTTGAAAACTAGGTGTATATTGAGTAAAGAGTTTGAATGTGTTTGTGTATGCACAGACATGAATGCCAAGATGTGTTTTGAGAGGATTTGGAATTTCCTGCTAATAAATAAAGCTCTGGGGAATCTGTTATTGAAGATGGTTTAGTGGCTAACCATGCATTTCTAACAGCCTTAAGAATATTGGATTTATGGCATAAAGAGGACTTGCACATCAGATTGACATATTTAGTGAACTTAGAAAATCTGACCAACAATTTAAGTGATAGATGAGAAGAATTTTAAAAATATTTTCCTGCTTCTTAAATTTAACAAGAAATTGTACAATATATGTGATTTGATTATGTGTCTTTGTTCAATATATACATGTGATTAATAGTATGCAAATATGCATATTCAATATATTTTAAAAAATAATTTTAAAAAATATGTTAAAGCATAATGATAAATGACCTATAAACTTTTATTGAAATGAGAAGTAGAAGATATTTTACTAGTATTTTGCCTTACAGACAGTATTTTATTCCATTAATAATGAACAATCTTATTTAGTGCATCAATGATCTTTGCCATAGATTTTTAACCTGATCAGATATGGAAATAGACACATCCTGGTGTTAGCATGTTTACTCTGAAAAGTAATTTGAAGTTTTCACTTTGAGAAAATTTTAAAGACCTGGGGGCATTTGATGATCAGTGACTGCCAGATTTATAACACAAATTCTTCTTCTTCTTTTCCTACTACTGTTATTGACCTTTACATTCAAGTTTCATTCAAGTAAATATATAATTTTTAATTCTCACAAGATAGCCTAAGATCCCATCTTCTGACCTGGTTTCTACCTGACATCTGCTCTTTTTCTCAAGGATGAGATTTTTACTTCCAGAATTGCTACCTAGGCTTAAAAAGAACATCAGTATAGTCTTGTTTATCTTACTGACATAAGGATCTAGAGAAGCCTGTGAAAATAGCTGGATGGCTGAGGGTGTTTACAAATGAAAGTAGAAATGAATTGGTGAAATAGGTGAAATCTTTAAATTGTTTTTGACAATTACTCCTTAAAATACTCAGGAGAGTAGCTTTAGATTTTAGTGATACCAAGATATGAGTCTGCTTCTGTCCAGTGGTCCTCAAACTAAAGATATTATGTAAGAACCCAACATAATTGAATGCTACAACCATACTTTATATTTTTTCTTGAATACTATGCAGTCCAGTTACACTTCATATCTTTAAATTAGTTTCAGCATTGTCAGTCATTAACTTTTTAGAGCATGTCTAAAAGAGAGAAGAAAACATAATTATACCCTAAAGGGATCCCTATCTATAACATCCTCCCAGAATGCAATTCAAATACTTTACAGACTTAATATCCATTGGGACTTTGTTGTAAAGTGGTAACTAAATGTGTAAATGTGTGTGTGCATGTAGATACAATAGGGTTTGAAAGAAAGATTAAATAAAAGTAAAAATAAAGACAATTAGGATATAGAAAATGTGTGCAAATAAATTGTAGTATATGATTATATATTTTTCTTTTTGTTTCAAGTATTTTTAAGGCATATGAAATAACTACATTCAAGATTTTCCTCCTAGAACAGTATGATTTTAAAAACATAGAGATTATGTAATTATGTAAGTTTTTCATTCTAAATGATCCCAGAAGTTCAGGAAGCTGAAGTGGCCTCCCTTCTCAAAGCCAGCCTCAGCAACTTCGTGAGGCCCTGTCTCAAAATTAAAAAAAAATCAAAAGGACTAGGGATGTGGTTCAGTGGTTAAGTACCCTGGGTTCAATCCCTGGTACCAAAAAAGAAATTTTTTTTGAAAGTTTAACACTGCTGTTTTTGTAAACATTTTGTTAATATATAATTAGAAAAAGGCAAAAATCATAAATATATAATACAAAGATTTGTGCACAGTAAGCAAAATCATCTATGAAATGGATCCCACAAGTTCCTCCCATGCCCCATCCTGGTGTGTGCTCCACACCCCACAAGTGTGCTGAACCACTGTTAACTGCTATCCTGACTTTCAGCATTGCGGATTATTTCTATTAATATTCAGAGTTCACATAAATTGAAGAATGTATCTTACTCTTATTTTTCCTGACTTCTATTTTTTTAGCAATATGTTGTATGAAGCATTCAGTCTGTTGCTTGAAGCAATAATTTTTTCATTCACTTTGCTTTTTTGAAAAATATTCTACTATATATATGAACATATAACAGATTACTTACTTATTTTATTGATAAGAGACTTTGGTTGTCTCCAGGATTTTTGCAATTACTAATGCATTTACTAATGTTGTTAATTTTGCATATCTCTTGATGAACATGTGCATGAAATTTTATTGATTATACTCCAAGATTGAGATTGCTCTGTCATGTGACAAACATGTGATGCCTCATTTCTGAAAAATGTGTACCATATATACAGATTTCTCAGAAGGGGAAGCCATTTTTAGAATGGAAAAAGATACAGGGTTTTATATTATTATAAAGCATCTTAATAATATAACTTAAGTTAAAATAGCAACTCCAATGTGAATTTCCATATGAAAAAGATTTTGCCAATGGCTAAGCTATCAATTTCCTCAGAAAGTGAATTAACTTTTTTTTATTGTAATAGCAACTATGTTGTAAATTCAGTATCTATTTTCTTCTAAGAAAGATTGACAGATGATCCTGGAATTTAATGCCATTCCTGGTAAATAGTGCATATTGATAAAAAGTATATGCTTTACCAAAAAATATACACAAATAACAAATAAGCAAGTAAACAGGTATACAACATTACATATAATTAGGAAACTAAAATTTAGACAATAATGAGATACCACCTTGCATTTACTAAAATGAGTGAATTCACAAATAGTTGAACAGTGGTTTTCAGAGTATTGTAGGTGTATGATATGCTAATAATGGACTCATGTCATTAACAACACCCTGAAAGAACCCAAAGTAAAAGTATAAACTTTAGTTAACACTAACATGTCAATATGGATTAATCATCCTTTACAAATGTACCACATTAATAGAACATGTAAATAATGGGGGTTAAAAGAGAAAGTATGTTGAGAACTGTTTATATATTCCAATCAGTTTTTCTATAAACCTAAAATTGCTATAAAAATAAAGGTTTATTACATTAAATGTATTTGTTCTTAGTGAAAGCCTGAGCATATTTTGTTCAATTCCTAATGTTATCCATTCGATGGAGTATCAAAGCACTGAGAAAGAAGGAAGTAGAAATGATTTTCCAGATGTTGTTCACAGAAATTTATTTGCCAGCTATCTCAATAATCCACTTTTAATTAAAGAAAAGTTGAGTTACTTCATATATACACACACACACATATATATATACACACACACACACATGTATACATATGCATATACATATATACATACAGGCACATGAATATATACATATATGCATCTACATATGCATAAAATCACCAGTAAAACTTCTGGGGACAGTATTATTACAGAGTTCAAAGGATTAAATTCTTCTGATGTTTGAATGAATAACAATTACTTTACAGAAATTAATCTCTTTAAAGCGCATTTATATAGAAAATATATCCTAATAAGATGTCAAGCCCCAGAGAATATAATAAATTGTTATTCTCACTGCACTTTAGTGTTTTTTTACACTTTACTTTCTACTTAGAAAACTTGTCAGAATCTTCCTCATATTTTAAAGAAATCATATTTTAAAAATTAAACTTCAAAGTCTTTGATGATATCCAAAAGTACATCCTGTTTGATACTTTCTACCTGATATATATGACCATAAGTATATATTTGAATAAAAAAACAGAATTAACTAATCAATAAATGGAGAAAGAACATCTTCATAACAAACCAATTTTTTTAAATGTACTGGATTTATATTTTTCCTTACATTCTGAATGAAGTAATAATATCTATAGCATCCTATTGATCTATTTATCACAAATACAGTGGTCTTTAAAATATGTAATCTCAGAAAATGAGCATTCATTAGTGAAAATAAATCAAGTAAAGTGAGTTTATGGAAGTGTGGATGATGAGCTTTTGGAAATGGAAAGAAAAAATAGGAAATCTTGTATAATGGGGAGCTTAGAAATGGGGCTACTGAAGCAGAATTGCAAGGTCTAAAGATGACTGTTATAGGAGGAACAGATAAGAACATGTAAGTGGCTGCTGGCAGTAATGCCATAGAGATGGCAAAATGCATGCTGGGACAAGGGTGAGAATTGGGGAGAGAGATCCTAGAACAGGTAATGGCATGAATCTCTGTGTGAGTAACAGCACTGAGCTCAGATGTAAGCATGAGCAATGCATGCAGAGTAACAGATATATCTATCTGGTTTTATAGGAAGGTGAGTTAGAGGAAGTAATAGAAACACTCAAATCTTTTCTAATTTTATCTTTTTCTTAGAAAAATGTGAAGCTTGATCAGCAATTTGAGTGGTGCTCCTGTTGGAAATTTGCAAAGATTGGAGAGGTCATAAAGTCTAAATTAGACATGAGAAAGTACATTGATAAAATATACCAAGAAATGTATCTTAATGTGCATGTTACTATATTTACACATTCTAATGATAACATTAGATTCCTATTTTTAAATTTTTTTTCCTCTTTTTTAAATTCTGAGAAATAACACTTTTAAGTTATTAACATTGAGAGATTGAGGATACAAACAAAAAACGCCAAACCACCTGACAACCTCTGACCCACAGCTTCTGCGGACATCCACCCAAGAAGCCAAAACAACTATCTCTGCAGAAAGGTCAAGGTTTGGTCAATGACTGTGAGCATCCCTATATGTTGCTCCTACCTCCAGCTTAAAACCAAGGGGAGAAGGTCACATATAAAGCAATTATAGTACTCTACTCTAGTTCATCTCGCCTTCCCTAAGCCAACACCATCCAGGGCTTTGGAATAGACACACAAAGGCTCAATTCTCTGTTTTTCCATATATTAGTTTAATTATTTCGATAAAGTTATTTAACTTATAAATGTTATCGATTTATCACCAGTAAAATGGAGTAATAATGGCTATCTCCGAGGACATGTTGAGAAGAAGAATATAAAGTATATATTAGCAGATTTACAAAAAAATACTACTTACTTGTTTTAGTGCTCCCCACCCGCACAGTTATATTGACATTGTGTTTATGTATAAATAGTATATATTGCCAAAAAATAACAGGCTTTTTTTTTGGAAGCCCTATTTTCTGTTCCAGTAATCTAAAAACCATTGTCACTGGAGAAAATCTGATAAGTAAGAAAGATAGTGTGTGTGTCTCTGAGCCACAGGTACTCGATTTGTTGTGCTGATATATATGCTGGAAATTTTTAAATATTTGCTTTTAAAGGAGATAAATTTCTCTCCCTATCACTATGTTCAGGATGAAGTATCTTACCATATTTATTTGATATCTTTACAATGCTTTACCCAAGGTTGATGTCAATATATTTTGAATAGAAATATGTATAGAGGGATGAATAAGTCAGCCCCAAACCCATCCTCTACAGAATCTCAGGGCAAATTTCCAAACTCCCCTCACATTTTGATAAACAGTACTGTTTAACTCAATGCAACAAGATTATTACCAGTAGGTCTAATTCTAGGCTTGAATGGTGGCTAGGAAGAGATTTAGATAAGTAACTAATTATTAGAAACAAAGTTGGTACATTAGCTTTACCTAACTTTTAATTGTTCTGATATAAAAGTTATGCTCTAGGACTTGGAAAAACTCATTAATTCATATCTGGTTTTCACAATTGGGTTAGCTCTGTACATATAGTGGCTATATTTTCAGCATCTAAAACTTTAATTTCACAGATCCAATTAAATTTAATTAGATCCAAGAAAGGAAAAAAATATAATTCTCATTTGTGTTCAATATATAAACTGAATTTCTATTCATTACACATATCTTTCTAAATTTTAGTTAATATTTCTTATAGCCATATATATTGTTTTAATGATAAAATAGGTGCTTTTTAAGATTATACTATAATATAGTTTATATAGTATTCCTTCCCATAAATCACTTATAGTGTATAGACTATTAGAATTTTTACTGACACTTTTATAAAAAGTGAATGTTTTATATGGAAGGAAATCAATTCAAATTTTATTTAAAAATGTATTTTAGTATATTTATATGAAATAAAATTGAATCAGCCACCAAGTTGGGGTATTAATTGATATGAATTCTGGCCATTCACTTTTTAAAATGACTTTCAAATTGAAGTTGAAATGAGAGGTGTATTTATTTATTTTTAAAATAACCAAAAATCATTAGTGGCATATGGGATTAATGTAGAATTTTGTTTTTTTTTTTTAGAAACTTGACACTTAATTGGAACTAGAAATGATACATACTCAAAAAACTATAATTGCAATATAATCTAGAGCTACTAGATGAAGGAGGTAGGTGGCAGTCACGTATTGGATTGAAGACCAGCAATGGTACTTTGAGTGAATAAGATGTGAGGGTGTCCTCCAGGGACAGGTAGGTTCAAGTTCAATCCCCATTGTGAGGTATTAGGAGTGTGGAAACTCAATCTGCCTGTAGTGCTTAGAGTTGGGGCCTTTAGGGAAGTGATTAAGTTCATGTAAGATCATAGGGTGGTGCCAACCTGAGTGAATACTGGTGGCTTTATGAGACTGAAAAGAGAATAAGGGAAAGGTAAGTGTTTGAGAAGATAAGTTCTAATTTGAGCATTACATAACATATACATGGCAAACATCACATGGTTCCCCATAAAGATATATAATTTTATGTATGTTAAAAAGTATTTTTAATTTAAAAATAAACATGAAAACATTTTAAAGTCATTTTTTAAAGAATAGTAAAAATAAGATTAAAAATAAATAGAAAAAAATAATAGAGATACATAGGTACTCCATGGCTTTTGCCTTGTAATACCTTTGTTGTACCAGTAAGAATGCCTTCACCAGAGCCAGCACCATGCTGTTTAAACTTTCCCTCTCTGTAGCTCTGAGCTAAACATTTTTTCTTTGTGAAGTACTCTGTATTTGGTATAGTAACTCACATTACAGTAGTACAAATAGCATCAACCTCTGGTGGACCAAGTGTAAATACAGAAAAATGTCAGGCTTTTCTTGTTAACAAGCATACATCAAGAAGTAATTTCCTCCACTAGATCTTGAAGATAACTAGTATAAGTTTGGCAAACTGATAATTTTGGTGATTTTTATCTGTGTCTTAGCAAAAATGAAATCTGAAATTGATTACCAAAGAAGTAGAAAAATGTATGTATACAATATACAGCTTTGAATGTAATCATCTTTACATAAAGCATCTGAGAACATTATTTGCTTTTTTGTTTTGTTTTGTTTTCATATTTTTTTCTCTGAAGGCTGCAGACTATTCCATAATAGAAAAACATCAACAGTAGGATTTAATAAGCCACTCTGAAAAGATGTGATCTAACTTCCACTGCAAAATTCAATCTTATTAAAACAATGATACTGCACATCTATAAAATATCTGGTCCAGTGGAACAAAGCCTGATGCAATGATGTTGGTGTAGCCTTCTCACCATAACTTTCATGTGTACCTGCCTCAAGAAATATTTTCTAATTCAATAATCATCACTATGCAGTCATTGATACCTTATTTAAAACACACACACACACACACACACAAGAATGTCATTTCTTAGTGAAGCACTGATGAAACATTCGAAAGAGGAGAGTCCATAATAAAAGGTTCATTTGGCTAAAAGTGAGCTCATTATTTTCTGTGCTTGCCTCCTTACTGTTTGAACATCAGAGTGTAGCTCCAGTGTTTTCTTTTAGGAAGCACTTATGTATTGTAATGGGACAATCTAGAATCAGTAACTTTTGGAGGTTTCCAAATTCATTTAAATCATTTCCTATACGTGTTTTTAAAGACATTTAACAAAGTATTTCTGTGATTTTGACTATTGTATCTTGAAGCTGATGAAATGAATATAACAGGTTGGAAAAGTCCATGTGGAAAGTGTGATTCACTGGCTGTTCTGGAGAAATAAAAATCCACTGATAGATTTTTAAGGTTATAAGTCAACGTAATAAGTTCTACCACCCCACACAATTGTTACTTAGTTGGGCAACCTCAAAAATTTTTTTTAAAACTCAGTAAAATGCAGAGCGTTGGATTCTGTAGTGAGCCACCATGATAGTCATGAGAACTGTGCTCTTGTTTGTGCCTGATAGGAATAATAGCCAACAGGAGCCCTTCAGTTTCTCTCAACAGCCCTGGCTTAATAAGATAGTTATCTATATATAACTCCAAATGTTCTACCTTTTTAAAAAAAATTTGGTCTTATTCAATATCTGTAAGCATCTACCAGAAATGTTAACAATTGTATATAAGCACTGCCTCAAGTTTTCTTAACTGCTACCAAATGACTTTAGTGGGACTTCATCATGTTAGGAATCTGATTCTGCCTTCTAGCAGCAATTTTGGGAGTGTATTAGTTTCCTAGGATTGCCATAACAGAGTGACTAAAACTGAGTGGCTAAAAACAACAGAAAATTTTTTTTACACAGTTCTTGAGGCTAAAAGTAAAACATCAAGGTGTTGGCAAGAGCTCTGTTCACTCCAAAGTCTTGGTTCTAGGAGAGTATCTGTTTTATGGCTCCTCTTGATTCCTGGTATTGCTGTAATTTTGCATTCTTTGGCTGGAGATGCAATACTCCAATATCTGCCTCTATCAACACATAGCACTCTCCTTCTGGGTCTCTTCACACCATCTTTTCTCTGTGTGTATCTGTCTGTGTCTCTTCTCTTCTGACACTAGTTATATTGAATTAGGAGTTATATTGAATTCACATTGACTAATTACATCTGCAATAACCTTATTTCCAAATAAGGTCCCTG
The DNA here is from genome assembly GCF_964194105.1 of Spermophilus citellus. Classification (NCBI taxonomy): domain Eukaryota; kingdom Metazoa; phylum Chordata; class Mammalia; order Rodentia; family Sciuridae; genus Spermophilus; species Spermophilus citellus. Next base: position 167,087,680 of record NC_138182.1, on the reverse strand, counting down.
TGTTAGTTTTCTTTTTTCTTTTTTTTTTAATCACTGTGACAAATGCCTGAGGAAAATAACTTCAGAGGTGTCAGTTCATGGTCTTTTTTTTTTTTTTTTTTGGTTGTGGGGGTGTCTGGTGAAGGAGGCACAACTCAACCCATAACAAACAGGAAGACTTATGGTAGGCAAGATGTATGGATTTCTCAGCAACTCATTAAGCATTCTGTTCACAGTTCAGTTTCATGTTGCTATTTTAATATTTGGCATATATTTATTTGTTTCCTTTTTCATTTTACAGAGTTTTGTGGAAACTAGAACAAAAATATACATAGTATAAGTTGTATTAAAAATAAATATACATAGGTCTAGAAAATACAAAGTATAACTGAAGTTAAGACAAATATGGAAAGAAGATAGAATGGAATTCAGGAAAAGAGGACATTGCTGAATGCAGCATGTGGGCATTTACCCAGAAGACCTTGAGTTATGGTTTTCATATTTACTAGTTGAGTGGATTTGGGTAACTTCTCTGACTCTCCTTTCTCACCGATGGTAAATATAATATTTTATTCAGCATGAAACCATTGATTTAGGATCAAAATAATTTTATGCTGCAAGTTTTGCTAAATTGCTTGGCACTGTGCCTGACAAAAAAATAAGTGTGCCCTAAATGATAGTAGCTACTCCTGTATTAATTTTATGAGAATCAATGATACTAATATTTTTACAATAGGAGAGTTCAAATTTGCTTTGGAGCTCCACCACATCCTCACCAGCCTTTTGTATCTTTAAGTTTTGTTGTTATTGTTATGTGTTTGTTTGATAACCATTCTTACTGGGGAGACGTAACATCTCATTGTGTTTTTTGAATAGTAGTTCCCTGATAATTAGTGATGTTAAGCATTTTTCATGTATCTTCTGGCCCTTCATATATTTTCTTTGAGAAATGTCTATTTTGATTCATTGCCCTTTTTTAAAATTGAGTTATTTTTCTATGGCTATTGAGTTTTTGGAATTCTTTATATATTCTGGATATCAACCTCTTGTCATGTATGTGTTGTTGCAAGTATTTTGTTCACTTTTGTAGGTTTCTCTCCATTCCCTTGAGTGTTTTAGTTGCTGAAGAGAAACTTTTTAATTTTATGTAATACCATTTGCATTTACTTTTGTTTCCTGTGTTATTGGCATCTTGTCCAAAGAATCCATGCCCATTTCAATGTCCTTAAACTATTCCCCTATGTTTTCCTCTAGTAATTTCATAGTTTCAGGTTTCAAATTTAAGTTTTGTATCCATTTGGAATTAATCATTGTGGCTACTAAGAGTCAGGGGTCTAATTTTTTTGCATATGTATTTCTAATTTTCTTGCCTTCACTTTCCTATTTCCATTGTGTTTTCTCAAAAAAACTGTTAAAAATCTGTTGGTTATAGATATGTTAAAAATCTGTTGATTACAGATATTTACTTCTAGCCTCTCAATTGTTTTTCATTGGTTTATGTGTCTATTTTATGCTAATACCATAGTGTTTTAATTATTACAACTTTGTAGTATATTTTGAAATTAGGTAGAATGTCTCTTGCTCTGATCTTTTTGCTTAAACTAGCTTTGGCATTTTTTTAATGGTTCCATGTAAATTTTAGAATTTATTTTCTAGCTCTAGAAGAAGGCCATTGGCATTTTGATAGAGGTTCCATGGAATCTGTATATCGTTTAGGCAGTATATATATTTTGGCAATATTGTTTGCTCCAAAGCATGAACATTGGATGTCCTCCCACGTTTTTATGTCCTCCTCAATTACTTTCAGAATGCTTTATCATATTCACAGAGATGTTTTACCTTGTTGGTTAAAATTTATTTCTAGATTTTTTTTGTAGGTATTGTAAATGAATTTGCTTCTTCAATTTCCATTTCAGATTATTTTCTACTGAATTTTGTATGTTAATGTTTATCCTGAAGATTTGCTAAATTCACTTATTATTTCTAATGGTTTCTAAATTGAGTTTTTGTTGTTGTTTTCTATATTTAAGACCATGTCATCTATAAACAGTGACAATATGACTGCTTCTTTTACAATTTGGATGCTTTTTTACTTCTTTCTCTTGCCTAATTGCTCTGGCTAGGACATCCTGCACTACACTGAATAAAATTGGTGAAAGTATGCATTTGTTTCTTGTTGCAGATCTTTTCAGCTTTTCCCTATAAATATAATGTTAGCCATTGGGTTATTATATATGGCCTGTATTATGTTAAGGTACTTTCCTTGTAAAGCCTAATTTCTTCCCTGCTTTTATCATTAGAGAATATAGAATTTTATTGAATACCTTTTACATACCAGTTGAGGTGACCATGTGTTTTCAGCTCTTCTCTCATTTGATATGGTGTATCGTGTTCATTGATTTCATATGCTGGATTGCATCGCTGGGATGAACCTCACATAATCATAGTGAATAATGTTTTAATGTGGTGCTGAATTCAGCTAGCTTGTAATTTGTTGAGTATATTGCATATATATTCATCAAGAAAATTAGCCTGTGGTTTTCTCTTTTATTGTATCCTTACCTGGTTTTGATATCTGTATAATTCTTGCCTCATAGAATGTATTTGAAGGAATTCTTTCCTCTTCTATTTTATGGAATAACTTAAGGGGAACTAGTATCACTTCTTCTTAAGTCCTACACTTTTCTTTAATGGGAAATTTTTTATTAAATATCACTAATTTATATTGGTTTTTTTCAGGCTTTCTATTCTTCACTTCTCAGTCTTTGTATGTATGTAAAAATTTGTCTACATCTTTCAGATTATCAAATTTGTTGACATCTCATTGTTCATAATAATCTCTCATTAGAGTTTGTATGTCAGTTGTAATGGTATCAGTTATAATGTGGTGTCAGTTATAATGCTTCCCCTGTCATCTTTGATTTTATTTATTTTTGTCTTCCTACTCCGTTTCTTCATCTAGCTAAGGATTTGTAAATTTATCTTTTTGAGGAAACATGCTATCATTTTATTTATATTTTGTACTACCTTTGTAGTCTCTTTTTATTTTATTCCTGTTCTGATTTTTGTTATTTTTTTGACCTAGTAATTTTGCATTAAATTTGTTGTTTTTCAAGTTTCTTGAGGTACAGTGATAGGTTGTTTATCTGAGACCTTTCTACTTTTTGGATGCAGGCATTGATTGCTATAAATGTGAGTCTTATTGCTGCTTTTTCAGTATCCCATCTGTTTCTTTATGCTGTGTCTCCATTTTCATTTGTTTCAAGAATTTTTGAAAAAAAAATTCTCTTTGATTTCTTTCTTGATTCACTGTTCAAAAGGAAGGTCTTCTTAAAAATTTCAGAGTATTTGTATAGTTTACAAAGTTGTTATTATTATTGTTTCTAGGCTTATTAGGTTGTGATCATTAAAAAATATTTGATATGGTTTCAGTTTTTAAGAACTTATTGACACTTGTTTTGTGATCTATCCCAGAGAATGTTCCATGTATCAGTGAGAAAAATGTGTACTTGGCAGATGTGGGATAGAAGGTTCTGTAGATGTGTGCTATATTTATTTGGTCTTGCATTTTGTTACAATGACAAAAAGTTGTATTAGTCAACTTTTTGTCATTGTAACAAAATACCTGGGATGAGCAACTTTAATGAGGAAGCATTTATTTTATCTCATGGTTTCAGAAGTTACAGTCCATGGTCAGCTGGCCCTGTTGCTTGTGGTCTGAGTTAAGGCAGGATATTTTGGCAAAAGGGTTAGGCAGAGGAAATCTTTAGCCAGGAAGTAGAGAGAGAAAGGAAGTGGTAGGTAAAAGATATATCCTTTCAGGGAACAGATCTTGCAATGACCCACATCCTCCACTTAGGTTTCACCTCCTACAGTTTCCACCACCACTCAATAATGCCATAAAGTTGTAAATCTCTTAATATGTTAATCAACTGATGAGGATAGAGCCTTCGATCCATATAAGTCCCAGATTTCCCATCTCTGAACATTGCTGCACTGGATACCAAGTGTTCAGCATACAAGCCTTTGGGGGACTTTTCTGATCCAAACCATAACAAAGATGATATTTAACTCTGGTATTTCTTTGTTGATTTTCTGTCTGGATAATCTGCCCATTGCTCAAAGTGAGGTGTTAAAATCCACAACTATTATTGTATTGGAGTTTTTCCTCTTCTTTTAAGTTTAATATATTTAGGTGTTCCAATAGTAGGTGCATGCGTATTTGGAATTGTTGTTTCCTCTTGCTGGATTGACCCTTTTATTATTATATCATAACTTTCCTTGATTCTTTTGACTTTATTTGATTTAAATTCTTATTTTATCTAATATTAATATGATACTCCTGCTTTATTTATTTATTTATTTTTTGCACGAAATATCTTATTCCATCGCTTCAGTTTAATTCTGTGCATGTTCTTACAGGTGAAGTGAGTTTCTTGTGAGCAATATATAGCTGGGTCTTGGTTTTATGTTTGTTGGTTTTATCTACTCTTTCTTTTAATTGTAGAGTTTTACCAATTTATATTCAAGGTAAGTATTTATAGGTACTATAGCCATCATTTAACTTGCTTTTACTTTTGTTATAGATCTTTTGTCTTTTTCTCTTAAAATCTTTCTTGATGATTATGTGAATTAATCTAATAGTATGTTTTGATTCTTATTTTTGGTTTGTTAGTTATAGATTTTTGCTTTATGGTTACTATGAAGCTTACAAAACACATCTTTTGATTACAACAAGCTATCCAGAAATGATATCAATGACATGATCCCAAGGTAAGGATAGAATGAAAACAAACCAAATGAACAAAAGATGAAGAGAAAAATAGAAGAAAACTCTCCAGTTGCATTCCATTTTGAATGTTTGATATTCCATGTACACATCATTATATTGCTTTTCATTTAGCATATTAATGTAGTTACTACTTTTATTTGTTATTTTTTGTGTGTTTTATTTTGTTTTTGGTACCAGGGATTTAACGCAGGTTTGCTCAACCACCGAGCCATATCCCCAGGCCTTTTTATATTTTATTTAGTGACAGGGTCTCATAAGTTGCATAGGGACTCACTAAGTTGCTGAGTCTGGCTTTGAATTCAAGATCCCCCTGCCCCTCAGCTTCCTGAGCTGCTGGGATTATAGGTGTGTGCCATTGTGCCTGGCTTAATTTTTAAAAAAATTTCAATCTAAAGATATGAATGGTTTATGCCCCATGCTTACTATATCAGAACATTATGAATTTGTTTCTAAAATTACACTTACCCATAAGTTTTATACTTTTCTGTGTTTTCTTTCTACTCTTTAATATCACTTTCTTTCAATATGAATAAATCCCTTTAGCATTTCTTGTAGACAGTGTCTGATTGGGATATATTCTCTCAGTTTTTGTTTGTATTTATTCCACAGTTATTTCTAAATGATAGTTTCGCTAGGCACACTATTCTTGCTTATTTTTTTTCTTCTTCTTGGCTGCTATGAAAATTGCATGCTATTCTCTGCTGACCTTTAAGGTTTCTGCTTAGAAGTTGACTGTCAGGTGAAATGGGATACCCCATGTGTCATCTATTTCTTTTTTATTGTAGACTCAAGAATGTTCTCTTTATCCTTCATCAGTAAGAGCTTGATTATAAAATATTTTCTGTTGACTTTATTGAGTTGAATTTGATGATCTTTGAACTTTCTGTGCCTGGGTATTGTTTTTTATCTTTCTCTAGGTTTGGAAAAGTTTTTGTTATTATTTTTTTTGAATAATCTTTCTAACTCTTTGGCATTCCTAAGCCCTTCTTGAACTCCAATAACTTGAATATTGACTTAACTACTGTTCCAATGTTCCTGTAAATTTTCTTCATTCTTCTTCAATTCTTTTTCTCTTTCAACTGTGTTTTTTCAAATAGCCTTTCTTAGAGCTTACTAATTTGCATTTTCTTTTAGGTCTATTCTGATATTCTTGTTCTCTGTCACAATTTTAGTTTTGCTAAGTGAATATTTCAACTCAAGAATTTCTGTTTAATTTGTTTTTTAATTGCTTACATTTCTTTGTTAAATTTCTCTGTTAGAGTATTGGAATTTTTTTTGAAGTTCATTGAGTTGTCCTAAAATAGCCATTTTAATTCTCTGAGCATTCTCCCATAGTAATTTTTTGCTTCCTGTTCAGTTTCTGAGTTCTTTACTTTGAGAAGTAGATGGGGTCATGGTTTCCTGAAATCTGTTGATACTTGATGTTGTGCAATGGAATTTCTGGAGGAGTAGATATTTAATCCAGTCTTCCTTTGTTATTTCTTCGACTTCTCAGAAGTTATGAATTGGAGGCTTATTTTCTTTGAGTCTATAATCTCTTCTTCTATTTCAGCACTAGATGGTGTGTACCTCTATATTTTTCAGGAGTCTCCTGTTGGTGTATTATCTTTGTTTCAGTATTAAAGAACGATCCAAGCCCAGAATTGTCCCACATATTCCGTTGGTGTAGTATTCAGGAAAAAAAGAAAGAAAGAAAGAAAGAAAGAAAGAAAGAAAGAAAGAAAGAAAGAAAGAAAGATGAAAGAAAGAAAGAAAGAAAGAAAGAAAGAAAGAAAGAAAGAAAGAAAGAAGGAAGGAAAGAAAGAAAGAAAGAAAGAAAGAAAGAAAGAAAGAAAGAAAGAAAGAAAGAAAGAAAGAAAGAAATTGGAGAGTACCTAGTAAGGATAAGTCTGTCCCAATAAGCCTCTGCCTATGACAAGGGTAAGTCAAGATGTTTCATTCATAGTTGCTGGTTCATAGTCATACACTATAGGATTCTACATAGCTCTGAGCAGAGTAACTATGGATGGACCTGTCCCAGGTTCCTATGTCTAACCCTGATCCCATAGCTCACCAGCACAAGACTGGGTTAAGACCAAGATCTACATTACTATGACTATCTATTACTGAAGTGGGTTTATGGCTTAAGAACACTGCAAGCAACCACATGTAATGCTGGCTGGTATAGAAATCCACTAGACTGGAGCTATGTGTCTTTCCCTGGCACTATACGATTTCAAAAGTCTCCATCCATGGACAGCTATATGGATGGGACCTTTAGAATCTGCCCAGTGTTAGGGTTTGCCAGTTCATCACTAAGTTCCAAGGCAAAGTATGATGCTTAGTGCCCTTTTGTAAATCCAGCAAATGGAGTCTAGCACCATGCTATGTTGCTCAAGGTTAGGACTATGTTGGTGAAGGCAGAACCTTTGCCACCTGGGCTAATGCTAAAGTCCATCATGCCTGAGTCTCACTACTGCAAGGATGTTCAGAGTCCTAAGGGTTCACCAAAGTCAATGGTCATGCAGGCTGAAACCCAAGTCTGTCCCAGTGGGGACTCAGATGTCTGCCAGTTACCAAGGCAAATATACAGTCCTGTCTCTAAGCCCTGGTTTGGTGATAGCTGTGCTACTAAAGGTTGGAGAATGATGATGGTATGCTGGGCCACCCTTGAGTTTTACATGCCAGTGGTCAGCACAGTCTCAGGGGCCAGTCAAGTGTTCCCTAGGTCCACTCCTTGACTGAAACTGATGTGGCTGAAACTTGGGTCTTTCCTGCAGGTGTACAGGTCTCCATCTGATGCTGGAGCTTGTCTAGCCCCTCTATCCATGGATTCTGGCCTGAATATGGGGACTTTAGTTTTTCTTGGGTGCTTGTTTTTCCCATGGAGGAACAGGCACTGAACTTTGAGACAAAACCCTCTGCTAGTTTTCATGCTGTGCTCTCCAGCAGGTGGAGTCCTGCTCTTCCTGGCTTGCCTCCTGAAGTTGGAGGAGCAGGAGAAAGGATTTACTTTCTTACATAGTTTCAGCAGCTCTGTCCCAGGTATTGCTGTGCTGACAGGGGTCATGAGTCTTCGCCCAGCATGTGGTTTCACCATAGTGGGCTTGGTATTAGATTTTAAGACTAATGCCTGAACTTAATTCTCTTTCATCTGTCAAACAGGACAGACCTTTCTTAAATTGAATAATTTTTAAACACACCAATCCATTATTTCTTAAAGAAATAAAAAAGAATACACACATATTTCATTTTATAATTTACTAGGTTAGAATAAGACCCATCTTTTAGTCTAGCAAAAAGTTCACCCAAATGAGAATACAATTGTTATTGGCAAGTTTTCTTTTAAAAGAAACTTCTAGTGTTAAAAATTTTTTGTTATATATTTAATCAACTGTTGCATAAGTCCTTTAGACCTTTAGAGTACATTTAGTTTTATTTTTTTTAAGATAAAACTTTTGACCTGGGGAGTTCTTTTAACCATGCAGAACAGTTAATCTTCTTTTACCTAAGCCTGTATCTGTGTATAATTTTTCTTTTTTCTTCTTCTTCTTCTTTTTTTTTTTTTTTGCTAGATACTACTTGGAAAAAGTTAGACAGATAGAAAGTTATAATCCTCCAAAGAAATAGCACAATGTTTTTAACCTAACAGAAGAGGTCTTTTTTTCATGCATTTTTATAGGATTTCATCCAATTTTATTATTAGAATATTCTGAAAGTTTTCACTTACAGATATGGATATTTTATTCCAAGGCAAATTATCAGTTTTTGGAGGATCAGAAACTACATACCAAAAAACTTCTGGGAATTTCATTTTAAAACATTCAGGTATAACTGGAAAGCACATGTCCATGTTGGGTAATTTAAAGTTGCTCTGTTTCTCATAAGCTCTTGCTACTTTTTTCAGAGCCTGAGGCTGTCATGATTTGTAGGATACCTTATTAACTTAGAATAATTCAAGTAGCTTTGCTTTTTGTAAAATAAGAAAGAAAAGAGTACCTAAGCAGATGACTAAAGGGAACTAAATTATAAGATCTGCATTTACTTACTTAAGAAAATGATCTCTTTTAAAATTATTTAGAAGCAACTAATTTATATAATTGCAATGTAAACAGGGGGAACATACATATTTAGGCCAATGTTTTGATATATTTATCAGGGCCTTTCTTAACTATTTATTCAACAAAGCCCATACTGCCAGTCATCTGCCTATCATTGGCTACATTCTTCACTTTACCTGAAATAAAAATGTATTTCTTTATAGGTGTTCTACAGTATAGCTATTATTACTGAATTCAGGCTTTGCATTTATTTTGGATCTGTGTCTTTATTGATTAATTACCACAGCAAGTATAATATGTGTCATATTGTCAGTACTTTACAACAAAACTAAAATAGGAAGGAGATCAATAAATAACCACTAGGCTATTTTCTTCCAACAAAATAAACTTATCCAGAGCAGGAAAAAAAAAATCCAAAGAAAATGTTATTATTTAATCCTGGATGCATATTTTTGGACTCTATTTTTAGAGATTTGGAAGAGTGTTCTTTTGTCTGTTTTATTTCACACCTTTGGGTGAAATGTAGTAGGATATTAAAAATAGTGCTTCCTGAAATGTGAAGGACCAAAAATTATTCTGTCAATATGCTACATAGAAGGATCATAATCTGCATCATCAATAATAGTGAAGCACTACACACACCACTTCTCTGAGACCTGCAATGTACTTTCTTACATTAAAGGGTCTGACAAGCTGTGGAGTAAGCATGGTTAATGTTTAATTGTATTTAATTATGATCAAAGCAATTTATAATTCTACACAAATATATGAAGAAGTTTCAAGTAACAAACTATCTGCAGGTTGTCCTCAACTTATGATGGATCAATTTACCACTTTTATGCTTTAAATTGGTGCGAAAGTGATATGCATTCAGAAGACAGTTCACATGAAATTTGAAATTTTGGTATTTTCCTGCATTAGGACACTTACTTACAATGTTGGACAGAGACAGTGAGCCTCATATCTCAGTAATCTATATAATCACAAGACAAAACAATGTTCTACAGTATGCTATATTGTGAATATATGATACTCAATACATTAGATGTCTTAAATACAGTCTCAACTCAAGATATTTCCAATTTTCAGTGAGTTTATTAGGTTGTAATCCCACCAAAAATCTAGGAGTACTTGTATATTTATATTATCTAGCATTATGAACTTTACTGTAAACATATGCAGAACAATAAGGAAATCTCAATAAATTCAGTCAGTTCCCTACAGGAATGTTTTCCTCCTCACAATTCATCATCATCCAAATGATCTGGAAATAAGAACAATATGGTGATCTGGTCTTCTAGTCTTTCAGCAGAGACATTGTTATTCCTCCTCTTTGATGCCATTGTGGAAACCCAATGAGCTATTAATGGAAGAAGTAGAATTAGTAGGAGCAGTGAGGTGGTCCCGGTGTGAGTCTCCTATAAAGAGTTATTTAGATTATTATTCACAAACCAGTTTAGGCGGCTTTGCTCCAAGACATCTTATAGATTGATGACTAACCTGAACAATTTTTTAATAACTAGTCACCCAATTTTATGCCATATAACTTACTCCTCTGTCAATAGTTAACTGGGCCAAAGATTGGAAGTTGATTCAAAGTCTTATGCTTTAATATGTAAAATTATTATGTTTACAGGGTCATTATATGTGTCATCTACTCTTTATAATTGGGCTTGCTGTCTTTCAGTGTTTTTTTTTTTTTACATCAATTGAGAACCATCATTGATTCCACTTAGAAAGTAATATTATGAGTCCTATGGTAGGTAGTATTGTAAGTAGTATATGTGAGCTAAATTTAATAAATTTCCCAAATTTAATAAGTATCAGCAAGTTCAAAGTCTGGTTGGTCCAACACTCAAGCTAAAGTTTCTTTAATCTGTCTCCATCTTTCTTTCATATTGTACATACAAGGTAGACTAAAGAATTGCCCCATCTCTGAGCCTTTTGGTTGGGGTTTGTTTTAGTCAGCTTCTTCACTGCTGTGACCAAAAGACCTGACATCAGAAATTAGAGTTGGAAAAATTTATTTGGCGATCCATGGTTTCAGAGGTCTCAATTCATAAATGGCAGATTCCATCCCTCAGGGGCTGAGATGGGGCAGAACATCATGGTGGATGCGTGCCATATAGGAAAGCATCTGGGAACCTGGCAATAGGAAGGAGGGAGAGAGAGTACGCATCCTCTCCTCTCTAGGACATCCACCGGCTCCAACCACACCCTACCTGCCTTAAGTCACCATCTACTTAATCCCTATCAGGGAATGCATGCACTGATTAGGTTAAGACTTTCATAACCCATTCATTTTACCCTAATCTTTCTTGCATTGTCTAACACATGAACTTTTAGGGATATCTCACATCCAAATCATAACAGAGGTGCTTTGTCAAAGAGAATTTTTCTACAGTACTGCAGATGCTCTTGTATCCTTCTCATTTTTTCATCTCACAGAAATAACCACTGGAATTTATATAAAAATCAATGTTATGTCTACAGAACTTGGCCTAATATACATAAGCAGGGAATGGTAGTTAGGGAATTTATTGATCTCCTTCCTATTTTAGTTTTGTTGTAAAGTACATTCATTCATTAAATTTACTCAGATCCTGTTTATGGCTTAAAATTGACTTTATGGCAATATTGACTGATGCAGATCCCCTACTAAGAATAGAAGATGACTGTGATACTTAGAAGTGTTTTCTTTCTCCCTCATGATGAGAAATGACCATGCAGACAAGAAAAAAAACAAGTTTGGTCTACATAAGTTTAAGTTCTTAGTCAATATCTGAAATAGAATAGCAACCCTAATAAATACATTTGCTTGATATGCCTCTATTCAGGAGGATTCTGATTTCTTTTCCTTTGTATTAGAGTTTTTTTAATACTTACGTTTTATTTTTTTTTATGTGGTGCTGAGGATGGAACCCAGTGCCTCAGACATGCTAGGCTAGCGCTCTACCATTGAGCCAGAACCCCAGCCTTAGATATTTTTTTTTGTCTCATTACTATTAACATTATCAGGAGGGGTTTCTACAAAGAGTCCATTACTTCTCTCCTTTTTTTCTTTTCTTTCTTTTTTTTTTGAGATGTAGTCTTTCTATATCATCTAGGCTGGTCTTGACATCCTGCTGTCAAGAGAACCTCATCCTCAGCCTCCTAGGTAGCTGGGACTGCAGGTGCGTACCACATGCCTATCTGTGAGAAGAAACCACCCGCCACCTCTCTGAGATTTTCTTGCAGTGGTTTATCCTTCCAAATTTTTTCTTTCTTTTTATTTTTGTACCAGGGATTGAACCCAGGAATGCTTAACTACTGAGCCATATTTCCAGCTCTTGTTTTATTTTTTATTTTGAGATAGAGTCTCACTAAGTTGCTTAAGGCCTCACTAAGATGCAGAGCCTGACTTTGAACTTCAATCCTCCTGACTCAGCCTCCTGAGACACTGGAATTACAGGCATGTACCACAGCATCTGGAAAAAATTTTCTCATGAATATTTGGGTTTTAGTACTTTGTGAGGGAAGGGTGGGGCGTTTTCCTGTTACCAATACCCTCTCACATCAGGTGCTTTGGTTTCTTCAAATTTTGATATTCAAAGAGGTCAAGTTTTCTTAATCCTGCCCATGTATTGCAAAAAGTATCTTAGACTCTGAATTTCCCAGGCCCTCTAACTGTGAAAACACACCCAGGCAACTGAGAAAAAACATCATGAAAAGCACTCAGAGGCCTGAGAAGCATTTAAGATAAAGAAATAATAAAGTTTCTAGTAAAGCACTGGCTGAGCTTAACCTCAGAGGGATAATTTTTTGACTAATACAAAAGCAGAGAGAAAACAGTAAAAGCATACTTTTGCATCTCAGTGAAAGGGATGGTTTTAGAAAAAGGCAAGAAATAAAGTTTTACTAATTTTATTCTTGAGCCCCCCAAATGTCTCCATTCGTGGCTGATCAGCAAACAGTCATAAGCAGTCTGTTCATGCTATACAAAGTTTAAGTCAGGGTAGATGAACCATTTATGGGAACCATCGTTTCTCTAATGTTTCTATGTCTTCCAGGTGCCCCCTCTATTCCTTCCACTTTTTTCCAGTCTACCCATCTGTGTTCTTTGATTCACTATTTGGTTTTCAGATATATTTATATCACCTGCTACCCTCCCACTCTGGTTATGTAATAGGGTACAGCCCTGTGTTCCGGTGTTCAATTCTCTGTGACCCCACTTTCTTTCATAAGATATTTTGAATATTTCCCCCTGTGTTTTTCCTACTAGTTTAGGTGATCTATAGTCACATTGTTTTCCGATTCCCTTCTCTGCCCTTCTTCTGTTTCCCTTTTAGCTGGCTTTATTACTACCAAACACCTCATTTTTCAATCTGCCTTTATTTCTTTATAGTCATAAACTTAGCACTGAGCTGTTTTGCCAGATACCTGGTAAGCATTTTTATCTTTAAGTTCTTCTGGCCTTTTTTGGATTTTGAAAATTGTCTTATATTATTTTCTTTTTTTTTTCTATTAAGCTTGTTGTTCCAGCAGTTTTAGATTTACAGAAAAGTTGCTCAGAAAGTAGAGCATTTCCATGTGCCTCCTCTTCTCCTTCCTTCCATTTTCCCCACAGTTACACAGTTACACTCACTCTAGTGTGGCTCATTTGTTAAAATTATTGAACCTACATTGGTGCAGTCTTATCAACTAAAGTTTATCATTTGCATAAGAGTTAATTTTTTTACATTGAAGTTCTGTGGGATTTGACAAGTATATGATGTTATGGATCTACCATTACAGCACCATATAGAAGTGTTTCATTGTATTAATATTTCCCTGTATTTTACCTATTTCTCTCTCCCATCTCCCTGGAAGCCCAGGCAACCATTGACTTTTTTAGTTCTTAGATTTTTTCCCCCAGAATGTCACATTATTGAAGAAATAGACTATGTATGTTTTCTATATCAGCTTCTTTCACTTAGCAATATGTATTTAAGGTTCCTCTCTATCTTTTGGTAGTTTTGTATTTCATTTTTTTTTCATAACTGAATACTGATTTTCATATACCACTGATAAATTAAAACCTTAGTCCTTGTTCCTGAAGCCGATTCAATAACAAGAACACAGTTTTGAGAAACTGGAAAAATAAATTTTATTGTTTTGCTACCAAAGGAGAAGCACAGGGCAGGTCACTCCTGTCTCAGAGGTTGTGATTTTTCCTATCCAGTTATTTATTTATTTATTTATTTATTTTTGGTACTGGGGATTGAACTCAGGGGTACTCAACCATTGAGCCACACCCCTAACCCTATTTTGTATTTTATTTATAGACAGGGTCTCACTGATTTGCTTAGCATCTTGCTTTTGCTGAGGCTGGCTTTGAACTGGTGATCTTCCTGCCTCAGCCTCCCAAGCCGCTGGGATTACTGGCCCGCATCATTGCATCTCCTAACAAGGGAGTTTTCAAGGACTTGAATCAAAGGCTACCTTTGAGGTACTCAGTATATTCAGGGCTGTGATTCATTTGTTAATTTGGGAGATGATCATTTCTTACCTCTTCTGGCACCCTCCCTGAGGTCTGAATTGCTTCCTGTAGGGTTGTGTGTTCTCAAGGACAGATAACTTCCTCAGATCCCAAGGTGGTAATCCTGTTTTCACTGAGGTTAGGGAGAGGGAAGGGAGAAGAGAAAGAAAGCATATCCATTTATAAGTAAGCCAAAGTGGTGGTCATGGAGCAACAAGGGCTACATGGAAAGCATGATGAGGTGGACCACTGTTACACCACCTTGTATTACTTATTTGTTCATTTTTTTTTCTTATTTGTTCTTTTTTTTGTTTGTTTTATTTGGGTTCTGTTCTCTTAGATTTCCTGATCGGTGATCTCTAAGACATATACTCATGATATTTTTTCACTATATTCACTCTTTTTGTCTTTTTCTCTGAATTTTGTGAATATCATGACTTCGCTTATAAAAAAGTTTTTTTTTTCAATTTCTCATTAATTTTTATACTGCCAGTTATCAGTGATGAATTCTGCTTCCTTAGATGTTGACATATGAACATTGGAGAAGCACACTGAGGCAAACCTAGAAAGCAGGTTTTATTTTTTTTAAAAAAAGTAACACAGACTTTTCCCAGGAGGGAGAAGGGGGTCATAGCTGATGTCCTGGTATCCCAAGAAGTGGGAGCATTCTGTCCCTTTTATACACTTTAGGTTTTCTTTGTTCTCAAGCCCTCTTCTTGCTTCTCTCTCTCCTTCCTGGGTATGTGACTAGGCCCAGGAGATGCAGGTGGGATGGCCAAAAGGTGAGAAGTAGATGGAAAGGGAAAGGCCCAAATGGAGTGATCCAGGCAGGTAGCATCCCAGGAGACATTAATTAACAACTTTTATAACTCCCTGTAGGGAGGGGACAAGTTAGCTTAGCAACAGGTTGGAGCAGGGTCAAGGGTGAAGGAAGGGCTCTGGAGGCATTAACATTTTAATCTCCCCAGCTGTGGTTTCCAGATTCCAGACCCAAACCAATCTCCATCTTCACCATCAGACCTGATTACCTATCTACACTGACTGCCTGTCTTTAATTCTTGCTTCAGTTTTCTCCATTGCAGACTTTGATTGGCAATAATACTTTACATTTTCATGAGTTATTTTGGGATTGCAATGACTTCCATCTCTCTAGATGCCTCTGTCTCTTAGCAGGTAACTGTCATCTCTCATCTTTATTGCTTTGAGAACCTTCCTAAAGTTGTCTTTCTTACCTCCTCTTAGTCTTTTCCAAATTATTCTCAATATTAGTCTCAATAAAATGGCCTTCTTAAAGTAAAATTGATCATTTTCTTGCTTATATTTTTTTAAGTTGTGTTCTATTATTTTTAAAGTAAATTTCAAAATCTTTACTATAACATCCTGGACCCTGGATGAGCAGTCTTTGTTTTCCCTCCTCAGCCTAATCTCATATTCTCCCCCTTCCCTCACTTCTCCTGGCCTTCTGGCCTCCTGGTTCTTTGAATATACCATTACTTTTTCCCAGTTTCAAGGCTTCCCATTTGATTTTTCCTCTTTATGATTTATGCTTTCTCCACGTCTTCATCTGGCTTCATTCTGACTTGTGTTTTCCTTCTCAGCTGAAATGTCACTTGCCTACCCAGATTCCACATATTAGGTTGACAATCTCCCATCATCTGTCGTCCTTGTGGAACAGCTCGCCTCCATAAGGCTATGAACACAAGAAATTGATTTTTAATTGTGACTCAGTGAGTAGATTATCATTGAAGTGCAAAACTTGTTATAAAGATAAGGAAGTGTGTTTTCCTCATTTACAACAGAATCCTCAGGGTTCAGCTTAGGGTCTTCTGTTGAACTCTCTTACCTCTTTCCCTTTTTTGCATAGATCTATTCTGATTTCATACAAGCAATCTCTCAAAATCTTGTTAAAAGTACATATTAAATATTTTTAAATATCTTTTGATTCTTTTAATGAGTCTATTTCAGAAAACATATTTGGTTTGACTTATTGGAATGTATTTTGTTTAAAGACATTGTGATTTATTTTCTATTTACCAGCAAGTAAGTATTAATCTCATTGATAAGGATGCATAAATTGGAATTGAAATAAGTTTCCTTTAGAATTGGTGAGGATATCCATCTGAAATTACAGTAAATCTATTATTTTTCTCCTTAGCTGTCCTCTGGCTTGGAAACATTTACTATGCTAATTCAGAGTCTCAGGCAGTCTGAGGGAGGAGAAAATGAGAACAGGAATTGGAAAGTTTGCTTCTGCAGTGAAGAGTTTCTGTTTGGTGTTTCCCAAAACCATCAGGAGCTCTGTTTTGGTCCTGATAAAGCCATTCTTGTCAAAAGCCAGCCCCTGCAGGGTCCCTTTTACAATCAGAGCAAGAGACTTTCCGCTCAGTGTGGTTTCAGCAAACAGAACCCATCCAACAGGAAGCCATGGGTTGGAAATGGGTTCCCTGATTGTCCCACAGCTGGCCTAACCTGTAAACCTACCCTGTCAAAGATTGGAAAAGCTTTCTCCATTATCCCCTTTATTCATTTCTGATGCAGACTATTCTTAGGCAAACAAAAAGTATATGTATGTATATATATATATATATATATATATATATATATATATATATATATAGTCTTATTTTTCAGATTTAACAAAGTTCTCATTTATGACATGGATCCCATTTTTCTTTTATTGGTAATGTTTCTCCTTACTGTAGATCTTTTTGTCAAAGTTTTAGAAGAAATTTCTCCCAAAGCACTTAGTGTTCACTTTTCCTCTCATATCCATTTGAAATTATTTGATTATGTGCTTGTAGGTGGTTATGCAACACAAAAGCTTCAGAGTACACGTTGCTCACAGAAGAAAAAAAAGGGAATATTGACGTAGTAGAGATTCTGGGAGGGAAACAAGGCTTTTGTGAGACTTGAAGTCTTCATTGCATAAGCTGAAGGCCTAAGTACAGGGAGCCAGAGGAAAGTGCTTAATCTGCTGAGCTTTACAGTAGATCCTGGGCTTGGATAATAGTCAGCACTGTCCTGCACCATAATCCCACTTCTTTTTATTTCCAGACATGCACTATGGTATATTTCTGTCTGTGGCAACATCTGTCTGACAAAGACCTTGTAGATTCACTGCATTCTTCAAACTCCATCAATACAAGTTTTTTAGGTTCATCTCCTCTGCATCTTGTTGAAAGCAAAACAATTATTGTTTATCCAGTGATGGAGACAAACATACGCCTTGAATCTCAGGGAAATATCTGTAAAATCTGAGATTTCCTTTGATGGGTTCAACCTGACTTGTAGCTTACATTCTCACGGGCCAAAGGAGCCATTTGACAAGTGAGCTGAAGATTTATGGACTTTCCCAAAAGAATACAACATGCAATACAATCATTTACTTAATATTTCAAATGGTGGCAATTTGAAGCAGTAATCTCACTCTAGTTTTAAGGTGTTATCTAATTTAAGTAGCTTTATAGTTTTATATAAGTCAAACTAATACTGTTTTGGATTAATTATCACTGCTACCAAAATCCATAATTGTCTCCAAAAAAATGTAAGATTCCCTATTTCAGACAAACAAAAGGAAATATTTGGTTTTGATTCAAATAGACTTTACCAAAATCAATCTATATGTGTCTCTAGACTTGACTGAAATAATTTCAATATTTGTTTTACATTTTTATGGTAAATGCTGAGTAGGTTTTAGTTAAATATAACTATGAGAATCAATTTCATGAAATGTTTTATCAGAATAAAATTACCAACTATGGGACTAATTATTGCATTTGTTCAATTATTTAAAAGAAGGGGGGGAAAGTGAAAACTATTAAATAATACGTAAGGTAAGTACTTTTATGTCTGATTACTTCATACTTGACAATGAACTGATGAGATTTGAAAAGGATGTGAATACCTACCCTATTTTTGAATTATCAACATAAGCTTTGCAATTGAGACTTGAAAAAGGAGGAAAGAACTGCTTTGCTTTTCTTCTTTTTATTTTACTTCTCATTTGTGTTACAGACCTTTGAACAATCTGGGGGCACAGGCTGAGAGACACCATTCTGATCATTAACAATATGAAAGTTTCTATCTATGAATACATGCATTTGCAGAACACTTGCAAGGATTATAGCCCAGTAAGGCTTAGGCCATTTCATTTCCCAGCAAGCAGTTATTTAGTTGCTACTGTGCATCTGGCATTATTCCAGGTACTTACACTTTATCAATCAATATAGCATCTAAGGGCTGGGGCTGCAGCTCAGTGGCAGAGTGCTTGCCTGGCATGTGTGAGGCACTGGGTTCAATCCTTAGCACCACATAAAAATAAATAAAATAAAGTCATTCTGTTCATCTACAACTACAATCTTTTTTTAATATAGCATCTAAGACAATGACCTATGTTTTAAAATTCATTTTCATCCTCATTTTGGTGTGGAGGAAGTAGGAGACATGTTGATGTTAAGTAGTTGCCCATAGTCGTATAGCTACTACATTGTAGGATGGAAAATACTGACATTTCAGCCTCAAGAAAGTATGAAGGAAAGTGCTGCGACCAGCATTGCCAAACTAGCAGGTTCTTGTGGGAGACTGGAAGAAATAAGACTCACATAAGCAGATCTTGAAGATAAAACAGCTGGGATCCGATGAAGCACTGCTCTCTGGTGGAGAAGCAGGTCTAAAGAATTATGCCAGCAATCTTTATTATATATGTCTCATTAATCAGATTAAAAACTATGCAACCTTTTTTTGTATTCATGAAAGTTACAGAGCTAGCAACATTATGCAGCTATTTCCTCAGTTATGTTTGACAGGTACAATGTGCAATGTTAGAAGCATTGTGTAGCTCTCAAGAAAGTTCACTGTTTAAAGTTACTAATTCCCAGGCAGATTCAGGAGCAGCAGAACTGGTGAAACATTGTGGTTGTCTTAGCAAGGAAGATCCTTCATTTCCAGGAGCTGTATGCCTGAGAGCAAGGTCGAAGCTGATAAGACTCTAGCAACAGAGTCTCCCCATGAGAGCATCACCATAGCAACCAGGCATCCTACACCTTTGCATAGAAACTTTCCTGGTCAGTAAGCATGCTACAGCTGTGAAGTCATCAGGGACCCCAATCTCAGACATTAGTCTCCCAATCTCTGTCACCACTCTCCCCAGAAAAGCATGAAATTTTCAGTAGTTTATATAGCATCATAAGTATTTTTTACATTCTTGATATTTTACCATATCTTTTTAAAAATAATAGTAGAGGATCCCTTTAGTGACCCAAGTGGGAAATAAAATTGTTGTCATAACTGTCAATCATCATTTGTGTAAGAAGATCACTTGCAAAGAGAGGTACAGCAAGCAGGTCTTGCACAAAATAATTAATCATTAAAACAATGAACTTCTGAAATCTTTATTTGGTCTTTTAAAACAGATCAACTTATTAACCTGGAGAGAATATGGACTTGTTATGGACTGACTATTTTTATCTTCCTAAAATTCATATGTGGAAGATCTAACCCATATGGTGATGGTATTTGGAGGTGGATTTTAGGGGATTATTAGGTTTAGATGAGGTCTCAAGCTTGGGGCCCTCATAATGGGATTAGTGTCCTTGTAAGAAGAGGATGGGAGACCAAAGCATATTTGCTCAATCTACATGTTCTCTTTCTGCCATGTGAGGCTACAGTACAAGCCATGAAGAGACTTTTGTCTAGAACTTGACAATGCTGGGACCCTATCTCAGATTTTCAGCTTTCAGGACTATGAGTAATAAATGTCTCTTGTAAGATACCCAGGCTTTTGTGTTCTGTTATAGCAACCTGAGCTAGGAAATCATCAATGGTAGAGAAAACAGTATGGGTCGTGCCTATGTTATTTCTTCATATTATCCTAAATATAAAATAAAGGAATACTGACTTAATAAAAGAAGAAAAAAAAACACCCTTGTGACTATGTCTGTCTGTTAGAATTCTGAGTCTTTCATTCCTTTATTTGTAAGATAGACTTTTCTATATGGTTGAGGTCTGTCATGGCAGTTTACCTGATTTTTGGTTAAAATTTCTCAGGACACACCAAATCTAATTGTAAATTTTATTCCCTCAAATTCTCTTTGTTTCTCAAGTAAGGCAAAGAAATTAGCAGACTCATGCAGCTAATAACCTTGGGCATTTACATATGCCTGTGCCTACATATTTTCCCTCATGCCTAGGAGTTCTGTTTAAGCTTCTTCCTTCTTAATAGCAAAGAGAATCTCTGTTAAGTGGCATTGAACTCGGGTCACATACATTGTTGGCCCAAACTTCAGTCTTAATCAATTGTCTTAGCCATTTCATGGTTTTTATCTAATTGTTTATTCGTGGGCTGAGCTAATACCTCACAGCCAAGCAAATTTTTATGGCTCTGTATATAATTTCTGAACAAATAGGGTGTATAATGGAAATGAAAATGCTGACATTGTGCTTCCCGTAATGGCATGAGTGGACTCAGTATTACACAGTACAATTTTATTGCATCCTTCTACCAGGTCATTTATGTGAAGCAGGGATTGAAATAATAATTCAGAACTGTGATAGCACTTGAACCCAATAGATAGAATATGAAAACCATCTAACAAGTAAACAGCCAAATGTAAATGATCCAGAAACAGAAAACAAATGACTCACCAAGGTCTCCAATAATTTAAACATGGCTATCAGAGTCTTTTTGAGTGTGTGTCTAAATTGGCTTTTGGAATAAAGAAAATTAATTTTTATCATTTCAGATCCAAATTACCTTTTAACTGAAATATTAAGATTGTTGGGGCTAAGGTCTTTTTTGAATTAAAGAAATAAGTCATTTTCTTAGAAAAATTTTATACATTAAGTACATTTTTCTACGTGTGTATAGGGTTGATGTTTTATAGGATCCTAAACTTAAAAAAGCAATTTTATCGATCCTATCTATCCTTCCTATAATTAAACCTAAACACTTTTTTTTCAATAAAGAAAAAAAAATGAGAAATTAAAAGAAGCAAGAGGACAGGAAAATGAATAGGACTATTTCTCTCTTTGACAGTGTTTACTAAATATTGTCAAAGTTGTTAGAACAGACTTCAGGCATTGGGTTGCTGATTAGCAACACCCATTCTGAAATCCCACAAGCTGATAAATTCAGCAAACCTCATAATGGATTAATATTCTAAAGAGAAAGGGGGGGGATGAGCTAGTTGCTTAAATTTCATTATCTTTTTTGATGCCTGTTTTTTCTTCTTTTTTCTCTTCCCCTTGTAGAGTCCACTGCTATCCTAACCCCATGGATTTTTTAAAAAAACCATGAAATTACTTTGGGGAACTATGCTATTCCAGAAATATAGGAAGAAAAGATTAACATTAAACAGAGACATGAGATGGGAGGGAAAGGGTGAGAAAAGGGAAATTGCATGGAAATGAAGGGAGACCCTCATTGCTATACAAAATTACATACAAGAGGTTGTGAGGGAATGGGAAAATAAACAAGGAGAGAAATGAATTACAGTAGATGGGGTAGAGAGAGAAGCTGGGAGGGGAGGGGAGGGGGGATAGTAGGGGATAGGAAAGGTAGCAGAATACAACAATTACCAATAGGACATTATGTAAAAATGTGGAGGTGTAACCGATGTGACTCTGCAAGCTGCATTTGGGGTAAAATTGGGGGTTCATAACCCACTTCAGTCCAATGTATGAAGTGGGTTATGTCAAGAGCTTTGTAATGTTGTGAACAACCAATAAAAAAAAATAAAAAAATAAAAAAATTATCTTTAAAAAAAAAAATAAAATAAAATGAGAGAATGGAAAAGTTTCAAGAAGAGAAGAATGAGCTGAATTTGGCAATCCAATCACAGTTTATAGCTAAGTGGCCTTAATATACTAATTCAGGATGTGAGGGCATCAGAATTCAAAGTAGCATTAATTTTTTAATTTCCACCACTGTTTCTCTTTTTTGAGCCCTTCTTTGACCACAAGAATCTTGCCCTTTATACCATAGATACACAAGTACCTTTTGCTATCTTGGGGTTATTGTACTTTTCCCAATCTACATAGGTCTCTCCATTACTGACCCCACACATCCATTGTTTTTGTCCTTTCCTCTGCTACCCATTCAAAATTTCAAAGAAAAGATGATATCAAAAGTGCTGCTCTGATTAATATAATTCCAGTATAATAAGTTGGGACAAAGTTCCCACAATTAATTAATTGTATTTTGAAAAAAAATATATATTGTTTATTCAAATGATTTTCAAGGCTGAAAAGGATTTTAGCACAGGACATTTTGCTTCCTAGTCTATGTTACCCTTTCATCATTCAGGCACTTTCACTCAATCCATTTAATCAGTTTCCCTCACAGTGGCGAAGACTAAAGAGGGTATGGACATTTGAACTCAGAGCTGGCCTAAAATGCCAGCTCCATCATGGATTATCTCTGTGCATTTAATGATGTTAAAATGCATTGACAGGGTTTCAGGCCATCTACAAAGACTTAGTAATCCCTAACCTTATGAAAATTGTATGAAATGTTATATAAACAACCTAGAAAAATAACTTGCACTTTAAAGATACATGAAAAATGTGGTATATGTTGAGTAAGTTATGTGAATTGAATAGAATCATGAAATGCTAATACACTTTAGGATAATTGGAATATCCTTATTTTTCAGATGAGAAATCTAAAACTTAGAGAAATCAAATGTCTTACCAAGGTCATTGAATAATTAGAAATGGGGTTAGACTCTAGATTGACTTGTTCTTTATCTTATTTTATATACTTTTTCCTCAAATCCTGGATAATTTCTAATTTTACTGGCTTTTTACTGGGCTTTTCCACCCCCACACTACTCTAAAGTAAATTACCAATTCCTCTCTTAATTTTTTTTCTGAAATTATTTATATTCATGAATCTCAAAAATATATATATATAGTTTTTGTATTATTAACTCATAGTGTGGCCAATGAAAGTGATTGGCCTGTTGGTCACAGGGTATCTTATCCTTCTGTGGTGTTCCAATCAATAAGTAAATAGCCTATACTTTTTAGTGATTTTTGGTTGTTGTTGAGCCATAATATTTATACACCTCTATGGGGTACATTATAGTAATTCAATATGAATACAAAGTGTAATGATCAGATCAGGGTAATAAGCTTTCCATTTCTTCAAATAGTCACCTTTTTTTCCTCTTTCTGAGGATTAAACTCATAGAGGCTGTACCATCAAGTTACATCTCTGGTCCATTTTACTTTTTAAATTAAAAAAAAAATCGAAACAAGGTCTCATTAAGTTGTTGAGGGTCTCAGGCTAAGCTGCTCACACTATCCTAACTTGGAATTCTCCTGTCTCAGCCTTCCAAGTTGATGAGATCATGGGTGTGCTCCACTGTGCCTGGCTCAGTCATCACTTTTGATTAAAATAAGCCATTCACAATTTATGAATATACCATAGATTGTTTCAATAAATAATTATCCCATGTGCTAAAGGAAAACTAGGGTCACAAATGGAGGTCATCTAGGGTGAGGAATTAAGCAACCAGTGACTGAGAGAGTCAATCAAAGAGGCCTCCACTGGTGCAGAAAGGAAGGTAAAGGATGACATAGGTAATTGTAGAACATACTCTCACCCTCTGAAGGCTACAGCCTCCAGGACTTTCAAATACAAACTTGCTAAGGAAGACATGTAGTGGAAGTGTGTGGTGCAGGAAGGGAATGGAGTTAGAGAACCAGTCTTGGAAAATGATGATTTCTCCACTATGTGTTTTGATATTCTTCATTGAACTTCTTTCTAATCCCCTTCCTCTGCGCTGTCCAGTCCAGAGTGACTACTCTTCCATTCCATTCTTCTATAAGAATGACTTATGAGTTCCCACAAATGAGTGAGAACACATGGTATTTAGCTTTCTCTAGTCTATTTTACATAACATAATGACCCCCAGTTTCATCCACGTTGCTGCAAATGAAAGTATTTCTTTCTTTTTAATGGCCAAAAACTATTCTGTTGTGTATATATATTTTGCATTTTCTTTATTCATTTATTCACTGAAGGACATGTGGGTTGATTCCATATTTTAGTGACTGTGAATAGTACTGCAATAAATATGGGAGTCCAACTATCTTTGGTATAGTGATTTTATTTCATTATTTCACTAATGAACTTGTTGGCTTATATGGTATTAGTATATAGACTCTTCAAAAACTGGTTAAAATTCTATCTACTCTTTTCAATAATGACTAATTTACATTCCCACCAACAATATATAGTGGTTCCATTTTGCTAGGAGTGGCAACACATGCCTGTAATTCCTACTATGCATAAGACTGAAAGAGGAAAAATTCAAATTTGAGGTCAGCCTGGGAAAATTAGTGCGGCCCTGTCTCAAGAAAAAATAAAAAAGGCCTGCAGACGTAGATGTAGCTTGGTGGTAGAACACTTGCCTAGCATGCACAAGGCACTGGATGCAACCCCCAGTATATTAAAAAAAAAAAGTGAGTTACCTTTTCCCTCAAGCCTCATCAGTATTTGTGTTTGTAGCATTGCTGTTTTGTTTGTCATTTTATTGGGGGTAAAATGATACCTTCTTTTTGTTTCCCCCACAGGTCTTGGGGGCATTCGGGATTTAACCTAGGGCCTCACCATGCTAGGTAAGTGGTTTACTTCTGAGCTACCTTTGCAGCCTAAATGTGGTTTTAAATTCCATTCCCCCCAATGATTAGTGAGATAGAGCAATTTTTTAAATGTATTTTTTGGCCATTTATAAGTTGTCTTCCGTGAAGTATCTATTTAATTCTTTTGTTCACTTTTAAGTTGTATTATTGGCATTTTGACAATCAGCTTTTTTGAGATCCTTACATATTCTGGATGCCAATCCTTTTTCAGACAAATAGTTAACAAATATTTTCTCCCATTCTGGACTGTCTCTTAAATTTTCTTATTTCCTTTCCTGTGAAAGAACTTCTTAGTTTGATGTAACCCTTTTGTATATTTCTACTTTTGTTGTCTATACTTTTGAGGTTCTAACTAAAATAACATTACCTATAACCAAGGTCTTCAAATGTTTCCTCAATTTTCTTGTAGTAATTTTATAGTGTCAAGGCTTACATTTAGTTCTGATTTATTTTTATTTTTCCTTAGGGTGAGAAGAAGGTGTCTAGTTTCATTCTTCTGCATAGGTATATTCAATTTGGCCAGCAACATTTATTCAAGAGAGAGTTGGTCTTTTCTCCACTGTATAGTTTTGACACCTTGGTTAAAAATTACTTGGCTGTAGGCATATGGATTAATTTGGGGGTTTTATATTCTATTACACTGATCTATGCATATCTTCCTGTGCCAGTGTCATGCTGTTTGTTTCTATAGCTTTCCAGTATGTTATGTGATGCCGCCAGAAGTTGGGTTTTTTTGTTGTTTGTTTGTTTATTTTTGCTTTTGCTGAAGATTACTTTGGCCATTCTGGATCTTTCAGGTTTTACAAAAAATTTAGGATTGTTTTTTTCTATGTCTTTGAAAAATGTTGTTGATATTTTGATGAAAATGACATAAGGTCTATAGATTTCTTTAAATAATATAGTTATTTGAATGTCATTTTCTATTTTTTGTGTCTTCTATAATTTCTTTTTTTGTTTATATATGTCAGAAGAATGCATTATAATTCTTATTACATATATACAGCACAATTTTTATATCTCTGGTTGTATATAAAGTATATTCACACCAATTTGTGTCTTCATATATGTATTTTGGATAATAATGATCATCACATTCCACCATCATTTATAATCCCATATACCCTTTTTTCCCCTCTAACCCCTCTGCCCTATCTAGACTTCGTCTATTCCTCCCATGCTCTCTCCCCTATCCCACTATGAATCAGCCTCCTTATATCAGAGAAAACATTTGGCATCTGGTTTTGGGGGATTGGCTAACTTCACTTAGCATTATCTTCTCTAACTTCATCCATTTACCTGCAAATGCTATGATTTTATTCTCTTTTATTGCTGAGTACTATTCCATATATATAGCATGTCTTTTTTTATCCATTCATCTATTGAAGGGCATTTAGGTTGGTTCCACAGTTTAGCTATTGTGAATTGTGCTCCTATATACACTGATGTGGCTGTGTCCCTGTAGTATGCTGTTTTTTTATTATTATTTGTTTTAATTAGTTATACATGACAATAGAATGCACTTATATACTTTGATGTATCATACATGGATGGGATATAATTTCTCATTTTTATGAGTACACATATTGTAGAATCACATTGGTCATACAGTCACATACATACATATAGTAATAATGTCTGTTTCATTCTACAATCTTTCTTATGCCCATATCCTCTACCTTCCCCTCCTTTCACTTCCTTCTACCTAAACTAAGGTAACACTATTTTTTTTTTGCATTACAACTCTTAATACACATAAATACCACACTTTTTTATTTATATTTGTATATAAAGTATGTTGACACCCAATTCAAGTCTTCATACATGTACTTTGTATAATGATGTCCATCAAATTCCACCATCCTTGTTAATCCCCTGTCCCCTCTCTTTCCCTCCTACCCCTCTTACCTATCTAGAATTCATCTATTCCTCCCATATTCTCCCTCCCAATCCCACTATGAGTCAACCTCCTTATATCAGAGAAAACATTTGGTATTTTTTTTTTGGGAGGGAGAGGGGGGAATTGGCTGACTTCTCTTAGCATTATCTTCTCCAATGCCATCCATTTACCTGCAAATGCCATGGTTTTGTTCTTTTTAATGCTGAGTTGAATTCCATTGTGTATATATGCCACATTTTTTTTATTCATTCATAGTATGCTATACCCAAGTCCTTTGGGTATAGACCAAGGAGAGGGACAGCTCGGTAAAATGGTGGGTCCATTCTCAATTTTCCAAGAAATCTTTATACTGCTTTCCTTCATCAGTGTTCTATAATTATCATTGTAGAAATTTTTTCTTGGTTAAATTTACACCTTAATGTTTTTGTTTGTGGGTTATTATAGCTGGGGTTGTTTTTTAAACATTTTTTTCTAAAATTTTATTGTTGGTATGCAAAATGCTACTGTTCTGTGTACTGATTTTGTGTCTTGAAACTTTACTGAGTTCTTTTATAAGTCCCAGCACCTTTTGATTGATTTTTTTAAAGATTTTTCTATGTACAAAATCATGTCATCTGAAAACCCAGATAATTTAACTTCTTCCTTTTCAGTTTGAATTCCTTTATTTATTTCTTTTGCCTACTTGTTACTAAAAATTTCAGTATTGTGTTGAACAGGAATGATGAAAGTGGACATTCCTGTCTTTCTGATTTTAGAGGAAACTTTCAGGTTTTCCCCATTCATATTATAATGACTATGAGTTTTTTATATATAACCTTTAATATTAGGTATAGAAGGTGTACCACTTCTATACCTAATTTGTTGAGTGTTTTCATCATGAAAACATGTAGGCAAATTTTTGTTTTGCATCTGTTGAAATGGTCATGTGGTTTGTGATGAAGCAATGTTAAATTGTTCTAATTTGTTGCTGGTTATATGAAAGAAGTATTTAGAAATGAATGGTCATGTTTTAGCAACTTACTATTAAATATTTCAGTTCCTCTAAATAAATAAGCATAATAATGTGTACATTATCCCTTTATTATGAATGTTTGTGTATTGACCATTCTCAGTTCTATTTTTTCAATAAAAGAGTTTAGAATGCTCCCATTAAAATATATTTAGAGGGCTAGGGATGCAGCAGAGCAGAAAGCACAATTGGTGAAAAAGCACAAAGTTTGATCACCAGCACTACAGAATAAATAATATAAATTAAATAAAGAAAATTTATTTATACAATGAATTCATAGTTTAATTTTTAAAAACTGATAACTTCATGATATTTCATCATTTTATCCAGAACCATGATATAGCTTGCTTTCACTTGAACATGCTTATTCTCTCTTTATTTATCCTTTATATTCTCTGATAAGGTTTTACATATATGAGTATTTTTAATTCAGACACATTATTATAGGTTGCAGTGCTTTTGTAGGTATAAAAATTAGTTTCTGACCATTTTGGATGATACATGGAAATTCATTTGACTTTTATACATTTATTTTTCTGAAATATCCAAGTAATTCTAAAGGCATTATAGTTGGATTCTCAGATTATTCCATATAGACAAACATCATTGTATAAATATTGTCAGGTATATTCTACCTTTGCTTTGCAATCTACCCACACTTCTATACTTTTCTTTTCTCATTCCATTAATTAGTGCTCTAACTCAAAGTTGACTAGACATACACATAACAGATACCCTTATTTTGCTCCTGATCTTAAATGAAAGATCTCTTGCCTCATTAAGCATTCAAATGCTATAGGTTTGGGTTAATATAGCATACTGATAAAAATAATGGATAAAGTTCTTTTTGTTTTCTAGTTAGAATTTATATTTATTGAAATTTTAAATAACTTTTGAATTTATTAGACATTATCTGAAAATGTTGAAATAATAGTATTGAAAATTTCTCCTTTCATCTCTTAACAGTGAATTACCCTAATAACATTTTTAAAATGTGAAGATATTTTTTTCATATTTGCAATGAAATTTTCTTAATCTTGGTGAATGTGTTTATGTATTCTAAAATCATGCTGATAACATGTCATTTAAATATTTTAAATTTGGATCCAAGATGACAGGGCAGAGAGAGGCAACATTCTGTGTCACTCTGTGACCCAATCTCAACTAGTGGGAATACTATTTCTCTGAGAGTGATAGAGGACCCTTGAACAGCTGCTTTCATGCAGAAATCACCAACACTGTGCACATGTGCAAGACTCTGGGCCTCAGCATTACAGCAGGACTCTCACTCCTGACACCCAATCCCGACTTCTAGCCCATGCAGGGCTCGCAAGTGCGTCACTGCATCAGCACCAGCACAGAACTCCCAGATGCTGCTCCTTTCCAACACAGGACACTCAGCTGCTATCCACCCATAGGAACTCCAGCACCCACTCCCCTGTGGGCCCCCATGTACTAACAGGAGGCTTCCCCAGTGGCCTGCATCTTGACTCGACAGCTACTGCCGCAGTCCCGAATGCTCAGTAGTCTGCAGGCACCTGGGGACATCCCACAGGCTCTGAAGACAGCCACAAGCCACAATAATGCATGCCACAGAGCTCACCTCTGAACATATTGCACAATGCTATCGCCTGGCCACCCCCACCCAACCCGACACCCTGGCACTGGATGTGGCCCACCTCCATCATGGGTCACTTTCCTTGCCATCTTTGGTGGAGGCAGCTCCAAGATTGGAGCTCCAGCTGGCCAGGTATCCAGTTTCCAACTCCCCCTTACCCCAGTGGCCAGTAACCCAGCACAGTAAC
Source organism: Spermophilus citellus (assembly GCF_964194105.1). NCBI lineage: Eukaryota > Metazoa > Chordata > Mammalia > Rodentia > Sciuridae > Spermophilus > Spermophilus citellus. The sequence goes on along the minus strand of NC_138182.1, from coordinate 167,058,014 downwards.
TGCCCAACATAAAACAGCTCTCAGTGGCACAGGTGCCTAGTGTGACCAGGGCACCACCCATGGGAGCCCAGGTGAGAGAGGTCCCTTAATTAGAAACTAGTAAGGGAGAGTGAGAGGGTGTAACAGTTTGGAGACTAACAATGAAAACAGGAACTGGGAAATCTTCAGGCAAGATAGGGAAATAAGACCGGGCAATCAAATCATATGTGTGGACCCAAAAAGAGACTCTTGAGGTGCAGTCTCCCTTCAGGGACTGGGGGGTGCCACACCTCACTTCCAGGCACCCTGTACCAAGACCAGACTTCCCACTCTGGTTACCTTCCCCATCCTGAGGGCAGAAATACCACCTAACAACCCACAACCACACCTATTGGATGAGAAGGAAAGCAGGAAAGATACTGACCTCTAACTAAAAAATGAACAATTCTGGTTTCTTCTTTGGAGATATTTTTTTTCTCTTTTTCTTCTCTACCACTATTTGCCCACCCTTACATCCCTAGCATATGTGAAACCAAATACATTGCATGAATTAGGATTTTGAGGACTGGGATGTCTGAATAATATATTATAGTTGTGCTGTATATGCCTTTTCTTTTTTTCGTCCAATTTTTAATATTTTAACATCCTTTATTTTTCTTAATACATACATGTGTTTGTTTTATGTACACTACTGGCTTCCCATGTACTTTTTTTTTACCCAAAATTACTTCCTGTCAATTCTCCTGCTACTAACCTTATTCATTAGGTTTCTCTTTCACACTTCCTAAGATATACTAACTCTATATCCTCACATCCTGCCTCCTCAGCATATCATCCTACATCTCACCCCCAGTTCATTGTCCGCCATCAGAAACTGTAAATTTTTTTGCAAACCTACTGATTGTATTATAGATAATAATCAAATCCAACATTTCTGTACATTGTGACTAAACTGTAAAAATCTGAATAGCAACAAATAGCAACTGTATAGCAACTGTAATAATAATAATAATATAATAATAACAATAATAATAATAATATAATAGCAACTGTAAAAGTCTGAATAGCAATAAAGTGATACAAATAGGAAAAGAAAAATTCAAATTAACACTATTTTTTGACTATCTTATTCTATACATAGATTACTGAAGAAATTCTACCAGCAAACTTCTAAAACTGGTAAATGAATTCAGAAAAGTAGCAGGATATAAAATCAACACCCATTAATCAATCAAAGGTATTTCTGTATATCAGTGTCAAATCCTCTGAAAGGAAAATGAAGAAAACTACCCCATTTACAATAGCCTCAAAAAAAAAAAACTTGAAAATCAATTTACAAAAGAGGTAAAAGACCTATACAATAAAAACTACAGAACCCTAAAAAAAATCAAAGAAGACCTTAGAAGATGGAAAGATCTACCTTGCTCTTGGATAGGCACAATTAATATTATCAAAATGACCAAAAGCACTATACAGATTTAATTCAATTCTGATCAGAATTCCAATGACATTCCTCAAAAAAAAAAAAAAAAGAAAGAAGAAGAAAAAGAAAAGGCAGTCATGAATTTCATCTGGAAAAATAAGAGACCCAGAATAACTAAAGCAATCCATAGCAATAACAATGAAGCAGGTGTCATCACTATACCAGACCACAAACTATACTACAGAGAAATAGTAACAAAAACAGCATGGTGTTGGAACCAGAATAGACTGGTAGATGAATGGTACAGAATAGAGAACACAGAGACAAACACACATACAGTTATCTTATACTAGACAAAGGTGCCAAAAATACATATTGGAGAAAAGATAGCCTCAACAAATGGTGTTGAGAAAATTGGAAATCCATTGGCAGCAAAATGAAACTAAATCCCTATATCTCACCATGTATAAGACTGAACTCAAAGTGTATCAAGGACCTAGGAATTGAACCAGGAACCCTGTGTCTAATAGAATTAAAAGTAGGCCCTAATCTCCATCATGTTGGATTAAGACCCAACTTCCTTAATAAGACTCCTATAGTGATAGAATTAAAATCAAGAATCAATAAATGAAATAAATTCAAACAAAGGGCTTCTTCTCAGCAAAAGCAACAATCAGTGAGGTTAATAGAGAGCCTACATCTTGGGAGCAAATTTTTACACCTCACACATCAGATAGAGCACTAATCTCTAGGGTATATGAAGAACTCAAAAATCTAAACACCAAAAAAAAAAAAAAACCAAATTACCCAATAAATAATGGGCCAAGGACCTGGACAGACACTTCTCAGAAGATGTTATACAATCAATCAACATATATACAAAAAATGTTCATTATCTCTAGCAACTAGAGAAATGCAAATCAAAACTACTCTAAGATTTCATCCCACTCCAGAATGACAGCTATTAAGAATACAAACAATTCCCAGCTTTCCCAGGAATCTCCATACTGCTTTCCAAATTGGCTGCACCAATTTGCAGTCCCACCAGCAATGTACAAGTGTACCCTTTTCTCCACATCCTTGCCAGCACTTGTTGTTTGACTTCATAGTGGCTGCCAATCTTACTGGAGTGAGATGGTATCTTAGGGTGGTTTTGATTTGCATTTCTCTGACTGCTAGAGATGGTGAGCATTTGACCCAGCTATTGCCCTTCTCGGACTATTCCCTGAAGACCTTAAAAGAGCATACTACAGGGATACTGCCACATCGATGTTCATAGCAGCACAATTCACAATATTTAGACTGTGGAACCAACCCAGATGCCCTTCAATAGATGAATGGATAAAAAAATATGGCATTTATACACCATGGAGTATTACGAAGCATTAAAAATGACAAAATCATGGAATTTGCAGGGAAATGGATGGCACTAGAGCAGATTATGCTTAGTGAAGCTAGCCAATCCCTAAAAAACAAATACCAAATGTCTTCTTTGATGTAATGAGAGCAACTATGAACAGAGCAGGGAGGAAGAGCAGGAAGAAAAGATTAACATTAAACAGAGTCATGAGATGGGAGGGAAAGGGAGAGAAAAGGGAAATTGCATGGAAATGAAGGGAGACCCTCATTGGTATACAAAATTACATATAAGAGGTTGTGGGGGGAATGGGAAAATAAACAAGGAGAGAAATGAATTACAGTAGATGGGGTGGGGTAGAGAGAGAAGATGTGAGGGAAGGGGAGGGGGATAGTAGGGGATAGGAAAGGTAGCAGAATACAACAGTTACTAATAGGGCATTATGTAAAATTGTGGATGTGTAACCGACGTGATTCTGCTATCTGCATTTGGGGTAAAAATTGGGAGTTCATAACCCACTTCAATCTAATGTATGAAATATGATATGTCAAGAGCTTTGTAATGTTGTGAACAACCAATTAAAAAAAAAGAATACAAACAATAGTAAGTGTTGGCAAGGATGTGGGGAAAAAGATACAGTCATACATTGCATGTGGGACTGCAAATTGTTGGCAGCCAATCTGGAAAATCAGTATGGAGATTCCTTTGAAAACTTGGAAAGGAAACACTATTTGACACAGCTATCCCTCTCCTTGGTCTATACCCAAAGGACTTAAAAACAGTATTCTACAGGGACACAGCCACATCAATGTTTATAGCAGCACAATTCACAATAGCAAAATTGTGGAACCAAACTAGATGCCCTTCAGGAGATAAATAGACTTTTAAAATGTGGCATATATACACAATGGAATATTACTCAGCAATAAAAGAGAATAAAATCACGGCATTTTTAGGTAAATGAATAGAGTTGGAGAATATAATGCTAAGTAAAGTTAGCCAATCCCCCCCAAACCAAATGCCTAATGTTTTCTCTGATATAAGGGGGGGTGACTCAAAATGGGGTAGGGAGGGTAAGCATGGGAGTAATAAACAAATTCTAGATGGGCAAAGGGGTGGGAGGAGAAGGGAGGGGGAATGGGATTAAAAATTATGGTGGAAGGAGATGGACATCAGTATCTAAAGTACAAGTATGAAGACACAAAGGGTGTGAATATATTTTGTATTCAGCCAGAGGTATGAAAAATTGTACTCTATATGTGTAATATAAATTGTAATGCATTCTTCTGTCATGTATAACAAATTAGAATAAAAATTAAAAAATAAATATTTCAAATTTATATTATAAATAAAATCATCCAGTGATTTTCCTATCTCAACAATTCCTATGTTATTAATTAGCAATGGCACATCTGTTCATACATTTTTTCTATATTCTGGATATATGCTTCTTATATATTTAGTGGAAGGCACGTGTACAATTGTATGTACTTAGTGTATCTTTAACAAGTCATTATCATGCAGAGATAATCATCATACAATTCCAATCCTAAACTTATTTTTTTTTTGTCAGGGAGGAAAAGTTTATTCAAGGGCTCATAATTTCAGAGGTCTTAGTCCATAGAAGGGTGGCTCCATTCCTCAGGGCTCCAGGTGAGGCTGAACACTACAGTGGGAGAGTGTGGTGGAGGGAAGCAGCTCACTTCATGGTGATCAAGAAGCAGATAGAGAGAAACCCCAATCTCCAGATACAAATATATACCCCAAGCCACGCCATACTGATTCAGTTTAACTCACTGATTAGGCTATAACCCAATCATTTCTCCTCCAAGCCTTCTTGCATTGTCTCACACGTGAGCTTCTGAGGGGCACCTCATATCTAAACCATACCACCATTACTGCCTTCCCCCAGCCTCTGGAACAATCTTTTTTTTTTTTTTGTCTCTAAGGATTTACCTTGTTGGGTGTGTGGGAGACCTTGCCTTTTGGTTTTATTTCCCCCATCAGGTTTCTCCCTGCTGAAGTTATGTTTCCGTCTCTCTGGAGAAGAACATCATGTCCCTAAACTTATTTTTTAAAAGCAACTTAGGAAAGGAATTGTATAGAAATTAGGAAACTATTCCTATTTTATAGTTGAAATAAAATGTCTATACTGAGGTATGGAAATTGAAAGGCTTTATTTATTTATTTATTTAGTCATGGAGCTGTAAAAAGAAAAGCAATCAGAAAAAGAATCACAGTGTTCTCACCAAGGCACAAACTTCTTTTCTTTCTCTTTCTGCTGTCATCATAGTCATCATTTCCTCCTCCTCCTTCTCCGTCATAGTCATCATTTCCTCCTCCTCCTTCTCCTACTCTTCCTCCTTTTCCTTCTCCTCTTCCTCCTTTTCCTTCTCCTCTTCCTCCTTCTCCTCCTCCTCCTTCTCCTCCTCCTCCTTCTCCTCCTCCTTTTTCTCCTCCTTCTCCTTCTTTACCTCCTCTTCCTTTTCCTCCACCTCCTCTTCCTCTTCCTCCTTCTCCTACTTCTTCTTTTGGCTTTTTGTTTTGTTTTTCTCAATCTGTGAAACTGTGCAAGAATATTAGGTTAAGTAGAAGCTGGAGCACTTGGTTTGGTTTAATCTGTTGCCCAGGGCTGCTATGAGTACTGTTATTGCAAAGTCCACCAGTGACCAAAAGGGCAACACATGATAATCTATCAAAGGGATAGATTATCTCCAAGGAGGATAATTCTGTGTACATGTAAATGTGAAGAACATTTGGAACTTGATAACTTGATGGAATTCCTGGTTAATATTTGAATTACCTTAAGTTTTCTATGCTTCCTTCTCTAGTGAGGACTAGTTACATCCTTGAAAACAGAGAAACTTTTACTCTTACATTTGTTGCTTTCCAAGGTTTTTATTCATTTTTTGTGGTCCTTTTTATGGACCATGAAGAGGTGACCATTAGATGTAGACCGATGTTTCACTCATTCCTGCCACTTGATGAAAGGTCTCTAACAATCAAAGTTTAATTTGCAAACCTAGAGTGTGAATTCTCCATCACAGAGCAAGATTCACTAAATCTGTCTTTGGTGATGACTCTGGGGAAGCCATCACTTGTCATTCTTCCCAGTAGAACATGTTGTCGCTCCTGCTTTACATTGTCCTTTTCACAAAATATCTACTCTAGTAGAAGATTAAACAGTCAAATATTTCCATTTATCCTGACAGGGATGAAATAATCTGAAATAAGCTGAATTTCAGCTGTGCCAATAAGGTACAGACAATGTCCACTTCTTCTCTTGTTATTTAATGAATAAAAACTGTAGAGAAAGAGCTAACCCTTATAAACAATTATCTACTTTTCAACTTTGAATTATATATCTTTATCTGCTGAGAAGATTAAATAGCAATAAAATAAGTATTAGGACAAGCTGTCTAAAATATAATTTTGCAAAAAGATCTCCACAAATTTAAATCAGATTTATTTTAAATTTCTGAAATCCATAATTTATTATAAATGTTTTTTATTTTTAGAAATTAGAATGAAAATGTACTTTATAAAAGCAAACATATATGGAATAACTACCTTTTCATATAGGTTAGGCCATTTAAAATTTGTGATAAGCCTTTGAAAAGGGTATTGTTATTCCTAATAATAGATGAAGAACTCTACATTAGGAAAGTTTTAATAATATGCTTGAAGATCTTTACAAAGCTAAAGAATTGCATTTAATTTGTCACAAACACTGTTAGTTACCTATCCAAAATCAATTCCCTACTCCCCACAATGTCTTTCTTATAGTAGACCTCAGATTGATTCTTTTGCTTCTCCTTCCCACTGCTAGCTAGTATGTGCTCATGGGTAATTTAATTCTTCTAAGTCTCTCCTATATATAGTACTGCCCTATCTGTATTTGTTTTAATGTTGGATATACAGTATAAACCTGGTCCATGTACTATTAAGACATCTGCTAGAGAGGGATTCTGAAACATTTACTTACTCTTAAAAAACAACTCAAAGAAGTTTGCTCTTTTCTTTTGCTTATAGTCTCTGCATGTGATAACTTCTGCAGTAGCCACTTTGTACCCTTGAGGAGAATCAGTTTGAAAATAAGACCAATTCCTTGAGGATGGCAGAGCATAAAATTAAAAAAAAAAAGTATCTAAGTCTCTGAAGGCATAGTTAAGTTGCAGAGTTGACCAAAGTTGGAGGCACTCTACTTCAGGAATTCTTGGTATGAGGGAAAATTATTTTACCTTTATTGAAGCCATGTGAGTCACAGTCAAAGTCATCCTAATGTCTACACAATTCAGGATGTCTGACTCAAAAGCCAGGAACAGTGTCTTACAGAAATGCCAGGACAGGTAACCTCCATAAGTCTTCATTTTTTCACAGAATAATAACAACTCTGAGTTAAAATTAATATCATCCTTCAGAACAGAGTTGACTTATTCACATTCTTAGGGGGACAGTCAGTCTAAATGAGTGAGATCCAGTTTTGGAAGCCTGAAGAACACAACTCTACATTAAAGAGCAGCAAGAAAACTAACTCCTCAGACTTCTTGGCTTTTCCAGATCTTCCTGATTTTTCAAGAGAAGTTTTCAAACCCAAATTTTTTTAGGTACAATCTTTTGATTTCTTAAAGTCAAGTCAAACCAAGTATAAGTAATATTTTATTGTTTAGCTATAATTTAAAAAAAAAAACTATATCGTAGAAAACTACTGATGTGCTAGACATGGTGATGCATGCCTGTCATCCCAGCAGCTTGGGAAGTTGATGCAGTAAAATCATGAATTCAAAGCCACCCTCAGCAACCTAGTGAGGCCCTATCTCAAAAAATGAAAAGGACTAGGGATGTGACTCAGTGTTTAAGAGCCCCTGGGTTCAATCCTTGTGGGGTTGGAGGAACGAAGAAAGGAAGGAAAAAGTGAGAGAGAAAGAAAGAAACTATAGATTTCATTATATCTAATATTACATTATATAACATATAAAATAATGTATATAATTTTTTACACTAATTTTCAAGTAAAAGGATAAAAAAAGGCCAAACATAGTATTCCTGGACAATGGCCCTTTGTCACATAGGACAAGCTGCAGGGTTCACAACTTTAAGGGTGTTCAGTTTTGACAAATTATTTCATCTTCAGGCATTTCAAATTTTAGCCTCAAGAAAAATACTGTTTTCTAAAGAAAATTTGTTTTGATGACTCAAAAAAAATTCTAAAGATTTTTTTTAAGTTTTAGGACTATTGAAAGCTTATGGTAAGATTCCCAAACTCACTAATGTCAGATTGAAATATCACAGGCTTACTCAAATCTTTAGGTTATAGCCAGAGATTAAGAAGGGGAAACACGGGAACAGCCTCAGAATTTTATGATACCTATTTGACATATCCCAGTCTGGTAGAATGCTAATAGGAAATACCCCTCTCTCTTGTTATCTCTCTGTCTCCTTTGTCTGTCTGTCTCTCTCTCTCTCTCTCTCTCTCTCTCTCTCTCTGGATATCATGATCATCATTGTCTTTTCATGTCTTGACTATCTTTTCAATTATTAACATAAAACAACATCTGGAACATATGAAAATACAACATAATAGAACATATGGAAAACAGAAAAGCACACAAAATATCAAAATGTACATTAATACAATTATAACACTTAGAGAAACTTACTCTTTACATTTGTGTAAAACTTCCTTAAATTCTTTTTCCGTAAATTTTTATCTTATCTATTTGGGTTCATTTTATATAATCATATTCTGTATTCTATTTTTGCACTTTAACATAATTTTGCCAGATTTTAGGTCCGAATTTTGAATCAACTCATGTTTTAAAAATTATAGTGAACAATATATTAAATTTCCATCTGCCTAGAAATCTGTAGGATTTTTTAATTATGTTTGAAATGTAAGACTTGTGCTACTACATATCTTACACTAATTTTGCCCGGAACTCAGTAAATATATTTGATTTGTGGAAATAGTTCTCTGTGTCACATGAAGAGCATTTCTTCCATATATTCTGCTTCTTTCACAACAGCTTTGGGTTCCTCTGAAAAGTTGAAGTCTTACAAAAACCCTCAGTTATTTTACTCTCAGGAATTTTTTTAAAAATTTTATTATAAATTTCAGGGCTTTTATTTGCCACTTAAGATATTTTCAAAAATTTTACTTAAAATATTCATTTAAACTTATGATTATCTCCCTTATATATTTTTTGAGGGTTCAATTTGTCTGTTTGAAACTTTATATAGCATCATGAGCAAATATCACTTAAATAAGAGTTTTCTAAAGATAAGGTGAACATGAGTTCCTTATAGTCCCCATTGCTAGCAAAAGCAACCTTTGGGTACAAACTTGCTGGCGGCTCTCCCCTGCCTGCTGGTGCACTGAGGACAAGCTTCCTCAGGCAGGTAAGCAGTGAGGGACACAGTGCAAGTTTTCCCATCTCTGGCCTTACTTCTGCCATGTGGCAGGCTGATTGTTACCATACTTGAATTAACATTAATGCATTTAGATTTAGTTTATCATGGTGAGTCTGTTATATCTATCTTTATGCTCACATGAAGAGTTAAAATGAAGAAATGAGAGAATTGCAAACACAAAACTGTATAGAAGAAGGACAAAGAGAATGATAAATGCGACAAGAGTGCATGACAGATACTCATCAGTTTTGGAAAGATACAGGACAGAGAGCAAAGTGGTAAAGGAGACTGGCAGGGAAGGCTGAAATCCAGATAGATACTCCCATAAAAGGACAAGGGTGAAAAAAAAAAAAAGTCTAATTACCTATTGGATCCCCAGAAGGCTTCAGGAAACACTGAAGTTAGAACAAGGCTCACAATAGAAACATGTGGAGAAGTGTTAAAAGATCTCTCCCCACACCATACTACCACAATACCACCCCCACCCCAGCCACTGCAGGAGACCAGAGTCTTGTCACTAGAGTGAGCAAATTGAAAGATTTCTTTTCCATGGATCAGCAACATGGGGAAGGTGTGACCAAGAGCAGGACTGGCACTGGGAGATGATGTAGGAAACTGCATCTGAGATGTGAGATCACCAGGTTCCTCCCCCATCCATGGCTTAGGAAGCAGTTATTGAGTGTTTGGGAGATCATTTTGAAAGCAGTGACCACCATGGTTGTAATGTTTCCTCAGCTTGACCAAACTTTAGAAGGATTCTTCCTTACTGTAGACCCCTTGATCTGCATCTTTTAAAAATCATTTACTTCTAAAAACTTGCTTTGTAATTTTTTTCTCTGCCCCTTTGAAATGTAAATCTTCCACAATCCAGAAATGTCTTTTTCCAGGGCCTAAAAGCCATTTCTCTAAAATGAAATCATTAAGAAAATAGTATCCCTATCTCCTAATCTCTGTGGGAGGATAGCAGTGGGTCTAACTTCCCTGGGTACCTAGGAGCAAATGCAGGTGCTTGAATTACAAGTGGCCACCTCCTCACAGTGTCCAGTGCTTTTCCACTAACTCACTCCAGTGCTTAACAAACTTTCCCATCTCTTATTTTAGAGATGTGGAGTTAAGTCTCTTTCCCCTGTTGTAATAGTCCTGAGTGAGGTCTTCCTTACCCATTTAACTAACTGCCCAAGTGCAGTTTTCCTTTGAGAGCTTAAAAGCCTTACAGAAAAGTCCTGCAGATAGTGAATCGTGTGTGGTCATAAGTGTTTCTCTTTTATACTGCAGTGAGGCCCATTAGTGACAAGATTTGAGATTAAAAAAAAAAAGAAGAATGATAACTTTACAAAAGAGTAAGGGAAAAAAAGAGAATGCTTAATGGCCACCTCTTCTTGGGATAAAGAAAGAAACTGAGAAATAGAGGAAGAATACAAAACAGGAAAAGGAGGAGACAAACAGGATTTCAAAAAAGGATAGAAGAAACATGCTGTATAATAAATGTAAATTTTCCAATAAGGAGGCAGAAATTGTAACTATACTCTTGAAAACGTAGCTTTACGCTATTTATTTACCAGAATAGACCTAAAATATAAGGTCACAACAAGGTTAAAACGAAAGGTCAGAAGGATGTGTACTAGCAAATACTAATCCAGAGAAAGGTGACCCACATTTTTCTTCCTACCTCATTTCCTTAGCTCAAGTTTATTAGTAGTGTTCCTTAAATGTTGTCTTCTATAAACTTTGTTCTATTATTCTATCAATTTCTGGGAAAAGCATGATACATTTATCATTATGAAGATTGTTTTTGATTATTACTCATGTATGGTCAATTTTTCTTTCATATATTTTGAAGCTATGTTATTAGGGCCTAGAAGCTTAAAAATACTATACATTTTTAGGGTTTTTACTTTCTTATCAAAATGTAATTAAATTATCATTAATAATGCATCTTAAAGTTTGTTTCAGCTGATTTTAATATAGTTACCTCAGCTTTATTTTGCTTAGTAGTTTCCTGGTATATTCTTTTTCATTCTTTGTCCTCATGTGTTATTGCTTCCTTTGTTAATAGTAATTACTTTTAGTTTTATCTGATAATCTATATAAATAACTCATATAGTATGTTTGCAATTATTGTCATAACAACATATTTGGATTTGTTTCTACTATTTATGCTCTGTTTTCTAATTGTTCTGCTTCTTCATGTCTGAGTGTGTGTGTGTGTGTGTGTGTGTGTGTGTGTGTGTGTGCTCACTTCTCACCTGATTTTCTACTAGTAGACAAATATAATAAGTTCTAAATTTGAGAAATATGTCTCTGTTCCCTTCTAATCATTCAATGACATAAAATTTTTAAAATTCTGAACAAATGCTCATGTTTTAGATATTATAGTTAAAGATTTTAGCTTTAAGATTTTCAATTCCAAAATCAGCATATCCATTGGAATTATTTTATACATCAGTATCAGCTTATATTTATTCTTGACTACTTGCTTGAGTTTCAGTCCTTCCGTGAAGTAGAGCATAAGTTTTCTTTCTCTTGACAGACACCTTTAGAAGTTGTATTGCTGAGAGCATCTTGGTGGCAAATTGTCATTTTTTAAATTTTTATTTTTAATTCATATTTTCTTGACTTTTATAGCCTGGTTGTTTTGCAAATAATAAATGGGTAGCTATGTTATCTCAATAAATTGACCACGTGTTGCCACTATTTTCTTTGGTTGCCACTGAGTGGTCTGATTTGAGACTCCTCGAAATCTCTTTCTAATTTCTTTTGTTGGACTGAAAGAGATCTTTTTTTTTTTTCTTTTGCTTTTGTCTCCAGTCACTTTCCATATCTTTGCCCCTCTACTCAACTGTTTTATTTATGTTTTTAAGTGTATATATATATATATATATATATATATATATATATATATATATATTGTTTATCTTGCTCATAATGTGTTAGGCTTTCTGAATTTAAGAACTTGTGTCTCATTGATTTTGGGAGTCCTCAGGTGTCCTCTTAGGATGTTCCTTCTCCCTGTTCCCTGTTCTGTTCTTTTACAGACCTACTTCAATTTTAGGTCAAATTCCTTCCTATATTTTATATTATCTCTTAGTTTCCATTCTTTATAATTTCAGACATCCTTATGATATTGAAATATTATTATGTGTTTCATATTACTTTGTGTTTTTTTAAAAAATTAAACAGACTTATTTCAAATATTCTACATGTTAACTCTACTGTCTAATCTACTTTTGAGGATTTTATTTTCCTCTTGTTTCATATTTATGGTGGGTGGTTTCATTATATCTTAAAATATTTTATTTGTAGAATTGGAGAAATTCTATGAGGCCCACACTATTATGTTAATGTTTTATTTTGTATTGTTTTATTTTTTAATTTAATATAATTTTTGCTAGGAACTCTGTACTTCTATCACAGGGTGATACTCTTGAGACTCTCTAGATAATCCTAAACTATATATTAGGATCCTTTACTGTGTGAAGATCAAATTTCCCAAGCAAGTATTCAAACATCTTTTTCTTCCCCCCTTGTCTTTTAAACTTGCAGTTGAGATCTTTATTTCCAGTACACTTTTACTAAGGGTATATCTTCGAGGCAGTGGGACTTATGCTGGTGAGGACTGACAGACATCCTGCTAGACAGATGCAGCTTACCTTTAACCTTTCAGTTTTAGACCCTAAAACTGTTACTTAACCCTTCAGAGGCCCCTGTATGCATTTGAAAGGGTTATCTGTAATTTTATTCCAATATTTCTTAGTTTTTGGTAATGGGAGTTTATTCACAATATTTAGTCAGTTAGTTAATTATAGACAGAGGCCAGTCTAACTATGCTTATATTAAAGTTCTAATATATTTAAGAATTTAAATTATTTAAATTACTAGTTAAAAACTAGGCACTGTAATATACTATAAATGGAAACATAATACAGCAAAATAGATTTGTTAGAACTCAGATTTTTTTTTTCTAAATATTTTGCTCCTTCTTGTGTCTCAAGAAGATTAAAAAAACCCATTTAAATGATTTTAAAGAAAATGAACTAAAAAGAAATTGGACAAAACATCTGTATATATTTCTGTTTCAAAGAATAAAAGATCTCTGGGTATATGTCCAAGAGCCTAAGGTTGACCATAAAGCACAGGATAAGGTAGGATACACTGGCCTTAAAAGGAAAAAAAATTCTAAGTACTGCAGGTAACCAAAAGACTTCTACCCCTCGTGTCCCCTGTATGAAACTTTTCAAGCCCCTTTTAAGTCACTCTGACACTATAGTGCTTACCTTGACCTTCCCTCCTGTATGGGGGTCAGATGATGAAATGTCTTGTGGTGCCTAGTCCATCAACAATAAGAAAAATGTATATTTTATTTTTTTTTATTTTTTTTTAATTTTTTATTGATTATTTAAAGCATTACATAGCTCATGATATATCATCTTTCATACATTAGACTCAAATTGTGTTTTGAACTCCCATTTTCACCCCAAATATAGATTGCAGAATCACATCTGTTACATATTCACATTTTTACATAATGCCATATTAGTGTCTGTTGTATTCTGCTACCTTTCCTAATCCCTACTATCCCCCCTCCCCTCCCCTCCCCTCCCATCTTCCCTCTCTATCTCCCCTGCTGTTGTTCAATTCTCTCCCTTTTTTTCCCTCCCCCTTGCCCCTCATAGCCTCTTATAATTTTATGTATCCTTGAAGGTCTCCTACCATTTCCATATGCTTTCCCTTCTCTCTCCATTTCTCTCCCCCCATTCGTCTTTGTTTACTGTAGTCTTTTCCACATGCTCTTCCTTCCTGTTCTGTTCTTAGTTGTTCTCTTTATATCAAAGCAGACATTTGGCATTTGTTTTTTAGGGCTTGGCTAGCTTCACTTAGCATAATCTGCTCTAATGCCATCCATTTCCCTGCAAATTCTATGATTTTGTCATTTCTTAGTGCTGCATAATATTCCATTGTGTATAGATGCCACATTTTTTTTATCCATTCATCTATTGAAGGGCATCTAGGTTGGTTCCACAGTCTAGCTATTGTGAATTGTGCCGCTATAATCATTGATGCAGCCGTATCCCTATAGTGCGCTCTTTTAAGGTCCTCAGGGAATAGTCCGAGAAGTGCAATAGCTGGGTCAAATGGTGGTTCCATTCCCAGCTTTCCCAGGAATCTCCATACTGCTTTCCAAATTGGCCTCACCATTTTGCAGCCCCACCAGCAGTGTACAAGTGTACGTTTTTCCCCACATCCCCGCCAACACTTGTTGTTGTTTGACTTCATAATGGCTGCCAATCTTACTGGAGTGAGATGGTATCTTAGGGTGGTTTTGATTTGCATTTCTCTGATTGCTAGAGATGGTGAGCATTTTTTCATGAACTTGTTGATTGATTGTATGTCCTCCTCTGAGAAGTGTCTGTTGAGGTCCTTGGCCCATTTGTTAATTGGGTTATTTGTTATCTTATTGTTTAATTTTTTGAGTTCTTTGTACATTCTGGATATTAGGGCTCTATCGGAGGTGTGGGGGGTAAAGATTTGTTCCCAGGATGTAGGCTCTCTATTTACCTCTTTTATTGTTTCTCTTGCTGAGAAAAAACTTTTTAGTTTAAGTAAGTCCCATTTGTTTATTCTGGTTGTTAACTCTTGGGCTATGGGTGTCCTATTAAGGAATTTGGAGCCCGACCCCACAATTTGTAGATCGTAGCCAACTTTTTCTTCTATCAGACGCAGTGTCTCTGATTTGATATCTAGCTCCTTGATCCATTTTGAGTTAATTTTTGTGGATGGCGAGAGAAAGGGATTCAATTTCATTTTGTTGCATATGGATTTCCAATTTTCCCAGCACCATTTGTTGAAGATGCTATCCTTCCTCCATTGCATGCTTTTAGCCCCTTTATCAAATATAAGATAGTTGTAACTTTGTGGATTAGTCTCTGTGTCTTCTATTCTGTACCATTGGTCCACCCGCCTGTTTTGGTACCAGTACCATGCTGTTTTTGTTACTATTGCTTTGTAGTACAGTTTGACCTCTGGTATCGCTATACCTCCAGATTCACACTTCCTGCTTAGAATTGCTTTTGCTATTCTGGGTCTTTTGTTTTTCCATATGAATTTCATGATTGCTTTGTCTATTTCTACAAGAAATGCCGTTGGTATTTTGATTGGCATCGCATTAAACCTATAGAGAACTTTGGGTAATATCGCCATTTTGATGATGTTAGTTCTGCCTATCCATGAACAGGGTACATTTTTCCATCTTCTGAGATCTTCTTCTATCTCTCTCTTTAGGGTTCTGTAGTTTTCATTGTATAAACCTTTCACCTCTTTTGTTAGGTTGATACCCAAGTATCTTATTTTCTTTGAGGATATAGTGAATGGAGTGGTTTTCCTTATTTCCATTTCAGAAGTTTTGTTGCTGATATATAGGAATGCCTTTGATTTATGCGTGTTGATTTTATAACCTGCCACTTTGCTGAATTCATTTATTAACTCTAGCAGCTTCTTTGTAGACTCTTTTGGGTCTGTTAAGTATATTATCATGTCATCCGCAAATAGCGATAGTTTAATTTCTTCTTTTCCTATTTTTATGCCTTTAATTTCTTTTGTCTGTCTAATTGCTCTGGCTAGTACTTCGAGAACTAAATTGAATAGAAGTGGTGATAGAGGGCATCCCTGTCTTGTTCCAGATTTTAGAGGGAATGCCTTCAATTTTTCTCCATTCAGAATGATGCTAGCCTGAGGCTTAGCATAGATAGCTTTTACAATGTTGAGGTAAGTTCCTGTTATCCCTAGTTTTTCTAGTGTTTTGAACATAAAGGGATGCTGTACTTTGTCAAATGCTTTTTCTGCATCCATCGAGATGATCATGTGGTTCTTGTCTTTAAGTCTATTGATGTGGTGGATAGCATTTATTGATTTCCGTATATTGAACCATCCTTGCATCCCAGGAATGAATCCTACTTGATCATGGTGCACAAGTTTTCTGATATGTTTTTGTATTCGATTCGCCAGAATTTTATTGAGAATTTTTGCATCCAAGTTCATTAGAGATATTGGTCTGTAGTTTTCTTTCTTTGAAGTATCTTTGTCTGATTTTGGGATCAAAGTGATGTTGGCCTCATAGAATGAATTTGGAAGAGCTCCTTCTTTTTCTATTTCTTGAAATAGCTTGAAAAGTATTGGTATTAATTCTTCTTTGAAGGTTTTGTAGAACTCCGCTGTATACCCATCTGGTCCAGGGCTTTTCTTAGTTGGTAGTCTTTTGATGGCTTCTTCTATTTCTTCTTTTGTTATTGGTCTGTTTAAATAGTGTGTGTCTTCCTGTCTCAATCTGGGCAATTCATATGCCTTAAGAAATTTATCGATATCTTCGTTATCTTCTATTTTATTGGAATATAGGGTTTCAAAATACTTTCTAATTACCTTCTGTATTTCTGTAGTGTCTGTTGTGATATTGCCTTTTTCATCCCGTATGTTAGTAATTTGAATTCTCTCTCTTCTTCTTTTCGTTAGCGTGGCTAAGGGCTTGTCTATCTTATTTATTTTTTCAAAGAACCAACTTTTAGTTTTATCTATTTTTTCAATGGTTTCTTTTGTTTCAATTTCATTGATTTCTGCTCTAATTTTAATTATTTCTTGTCTTCTACTACATTTGCTGTTGTTTTGCTCTTCCTTTTCTAGATTTTTGAGGTGTTGTGTGAGTTCATTTATTTGTTGTTTTTTTCTTTTTTTGAGGTAAGAACTCCAAGAAATGAATTTCCCTCTTAAAACTGCTTTCATTGTGTCCCATAAATTCCGGTATGTTGTGTCTGTGTTATCATTTGACTCTAAGAATTTTTTCATCTCCTCCTTTATGTCTTCTATAACCCATTGATCATTCAATAACATATTGTTCATTTTCCATGTGATGTAGGATTTTTCCTTCCTTCTTTTATCATTGATTTCCAATTTCATTCCATTATGGTCAGATATGGTGCATGGTATTATCTCCACGCCTTTATATTTACTAAGAGTTGTCTTATGGCATAATATATGGTCTATCTTTGAGTAGGATCCATGTGCTGCTGAGAAGAACGTGTATCCACTTGATGATGGTTGATATATTCTATATATGTCGGTTAAGTCTAGATTATTGATTGTGCTGTTGAGTTTTATAGTTTCTTTATTCAGTTTTTGTCTAGAGGATCTGTCTAATGGTGAGAGCGGTGTGTTGAAGTCACCCATAATTATTGTGTTGTGGTCTATTTGACTCTTGAACTTGAGGAGAGTTTGTTTTATGAACGTTGCAGCTCCATTGTTGGGTGCATACAAATTGATGATTGTTATGTCTTGTTGGTGGATGGTTCCTTTTAACAGTATATAGTGACCTCCTTTGTCCTTCTTGATTAACTTAGGTTTGAAGTTGATTTTATTCGATATGAGTATGGCCACTCCTGCTTGCTTCCGAGGGCCATGTGAGTGGTATGATTTTTCCCAACCTTTTACCTTCAGCCTGTGTATGTCTTTTCCTATCATATGAGTCTCCTGAAGGCAGCATATTGTTGGATTTGTTTTTTTGATCCAGTTTACTAGCCTATGTCTCTTGATTGGTGTGTTTAGGCCATTAACATTTAAGGTTACAATTGAGATATGATTTGTATTTCCAGTCATGCTTCTTTATTTATTTATTTTAGTTTGGTTAGTTTTGCTTTTTGGTTATTTTCCTCCCCCTTTACTGAGATACTTCCTGCTGTTAGTTTTGGGCACTATTTTTCACATCCTCTTCTTGTAGTGTTTTGTTCAAAATGCTTTGCAGAGCTGGTTTTCTTGCTGCAAATTCTTTTAGCTTGGATTATGAAGATGGCGGCGGGAAGTGAGTAAGCCGCTCTGAGCCCCGCGCCGCGGCGTCTGAAAAGATGAGGTAAAGATCATTAAAGGAGATCTGTCGACAAAAACCCAGCACCGTGTCATGATAGGGGCCTAGGTGGAGTGAATCAGCCACTAATCCAGCCAAGGTGAAGGGAGTACAGCAGGACTTCAGCGCGAGCAGTAAGGCTGCAGCCCGAGCCGCCCGGCTCCATCAACCCCTTCTCCTTCTCCCTCCCCTTCTCCTCTCCGCCTTTCCACCTTGCTTCTTTCTCCCCAGCCGTCTCTCCTCCCAAGCTCAGTCTCTAAATTTAGATCTCAACTTCTTTCCCCCACCCCGCCCGCTCTCCTGCGTGTCCGGTACCCGGACCGCGTGGCCTGAGGCGCCGCCTCCCCTCCCCCAACCCGCACCCCCTCCCCGGGGGTCCCGAAGGCCGCCGCCGCTGCCGCCGCCGCTGCCGCCGCCTCCCACAGAGCACCACAGAGCAGACGCTTCACCGCGCGATTGAGCTGCCGAATTATATGAAACAGCTGATAAGATGAGCGACAATTTAAAATCCAAGTGATCCGAGAACACGCACTGAGCTCTGGCCCGCTGAATTCAAACTCCCGGTCACCTGCTTCCCGCAGACAAACAGCTATGACTCGGCATTAATTCATCCCGCTGAAACAACGGGTCAGCCCTTCTCATCCTACGAAGGTAAATGCCTACCGAGCCTTCATAAGTAGTGGCCACAGGTTTGAAACGGGGCTTGGGAGAGAAGGACCCACCCGTAGAATTAGTCTCCCGGCAAAGGGAAACCGTGTCATCAGACTGCTGCGGAGGAGATAACTTTGTTGAAACAGGTGTGTGATCCCATAGCCTTGCCTCTCCACACATCGGGAAAACTCTAAGAGCCCCTCCCAGCTCTCCCCTAAGGGCACCTCCCAGCTCTCTTGTGAGTGCTTCAGCCAGCCCGAGGGAATCAGAGGTGGTGTGGGTCTCGCAAGCGGAAATACCGCTCCCACCTGGGCTGATTGCTGAGGCCTCTTGCACCACCTACGGGAAGTGGATACCAGAGGGCAAGTAAAAGCCGCTGAGGATTCTCAGCCCCAAACTCTACAAGCTTAGGGTCTGAGGGAATGGCAAACTGGAAGAGTGTGCCCAGTCGTTCATGAAAACAGGGCTCCCGGGAGCAGCAGACTTGGCGTGTAGCCAGTATTGTGGTGAGAGGGGCCTGGCTAGAGAAAAAGTGGGAAGTGACTAGACACAAGAGGAGGCCCTAGACACTCAGGATTGGAGACTCGCCCAGTCTGGGAGGAGCTGCTGCACAGTGATTGGTTCCCGCGTATTGACAGGAGAAACTTGACCTGGTGGGCACAGCGCCATCTACTGGAAGAGAAGTTAATCAAACTCTAAGACTGCAGTTATTAGGTTTTTTTTTTCTTTTTCTTTTCTCCTTTTTTTTTTTTGATTTAGGTTTTTCTTTCATTTTCATTTTTTTCTTTCTTGTTGTTTTATTAATTTTTTTTTTTACAAAATAGTTTTTAAATTTTTTTTCTACTAATTTTAACTTAATTTTTTTTAATTATTATTATTATTTTTTTTAAATCTTTTTCTTTTTTAGTTCCTATTCTTTTTCTTCTTTAGTCTTCTCATTTTTCTTATCCCCCCTTTTTTCTTGAATTCTACCTGCCTACTCTCATTCTCTTTAGAGACTTCTTCCCTTCCCTTCAAATACCTTTCCTCCCAAGCATCAAACTAATTTATAGGAGTAAACAGTAACTCAGCAGTCAAACAGAACAAGAAACAACATGAGCAGCTTCAAAAAACAAGGAAGAAAAGGAGTACAAACAACGCAGGACAGCCTAAATATTCAGGAGGACCTAGAGTCATCAGAAAAATGGTCATATAAAGAACTCAAGGAACACCTAAGACAGATGGAATGGAACCTTAAAGAGGATACGAGACAGCAAATTCAAGCAGCGAAAGAACACATTGAGAATGCATTTCACAAACAGATAAAAGAAGAAGTTAAGCATCTTTATCAGGAGATAGAGTCTATAAAAAATAATCAAACAATAATTCTAGAAATGAAGGAAACGATAAACCAAATTAAAAACTCAATTGAGAGTATCACTAACAGAGTGGAGCAAGTAGAAACCAGAACATCAGATAATGAAGACAAAATACACCATCTTGAAAAGAGTCTAGCCAACTCAGAAAGGCTGGTAAAAAATCACGAGAAAAACATCCAAGAATTATGGGATAACATTAAGAAACCGAACTTGCGAGTCATCGGGATAGAAGAAGGTACAGAGATTCAAACCAAGGGAATGAGAAACTTACTGAAGGAAATAATTACAGAAAACTTTCCAGAAATAAAAAAGGAAACAGATATACAAATTGAAGATGCATACAGGACACCGAGCACACAAAATCACAGTAGACCAACGCCAAGACACATTGTTATGAAGATATCCAATATACAGAACAAAGAGAAAATATTAAAAGCTACAAGAGAAAGGAGACAGATTACATTTAGGGGTAAACCAATATGGTTAACCACGGATTTTTCATCACAGACACTGAAAGCAAGAAGGTCATGGAACAATGTATTTCAAACACTGAAAGACAATGGATGCCAACCAAGAATTCTGTATCCAGCAAAATTAAGCTTCAGGTATGACAACGAAATAAAAATCTTTCATGATAAACAAAAGTTAAAAGAATTTGCAGCCAGAAAACCAGCATTGCAAAGCATTTTGAGCAAAACACTACACGAGGAAGAAATGAAAAACAATAACCAAAACCATCAGTGGGAAGTGCCGCAGTAAAGACAGAGGGCAAGGGGAAAGACAATCATGGAGAGACAAACTAAATTTTTTTTTTTAAAAAAAAGGATAAACAATCAAACATGGATGGAAGTTCAAACCACATATCAATAGTAACTCTGAATGTTAATGGCTTAAACTCTCCAATAAAGCGACATAGGCTGGTATCATGGATTAAAAAAATAAATCCAACAATATGCTGCCTCCAGGAGACACATCTGATGGGAAAAGACATACACAGGCTGAAGGTGAAAGGATGGGAAAAAATATACCACGCACATGGTCCTCGTAAGCAAGCAGGGGTGGCCATCCTCATATCGAATAAAATCGACTTCAAGACTAAGTTAATCAAAAGGGATAAAGAAGGTCATTATATACTGTTAAAAGGAACCATTCACCAACAAGACATAACAATTATCAATATTTACGCACCAAATAATGGTGCTGCGACATTCACAAAACAAATTCTCCTCAAATTCAAGAATCAAATAGACCACAACACAATAATTATGGGAGACTTCAACACACCTCTCTCACCATTGGACAGATCCTCCAAACAAAAGTTAAATAAAGAAACTATAGAACTCAATACCACAATCAATAACCTAGACTTAACTGACTTATATAGAATATATCAACCATCATCAAATGGATATACTTTCTTCTCAGCAGCACATGGATCCTTCTCAAAAATAGACCATATATTATGCCATAGGGCAAACCTCAGTAAATATAAAGGAGTGGGGATAATACCATGCATTTTATCTGATCATAATGGAATGAAACTGGAAATCAAGGATAAAAGAAGGAAGGAAAAATCCTACATCACATGGAAAATGAACAATATGTTACTGAATGATCAATGGGTTACAGAAGACATAAAGG
This sequence comes from Spermophilus citellus, assembly GCF_964194105.1. Taxonomy (NCBI): domain Eukaryota; kingdom Metazoa; phylum Chordata; class Mammalia; order Rodentia; family Sciuridae; genus Spermophilus; species Spermophilus citellus. Next base: position 167,036,310 of record NC_138182.1, on the reverse strand, counting down.
AGGAAATCAAAAAATTCTTAGAGATAAACGAAAATACAGACACAACATATCGGAATCTATGGGACACAGTGAAAGCAGTTTTAAGAGGAAAGTTCATCGCCTGGTGGTCATTCCTCAAAAAAGAAGAAACCAACAAATAAATGAGCTCACACTCCAACTCAAAGCCCTAGAAAAGGAAGAGCAAAACAACAGCAAATGTAGCAGAAGGCAAGAAATAATTAAAATCAGAGCGGAAATTAATGAAATTGAAACAAAAGAAACTATTGAAAAAATTAACAAAACTAAAAGTTGGTTCTTCGAAAAAATAAATAAGATCGACAGACCTTTAGCCATGCTAACGAAGAGAAGAAGAGAGAGAACTCAAATTACTAACATACGGGATGAAAAAGGCAATATTACAACAGATGCTACAGAAATACAGAAGACAATTAGAAATTATTTTGAAAATCTATATTCCAATAAAATAGAGGATAGTGAAGACATCGATAAATTTCTTAAGTCATATGATTTGCCCAGACTGAGTCAGGAGGATATAGACAATCTGAACAGACCAATATCAATAGATGAAATTGAAGAAGCCATCAAAAGACTACCAACCAAGAAAAGCCCAGGACCGGATGGGTATACAGCGGAGTTTTACAAAACCTTTAAAGAAGAATTAATACCAATACTTTTCAAGTTATTTCAGGAAATAGAAAAAGAGGGAGCTCTTCCAAATTCATTCTATGAGGCCAACATCACCCTGATCCCGAAACCAGACAAAGACACCTCAAAGAAAGAAAACTACAGACCAATATCTCTAATGAACCTAGATGCAAAAATCCTCAATAAAATTCTGGCAAATCGAATACAAAAACACATCAAAAAAACAGTGCACCATGATCAAGTAGGATTCATCCCTGGGATGCAAGGATGGTTCAACATACGGAAATCAATAAATGTTATTCACCACATCAATAGACTTAAAGATAAGAACCATATGATCATCTCGATAGATGCAGAGAAAGCATTCGACAAAGTACAGCATGCCTTTATGTTCAAAACATTAGAAAAACTAGGGATAACAGGAACTTACCTTGACATTGTAAAAGCTATCTATGCTAAGCCTCAGGCTAGCATCATTCTGAATGGACAAAAGTTGAAGGCATTCCCTCTAAAATCCGGAACAAGACAGGGATGCCCTCTATCTCCACTTCTATTCAATATAGTTCTCGAAACACTGGCCAGAGCAATTAGACAGACGAAAGAAATTAAAGGCATAAAAATTGGAAAAGAAGAACTTAAATTATCACTATTTGCAGATGACATGATTCTATACCTAGAAGACCCAAAAGGGTCTACAAAGAAACTACTAGAACTAATAAATGAATTCAGCAAAGTGGCAGGATATAAAATCAACACGCATAAATCAAAGGCATTTCTGTATATCAGCAACAAAACTTCTGAAATGGAAATGAGGAAAAACACTCCATTCACAATATCCTCAAAAAAAATAAGATACTTGGGAATCAACCTAACAAAAGAGGTGAAAGATTTATACAATGAAAACTACAGAACCCTAAAGAGAGAAGTAGAAGAAGATCTTAGAAGATGGAAAAATATACCCTGTTCATGGATAGGCAGAACAAACATCATCAAAATGGCGATATTACCAAAAGTTCTTTATAGATTTAATGCAATGCCAATCAAAATCCCAATGGCATTTCTTGTAGAAATAGATAAAGCAATCATGAAATTCATATGGAAAAATAAAAGACCCAGAATAGCAAAAGCAATTCTAAGCAGAAAGAGTGAATCAGGCGGTATAGCGATACCAGATTTCAAACTATATTACAGAGCAATAGTGACAAAAACAGCATGGTACTGGTACCAAAACAGGCGGGTGGACCAATGGTATAAAATAGAGGACACAGAGACTAACCCACAAAGTTACAACTATCTTATATTTGATAAAGGGGCTATAAGCATGCAATGGAGGAAGGATAGCATCTTCAACAAATGGTGTTGGGAAAACTGGAAATCCATATGCAACAAAATGAAACTGAATCCCTTTCTCTCGCCATGCACAAAAGTTAACTCAAAATGGATCAAGGAGCTTGATATCAAATCAGAAACTCTGCGTCTGATAGAAGATAAAGTTGGCTCAGATCTACAGATTGTGGGGTCGGGCTCCAAATTCCTTAATAGGACACCCATAGCACAAGAGTTAACAACTAGAATCAACAAATGGGACTTAATTAAACTTAAAAGTTTTTTTTCAGCAAAAGAAACAATAAGAGAGGTAAATAGGGAGCCTACATCCTGGGAACGAATTTTTACTCCTCACACTTCAGATAGAGCCCTAATATCCAGAGTATACAAAGAACTCAAAAAACTAGACAATAAGATAACAAATAACCCAATCAACAAATGGGCCAAGGACCTGAACAGACACTTCTCAGAGGAGGATATACAATCAATCAACAAGTACATGAAAAAATGCTCTCCATCTCTAGCAGTCAGAGAAATGCAAATCAAAACCACCCTAAGATACCATCTCACTCCAGTAAGATTGGCAGCCACTATGAATTCAAACAACAACAAGTGCTGGCGAGGATGTGGAGAAAAGGGTACACTTGTACATTGCTGGTGGGACTGCAAATTGGTGCGGCCAATTTGGAAAGCAGTTTGGAGATTCATGGGAAAGCTGGGAATGGAACCACCATTTGACCCTGCTATTGCCCTTCTCGGACTATTCCCTGAAGACCTTAAAAGAGCATGCTACAGGGACACTGCCACATCGATGTTCATAGCAGCACAATTCACAATAGCTAGACTGTGGAACCAACCCAGATGCCCTTCAATAGACGAATGGATAAAAAAAATGTGGCATCTATACACAATGGAGTACTATGCAGCAATAAAAAATGGCAAAATCATAGAATTTTCAGGGAAATGGATGGCATTAGAGCAGATTATGCTTAGTGAAGCTAGCCAAACCCTAAAAAACAGATACCAAATGTCTTCTTTGATATAATGAGAGCAAGTATGAACAGAGCAGGGAGGAAGAGTAGGAAGAAAAGAGTAACATTAAACAGAGACTTGAGATGGGAGGGAAAGGGAGAGAAAAGGGAAATTGCATGGAAATGAAGGGAGACACTCATTGCTAAACAAAATTACATATAAGAGGTTGTGAGGGGAATGGGAAAATAAACAAAGAGAGAAATGAATTACAGTAGATGGGGTAGAGAGAGAAGATGGGAGGGGAGGGGAGGGGGGATAGTAGGGGATAGGAAAGGTAGCAGAATACAACAGTCACTAATATGGCATTATGTAAAATTGTGGATGTGTAACTGACGTGATTCTGCAATCTGCATTTGGGGTAAAATTGGGAGTTCATAACCCATGTCAATCTAATGTATGAAATATAATATGTCAAGAGCTTTGTAATGTTGTGAACAACCAATAAAAAAAATGTAAAAAAAAAAAAATTCTTTTAGCTTTTGTTTATCGTGAAAGATTTTAATTTCATTGTCAATTTTGAAGCTCAATTTTGCTGGATATAGTATTCTTGGTTGGAATCCATTATTTTTCAGCGTTTGAAATACGTTATTCCAGGATCTTCTCGCTTTCAAAGTCTGTGATGAGAAATCTGTCGTTAACCTAATTGGTTTACCCCTGAAAGTAATCTGCCTCTTTTCTCTCGTAGCTTTTAATATTCTCTCCTTGTTCTGTACGTTGGCTATCTTCATAATTATATGTCTTGGGGTTGGTCTATTATGGTTTTGAATGTTTGGGGTCCTGTAGGCTTCCAGGATTTGGCAATCCATTCCATCTTTCATCTCTGGGAAGTTTTCTAGAATTATTTCATTTAATATGCTGTCCATTCCTTTGGTTTGAATCTCTGTGCCTTCTTCTATCCCTATGACTCTCAGATTTGGTTTTTTTTATGACATCCCATATCTCTTGAATAGATTGCTCGTGGGAATTAAGCATCTTTTCTGTGTTGACTATATTCTTTTCAAGTTGATAAACCTTGTCTTCATTATCTGATGTTCTGACTTCTACTTGATCAAGTCTATTTGTAATATTCTCGTTTGAGTTTTTAATTTGGTTTATAGTTTCCTGTAATTCTAGGATTATTGTTTGATTTTTTTTTTAATATCTCTATCTCCTGGTAGAGCTCGTTCTTTGCCATTTGAATTTGTTTGTTTAATTCATTTTCAAAATATATTTTTATTTCTTGGACTTGCTGTCTCATGTCTTCTCTAATATTCCTTTCCATTCGAGTTAGGTATGCCTTGAGTTCTTTCCCTATACCTGTTTCTGAGGTTTCTATGTCCTCCTGTAGAATTGAGTAGTCTTGCATTGTTTGTAATCCTTTTTTCCCTTGTTTTCTCATGTTGTCCACGTTACTTTCCAGCTCTTTTTGATTGTCGTGTTTCTGCTCTCCTCTATAGATTTGTTCTGTTTCTGTATTACTCTGATGTCTCTCCTTTGTGTTGTTGAAGTATGACTGCTAACGTGGATTCCGCTGGGAAGGAATTCCGACGTTCGAGCTCCAGTGACGACGCTACTCTGCTATGATGGGCCCCAGTCTCCTTGCCGGGGTGCCCTAATGGGGGGGTGTGACTGGACTGTCTCTGTGTGGTTTCAGCTCCCGGTCGTGGCAGGCGGGTAGACTCCAGCCGCCCAGTATCACAGGCCGCGGGCAGGTGATCCGTCACCAACGGGAGGGCGTTCTCCTACTGCCCAGTCACGCGGGCAGTGGGTGAACTGTCGCCGGTGGGCCTGCAGTTTACAGCTGCCCAGTCGCGAGGGCCTTGCCTCTAGGCTCCTGGTTTCTCCTGCTAGCCTTGGTTTCTCCTGCTAGACCAGATTTCCCCTCAGTGATGATTCTCGGCAGTTCAAACTGTACTCTGTGCCTGTTTTGTTGTTGCAATCTGTCGGACAGTGGCGGTGGATACTTCAGCTGTCCAAGATGGTGGCCGCTGGTTACCTTAGTGGAGTGTCCCTTGTGGGGGGTGGGGCTGTACCGCTTCCGTCCCCGTCAGCAATCCCAAACTCAGCCCGGGGGTCAGTGCGGGCTTGGGCTCGGCTGGTGGGATACCACCGTGTCGCAGCCACTTAATTCCCTGCTGACTAGTTAACCCCTTCTCTGGGGCGCCACGCCTTCTGTAGCCTCGGGGCAGGCCGCGCGAATCAGACAGCCTGGATCTCCGGGGTCACACCGTTGGCTTTTGGGATCCCCGGCACTCTATGGTTTTGATTTTTTCTGCTTGCCCCTCCCCCAGCGCTGGCTAGACAGGTTTTGTTTTGGCCGCTGATGGGAGGGGGGGGGTTGAGGGTCAGGTGCCTCTAGCTCTCCTTTAGTCTTTATGCAGGCTCACTCTGATAGTCCCTCCTCCTGAATGTCTAGGAGAGATTTTATGCGAAATCCCCCTATGTATGGGGGCTGAGCTGGGTGACACACACCTGTTTGTTGTTGCAATCTGTAGGCGAGTGGCGGTGGTTACTTCAGCTGTCCAAGATGGTGGCCGCTGGTTACCTTAGTGGAGTGTCCCTTGTGGGGGGAGGGGCTGTACCGCTTCCGTCCCCGTCAGCAATCCCGAACTCAGCCCGGGGGTCAGTGCGGGCTTGGGCTTGGCTGGTGGGATACCACCGTGTCGCAGCCACTTAATTCCCTGCTGACTAGTTAACCCCTTCTCTGGGGCGCCACGCCTTCTGTAGTCTCGGGGCAGGCCGCGCGAATCAGACAGCCTGGATCTCCGGGGTCACACCGTTGGCTTTTCGTGTATTTTAAATAGCAGGCATGACTTGTTTTTATTATTAAGCCAACTTCTCTACTCCCTGAATTTATTGTTCTAATAGCTTAGGTTTCAGTTGTTTATTCTTATTAGTGTGTCTGCCAAAGCCTAAACTTGCTAAAACATTGATGTTTTCCATTTATATTGCACATCTTGTTTGTATGTTGAGGTATGATGTTAAATATAAGAAGATATTTGTTTTTTAGGGATTGGCTAGCTTCACTTAGCATAATCTGCTCTAATGCCATCCATTTCCCTCCAAATTCTATAATTTTGTCATTTTTTAATGCAGAGTAATACTCCATTGTGTATAAATGCCACATTTTTTTTATGCATTCGTCTATTGAAGGGCATGTAGGTTGCTTCCACAGTCTTGCTATTGTGAATTGTGCTGCTATGAACATCGATGTGGCAGTGTCCCTAAAAAACAAATGCCAAATGTCTTCTTTTATATAAGGAGAATAACTAAGAACAGAGTAGGGAAGAAGAGCATGAGAAGATGAATAACATTAAACAGGGATGAGAGGTGGGAGGTACAGGGAGAGAGAAGGGAAATTGCTTGGAAATGGAAGGAGACCCTTAGGGTTATACAAAATTACATACAAGAGGAAGTGAGGGGAAAGGGAAAAAGAATACAAGGGGGAGAAATGAATTACAGTGGAGGGGGTAGAGAGAGAAGAGGGGAGGGGAGGGGAGGGGAGGGGAGGGGGATAGTAGAGGATAGGAAAGGCAACAGAATACAACAGACATGAGTATGTCAATAAGTAATTCAGTGGAAGTGTAACTGATGTGACTCTGCAATCTGTATGCGGGGTAAAGATGGGAGTTCATAACCCACTTGAATCAAAGTGTGGAGTATGATATGTCAAGAACTATGTAATGTTTTGAACAACCAATAAAAAAAAAAGATCACTAAAAAAAAAGAAAGCAAGATGAAAAATATCTGCTAGCTAATAGGTAAGGGTTTTCTCAAATTGGAGTTCTAAAATTGAGAAAGTAGTTTCTCATTGGATAAACATCGTAAACTTGACCTTTATAGCCTTTTGGAAGATGCATATGTATGTGTCCTTTTTAAATCTACAAAGAAATGCATTATATATGAATGAATGAATAAGAAAAAATAAATAAATAAATATAAGAAGATAATATAATAATGTAATATATAACAATATAATATAATAATATAATTACAGTCAGATTTCCACAACCATGGTTTCCATGTTTGTAGATTCAAGCAACTTCAGATTAAAATATTAAGAAAAACATTGTATCTCTACTGAGCATGTACAGGTTTTTCTTTTGGCTATTATTCCCTGAATATAGAGTGTAACACCTACTTATATAGCAGTTACATATGCAATGCTATACCATTTTGTATTAAGAGACTTGAGTATCTGCATGTTTTGGTAAATGCCAGGGATCTTGGAACCAATCATACATGTATACTCTGGGATGATTGTACAATGTAACTAAAAACCAAAAAACAAAAAAAAAAAAAAAACAAAAAACAAAAACCTGGCACTACATACATTTCTCTCTTCTCCTTGTCTCTCTTTTCTTTCACCTCTCTCTTTAAGACAAATGTTGTTTATTAAGGAATTACTAGGAAGTAATCATAATGAAGGAACTCAGCACCTGCAAAACGGGACATATCTTAAACCATGTTTAAGATTTCAAAATTTGCCCCAAAATCAAACTAATGGTTTGGATAGAGCTATCATTGTATCTTCATCCTTCAATCACCCATTCCTTTGACATGTAGCTTTGCAGTTCCTCCCAAGATTCTAAATATATTTCTGTTCCTGATTATGAATTTAGCTGTGTGATTTACTTTTCCAATGCAATGCATGAAAGAAATTAAACTTGAGCATTGTCAATATAAACCTTTACTTATACAGAAGCCTTTACTTATGTTATGAAAAATGAAGGCATGAGAAATAGAAAGTTCCTTCAGAGCACTCTAACAAACTGCAGAAAGAAAAGTAGTCTTTCTTTCTTTCTTTCTTTCTTTCTTTCTTTCTTTCTTTCTTTCTTTCTTTCTTTCTTTCTTTCTTTCTCTTTTTTTTTTTGGCTTTAACATGAGGGGACCAATAGAAATCCAGCTGGATTTAGTCGGAGGGGAAAGGCTAATTTTGGAAATGATCATAAGCTTGGTTTCATGTGTTAGCAGTCATTATTTGAGCAATCTGAATTTTATATAACTGCTTATTTGTTTAGAGTAGGAAAAAAATAAAGGTGATGGTTAACAGTTTAATGTGAAATCACAATTAGTCACAGATTGTTTTTTTAATACTTAGAGGATAGTTTTTTTTTGTTGTTGTTGTTGTTTGTTTGTTAGCTATTGTAGTTCCCTTTTCTTCCAACTTCTCTTGTCCAATTGTCCAAGCAATTCAAGTCCTCCAATGGAGCTTATTCTAAAAAGAAAGAATTTTTAGTGTAAAATATACTGAGTTGCTTAAAATTACAGGGACTACAAAAGTCCAGTATGTGTATTTTGATTTGAATTAAAATACACATAACTTATTTGATTTCACTGAATCCCATCTAATTATTGATGTATGGAAATTTTACCTAAATGAAAATTATTGAAAAGATTTGAGAAAAGGAAGCCATAAATCGGATTTATCTGACAAGGTACTTCAGAAAGTACTTTAATAGGCAATGTATTAATTTAAAATATTTCTAATGCAGTCTGATAACAAAGTTTGAACAAATCAACAAATATTTAATAAGGGTTTCCAGTGTATTTAGACTATATAACACTTATTTACTTATTTATTTTGTCTTCAAAGAGTATAATCAAGAGAAATGGGAGGCATTTTTATAGACTAAAAATGCCAAAAGGGAGACAACGTTAGGACTCAGTAGTCTATTTCAGTTTTGTTATACATATACAAAGATTAATATCTTCTTATTTTTCTTCCTGCCTTTCTTTGTCCACCTTAAACAAATCAGCAAAGACTTCAGTTAAGGGCACAGCAGTAGACAATTAATAATGAATTCACTTTGTCATTGTATCCTAGAACATACAACATTCTTCATTTCTATGAGATAATTTGTAGTGGTGTTTACTAAAGGGTACTGGATGGTACAAAAAAGCTAACAGAATACATGAGCAAGAAATGCATGGAATAGAAAAAGCAGGTGCCTTTCCCTACAGTTCTAAGTGTGACTAATGCTTTTAAATTGGTCAAGGTACAGATAATGGAAAGCTGGGATTATGATCTGCACTGGTCAGATAGTGGCTGCTTATTCCAAATATGCTCTTTAGCACTTTTTCTTTCTTTCTTTCTTCCTTCCTTTTCTTTTAGTCTTTTTTTTTTTTGGTAGCTGAGATAAAGAAAAGAAAACAGAAAGAAAATGCTCTACAAGCCCCTCAGACTCTGCATAAAGAGTTTTTTGTTGTTTTTTTTTGTTGTTGTTAGTATTGTTGTTTGTTGTTTTTAAGTCTGATTTGTTCATGATTTTATTTTTTTGCATGTAGAATTAGGGTTTCAGTTTTTCACAAAAAGGGATTTTAAGACCAAAGTTTCTACTAAATTTTTAAATGTTTTTATTTTTATGCTATTGAAAACAGAATTGAATTTTGAATCATGAGATATCCGCACACAAGAAATAAAAATAGGGTATTTCAAATTAAAATTTTATAGATTCTGTTCTGCCAATTATATTTGTTATTCAAAAAAAAGACATCTTGAGTAATATACTTATAAAAGCCCATCATAAAACATGTATCTCTACTATACATAATATGGTCCAAAATATATTCACAGAGGATTTAATGGAAGGAAGTATGTTTCTTCGTAATTTACTTAGAACATACAGGCTCCTGGTCTTATGCTGATTCTCTTGCCAGAGTTGTAATACTATTCTAATGTGATACAATTTCAGCAAGCTCTATCAACCCTATCATCATTCCAAGTCACAAACTATTCTTTCAATTTCTTAACATACCTAATGAATACATGGATTCTATGCAACGTACTGAGTGTTCTGATTTATTTTTAAGAACTAGTCAGTTAGATTTATCATAAAGAAACTTATTGAAATATAACTATCTTTCCTTAAAAGTCATAATCTGTCATTCATTAATTATGTTTGAAAGACAAAAAATACACACAAATAGGTAGAAGTTCTAGGATAAACATGTTCAGAATGTTCATATTTTGTTGAATTATAGAGAAATGAAATCTTGTGAGAATTTACACTTTTATTCAATTACATGTAAATTATATCTTGTTGCTAAATCTAATTTTTCATTATTAATTTACCCTTTTTACCTTGGCTAACTCTTTTTGTTTTTACCCTTTTTAACCTCTGGTAATTTTATTTTTGGTCTCTTTTATATATTGTTAATACAGCTACCAGTTTCTTTTGACTAGTATTTGCATAGTATGTTACTAATTTTTTTAAAACTTTCTGATTCAGATGTAGATTTTTTAAAAATACTTTTATTTTATTTATTTATTTATTTTTATATGTGGTGCTGAGGATCGAATCCAGGGCCTTGCACATGCTATGCTAGCGTTCTACTGCTGAGCCACAACCCTAGCCCCAAGATGTAGATTTTCAATCAGCATACAGATATATTTTGTTTTTTAAATGTTCTCCAATACTTCTTTTTAAAGTAAGGTGTATATCCATTTCTATGTATTATACTAACTAAAATATTAAGGCTTGAATTCACTGTCTTGTTTTGTGGATTTTTATATCTATCTGTGCTTTATTTTCTGTACTTGCCCTATAGATTGATTGTTATTGATTTAGGGCAAGATTTTAGAAGACATTTGACTTTGTCACTTGTGTATAGTCATGTGACAACCACTCCAATGAAGTCTTCCACTTGAATTTGGGTTCAACATGTGAATTTGGAATACAATTTGGTTTATATAAATAAATCATTTTGTGTAGTATTTTTTAAAGCAGGGTATTATACACACCAAATTTATTAGAATCTACTAGATTAGCTCATTTTCCAGTTTGAATGAAATATACAAAATTTACTTTAATTTTTTCATTAAATTTATATTTAATGAAGTATAAAGAATTGCGCCTCCTGAGTAGTTAGGACTATAAGTGGTGCCACTGTGTCTTACTTGCCCATTTTCATTTGAGTTTTTAAGAATTTATTAGTAGAATCCCTTTATATACAATGTGTATAGTGCATTGTGTTGTGAAAATATTATATAGTAAAAATGTATTCTTCTAGGCTCTGGCTTTTCATTTGATTATATTTATGATGCCTTTCTTTACTCAAAAAAAGTTTTAATTTATGTGGCCCAACATAAACCTTAGCTGATTTTTTATTTAGTAATAACTTTCAATGCCTCAAGATTATTTTTCCTTTTGTACTATCAAAGGGTTTTGCTTGTTTTGTGTTTTAAAGTTTAATGGATCTGGAATTTAAAATTTAGTTTTGTATAATTTAGTAAGCTGTGGGAATCTAATTTTACTGTTTTTCTGATGGATAGCCAGTTGCATGAGTATCATTTATTAATTAGTTCATCTTTTCCCCACTGACTTATTTTTTTTGCTTTTATTTTTGCAGGGCTGGGGATCAAACCCGGGGCTTTGGTTTTATTTATGTCCTTCTGTAAAGTTTACTTAGTTTCTCAATATAATTCTTACACACTTAATTTTAGGTTAATTTCTAAATTTAAGTTTTTATTGACATTTTTTGAATAGAATCTTTTCATGTGTTTTCTCTAATTAGTCACTGCTAGTTGATGAAAAGCAGTTTATCTATTTGCTTATAAAAAGATAGTAAGCAGAGCCAGGTGAAGTGGCTCACACCTGTAATTCCAGCAACTAAGGAGGCTAAAGCAGGATGATAGCAACTTTGAGGCTAGCCTCAGCAACTTAGCAAGACCAGTGTTTAAACAACAACAAAACATTAAAAGGACTGCGAGTATAGTTCAATGGTGGAGCACCCCTGGGTTCAATCCCCAGTACTGGGAGGTGAGTGAGGGACATAAGCAGAAAATAAAAACAAAAAAGAAGTAAGTAAGAAAATTTTTGTTGGTTCTCACAAGCTTTTTAATATCCTTCAGTATATCCCTGATGCTGATTTTTAGAGCCTCTGTGTTTAAGGCTATTTGCATAATGAACTGAATTTTCATATTCTGTAATATTTACTGTATTGTAAGTTTGCTTCTTTTTAAAATACATTTCATTTGATGTTGAGCTGGTTTGATACTTCTGTTCCTTTATTGGAATGTAATTTGTAATTTATCCCCTGGTTATTTTGGACTTTGCTCCAAAATAAACTGATTACAAGTAAAAAGTTAAAAAAAATAGGAAAAAAAATTCCCAAATTTGTATGGAAGCACAAATATCTTCAAATAGCCTAAATCATCTTGATCAAAAAGAACAAAGCAGAGGGGCTGGGGTTGTGGCTCAGTGGAAGAGCACTCGCCTAGCACTTTCAAGGCACTGGGCTCAATCCTCACCACCACATAACAATAAATAAAATAAAGATATTGTGTCCAACTACAACTAAAAAAATAACTTAAAAAAATAACAAAGCAGAAAGCATTATAATACCCAACTACAAAATTACTACAAAGCTTGAGTCATCAATAAAGCAGGGTATTAGCATAGAAATAGATACATTGGTCAGTGGGATAGAATAAAGAGCCTAGACATAAACTCACATGTTTACTATCATCAAATTATTTTTTATAAAAGGGTGAGAGCAGAAATTGGGGAACAGGGTTGTTTTAATAACTAGTGTTAGGAAAATTAGATATCTACATGCAAAAGAATGAAACTAGACCCTTATTTCTCACCAGTTATAAAAATCAAATAAAAATTAATTAAAGACTTTAAATATAAGATGTACAACTGAGAAACCACTAGAAGAACTTAAAGGAGAAATACATCAGGATATTGACCTGGACAATTATTTTTTGAATAAGATTTTTAAAGTACAGGAAACAGAAGAAAAGCCAACAATTGAGATAACATTAAATGAACACTGAAAGCTTATTCATAGCAAAGAAAACAGAATAAAGAGAAAATCTACAAAGTGAGAGAAAATGTTGTAGTGTCTGCATCTAAAAAGGTATTGATATTCAGAATACGGGAAGAACTCTAAAAACTCAATAGCAAAATAATAATAATGACAATAATCTGTTTAAAAGTGAGCAATAAACCTAAATATATATTTTTTTGAAAAAAGCACATAAATGGCCTATAGATATATAAAAAATGCTCAATATCACTGATTATCAGAAAAATGCAAATCAAAACTACATTGAGATATTATTTCATGCTGATAAGAATGCCTATTATTCAAAAGACAAAAGATAGCAAGTACCAGTGTGAAAGTAGAGATAAAAGAACTCTTGAACATTGTTGGTAGGAATTTAAATCAGCATAACCATTGTGAAAGATGTATGGAGGTTCCTCAAAAAGTTAAAAGTAGAACTACCACAAGGGTCAACAAGTTCACTACTGGGTATATATCCAAAGGAAATGAAATCAGTATATTGAAGTGACATCTGTACTGCCATGTTTATTACAATATATTCCTTAACAGCCCCAAAGTGGAAATAACTGCAGCATCTATCAGCTGATGAATGGAGAAAGAAAATATGGTACATATATAGGGCAGAATATTTTTATCCATTAAAAGAATAAAATTCCATTATTTGCAACCACATAGGTGGATCTGGAGATCTTTCTCTTAAACAAGGTAAGACAGACACAGAAGGAAAAATACTGCATAATTTCAGTGACCTATGGATATGTCAGTCATCTTTCTGTCACTATAACAAAATACCTGCAGTAATTAACTAATCAAGAGAAATGCTTTATTTTGGCTCATACTTTTTGAAGTTCTAGTCCTCGATTGGTTAGCTCACTTGCATTCTACCCATGGCTCAGCAGAATATTATGTCAGGAGTATTTGGAAGGGAAAAACTGTTTGTTGTATTATGAGCCTGGAAGAAAAAGAGAGGAACAAGGAGGGGTTGAGGCCACATCATCCCCTTTAAGGGCATGTCCCCAGTGATTAAACATCTTCCTATTAGATCCTACCTCCTAATGGTTCTTCCAACACCCTGTAGTTCAACCTTGGGAATCAAGCATTGAACCTACAGATATTTGGGGGACAATTATTTAAATCATAGAAGTGAAATATTAGAAAGTTGATCTCAGAAGTCAAGAATATAAGTAGCTATTAGGAGCTATTGACCCTGATTTGAACCATACACAAAGTGTACATGTATCAAAAATATTATGTTATCACATAAATATGTAAACTTTTGGTTTTATGTAAATTTAAAAATTAATTCAAATAAAACATAATTTAAAAAGAAACTTCAGATAATTTTGCTTCAGTCATCAAACTTTTTTTTTAGAAAATTCAACTAAAAAATAAATATTAAAAAAAGAATGTTCATAATTGATTCTTGAAGTCTTTTTATAATGTATGTGTTAAAATTCTTGTCAAAAAACTTCAACATTTTCTGGTGATATTTTTCTCATTTGAGATTTTTCTGGTTCTGGATATGTCAAATGATTTTCAGTTGTGTTTTGGATTTGGATACTATTTTATAAACATGAATTTCATTCAAATATGCTGTCTGTTTTAATATGATTCCTCTAAATCCACATTGCTAGAACAAATTCATGTTCCCTACTTGGCTTCCATTAACATTCCATGGTTGGAGGTCACTTCTTAATAATTGATTGGGTGGGCTGGTCAGGCTCCCCAGTTATTATGGTTTGGATATAATGTGTCCCCGCAAAGTTCCTGTTAATACAGGAATATTCAGTGGTGAAATGATTAGACGCTGAGAGCTATAAACAAATCAGCACATCCTAGTTTGAATGGACTGACTGGGTGCTAACTGTAGGCTGGTGGAGCAGAGCTGGAAGAGGTGGGAAAATGGGAAGCATGCTATAGAAGGGTGCATCTTTCTTGTGTTCCTTCTCCCCGCCCCCATCTCTGCTTCCTGATACCATGCTTGGAACTGTCTTTCTCTGACATACTGTTCCACCCTGATGTTCTGCCTAACTCAGGCCCAAAGCCATGAAGTTTGCTGACCATGGACTGAACCTCTGAAACTGAACCAAAATAAATTTGTCCTCCTCTGAGTTGTTCTTGTTGTTCCTTTAGTCCCAGCAATACACAGCTGACTAGCACACCAATAGACCTCCCTTGATATACCTTTGCTGGGAGAGGAAGGAATACCTATTACTTTCCCCACATGAACCCTCTAGAATCTTGGTGGGAGGGATTCTCATAACCACTGGATGGCAGTGAGAGTCCTATTCAGTCTAATATCACCTGGACAAGGAGGGTCAGGCATGCCTTGTTGGTTGAGGGTGGCAATCTGAGTTTCTTTTATACTTTTAGGGAGAATGTTTACTATTGTTGAACAAGGGCAAAAGTCTCAGGTAATCACATGGTTTTCTCTGACAATACCCTAGTAAAGGATGAAGATGTCTCTCTCTCTCTCTCTCTCTCTCTCTCTCTCTCTCTCTCTCTATCTCTCTCTCCCCATATCCAGCACTTTTAACTGTACTTAGTGAAACAAATAGAAACAAATATGTCTACTTCATTGTTTATGTTTAATCAATAATAAATTTGGTTTAATCATTTTATTTTCTTATTTTGACTAGTTTGAAAGGTTTTATTCAGCTGGGATATTCAGATTTTTATTTTTATTCAAATAGTTGAAATATGGATACTGAGTGGATCAATACTTTGATTTCTTCTGGAAATACCCAACAAATGACCATTGAATAGCTCATTCCTACTTATCTACATATTCAAAACTTGTTTGTAATTATCTTCAAATATTCAAATTTTATATTTGAAAACTCCACAAGATGACATTTTTAATGTTTAATCTTACCCTCATTTTACCACTGTATAAGATCATGGCCATTCTTGCATCTCATATTGCCTTCTGGGTTTTTATTTTCTTCTGCTTTAAGTGCATTGTAAATAATTTCAATTGTTGGTTTCCTAGTGGCAATCTCTTTTGGTTTTTGTCTGTCATCCTTAAAATATATTTAATTGGGTAGAGAATTCTAGGTTCACAGCTATTTTCTTTCAATACATTGAAAATAGTATCCCAATGTTGCTGTTTGTCTTCCTGTTTTGTTCCTGGAGAAGTTATCAGTCATTTTCTCTGATTGTCTTAAAATGTGATCTTAGTTTTCAGTTCTACAGTTTAATTATGAGGAGAGTGGGTGTGAATAAAATTGTTTTATTCTATCCAGCTTTGGATTCATTTTGAATATGTGGATAGAGGGATATTTCATTATTTATGAAATAGCCTCTATTATTCTTTCAAATAATGGCCTGTTCTTATTTTCTTTCTGGGACTGTGATTCAGTTCATATTAAACTTTTTCATTATATCCTTTATGCCTTTTATATGCTCCTATATTTTTCTTCTTTATGCTTCTCAATACTTACAGCCCACTTATCCTCCTCATGTCTTTTTATAATGATCTCTCTACCTCTATTCATGTCGCTAGTAAACATGTTCAATTATTTCTTAACTTTGATTACTATGTTTTTTACTCCTTAAAGCTAAATTCTTATTCCTAGATTTCTATTTTATAATTTCCTGCAAATGTTATGAAGTTTATGCTTTATTAAACATAGCACAATATTTTTATGGTTTCATCTGAAAATGAAAATATAGGAAACCTTCATGGATATGTTTCTGTTGTTTGTGTTTGATCATTTTCACTTATGCAAACAGGTTGACTAATTATATTTATATCAAGTCATTTATATGGGAAAAAATGATCCAGTCATGGAGAGAACTTTTAGAGAAAACTTCATTTTCATATGTCATGGTGTTTGGGATATTATTAGCTCAAGAACATTTACATCCAAATTGAAGTTTTAAGAATGCAAGTTGGCTATTAATTTCTAGTGACATACCATGAAGGTTTAGCCTTTAGAGACCGCAGATCATTGGGTTGTTTCCTTTATTATAGATCACTTTTACCAGCACCAAACTTGATTTTTCTTCCTTTTTTATGTAAGGTTATCCAAACAAAAGTTTGAATTTTCTAGGATAGACAAATGTCATCCAAGTAAAAATAGCTTTATTAGTTTCTTATACCCAGAGTCTCCAATTTTCTTTATTTTTAATCTAGTGATTCCTTACTATCTTTTCATGTGACTTTTGCTTTCAAGGAAAAAAAATGTAAATGTTCCCTATGGTGAGAGATAGATGGTCTGATTAACTTAGAGAGTTGTTATCAGAAATCAAAAATCTCCTTAGGGGCTGGGGATGTGGCTCAAGCGGTAGCTCGATCGCCTGGCATGCGTGCGGCCCGGGTTCGATCCTCAGCACCACATACAAACAAAGATGTTGTGTCCACTGATAACTAAAAAAAAATAAATATTAAAATTCTCTCTCTCTCTCTCTCTCTCTCTCTCTCTTTTTTAAAAAAAATCTCATTAGGCTGACTCTGATATCAGCACATTACTAAAGTTCACAAAATTGGCAACAATGTATTGTATATTGAGGAAATCTAAACATAATCAGCCTAGGACTCTAAAATGTGAATTAAGGCTTACTAGTGATAAAGCTAATTAGTGATAACAGTGATAAAGTTTTCAGGACTTCATAGCTCTTAGTGACACCAATATGCAGCTCTTTGGAGGGGCTTTTTGATTTACATATGTATTTATTTGTAATGTTTTTGCTTGAATGATATCATTAAATGCCATTTTCTTCTTTGTTAATCAGAGTAGCCCTATGACATAATGCTGACATCTTATATACATAAAAATATGGTTAAATACGAACAAATTAAATTGGGTTGTGTACATCTAAGTGAAATAAACATCATCCCAGGAATAAAAGGCAGCATGCATTTCAATGCAGGAGAAGCCCAGCACCAATTGAAATTTACAACCTCACTCTATGTTTTCAACTCCTTGGGCTTTACAATGAATAAAGAAAATTGGAAGTGAACATTGGAATTGATGGAGCTGGGGTTGTGGCTCAGTGGTAGACTGTTCGCCTACTATGCATGGGGTACTGGGTTCCATTCTCAGCACCACATAAATATAAAATAAAAAGATATTGTGTTAACCTAAAACTAAAATATATATATTTAAAAAAAGAAATTTGGAATCAAAAATTTGTAGTGGCAGAATTTTAGATAATTTTCCTGAATGTGGTGTCAAACTGCTAATCAACAAGTGAAAAAGAAAACAACAACAACAACAACAAACACTTGCATGTGGTTGATTGATGAACATAGCTCCAAGGGGGCAGTGCCTGGGGGAGACTGTTCCATTATCGCCAGGAGGCTGCTCAGTGATGATGGGCACAGCAAACCTGCAGAAGGTAGAGAGATGAGAAAGCTATCTCAGTGTGGACCCCGTTATAGGGCTGGGCATATTTATTCAGAACCTACCACAGCCCAGACACCAAACTAGGTACCAGTGTTATAGCAGCAAATGAAACATTTCTAAGACTCCTAAATTTCCAGTCCAAACTACAAGATGGAATAAAAGCAACTAATAACTAATAGTGAAATCACTGAAAAGGAAATGTATTTCCCTGAGGCAGTTGGAGAGTTGGCTGAGTTGCCTTGAACTGCTTTTTGTCCTACAAAAATTTGTTATTTCAACTCTTTTTATCATTGACTTATATGGATTTTAGTATCCTGAAGGCTCCCATCATTGATCCTGTCCTAAATACATAAAGAATCATAAATATATATTGTGTGTATTCACTTTCAGTTGGCAGCGCGGCATCTGACCTTTTGGCTATGTGATGGACATACCATTCTCAGTTCATCTTACTGTAGCAGAGCAACGTATGTGAATGCACCGCAAACTTCATTAAGTCCGCCTGGAAAATTCACAGTCCAATTTAGGAAAGCAGGGCTTGTTTTCTACTAATGTGTCCAATCAAATTACATACTCTACACTAGATCCAACTCACTTAGGCTCGTTAGAATGTTTCTGTGAGAATTCATTTGTGTCATTTGTGGTAGACAATTCACACCATGAAATACTGTGTAAAGCAATAGAATTGACTGAGAGCAAACTTATTTTTTCTTGTCAAATGACCTGAATTTCAAAACAATTCTGTGACAGTATGATGTGATCTAATCCCTTCTGTTAGCTCATGAGACCAGATTCAGAAGTCTCTTGTATAATGAACCAGTGGTTGTGTTATCAGCAGCACATGGACTGAGCCGTAAAGATCTACAGTTGAAAGAGAACACCAAATATATATTGTAACTCAGAAAGTCAGTGAGCATTGCTGGTTCGTGTTGCTTTAGTGGAATGTATGGATCTATTTCTCAGAAAATTACAAATTATGCCTCCCAGATTTACTTCCTGCAAACCCTTTTTTTGTTTTCACTGAGATATCATATGATCTCCATGAAAAGCCAAGTAATAAATTTTCCTGCCTATTTCATAGATAGTTGTTATCTTCTTGCTGAACAATTTTTTATACATAGAATATGTATTTGCACAGTTGTATACATGACTACATGATACTTACAGGCATATACACATTAAAACAGTCTTCAGCACGACAGGCCATTCAATGGACACTTTAGGTAAATGTTTCTAAACCTGCATTTTTTCTTATGTTTGTCCCAGTGACAGAAAGGAAAAAAAAATAGTTCTAGTTTCTTCCAGAAGTCCATAGAATTCTAAGATTTAAGACTTAAAATATATATTTGTAATGATTTAGAATAGAGATATGAACATAAATTAATAGAAGATGCTTCCTAGGCAAGAATAATTCCTATCTGTATATTAGATGAGCAGTTAACCCTTCTGTAGCCCTGCTGTGTATTAATGACATGAAAATAGTACATTCTGTCTTCCTGGGTAGTCATGCTCTCAGGGGAAGCAAAGTGTTACAAGTTATTTTATTGTGTGTGTTCTAGGCAAAAGCATTAAATGTGAG
This sequence comes from Spermophilus citellus, assembly GCF_964194105.1. Classification (NCBI taxonomy): domain Eukaryota; kingdom Metazoa; phylum Chordata; class Mammalia; order Rodentia; family Sciuridae; genus Spermophilus; species Spermophilus citellus. Next base: position 167,016,603 of record NC_138182.1, on the reverse strand, counting down.
ATAGAAATATAAAATTGGCCAAAAATTCAAGACAAGTGGAAGTCTAGTAGAAGCCAGTGCCCCCCTTACTCCTCCTCCTTTGGGCTCCATAGAGTGTGCTTAGTAACTAAGGATGTTAGCTGTGCCCCACGGGGCCACTCATGTGACTGGGAAATAACCAAATGGGGAAATTATGTCACTTTTCCTTAGGGAGACTACGTTTGTTTACAATATATATTCAAGGCAGGTAATTAAAATTGTAATATACATAACCTTAGCTTATCAACACTGAGAATGTTGAGACACTTAAATACTGTCATGTATTAGGTAGCATATAAAAGGGACACACAAATTAAAGTTTGGAGTATTTTTGAGAATGTTCACTAGAATTTTATGTAAATATACTACTTTCTGCTATTTTAAGAAGATATCTGACTCAAAAAGAATTATATATTTGGCTATTTTGAAATTCAGACATCTAAGTTAGTGAGCACTTTTCATAATTCAAGTGCTAATTATTCACAAGGTTAATGCCCTCTTGAGAATTATTTTGAATAAAAAGTAGCTTTGGGGATACTAAATTTTCCGATAAGATGAATATACACTTAGTTGTAGCAACCAATAGTGTTCAGGGAATCTGCAATTGACTTAAGATGGGGCCATGTATCTACTAATGTGTCCAATCAAATTACATACTCTACAGTAGATCCAACTCACTTAGGCTTGTTTCTGGAAACTAGGCTTCCAAATGATCACTAAAGGCTTATCTCACTTAGAAGTCTTCACTATGTGTGTTCAATATGCATAGAATGTGAGTGGCCTTTGCTTAAGGCCTTCAGTTTAGAAAATACCAGGAGTTTTCTCATTGTAAAACCCTGCTTATGCGTAAAAAAAAAAAAATACATGTTCTGTATGTTTTCTTTCAGACATGGTTTTTCTCAACTGATATGATCAAGAATTACCTCTTTAATGGATTTGTATTTTTTAATAATTAAAAACATTACTTATTGAGAATGTCATTATGAAAATGCTTGGGAATTTCCAAAATATAAGGTGTAAGGCCATGCAAATACTTAGTTTTATACATTTCACCACTCACATCTCAGTTTTCACATATAGAAGTAACTGCTTTGATCATTAAATTGCTGTTGAGGTTAAATGTATTTGAAAGTATTCGAATATTATCAATTGTTGAATAGATTTATTTAGCACTGGATCCGTGAAGCTGTCATTGTCACAAAAATAAGAAATTTTCTTCAGTTTGAAATTTGAGATTAATACAACAACATGCTCAAGACAATTTTTTGATGAATATATTTCTCAGGTCTGTACTTCAGATTATATTGCTCTAGTTGCCGCCTTTGTACCTACCTCCAATTTTTCCAAATTCCTCCTATTTAAATATTAGGAATTCTCCTTTGTTAATGTTATATGCCAACTGCCACAGAAAGCATTTCAAGGCCTCCTGAAGAGAGGACTGGAGGGTATAAATCAGTGTCATATACACTTGTGGAGAATCTACATTGTGTTTTACCCAGGGATAGTTCTGCATACTCTTTATCTGACCTTGTTTAGTATGTTTTCCATTTTTCCTTAGAAAACATATCCTGTTCAATCTAATTATTTGCTAAAAACACAAGTCTTGTCTTTTACCTTAGTGTATAAGCTCTTAAAAGCCAGACTCTATGTTTGATTTATGTTTATATTTGCTACAACATCTTTTACAATACTTTGCAATGACTATTTAATAGAAAACCCCTGAATGCATCAATGGATGGATTAATATATGAATGTGATTCTTTTGTTTAGTTTTACTGATATTCTGGCTCCAAGCAGTGCTCTATTTGTTTATTTCATTTCCTGACATATTGTAATAACACTCTTAAAATGTAGATTACAATCTGCAGTATTAAAATATCTCTTTGCATGTACTTCTTTTTCATAATTAAAATAAGTTTTCCTTTTTTTCTGTCAATGCCCATTTTAAGTCTTTCTTGGGCTGCACATAAAATGCTCATATTGCTTAGGATTCTTTCTTTGGAATTTTCTCTGAGGGATTTTTCCCATTTCCATGCTCCTGAATTTTCAAATATCTAATTCAAATCCAGATTCGACTCTTTTTTTTTAAATTGCTTTTACTTTTTAAATACACGACAGCAGAATGCATCACAATTCTTATTACACATATAGAACACCATTTTTCATATCTCTGTTTGTATATAAAATATGCTCACACCAATTCATGTCTTCATACATGTAAAGCTGCTTTTTCCTTTTTTTTTGATAGAATGCTAGAATTCAATCTATATTAAGAAAAATCTGGATTACAGAGGTAACTTTCATCCTCTTAAATCAATAACTTATCATTATTTTTTTTTGTTGGTCGTTCAAAACATTACATAGTTCTTGATATATCATATTTTACAGTTTGATTCAAGTGGGTTATGAACTCCCATTTTTACCCCGTATACAGATTGCTGAATCACATCATTTACACTTCCATTGATATACACATTGCCATTCTAGTGTCTGTTGTATTCTGCTGCCTTTCCTATCCTCTACTATCCCCCCTCCCCTCTCCTCCTCTCCCCTCTTCTCTCTCTACCCCCTCTACTGTAAATCATTTCTTCCACTTGTATTATTCTTCCCTTATCCCTCACTTCCTCTTGTATGTAATTTTGTATAACCCTGAGGATCACCTTCCATTTCCATACAATTTCCCTTCTCTCTCCCTTTCCCTCCCACCTCTCATCCCTGTTTAATGTTAATCTTCTTCTCATGCTCTTCGTCCCTACTCTGTTCTTAGTTACTCTCCTTATATCAAAGAAGACATTTGGCATTTGTTTTTTAGGGCTTGGCTAGCTTCACTTAGCATAATCTGCTCTAATGCCATCCATTTCTCTCCAAATTCTATGATTTTGTCATTTTTTAATGCAGAGTAATACTCCATTGTGTATAAATGCCACATTTTTTTTTATCCATTCGTCTATTGAAGGGCATCTAGGTTGGTTCCACAATCTTGCTATCGTGAATTGTGCTGCTATGAACATCGATGTAGCAGTGTCCCCGTAGCATGCTCTTATTAGGTCTTTAGGGAATAGACCGAGAAGGGGAATAGCTGGGTCAAATGGTGGTTCCATTCCCAGCTTTCCAAGAAATCTCCATACTGCTTTCCAAATTGGCGATACCAGACTTCAAACTATACTACAGAGCAATAGTAACAAAAACAGCATGGTACTGGTACCAAAACAGGCGGGTGGACCAATGGTATAGAATAGAGGACACAGAAACCAATCCACAAAACTACAACTATCTTATATTTGATAAAGGGGCTAAAAGCATGCAATGGAGGAAGGATAGCATCTTCAACAAATGGTGGTGGGAAAACTGGAAATCCATTTGCATCAAAATGAAACTGAATCCCTTTCTCTCGCCATGCACAAAAGTTAACTCAAAATGGATCAAGGAGCTTGATATCAAATCAGAGACACGGCGTCTGATAGAAGAAAACGTAGGCTATGATCTACATACTGTGGGGTCGGGTTCCAAATTCCTCAATAGGACACCCATAGCACAAGAGTTAATAACTAGAATCAACAAATGGGACTTACTCAAACTAAAAAGTTTTTTCTCAGCAAAAGAAACAATAAGAGAGGTAAATAGGGAGCCTATATCCTGGGAACAAATCTTTACTCCTCACACTTCCGATACAGCCCTAATATCCAGAATATACAAAGAACTCAAAAAATTAGACAATAAGATAACAAATAACCCAATCAACAAATGGGCCAAGGACCTGAACAGACACTTCTCAGAGGAGGACATACAATCAATCAACAAGTACATGAAAAAATGCTCACCATCGCTAGCAGTCAGAGAAATGCAAATCAAAACCACCCTAAGATACCATCTCACTCCAGTAAGATTGGCAGCCATTACGAAGTCAAACAACAACAAGTGCTGGCGAGGATGTGGGGAAAAGGGTACACTTGTCCAGATTCGACTCTTAAACCTTCTGTGTATCTATCTACAGAACAGTATCTGCTGCAGTCTGGCTGGGCACAGAATGATGAGCCACTCACAGCCTTGTAGATTCAAACAGCAATTCTTTATTCCCAAACTCACACTGGCCCCCTGCAAACATGTTCTGGGGAAATCCACGTACTCCACCAGGCTTAGAATCCCAAATACTTTCTGAATCCCCGGAACTCAAGGATTGGGCATTCATGAGGCAGCAGGATACGCCCTATTCCCCCGGCAGGGTACACCTTAAACCTGGAACCACCCTAAACCCAAGGACGGGATACTCCCTAAAACCTGATCCGCCCTAATCCAGTAGGATCCTCCCTAAACCCGGATCCACCCTGGTCCTTGAGCAGGGTCACCTTTCTCAAACATACATGCAAAGTCACAGCAAATGTCCAAGGCAAGTCCGTTTCCATGAGTCCTTCCTCTAAGCAACATGGGGTACGCTGGCAAGGAAGTTTCGATGCGTCATTCCTACTTGGCAATGGCTCTCAGCAAGTATCACTTGGATGACCAAAGGAACCTCATACTTACTATTCCAAATATCCCAGCATCTCCATCCATGCCCTTCCAAATTGCGCTTTCTTTTAAAAATCTTTCCTTTCCCATAGGGAGCAAACACATCACCCCTCATTTACCCTACACAGACCTCGCTGTTCCTAACTCTGTCTTATCTCTCCCTGTGCACAAATCTGCCAGTGTATATCTGTAATCCATTTGCTCTACTTTTAAAGACCTTTTTCTACTTAAAACCATTATCATTTCCTTCAAAGTACATTGACATCTGCTAACTATAGTATTATCTTCCTATACTAAAGACCAGCTCTCCTATCCTTTCACCACTCTAGAGTCTAGGGAGTTTTCCTAAAATAAAATCTGATCATGAATTTCCTTTGACTAAACGCCTACCACAGGGTCTCTCCAGTATGTAGAATGGAGTGTAGTCCTACTTACATGCCTTACAGACCTGTGTGCTCTACCATCTATTTACTTTTTCAATTTCCTTGTTCATAGCAACCTCAAGCTTCTCTTACCATGCCTCCTGGTTCCTGGAACACATCCTGCTCTCTCCTTTTCACCTCTGGAGCCACCACTGTCCTGACCATTCAGTAGGGGTGCTGCACAGTCTTTTCACATTTCAGGGCTTAGGCCCCACCACATCCTCACTCATACATACACTGATTTTTCCCATTACATACTTTTAAATATAGCTCATGTCCCTTAAAGTTACTTCTTGTCCATTACTTCCCACATTCATATGCTCTTACAATCCTATTTGTGACATTCATGTTTTGATTATAATTTTTCCCATCTCACATTTATTGGCATTGCATGATGCTGAATCATCATTATAATTGCAATTATGTTGGTAAGTTATTTGCTCATGTATTGTTTAATAGATACACACACACATACACACACACACACACACATAATTTCTCAATCTTTAAACCATAGATTTTATGTTAAGAGTCTTATATACACTGCATAATGAGTTTGTAGCTGGCATCAAATTCACTGGTTTATAATCAAGAGTCACCATTTTAACATTTTGGAAAGGGCATTTTAAAAATGGTGATACGTAGCACCAAGTAAAGGTATAGCCTTGCATTTCTGTCAGTTTTCTTAGCATCAAGAATAAAATTTAATTCTGGGATAATTATAACTTCTCCAATTAACCTATTCTAGAATTTAGAATCTCTCCTCAGGGATTTTAAAATACAATCAATCTTAAGCACTGAAGGAACCTTTGTTCATTTCCCTGAGACAAATTAATCATCATTTTTCTTCCTTTTTGTAGTTCATAGCAGGGTCTTATGCAACTACATAGATTCAGAAAAATTCACACAAGTCTGTATAGTTAAGCAAATGACTTTAAATGAAAATTTGTACATGTTTTTATTTCTGTTTTGGGTTAGTTTAGGGCAAACCTTCTCTGTTGTCTTGAATAATTCAAAGACAATTTTTTCTTTCCTCAGAAGAAAAATGAGAGAGGTGATTCAAGCTGAGGCAGACTAGGCATTTCCAATTGACAGCTGTAACCTTGTATAACTAAATCCATCAGAGGCATCCTGTTACAGATATAGTGCTGAATGTTTTCATTTCCTTTTTTGTAAAAGAGGTCAGTGTGTCCAATTGGTAGTATCTCAGAGCCCAAGGGAGGTTTGTAATGTTATTCTCCATCTAGTAAGATGTATTAGGACTGTTTATTGGAACACAGTCCAGGGTCTCAACCTTTTTTGACTTTTTGAAAACTTTATGTGGAGACAGAGGGACAGGGTAGAAAAAAAAGTCTATTACACTAAAAGTAACTAGAACCCATCTATCAGGCTTACACATTTTGTGTGTTATGTCTCCTAGTATGTACAGAGTTGAAATTATTTAGAAAGATGAAGGAATATAAAGATATCTTTATACTGGCTTAGTAATTGGTTACAATATAAAAGCAATGGCAAAATACATATGCTTTGAATAAAAATTATGTCAGTAAATTATTGAATTGGCTGCATATAATTCAAAATCACTAAAGAATAGTATTGACAGATGCTTTCTATTTTAGACACAGGAAAGGTATATGAATTCAATAACAGTAAGAAAGTTTTGCTTTTAAAGCTCTCTTAAAAAACATAAATCAATCACAACAGCAGAAAAAAAAAGTTTTCAGGTTTCTTCAATATGTATACAAGAAACACTGAAAGTCAAAATGCTATTTTAAACTTATAAAGAAATTTGGGACAAAAGAAAAAGTGTTTTGAATCTTTACAGAGGGGATTGAGGAGGATCAAGATCACAAAAATAACTGAAGGCAGCATTGCTGAGATAAGAAAATCAGCATTATGCCCTGCAAAGCAGCAGTGCCCTTGAAAACTATGACTGGGGTTAGCTGGCACTATGGCATGGTGGATAACATAGGAATCCTGAAAACTATATATCCCCTTTTATAAGAGTGCTGGTTATAATTCAGTGTTATCAACATACGAGGATAATAATTCATTCCAAGCAGAGTAATAGGAATGTGCTTCCCTGAAAGAAGCTATCCTTCTTTCTTTTTTACAAGGATGAGAAAGAAGAATTGGGAGAAAATAAATTTCTAAAGCTTTCTCCAAAATAAGATTACTATATCGGGTCTAATAAATCTGACAGCTTTTGCAAAATTTCAACATGTTAAGATAGAAAAATTCATTGCAAAATATTGAATTTTGTTCAAGACACACATCTTTCATCCTCATCTATATTTAAACAAAAAACTTTCAGAGCTTACATTTTTCTTTTAATAGTACAAAAGAACAAACACTAGAAATTATTAAACTTACCTTGTTCCACATAAAATTGCAAGTACTCTACAGGTAGTACCACAGTTTTTTAAATGATATTGTTTTGGCATTTTAGTTTCTCCCAGTTTTGTGCTATGTATTCTCTATATACTTTGGACGGTTAATCAGGAATGAAAGTCATTTGAATTTGAAGTGAACCTAGAATTCAAGCAACTTTTATTTTTTTAAAATTTTCTCTTTCTTATTAAATATATGAGAGTTCCTGTTATTTGATAAACTTTTTTTTTTCACTTCATGTAGAAGGGCTTAAGGAAACACAATAACTGCAATTGTTGCTGATGCAAATGTTCAGAAAGTGAAGAGGTCAGAGAAGTGAACATTTCCTGCTAAAACTTTGGTTCTGAGTTCTAAAAATAATTATCCGTCTGAAGAGCTTTCCTAAATATTTTAGCATTTCTATCTCATTGCATTTTATATAAGTTAAAATGAACTGTAAGTGGCATTTGCAAATTTTGTAAAGCTTGAAGATTGTGTCATTATCAAGGTTATTCTTCCTCAAGCCACCTTCTATTTACTCTCAGAGAAGTCAGGTCAAGCTTTGCTTTTTACTTATATTGTCATTGTTTGGAACTTCCAGTGTCCTTACATTTCTCAAATCCCATCTGGCTTTAAGTCCCTGGCCTAATGCTTTCTGCTGCAGGAAAGATGACTTCTATGCCTAAGGATCTCTCCATTTTTAATTGAGAACCTCTTTCTTTGTTTCAAAAACAACACTTACTAGAGGTGTGTGTGTGTGTGTGTGTGTGTGTGTGTGTGTGTATGTGTGAGCGCATATGCTCCTCTACTGATCAATTCTTCAACCCCAGCCCAACCATTACACTGCAACATTACATTGCAAGTCCTCAAGGGCACTGTATTATGATATTGTCCTTTCCTGTACCCAGGACTGAGATGCTGCTAGTAATCCATACATGTTCTTAACAGATTGATTTAAAAGCCAGTAGAAATTGGGTTACCCCTCCTGGTGAATTCTATCTCACTGAGTCAGGATGAATTGCAGGAGAGTTGAAGGAACTTTCACTTTAAATTCAACAAGGTTTTAGTATTCAGGAGGAACTTTGCCTTGACCTTTCCTTGTAATTGCCTGAAGACATACTCAATGATTACGTGGTTCACTCTGAGGCATTCTACCTTGGGGTCTCATAAATCATGGATCTTCAGACTGGAAAATTAATGGATAGTTTAGTGATAGTCATGATGTTATGTCATATAAAATTCTATGTAAGGGACTAGGGAGATAGATTGCTGACTTTAAAGATATAAGTTGCCACGTTGTGAGGTAAACACATGACCAGTCTGAGAATGGAAGTTTGGGGCTATGGAATGGCTAACAAGAAGATGAGGTCTCGGTCCTACAATTGCAAAGAGGCAAATTCTGCCAACAATCTCAATTATTTGGAAGGGGACTAGTAACTCCAGATGAGAACACAGCTCAGCAGGCATCTTAATTTAAACGTGTGAGGCCCTCAGCTGAGAGAATCCAGCTACAATAAGCCTGAAACACTGACCCATGGAAACTGTGAGATAATAAATGGGTATTCTTATAAACTGTGCAGTTTGTGGCAATTTGTTACACATCATTAGAAAAACAATGTAACATGTAAGGATTTTTTCCAGCATTTTCTTTTTGGCACACTGATTTCAGGCTTAAATTGCCATGAAAGGAGAATGGTGACAAGATGTAGACAGGCAATTAGGGTCTACATCCAAGTTAGACATGATTAAGGGAGCAGCTGTTCTGCTTGGTGATTGAACCCCCAGGTTCTGGAATCAGACTTCCAGGATTTGTATCCTGGATTTACCAATAAAAACCCTTGTCTTCAGAAAGTTGCTGAATTGTTCTAACAGTTTATTCACTTGTGAAGTGATTATCAAATAATAGCACCCATATCCCAAGGACAAATAAGGATTAAATTATATAAAACACCAAATAATTCACATGTCTTTCAAACAACAAGCTATCAATAAATTAACCATTATTGTCTGGGAGTGGGGGGAACACCTTTTGAGATAGGCCAGGTAGAAAATAAATGGGGAATGGGACAGAGGTGGGTATAAAAATCACAAAAGTAGGCATGATAATTAAAAAAAAAAAACTGGGCTGGGGATGTGGCTCAAGCAGTAGCGCTTGCCTGGCATGCGTGCGGCCCAGGTTCGATCCTCAGCACCACATACCAACAAAGATGTTGTGTCCGCCGAGAACTAAAAAATAAATATTAAAAATTCTCTCTCTCTCTCTCTCTTTCTCTCTCTCTCTCTCTCTCTCTCTCTCTCTCTCTCTCCTCTCTCACTCTCTCTTTAAAAAAAACCTGACAAATAAGAAATCATATAATTAATGTTGAGGGTTATGAGGCATTGTGTTCCCCCAAAACTAATATGTTCAAGTCTTACCTCTGAGTGTGTTTTTATTTGTGTTTTATTTATTTTCTTTAAAGAGTGGCTAAGTTAAAATGAGGCTATCAGAATAGGTTCTAATTCATCTGACTGGTATCCTTAGAAGGAGAGGAGCTTTTGGCATGCAGAGACACCAACAATTCATGTGTCCTGAGTCAGAGATAAGGCTGTCATCTGCAAGACAAGAGGAAAGGCTAAAATAAAGAAACAAACACAAAACCTTGCTGATACCTTTGACTCCTTCATTTTGGACTTCCAAGTGCCAGATTGAGAGAAAATAAATTTCCATTATTTGAGCCATCCAGTTTGAAGGCACTGTGCTAGGGCAACCTAAACTGACTAATGCAAGAGTATGGATATTTGCCCCTTTGCCTCCTGGTATCAGTCTTAATGCTCCTCTACGCTGCTCTATTCAACAGGATGCTGGCCTTACCTGCTTTAGCTCTAAATTTCTCGTGAGTGTCAAGGTTCTAGCTCTTGAAGGGTTCTTATGTTTTGTTTTGTTTTGTTTTTTTCCTTGCCTGTGAGATCAGTATTCTTTTGGTTTCCCAAGTTTCTTGGTGCCTCAACCTTCCATCTTTGTTTGTATTTAAACAATCCATGCCATGAGAGGTGAATTCTCTTCCCGCCAGGACCTAATTGAGGTAAGCAGAGAGGTGGGCAGAGGATTTAACAGTAAAATAAATAAAAATAAATAAATAAATAAATAAATAAATAAATAAATAAATAAATTCAAGAATATGTGTGCAAGCATTAGAATAATTGTGTAAAATTGGAGGAATGAAGCAGTTTATCACTAAGTAGTGTATTAGTTGATCTAATCAGTCTGGGGAGGTAATAGATTGAGAGACAACAAGAAAAGTTCAGCTCTACTGTGAACTTATGAAATCATCCTTGGGACACGAGAACCAGGAGTGAAGGATGCCCAGGGACACTAAATACTCAAAAGCTTCATTGGATGTATTACTGTGCCCATGTTCTTACAGTGTCGTCCCATGGATTTAGAGAGTCCCTCCAATAGCCTTTCAGGCTGCCTCTGGAAAATGGATATCTCTACAAACACCCACTCCTGAATGGCTCCCTTGGCATCGACTCCACTAGCCAGAGCAGTTGTGCAGTTTAATATTCTTTTTATTCCTCCATCACCCAAGTTAACTTTCTCCTCAAGGTCTTGACAGTTTTCATGATGATTAATTGTGTCAAGTGGACCATGGGTGTCCATGTTCTTAGTCAAACAATATTCTGCATGTTTCTGCCAACGTTTTTAGATGAAATAAGCGTTTAAGCTGGAAAACTGGCTAACGCACTTGGTCCTCCATCATGTGGTGATCCCTCATTCCATCAGTCAAAGGCCTAAATAGGATGAAAAGTCTAACTCTCCCTTGAGTAAGGGAGAATTTTTCTTGCTTGACATACTCTGAACTTGGAGATCAGCTTTTCCTGACTTTGGACTTGAACTGAAACATCAGTGTAATGGTTTGAATATGAGGTGTTTCCCCAATGCTCCTGTGTTAATGTAGGAATGCTCAGAGGTTAAATGATGGAAAGATGAGAGCTAAGTAGTCTATCTAGTTTGAATGGACTGAGCACTTATCAGAGAGAATTGGGGTATGATAGGAGGAGCTAGGTCTCTTGGGGTTGGGCCTTGAAAGAGTTCATCTTCCTTGGAGCCTCTCTTTTTTTCCTTCTCTCTGTTTCCTGCCTGCCACTATGCTTCACCTTGGGCCAAGAACAATGGACAGAATCTCTGAAACTGTCAGCCAAAGTAAACTTCTCCTCCTCTAATTTGTCTCTCTCAGGTATTTTTATCACAGTGATGAAAAAGTGACTAACACAATGGGCTTTTCTCACATCTCAAGCCTACCAACCTGTGGATTGGAATTACATCGTTGGCTCTCCTGGTACTCAGGCCAAAGATCTTAGACTGGAATTACAAGGTTGTCCCTCTTTGGTCTCTAGCTTACCAATTCACCCTACAGACCATAAGACTCTTCAGTCTCCATAATTGGTGGATCAATTCCATATAATAAATCTATCTATCCACCCATTCATCCATCTATCTGTCTCATCTATAGTCCATTGATTCTATGTCTCTGGAGAATCCTGTATACAGTTACTATTTCCTATCTCCAGAAAACTTTTAATTTTTTTTTTTTTTTTGGCCTGATTCACTCCTTTAAATCTTGAGGCCTTAGCTCAAGTGTTACTTCCTCAGGAAAATCCTTCCTGGACATTTTAACTAATGTTTTCAACTGACCCAATTACCACTATCTGAAACAATATGACTTAGTTATTTTTGTTGTATTTTTTCTAGTATCCTATCAATGTTTAAATTCTGTTGTATTAATTGCAGTAGATTAGATTAGGATTCTGTCTTGCTCATCTGTTTCCCAATCCTGAGGATAATGCCTGATATGAATAGGTGTCATCAACATTTTATTGAATAAATGCATGAAGTGCCTTAGAGGCCCAGAGAAAGAAATATCTCATTCTGGCCAGCTGACTAAAGGTCAAAGAAAAGGTCTCTCATGGTGGCAATATTTGAATTTAATCTTAAAGAATAAGGAGAAGTTTTTGTCAAATAAAGATAAAAATATATCAGGCAGAAAGTATCACTTTCACAGAAGTGAAAAAAAATGTTCAAGTTGAGGGCTGGGGTAGTGGCTCAGTGGTAGAGTGCTTGCCTAGCATGTGTGAGGCACTGGGTTAGATTCTCAGCACAATCAATCAATAAATAAATAAATAAATAAATAAATAAATAAATAAATAATATTTCATCAACAATATTAAAAAAATATTTAAAAAGTATTTAAGTAAAATATTTTTTAAAAAGTTCAAATGAGATGCCTGGCAAGCAGCTCAAGCCTATGAGTGGTAGGAGCAGAAAGTGCATGTTTAGTATGAGTGGCATCCAAAGTTCTAAGACTAGTGGCACTAAGAATATCAAGGTTCAGTACAGCTGAGTCAGAGTTCATTTACTTGGCATTGTGACAAAGATGAAATTCTTTAGAACAGGACTGTGATGATCAGATTTATTTAAAGTCAGTGAATCTCAAAATATGGTCCATGGCTCCCTGGAGCTTCCAAAGGCACATTCATGGAGGGTACAGTGTAAAATTATGTTTCACAATATTACTGATGCTATTTTTTCCCATTTGTATGCCATTTGCACTGATGATTCAAAGCTTCTGTTGTCTTGGCACCAATCAAGCCAGGGGCACTAAACTCTGTATAGTATATCTTATATATTCTCCATTTTAATGCACTGCAGTTAAATAACTGGTTTTACTCATGACTGTTCTTGATGTCTTGATGGAGTAATACAGATTACTGATTTTATTAAATAATGACCCTTGAGAATGCATCTTTTTAATATTCAGGGTAATGAAATGAGAAGTACACATAAAGTACTTCTAATACATATGATAGCTGCCTGAAGGAAAACTTTGTGTTTTTTTGTTGGAATGTTAAGCTGAACTAGGTCACATAGATAATTTTTACTTGAAAGAGCAACTAACAGACAAACCATGGCTATTCAGACTTGGGTATTTGGCAGATATATTCACAAAAATGAAAGAAGTAAGAATACCATGTCAAGGGGAATATATTGCAAGTGATAACATTTGTAGTTTTAAAGAAAAATTAGAATTTCGAAAACATCTTTGGGATTAGTATCTTCCTACTACTTAAAATCATTCCTGATGAGATCAGTTGGATTAATGAGTAATGTTACTTGATGTTTTATGACAAAATGAGTCAACATTTGGAAGAGATGCATAATTCAATGAATTATTGTTTTATTTATTTCTTTTCTTTTTTCTTTTATTTTTTTTTGTACCAGCAACTGAACCCTGGGCTGCTTAACCAGTGAGCCACACTTCCAGGCCCCCTTTTTTTAAAAAAAAAAAAATTGGAAATTTTTTTTTTAAGTTGCTGAGGCTAGCTTTGAACTTGTAATCCTCTTGCCTCAGCTTTCAGAGCCATTGAGATTATAGGCATTTGCCAAGCCACCATGTCCTACTTGAATTATTATTTTCAAAATGATCATTAAAGGACATTCAAAACATCAAAAATGGCTAAAATCATTAAAAAGAAAGCCAAACCAATAGATTTAAAAGCAAACTAAATTGAAAAGTTCATTGATTTGTTTTCAAATTTGTTATTGCCTTTAAGATTCCAAATCTTTGTGGTGATATCAAAGAATATTCACAATTGTGTCTAAAGGTTAATAACTATTTCTCCCATTGTCAACTCTTGGGTCCATATAGTCTTTAATGTACTTCAATCACAAAAACATATCTGAACACACTGAATGAAAACCTACATTTAAGAATTCCATTAAGCTATATGTTTTAAAAAGTTTACAAAGATGTAAAAACACTGCTCTTTTAAAATTTTATTTTGTTTTGAAAAAATATAGTTTTGTGTAAAATATTTTCTGCATGTTAGTATAATGTATTTAGTTTGTTATTTTGAATAAAGAAGTAAAATTTTGTGAGTATCTCAACTTCAATTTCTAATGCAGGCAATCCTTGAGTTACCATGTAGTACATTAACTGAAACCCTTGCACATTGGAACTGGGTCCTTACTGTGTACACTTGTTGGTAACTGGGTAAAATCTCTGACATGAGAGATTTTTGGTTAGCATGGTAACATATGAAGGGATGACTACTTGAATAGTAAGTGTTGACAGGTGAAAGTCACCACATTGATAAATATTCTTTGGTGTCTTCAGTAAATTTTAAGAATGTAAAGTGATCAGGATATCAAAGCGTAGAATTGTAGTCCAAAATCCAAAGTTCTGGAAGAATGACTGAGATGTGCAAGGCCTACTTGTAAGGAAATTAGATAGGTATCCATATGGATGGTGCCCTCTCGCCACAGAGAACAACAAAGTTACTAATTCCATCGCTCCTATACGGATAAAAGAGAAAGCCAGGGTTGGGAACTCTTAGGATGTTGAATTGGTAGAAACTTATTGTTAATATCCAAGATGGCTCTTAGGTGGATAATCATGAACCACAAAATTCTGCTCTTCTACTTCATTCCTACAAGACTGTCAACATATTGAGACTAATAGGAGTGTTGGGTATACCTACTAATCTGGCTAAACCTTCTCTTGAAGGGATATTGGAATGTGACAACACCAGCTCCTTTGAGAGTAGCCAACCTTTTCAACCTGATCCTGAGTCAAACAACTTGTAATTGTCCCTCCTATTTTACTGGAAAATTCTATGGACATGATTTACTAATTGAAAGGGGTTTTTTTTTATTTTTAATTAATTGCAAAATTTTTTAAATCACAAATCCTAAAAGGAAAGGTAAAATCAGTGTGCGACATAAGGTAGGGAGAACATTTCTATGGGTGTTAGTTTTCCCCCAACAAAGAAAAACAGTGTCTTTGATTTACAATCTTCAGTTTGTCACAGTCTGCTGCAATTGTCTGAGTCTCTGTCCCAGAAGACCCCTCTCCCACGCTTCCCCTGGCCATCTGGAACAGACTTTCTCTATCTAATTGAGTCCATGACTCTTCTTTTCCCATTTCAGGGCTTCCTGTTTTTTCTTTTCCATTTCTGACCTCTCACCTTCCTTCTAATAAAATAATCACATTCTTCCTTCTCTTTTCAAACGCTTAGTCATTCCCCCACTGAAATGTGGCTATTTGTAACCTTCCCAACCCTCCTCCTAGTAATAGCTTGAGATGTCACCTATGAAATACTTTCTCATCAGAGTCTTATGATTTTATGTGAATTCATGGTCACTGAGTTAAACTCGGTTATAAATGATGACATGAAAAAGTAGCAATGTTACCATTTTTATAAGCCAATGCACAAAGCATGAAGGACTAATCCTACTTTATAATTTTAATGCACTATACAGTTTTCAAGCCATGTTTATCACAGTATCTTACTTGGAACTTTCAACAGCTCTACACAGAATGCATAGCAGGTATTAAAATGATAGTACTATTTTCTCCTTTATATAAGTAAGTGAAAAATATTCTGAGGTGCCTAAGGTCATATTTTGCAGAGCCTCTAAGACTCAAGTTTTAAGAGGCCCAATTTAGTGATAATCTCCATAGCTCATGACACTCCATGAAGTCTTAGAAATTGTTTAAAATGAGATGGATAATGCCATTAGCATTCATTAAGATATAGGGTACTTTATATCACTAATAGAATGTATTATTAAAGAAAAATTAAAGATCAATAATTTGAATCTCTTCTTATCTGGTTCAGTGATTAGCTGTGACCGGTTGTCTTCTCCTGATTTCTAAATGTTTAATTCCAGAAGATGAGAAAGCTTTAGGGGCAGAAACACCAAACACCTGGAAAAAGCTCAAAGAAAAATAGTTACAAAGAATGGAGAACTTTATGCATAAGAAAAGATTAAAACAAGCATGTGTATTTAATTAGCTAATATTAAATAATGAGCACATAAAGACGTTATGGATATTTGAAAGGCATAAATCCTGATTCTGAGCACTAAGTTGGTAGAAATAATAAAATGTAATTAAGGAATAAGCAAAAGAGTCTAATTTGGTTGGGGGTATAAGAAGGAATTATCAAAAGAATAATATCCTAAGAGGAAAAAATAAACATTCTGTTATGGTTATTAAAAATGAATGAAACACAGAATTCAGTTAGAATCTTAAATAATATCCAAATCTGTGGTTGCTTTTGCCAGTTCCTGGAAAACTGTATTGGGTGGAACAGTACCTTACCAAGATTCCTAGACCCCTGAGACTACTGGAAACTCTAGACAGGTACCTGGCAATCCTTTGTCTTGCTAACCTATGCTATCCAAAGTTTTTATGTGAATCACAGTGCAATTAATAGAAATTAGCATGAACTGTATGTCAGGATGTGTCACTAAGGTCCCAATCTAAGGGGCTCTCTTCTTTATTTATGAATTTTTTGAACAATATCATATCATACAATAAAACACCATCTTTGGAATCATTGGCCTATTACGAACACAGCTGCTACCCCATTTTAAGATTTAAAGGAATGGAATGAAAGAAAGAGATTTTCTGTTCTTGAATCAAGTCAAAAATTTTCATTTTTCTTCTATATGCTACCTTTTTATTTTCTCTTAACTTTTTAAAAAAAATTTTCTTTCTTTCCTTTTTTTTTGCTACCCAAAAAGAAAGCCATGTTTGAATTTTGTAACCTTTATTTCCACATGTCCAGGCAATCCCCATTAAAGATTTCATTATTCTTGTATCCCTTGTATTGATTAACCATGGACTTCATGGCTGATATATTTTTATATTTATGTGGCATCAGAAACTAATTTTGATTGGAACGGGAGAATAATGGAATGAACCTTAGAGTTTCTGTGTTTAACTTTTTGTTCAGTATTTTTGGTATTGTATATACTATATAAAAATGAGTTCACATTTTATTCCAAACTGATGGTGCTTGGTCATACATTAATTTGATCATGAATTTATGAAGCACCTACTGAGGCATGTACTATGTTAGGTACTGATGCAGAAATAAATTAGGTTCATTCCCTCCCCCATATTAGGTCCTGCACTTCAAGTCCCGACATCTCTTATCAGATCAGGTCTAATTGTTTATGGGTCTGACCTAGAGGCAAGCATAGTATGCCATAAGAAGTTATAGAATCAGGCAGTTAACCCAACCCAGGGAACAAAGGAATCTCCCTTGAGGGAAAGTACACTGTTTCAGTAAAAGTTCAATTTTTGTAACAATCTTTGGTTGACAAAATGCATTCTCATTTGGTCATTTTGAAAATGTTTATGGCACACAAATTATTCATTGCTGTTGCTATTTTTTTGCACTTGAGAAAGCAGATATACAAAGCAGTTTATGTGACTAGTTTTAAAGGTCACATAGAGGATAAGGCAATAAGACTTTGGTCTAGTTTGTTCTCTGGCTATAAGTACAAAATTCTTCCTATGGTGTAGTATTTAGAAATTATTCTCCCTTAGCTTATTTTAGAGCCCATAGCATTTTCATGGTTAAGGATAATAGTGTACATCAGGGTCCTTCTCCATAAAAAATGAAGAAAAATAGTGTACATCTGGGACTCAGAATTTCACCAGAGGGGACTGCTGACAAGTTTTTTCTTTTAGCAATGTCAGTAGGAATAATCCAAGGATAATCCCACTTTCATCTACTTTTCATTTGTTTAGATCAAACTCACTCTAACAAGACAATCCACTTTTCTTTAAGGGCACTTTGACATGTGCCTCAATAAAACAAGCACTGTCCTGCATTTTAGCATGTCCTCTGTTATTAATTTCACTAGTGAACAAGCATTTTTTTTTAATTTTATTTTTCCATTTTGGGTAAACATGTACTTCTGAAGAAAGCCTAGAGGGAGATTTTCTCCTGGTATAAAATTAAGACAAACAGAGAAGCTGGCTGTTATTGCCCAATGCCTGGCTAGAGAAATCAGCCAATCAATTTCTAAGTGTGTGTGTATAAAAAGAAAAATGTAGGTGAAAAACCTATAGTTAGTGTCTGTTTCTGCAACTCTCTGAGCCCATGGATGCTTTCTATCAGCTCTGTTGGAGGAAAACAGGCCCAAATAGTTGTACTTAAACTATATTTGAAGGGAAAGGTGAAAATCTTCACTTTGAACTTGGTATAACTCTGTTATTTGATGGGGAGGCCTGTTTTTCTGTGGCATCTTCTTATGTGAGTTCTTACTCATATTGCTCAAAGAGTGCCCACATTTTGGAATATTCTGCTTTTCATCTAGGAATATATCATTCTGGTCTGTCCCTGAACACTTGGGTCACATGTCATCCATACCCTGGAAGAGAAATTAGATGGCATTTTAAGACAAGTTCTAAGTATCCCTGGTAGTACCAGGTATTTCTTAGTGTCTGACAGAATGATGTGACTGTACACAGTCTAAGTGAAACAGATTTGGTAGAACGGTTTCAATTATGTACCCAAAGAAAGATTTTGGACCAAATGGAGCCTCATCAAATGCAGTTCAGTAGGTCTGAAAGCAGGTGTAAATGTAGTGGAACCAGGGATTTCAGACCATGTAATTTGAAAATGTTCATCATCTAATATACTTTGAAGATTGTAGATAGAGGCTAGCCTTATTCAATAAGTTACCACACACAAAAAAAATCAGATTTTTGACTAAACATAAAGGAAGAACAAATTATTACTGCTGTAACTTTGCTTAAAAATGACATTAGAATATACAATGTGGCAATGAAATAAATATAGTCATTATGGAAAATTTTTGGTTTTTACAATGTAATTAGCCAAAAAGATATAAATACAACAAAATAATTTTTCCAATTTATTTTATATCTTGAACTTAATTTAAAATTATTTCCTCTCAGTTCAAAAGATGGCTTGTTTTCAGTCACAGTCTTCTATAGAATAAGTACCAGCACAATTGTGTTGGTGGTGGTAAGAACCACTTTGGTTAGGAAATGATTGCCTTTCTGCTTAATGAATAAAAAAAGCTGAGTAAACTTGATGAGTCCTAAAATAACAAGGAATGTGAGAAAAAGTATACCTCATCAAAATCTGCTATGAACATAAATATCAGCTGACTTCACCTTATTCATCAGAGAAAAATTCCTCAGAGAGGGTTTTGTACTTTCTGTTAAGTAAGAATCCACTGTTTTGTTTTCAACAGGGAAGCCAGTTTTTAGATTGTTCAAGCTCCAGTAAACAGAATTCTTTTAACTCAAGGAATAATATCTGAACCAAAAAAACAAGTTTTCTAGCATTCCTTCAGTGCACAATTATAAAAACTGGGCCTGGGCTATGAAAAATTAAGATAGCGAGAAGACTATCCTTTGTTCTTTCCTCCAAAAAGACATTGCAATTGTCATGGCGTCTCCCTGCCTGTTCACTGTTCAGGCTCACCAAATTATGGCCAGTCACTCTCAGCAAACAGTCTTTCTTACATAGCTAGCAGAGATGCAAACAGATTCAATACCTATTGAGAGAAATTAGTGATACACAATACAATTCCTAATTGCATTTATCTTTTGACACAGTAATTCTACTCGTAGGAATTTATCCTCAAGTTATGCCACCAACGGTGCAAAAATACATATGCACAAATTATTTCTTTGCCGTATTATTTCAAATGAGAAAATATTGGAAATTATAAGCATTCATGCATACAACATTGACTGAGCTATGATACAAAGCTGCACAGTGTAATAGAACATTACACAGAGACTGTAGATCCAAGATGGCGGGCTAGAGGGTGGCTGCCTTCCTTGTTGCTCCGTAACCTGGGATTCAAACAGTTGGCATACTGTTTCTCTGCATGTTATTAGAGGACCCCCGGCCACTGATCCTGCCCAGGTCCCCCAGCTGCAGCATCTGCACAGCACCCCTGGCTGCTCACCCATGCAGGACCACTAGGATCGGCACCTGCACGCTACACAGGGCCCCTGGCTGCTGCTCCCGTGTGGACCCCCATCTACCAGCATGAGACGCCCCTGGTCACCTCCATCTTGGGACACTGCAGCTGCTGCCATAGATCCCTTTACATGGTAGCCTGTAGCTGGGGACACAGGACAAGTTCTGGAGACAGCTGCCCTCCACAGCACTGCATGCCATAGAACTGCATCTCCAAGCATGCCACCCAACGTCACCACCTGATCTGCCCCAATACCTCATCTCTGAAAGTACCCCCCTCCTTCTTGGGACACCTTTTTCGTCACCCTGTGTTATCCTCGCTACCACCATTGCCATCTTTAGTTGGGGCAACTCTCAGCTTGAGACACAGTCTGAGGCCTAGAAGCAATAACAAGGTATCTACAGTATCCCCAACTTATCCCTTTCCCCCATAATCACTAATCTCATACAGTGCTTGTAGCTACATGGTTAGTTCATAGTTCACAAAGCCTTGTCCTGACCCGCCTGATACAAAACAACTCTCTGCAACAGGTTCACAGGCCTCAGAGTACAGCCCACAAAACCTCCAGAGTGAGAAATTGCTGGTTGGGAATTAGAAAGAGAGAGTATGAGTGAGAAACAGTTTAGAGACTGAATTAGAGACCTGGAATTGTGAGGTCTACAGGTGATTTAAGGAGATAAGACAGATGTCCACATCACATAAGCACATCGCAAAGGATATGCTTGGGGACAGTCCTCTGATAGAAACTGGCAAGTGCAATACCCCACCTCCAGGAGTTTTGCCTCTAAGACAAACCCTCCCACCCTAATAATCTTCACCATTCTGAGGGTGGAGATACTAGCAAACAGCAGATAACCCCACCTATTGGATGAGAAGGGAAGTAGGGAAGATACTGATCTCCAACAGAAACAATCCTGTGATTTTCTTTCAAGATTTTCTTTTCTTTTCTCTCTCTCTCATTTCCACCATCACACCCACAACAATTGTGAAAACAAGTATTATTTATGCATTAGGCTACTGAGGACTGGGATGTCTGAAGAGTATATTACAGTTGTATTGTCTATTCTTTTACCTTCTATTTTTACATTTTTTTCTTTTTCTTAACTTTTATGTTTGCTTGTTTGTTTGTTTGTTGTACTCTCTCTATTGTTTTCCACTTACTTGTCTCCTCAAAATCTCTTTCTCTCTTCTGCTACTAGCCAACATCTTTTGATTCCTCTTTCACACTTTCTAATACTTAATAACTCTATATCCTCACCTCCTATTTCCTTACCATCTCATCCTATACCCACCCAATTCTCTTTTGTCCACCATTAGAAACTGTAGACACTTTTCCAAATCTACTGTTTATATTGTAGATAATAATGAACTCATCATGTCAATCTATTGTGACAAAGCCGTAAACATCTTAAATGAAGCTATTTGGTTTAGGCTGTATATTGTTAGAATTGGAATCAATTAATATTGATCTCCCCCTTAAAGGAGAGGTATTGGAACCCTGCAGGGACACTATAAGTCTACAGGGTAAAAACTGTAACACCTCTGATCCGCCCTGCTAAAAGGGAAGACACATAAACAATGTGAAAAAAACAAGGGAAAAAGTCCCCAAAGAAAACAAGATACTACATTATTAGAATCCATGGTCAGCACAGCAGAATAAATTACAGAGAAAGAGTTCAATTTGTACATAATTAAAGTATTCTGTGAATTAAAGGATAATATAAGAGAGCAAACACAGGCAGCAAAAGATCATTTTGATAAAGAACTACATACCAAAATATAGGAAACAAAAGCTTACTTCAATAAGGAGATGGAGATTCTGAACAACAAACAAACAAAGAAAAAAACCAGAAATCTTTGAAATGAAGGAAACAATAAAATAAACTAAAAACTCAATAGAAAGCATCACAACAGATTAGATCACTTTGAAGACAGTACCTCAGAAAATGAAGACATAATATATAATCTTGAAAATAAAGTTGACCACACAGTGAAGATTGTAAGAAACCATGAGCAGAACATCCAAGAATTAGGGGATAACATGAAAAGACCAAATTTAAGAATTATTGGGATAGAGGAAGCCATAGAGCTACAAACCAAAGGAATGAACAATCTATTCAGTGATATGATATCAGAAAAATTTCCAAACATAAAGAATGAATTAAAAAAATCAAATACAAGAGGCTTACAGAACACCAAATGTACAAAGTCACAACAGATCTACACCAAGACACATTATAATGAAAATGTCTAGCATACAGAATAAGGATAGAATTTTAAAGTCCACAAGAGAAAGAAATCAGATTACATACATATAGGAGCTAAACCAATTAGGATCTCTGCAGATTTCTCAACCCAGAACCTCAAAGATAGAAGATCATGGAGTAATATACACCAAGCTCTAAAAGAAAATGAATGCTAACCAAAAATCTTATATCCAGCAAAATTAAGCTTTAGATTTAATGATAAAATAAAAACCTCCCATGATAAACAAAAGTTAAAATAATTTACAACTAGAAATCCTGCGCTACAGAACATCCTTGACAAAATATTCTATGAGAAAAAATGAAAAATGATAACAAAAATCAGCAAAGGCTTGTATTTTACTAAAGGGAAAACTTATCAAAGGGAAACCAAGTCAAGTTAAAATAAAAAAATGACAAGGAATAAAGACCATGTCTCAATAATAACACTGAATGTCAATGGCCTTAACTAATTAATCAGAAGACATAGACTGGCAGATTGTATTAAAAAAATAAAGAAGACTCAACAATACACTGTATTCAAGAGACTAACCTTATAGGAAAAGACATCTAAACATTAAAGGTGAAATGTTGGGAAAAAAACATACCATTCACATGGACTGCATAAAAGCAGAGGTTTTCATTCTCATAGTATATGAAATAGACTTCAAGAAAAAGTTAATCAAAAGGGATAAAGTAGGACATTTCATACTGCTCAAGGGAACCATACTTCAATAAGACCTAACAATTATAAATACATATGCCCCAAACAATGGAGCATCTATGTTTATCAAATAAACACTTCTCAATTTCAAGAGTCAAATAGACCATAATACAATAATACAGGGTGAGTTTAACACACCTCTTTCACCACTGGATAGAGCATTCAAATAAAAGCTAAACCAAGAAACTATAGAATTCAACAATACAATCAATAATTCAGATTTAGCAGACATATATAGAATATTTCATCCATCAACAAGTGAATCCACTTTCTTCTCAGCAGCACATGGATCCTTCTCTAAAAGAGTCCATATAATATGCCACAATGCAACTCTCAGCAAACACAAAAAAGTAGAGATATTTCACTGCATTCTATCAGATTACAAAATAATAAAATTAGAAATCAACAATAAAATAAAAAATAGAAGCTAATCCAACACCTGGAGACTAACTAATATTCTATTGAATGAAAAATAAATTGCAGAAGACATCAGAGAGGAGATTAAAAATTGTTAGAGGCAAATGAGAGCACTGATACAACATATCAAAATTTCTGAACACTATGAAGGAAGCATTAAGAGGAAAGTTCATTGCATTGAGTTCATTCCTTAAAAGAAGAAAAAGGTCAACAAATAAATAACCTAACATTACATCAAATCCTTAGAAAAAGAACAAATCAACACCAAAAGTGGTAGAAGACAGGAAATAATGAAATTCAGAGTTGAAATCCATGAAATTAAAACAAAATAAACAATTGAAAAAATTGACAAAATGGAAAGTTTGTTCTTTGAAAAAATAAATAAAATTAATAAACCCTTAGCCATGCTTATGAAGAGAAGGAGATAAAAGCTCAAATTATTAAAATCCATGATGGAAAAGAAAATATCATGACAGACACTACAGAAATACAGAAGATAATTAGATACTATTTTGAAAATTCGTACTCCAATAAAAGAGAAAACATTGAAGACAACAATGAATGTCTTGAGTCATATGATTTATCTAAACTGAATCAGGACAATATACACAAGTTAAGCAGATCAATTTGAAACAATGAAATAGAAAACACCATCAAAAGCCTACCATTCAAGTAAAGCCCAGAACCAGACGGATTCACAGATGAGTTCAATAAGACCTTCAAAGAAGAACTAATATCAATACTTCTAAAATTCTTCCATGAAATAGAAAAAGAAGGAATGCTTCCAAACTAATTCTATGAGGCCTATATCATCCCAATTCCAAAATTGAACAAAGACACATCAAGGAAAGAAAATTTCAGACCAATATCTCTAATAAACAGAGATGCAAAAATTCTCAGTAAAATTGTGGCAAATTGAATACAAATCCATATTAAAAAGATAGTGCACCACAATCAAGTGGGGGTTCATCCTAGGGATGCAAGGTTGGTTCAACATATAAAAATCAATAAGTGTAATTCATCAAATCAATAGACTTAAAGATAAGAATCATCTGATCATCCCTATAGATGCAGAAAAAGCACTTGACAAAATACAGCACATCTTCATGTTCAAAACACTAGAAAAAGTAGGGATAATAGGAACATATCTCAACATTTTAAAAGCTATCTATGCTAAGCCCCAGGCCAACATCATTGTAAATGGAGAAAAATTGAAAACATTCCTTCCAAAAACTGGAACAAGACAGGGATGCCCTCTTTTACCACTTCTATTTAACATGGTCCTTGAAACTCTAACCAGAGCAATTAGATGAAAGAAATTAAAGGAATATGGACAGAAAAAGAAAAACTCAAACTATTGCTTTTTTTTTTTCTGACGATATGATTCTATACTTACAGGATCTGAAAAATTCTACCAGAAAAACTTCTAGTACTAATAAATTAATTCAGTAAATATAAAATCAACACCCATAAATCAAATGCATTTCTGTACATCAGTGACAAATTAAGAAAACGACCCCATTTACCATAGCCTAAAAAAAAAAAAAAACTTAACAAATCAACTTAACAAAAGAAGTGAAGACCTATACAATGAAAACTACAGAAAACTAAAGAAAGAGATTAAAGAAGACCTTAGATGATGGAAAGATCTCCCTGTTCTCGGATAGGAAGAATTAATATTGTCAAAATAACCATACTACCAAAAGCACTATACAGATTTAATACAATTCCAATCAAAATCTCAATTAAATCCCACATAGAAAAAGAAAAGGCAATCATGAAATTCATCTGGAAAAATAAAATCCAGAATAGACAAAGCAATTCTTAGCAAGAAGAATGAAACAGGTGGCATCACAATACCAGACCTTAAACTATACTACAGAGCAATGGTAACGAGAACAGCATGATATTGGCACCAAAATAGACTTGTAGACCAATGAAACAGAATAGAGGACACAGAGACTAATGCACATAAATACAGTTATCTTATATTAGACAAAGATGCCAAAAACATATATTGAAGAAAAGAAAGCTTCTTCATTCAACAAATGGTGTTGAGAAAATTGGAAATCCATATGCAGCAAAATGAAACTAAACCCCTATCTCTCTCCAAGTATAAGACTCAACTCAAAGTGTATCAGGGACCTAGGAATTAGACCAGAGACCCTAAGACAATTAGAAGAAAAAGTAGACCCAAATCTTCATCACATCAGATTAGGCCCCAACTTCCTTAACAAGACTCCTAAAGTACAAGAAATAAAATCAATAATCAATAAATGGGATGAATTCAAACTAAAAAGCTTCTTCTCACCAAAGGAAACAATCAATGAAGTGAAGATAGAGCCTACATTTTGGAGCATATTTTTGCCACACACACATGAAATAGAGCACTAATCTCCAGGATATATAAAGAACTCAAAAAATTTAACACCAAAAAACCAAATAATCCAATCAACAGATGGGGTAACGAATTGAACAGACTTCTCAGAAGGAGAATACAATTGATTAACAAATATATGAAAAAATTTTCAACATCTTTAGTAATTATACAAATGCATATCAAAAAGATTTCATCTCACTCCATTCACAATAGCAGTTTTTAAGAATAGAATTAATAATAATTGTTGGTAAAGATGTGGGGGAAAAGGCACACTCATATATTGCTGGTTGAACTGCAAATTGATGCAACAAATCTGGAAAGAAGTATGGAGATTCCTTAGAAAATTTGGAATGGACTACCATTTGACCTAACTATCCCACTCCTTGTTCTATACCCAAAGGACTTAAAAGCAGCATACCAGAGGGATGCAGTCACATTAATGTCACAGCAGCACAATTCACAATAGCCAAACTGTGAATCCTGAACCTTGATGTCCTTAAATATATGAATGGGTAAAGAAACTGTGGTATATATATACATAATGGAATATTATTCAGCATTAAAAAATAATAAAATCATGACATTTGCAGGTAAAGGAATGGAGTTGGAGAATATCATGGTAAGTGAAGTAAGCTTATCCCCCAAACTGAAGGCCAAATGTTTATCTGATATGTGGATGCTGATTCATAATGGGGATGGGAAGGGAACATGGGAGAAATGGAGGAACTTTGGATAGGGCAAAGGGGAGTGAGATTAGGAAGAGGTTGTGGGGGTACGAAAGATGGTGAAATGAGATGAACAACATTAATTTGTGTTCAAACAGAGAAATGAAAAATTGTGTTCCACGTGTGTACTATGACTCAAAATGCATTCTGCTGTTATGTATAACAAATTATAACAACTTAATTAATTAATTAATTAAAAATAATATTACACAGAGCTAGAACAAAATTAAGATGGTCTCTTTAGACATGTAATGTAATTTCCAGGAGATATTAATAAATTTTAACAAGTTTAAAAGAGCTAGTATTTGTATAAGATGGAGGAAATAAAGGAACATATGTCTCCTAAACATTTCAAAAATAAACTCAAGAAAGATAAATAAAAATAGTGAAATTAGGTAGAGCATTGAAGGACCATGGCTTTTCATATTTTTGAATTTTAAAGTGTATCAGTAATTTTCAAATTCCAAAATAAAGTTAAATTAATTAGAATAGAAAGGGGAAAAACAAAAAAAAAAGACTAAAACAAATTTTAATCTTGGCTATATTTTTAGCAAGAACTATAGCCATGATGAAGGGAGAAATAATGCAGGAAAGGAGGATAGAGAAAGAAGAGAGGGAGGGAGCAGGGAAGGGAAGGAAGATGAGCAAGACAAAAGACAGGCATAAGAATGAATCCATGCAATTTGTTTATGTAGTATTTGATGCTGTGACCTCAATCATGAGTGGGGATGTGGTAAGGGGAAGAACTGTAATGAATCCTGAAGTGTTTTTGTATTTTTGTTTATTGCAGTGGTATAAGTGAAGTGATTCTTTACAAGTTTGGATCTCTTCTTCAACTGAACACTTGATTCTTTTTATTTTTTAATTTTTCTCAGTGCTGAGTATCCAACCCAGGATCTCACAAATGCCAGGAAATTGTTCTACCTTCCATTGAGCTACATTCCCCAGGTCAAAGTGTTGATTTTGTTGATAACCAGATTTCTCTTTATGTAGAAAAGGACATTTAAACAAACTACTGGAAAGGGAATTCCCTTGGATTGGAATTAGATTATTAGTATGAACTCATATCTTCTAAAATATGTATTTATATGTATATATCCAAGTTTACTTGGCCATGTAAATGTTTTTTCATTATGTCTTCTGTGTGTGTGTGTGTGTATGTGTGTTGTATGAATTAGGTGTATATATCCTAGTTCTGGTCTGTAAAATACACAGAAGTAAAGACATCTACTGTAGTTGAGTATACCTGGAGCTGTCTTGGCTATGAATTGTGTTACCTACTTAAACAAATAAAGAATCCTCATAGAGACTGGCTTATATTAGAGCTGCAAAAATGTAAGCGAGATGAGTCTACATATCTTGCTGTACCAGAATCAAAAACAATGTTAAGAAAAACAACTGGGAAATGGCATGCTTCTGTTATAATTTTAAATCCAAATCAAATATCTATCCCTCTTTATCTCTCAAATGTTTGCATAATGACCTGAGAAACTAAGGATGGTCTGTTGACATTAAATTCCCAGTGTTCTTGTGTACTTCACCCTGGTGTCAGTGAAAGGCAGTTTCCTCCTAAGGCAGCCTTGTCCTCTCTTACAAACCTCCTACCACATCTCGGCCTCACCGGAGCCTGCTGTAACCATCCACAGTCTTTCACATTTAGATGCCAACAGGAATTACATGTAACCACACACATCTAACATTTTAGGGGAGTCAGAAAATTCTTTTAAGTTTCTTCTTGGCTTTAATGCAATGAAGAAGTATCCTCTCCTTGCATGTGTGTATGTACCTATGTGTGCTTGTATGTGTAGTCACATGTACTAACAGCTATCTCTAAAGAAAGTTTTAATAAGCGTTACAGAGAGACTTCAAACTTCTGGTTGACCCTAGTAATACAGACTTGAGTCATAATGTGCCAAGAGACCCAGAGTGGTTAAAATTTTCTTATCCTGTAAAATTTGACAGCTGAAATACATATAGCTAGATACGATGCAGTAGAATACCATGTCACCAATCTACACTTCTAATTATTCAGGTTCCTTATCTCTGACTTATCCCAGAGCCTGAAAGATAAAATATTAAATGCTATCTTTTAATGATGTAAAAACTGTGAATTTTCCAGGATACTCTTGCTTTTAAGTTGGAGGCATACCCTCAGTTTCAGTACTTGATTAGTAAGGATGGAAAGATACCAAAGAGAGGCTGTCAAATTTTCCATGCCAAGAGTTTCTTGATAGACACTTTTTTAATTGAAGCTTAGATGTGCTTTCAAAACAGTTTAAAACTTTCTCTTTTTGTTATATTAGTATGAATGTTGATTTTGTGTGAGATCATGTAATGTGACAAATGGCTCTTCATTATATTGGGGGCTTTATTTGAAATTAGATAAGCTTACACATTATATCATTTTTTTTCTTAAAATCCAATACAGACTCTGCAGAGGGTATAAAAACAAAAAAATAGCCAAGTAGCACTTCACAGAACCAATCCATACAGCTCCCTGGAGGTTTAGAACATATGGAGACTCCACTGTTTATGATAATGATCACATTAGTCACTTGATACATAAAATCATTCATATTTTAGATTAGTTGGTTTAGAAAACTTAGCCCTAATAAAGGAAATATATATATGCAAGAAACATTTTTTAAACTTCAATTTGTATAGGAAAAACGTATCGTTTAGTATTCAATAACTATGAAATGATCCCCAGAAAGGTATTTCCTGCAACCAACCTTAAAATACTTGCAAAGTACAGAAAACATATCCAAGTTAAATGACAAAATTACTTCCCCCAAGATTTCTAAATTTTTATTAATAATGTGAACATTGGACATGTATGAATAATTTTTAGTGTTGTTACTTCCATTAAAGTTTGTCTAAGAGAAATAGGTGTGATTCTATCTTCTGGATATTTGACTTTAGAAGATAACACACTATGGAAGCTCATAAAGCAAAATGCTTCTCCTGACTGTCATTGGCCTCTGGAGAACCTTGCAGAAAGTTCTCTCCCAGAAGGCAGATTTGAGCATCATCACTCTTATTTTTTAAGTGCATGCCGGAAAGGCCAACAAAATTACTATATAGGCATTCTCTCACAGTTCTGCAGGGATTCCAGATGGGAAATTCAGTTGGAAGAGATAAAGAAGTCTGCAGCTGGTTCTTTTGTGAAATGGGTGTGTGTCACTTTTATTAACTTCAACATCTGAAAGCAAATAAACATCATTGTACATGTTATACAAGATTCAGGGCTATGAAAAATATTATATCAGAAAATAAATGTGCCAATGTCCTCTGTTTCCTACACAGAATTTTGTTGTGTTGAGGTAACAGGTAAGAAAACAAGTTTCTGTCTACTGAGGAGAGCACAGAAAGATTCCCAAAGTAGGAGTATCATACAGTCCTACTCATCTTGAAAGCTTCCAGTATGAAGAAATGTTGGGGTAGAATGATGTAGATACATGGGCTGAAACAACACAAAGAGGAAAAGAAAGTCCTGAGATATTAAGAATAAGGAAAAAACCTACTGTGACTAAAGCAATTCATAAAAGGAAGAGGGATTAATTCGTGAGATCAATGTGTGAACACTAGGCAGAACTAGAAGGTAATTATAGAAACCTGTTGTCATGAATTTGGGGGTCATGCATAATACCCTCTTTTTTCAACTGTATTTGCTTTCAAAGAGTACAGTATAGTATGCAAAATTTATCTAACTTGCATATTAATTGTCTTAAGAGACTTGCTTAAATAAAAAGATATTAATGCTTTCTATATTAGCCTTCATCAATTCCTTTATAATTAAAAGCTTATAAATTACCTGTTACTACTTCATAAGAATTTGTGTACATTCTTCAAGGATATACAATCAATCAACAAATATATGAAAAAATGTTCATCATCTCTAGCAATTAGAGAAATGCAGATCATAACTACTCCAAGATATCATCTCACTCAGTCAGAATGGCAGCTATTATGAAGACAAACAACAATAAGTGTTGGTGAGGATGGGGGAAAAAGATACACTCTTACACTGCTGGGGGTGGAGCTGAAAATTGGCACAGCCCATCTGGAAAGCAGTATGGAGATTCCTTGGAAATCTGGGAATGGAACCATCATTTGACCCAGCTATCCCTCTCCTCGGTCTACACCCAAAAGACTTAAAAACAACATACTACAGGGACACAGTCACATCAATGTTTATAGCAACACAATTCACAATAGCTAAACTGTGGAACCAACCTAGATGCACCTCAGTGGATGAATGGATAAAAAAAAATGTGGCATATATACACAATGGAAGAGAACAAAATCATGGCATTTGCAGGTAAATGGATGGAGTTGGAGAAGATAATACTAGGTGAAGTTAGCTATCACCAAAAAAAAAAAAAAAAACCCACAAATGCCAAATGTTTTCTCTCATATAAGGAGGCTGACTCATAGTGGGGTAGGGAGAGGGGGCATGGCAGGAACAGATGAATACTAGATAGGGCAGAGGGATAGGAGGGTAAGGGAGGAGGGGGTTAGCAAGGATGGTGGAAAGTGATAGACATCATTATCCAAAGTACATGTATGAAGACATGAATTGGTGTTAACATACTTTATATATAACCAGAGATATGAAAAATTATGTTCTATATGTCTAATAAGAATTATAGTGCATTCCACTGTCATTTATTTTTAAAAAATCAATTAAAAAAAGAATTTGTGTACACTCTTCAGTCATTTAGATATCTACCGGGTGGCCTAGTTCGTACATCTCTCTTTTCCAGAATTATTGTTTTGGTTTAATACCTGTCCAGATTTTTATAAATCATATCTACAAGGGGTCTTATAACCTATTATATAAAACTTAAGTCATTTAAAATTAGTGCACTGTTATCATCAGCCTAGGATAGTGAAAGAAGTTAAAAAGTCATCTTCTTCTGAGTGCATTTGAACTAAGTAGTGTATGGTTTGTGTATTTGTGTCCATGGAAAAACATATGCACTCATGGGAGGTAGAATAGAAAGGCAATTTATACATTTTATTATATCAATTAATACATTTTATTAAATCATTAAAATCAGGATGGGGTAAATCTTAATTCTTTAATGTTAAATTATTTTTCACCTTGTATTTCTTGATATTCCTTTTTTTTTCCTTTTTGATGTTCTTTATAACAGACAGCTACATTGGAATAGATGATAGAATAAAATATGTATAAGACCTTTAATCATAAAAATATGGTGTGCAAATATTTAATTTCCTTTATTTCTATAACTGAACTAATTTGGTTTATTCTTTCATTTTGGGGGGAAGAAAATTTAATCTTGAAAAATCAAGGGCACTCAGTGATTTATACTTTAAAACATCTTTTTGGCTGTGAATACATGATCAGGTAAGAGGTTTTTTTCTGCATCTTCTCTCCTTCTTTGTGGGGTAGCATAGGTGTTCTTGTAGAGGTATGAGATGGGGGTTAGGGTGTAAATGTTTACATGACCATGGCAGGTCTACTTACTTTTGTTGATGGAGAAATTTCTGCATAGGATTTTGGTTGTGTTCTCACATTTATTGCCAGCACTTGTAGTTCTGGTGTGGCCTCCAGTTTACAGACCACATACTTTTTTTTTTCCTGTTATCTTGTCCATAGAGCCTTCTTAGTAATGCCATACTGCCAGGAAACATTGAAGTCCATTTTCTTCTTTGCAAATTTACTTAGAATCTTTAATAGTTTAATGATACAGTGAATATTTGGAAAAATTATGGCTAAAAACTTTCCACATTTGTGGAAAATTAGCATCTAAGAATCTCCAAGAATTCCAAGAAGTATGAATGCAAACAGGACTCACACCAAAACACATTATAATCAAACTTTAAAATCCAAAGATAAAGGAGGAATCTGGAAAGCAGCAAGAGAAAAGTGACTTCTCACAAACAAGGGATTCTCAGTGAATTTATTAGAAAATTTATCACTGGAAAGTTTGGACATCATTATATGCAAAATATCAAAAGAAAAAAAAAAAAACACCTGTCAACCAAGAATCCTACATCCAGCAATATTTTCCTTCAAAAGTGAAGAAGAAATGAAGACATTCTGAGATAAACAGAAGCTGGAGAAGTTCATTACCACTAGTCAAGCCTTGCACTGAGTGTTGAGGGGATCCTGCAGGGTGGAACAGAAGGACAGGAGTCAATGACTGAACACCATACATGGGTAAATACGTGGGTAATGGTAAGTCTAGTATCATTGTAACAAAGTTTTACATGGACATTTTCTTTCTACATGATTTAAGAGACTAATGTCAAAATAATTATCAGCTGATGTTATAGAAACTTTGGTTTATAATTCACATTTAACTTTTTCCATAATTTAAGAGATAATTGTGTTTAGAAGAATTATTAGGTTATGCTTTTGGGACACATAACATTTAAATATGTAGTTTTTATTAACATAATAAAATCAACAATAAAAGTGATGAGGATGGAGATGTAAAGGTTCAAGTGTTTGTATGCTATTAAAGTTCAACTGGTATAAATTCAAGTTTTAGTGTTATAATTTGGGTTCTTAAATATAATTTTCATGGTAGCTACAAAGCAAATAGCTATAGATTATAAACAAAATTCAATAGAGAAATTTACATATCTCAGTCAGAAAAATTAACTAAACATAAAAAAGCTAGCAATGTAGAAAATAAAAGACAAAGATAACTAATGCATATAGAAAAATTAGAAAAAAATAAAGAAATCCCTTATCAGTAAAATTTCCATACAAATGAATTAACTTTTGTAATTAAAAGATGGAGTTGATAAAATGGCTTAAAGTGATACAACTTTTATGCTATATGCCACAGATTCATTTTAAAACCAAAGAGAAATAGAATGAAGATAAAATGATGGAAAAAGATATTCCATGAAAAGAACCACAAAAGAGAAAAAAGTTGGCAATACAAACATCAGGCAAAATAGTGAATTCCAGCATTTTTAGTTATAATGCACCAATAAAAGAACCGACTACTCAATATAATACAAATAAACCTAATTAGGTTAAGTAGTATATTAAAAGGATAACACACCATGGCTTAACAGGATTTATTTCTTGAAAGCAACAAATGTTCAAAATACTAAATGAATCAATCAATGTGCAACATTAACAGAATGAAGGTCACACACACACACACACTCAAACACAAATACTGTCACGTCAATTGATGCAGAGAAAGCACTGGACAATATTTAATATCCTATTATAGTGAAATACTCAACAAACTAGAAAGTAACCTGACTCAATGTAATGAAAGCCATATAGAAAACCCTACAGTGAACAGAATGATAATGAAAAACTGAAGCTTTTTTTCTGAAATCATAGACAAGGATGCCCACTTTCATTTCTTCTACTCAACATAATATTAGAATTTCCAACCAAATAAATGAAGAAAAGCAAACAAACAACAACAACAAAAACATACTCAGGCATCAAAATAGAAAGAGAAAGGTAAAAATAATACTTTTTTAAAAAAACTCATCTTACACTCTTTTATATAGAAAAACCTAAAAAACATAGAACATTTTACACGGCAAGAGAATATAAAGGTAGCACACACAAGAAAGTTACATATCCGTACATTAACACAAACAGTCTGAAGAATAAGTTAAAAAACAATTATGCTGGATTCCAACACAGCGGCGGGCGCAGAGAGATCAAGTCTCTGACCTCTTCAGCTGTGCGGGCATAGGGAGGCGTAAACAGTCTAAATACTGTTTGCTCAGGATCACTAGGCAATGCTGAGCTAACATGGATCTGGGGCGAACAGTCTGGGCCTCTCAGAACACACACTGAGCCCGGATCGGCTGAATTCAAGCTCCCGTTTGCCTGCTTCCCGCAGACAAACGGCTGTGACTCAGCACTAATCCATCCGGCTGAAACAACTGGTCAGCCCTTCTGATACTACAGAGGTAAATGCCAACCGAGCCTTCATAGGTAGTGGCCAAAGGTTTGGGAGAGACAGTAAGGACCCACCCGTTGCATTGGTCACCCAGCAAAGGGAAACGAACTGTCGCCATTTGCAAGAGATACCACCATGGCAGAGAACTGATGTCACCAGACAGCGGCGGAGGAGATAACTTCATTGAAACCTGCAGCTACAGTGACTTCTTCCCTTCCCTTCTAATACCTTTCTTCCCAAGCATCAAATAAATCTATAGGAGTAAACAGTAACTCAGCAGTCAAACAGAACAAGAAGTAACATGAGCAGCTTCAAAAAGCAAGGAAGAAAAGGAGTACAAACAATGCAGGACAGCCTAAATATTCAGGAGGACCTAGAGTCATCAGAAAAATGGTCATATAAAGAACTCAAAGAACACCTTAGACAGATGGAATGGAACCTCAAAGAGGATACGAGATAGCAAATTCAAGCACCAAAAGAACACATTGAGAATGAATTACATAAACAGATAAAAGAAGAAGTTAAGCATCTTTATCAGGAGATAGAGAGTATAAAAAATAATCAAACAATAATTCTAGAAATGAAGGAAATGATAAACCAAATTAAAAACTCAATTGAGAGTATCATTAACAGAGTGGAGCAAGTAGAAGCCAGAACATCAGATAATGAAGACAAAATATATCATCTTGAAAAGAGTCTAGCCAACTCAGAAAGGCTGGTAAAAAATCACGAGAAAAACATCCAAGAAGTATGGGATAACATAAAAAAACCAAAGTAATGAGTCATCGGGATAGAAGAAGGTACCGAGTTTCAAACCAAGGGAATGAGTAACCTGCTGAATGAAAAAATTACAGAAAACTTTCCAGAAATAAAAAAGGAAACAGATATACAAATTGAAGATGCATACAGGACACCGAGCACACAAAATCACAGTAGACCAACGCCAAGACACACTATTATGAAGGTATCCAATATACAGAACAAAGAGAAAATATTAAAAGCTACAAGAGAAAGGAGGCAGATTACATTCGGGGTAAACCAATAAGGTTAACAATGGATTTTTTATCACAGACGCTGAAAGCAAGAAGGTCATGGAACAATGTATTTCAAACACTGAAAGACAATGGATGCCAACCAAGAATTCTGTATCCAGCAAAATTAAGCTTCAGGTATGACAATGAAATAAAAATCTTTCATGATAAACAAAAGTTAAAAGAATTTGCAGCCAGAAAACCAGCATTGCAAAGCATTTTGAGCAAAACACTACACGAGGAAGAAATGAAAAACAATAACCAAAACCATCAGTGGGAAGTGCCTCGGTAAAGACAGAGGGTGAGGAGAAAAATAATCATGGAGAAACAAACTAATTTTTTTAAAAAAAGGATAAATAATCAAACATGGCTGGAAGTACAAACCATATATCAATAGTAACTCTAAATGTTAATGGCTTAAACTCTCCAATAAAGCGACATAGGCTGGTATCATGGATTAAAAAAACAAATCCAACAATATGCTGCCTGCAGGAGACACATCTGATTGGAAAAGACATACACAGGCTGAAGGTGAAAGGATGGGAAAAAATATACCACACACACGGTCCTCATAAGCAAGCAGGGGTGGCCATCCTCATATTGAATAAAATCGACTTCAAGACTAAGTTAATCAAAAGGGATAAGGAAGGACACTATATACTGTTAAAAGGAACCATTCACCAACAAGACATAACAATTATCAATATTTATGCACCAAATAATGGTGCTGCGACATTCATAAAACAAATTCTCCTCAAGTTCAAGAATCAAATATACCACAACACAATAATTATGGGTGACTTCAACACACTTCTCTCACCATTGGACAGATCCTCCAAACAAAAGTTGAATAAAGAAACTATAGAACTCAATACCACAATCAATAACCTAGACTTAACTGACATATATAGAATATATCAACCATCATCAAATGGATATACTTTTTTCTCAGCAGCACATGGATCATTCTCAAAAATAGACCATATATTATGCCATAGGGCAACCCTCAGTAAATATAAAGGGGTGGAGATAATACCATGCATTTTATCTGATCATAATGGAATGAAACTGGAAATCAATGATAAAAGAAGGAAGGAAAAATCCTACATCACATGGAAAATGAACAATATGTTACTGAATGATCAATGGGTTACAGAAGACATAAAGGAGGAAATAAAAAAATTCTTAGAGATACATGAAAACACAGACACAACATATAGGAATCTATGGGACACAATGAAAGCAGTTTTAAGAGGGAAATTCATTGCCTGGAGGTCATTCCTCAAAAAAAGGAAAAACCAACAAATAAATGAGCTCACACTTCATCTCAAAGCCCTAGAAAAGGAAGAGCAAAACAACAGCAAATGTAGCAGAAGGCAAGAAATAATTAAAATCAGAGTGGAAATCAATGAAATTGAAACAAAAGAAACTATTGAAAAATATAACAAAACTAAAAGTTGGTTCTTCGAAAAAATAAATAAGATCGACAGACCTTTAGCCATGCTAACGAAGAGAAGAAGAGAGAGAACTCAAATTACTAACATACGGGATGAAAAAGGCAATATCACAACAGATGCTACAGAAATACAGAAGACAATTAGAAATTATTTTGAAAACCTATATTCCAATAAAATAGAAGATAGTGAAGACATCGATAAGTTTCTTAAGTCATATGATTTGCCCAGACTGAGTCAGGAGGATACACACAATTTGAACAGACAAGTATCAATGGATGAAATTGAAGAAGCCATCAAAAGACTACCAACCAAGAAAAGCCCAGGACCGGATGGGTATACTGTGGAGTTTTACAAAACCTTTAAAGAAGAATTAATACCAATACTTTTCAAGTTATTTCAGGAAATAGAAAAAGAGGGAGCTCTTCCAAATTCATTCTATGAGGCCAACATCACCCTAATTCTGAAACCAGACAGACACCTCAAAGAAAGAAAACTATAGACCAATATCTCTAATGAACCTATATGCAAAAATTCTCAATAAAATTCCGGCAAATCGAATACAAAAACACATCAAAAAAATTGTGCACCATGATCAAGTAGGATTCATCCCTGGGATGCAAGGATGGTTCAATATATGGAAATCAATAAATGTTATTCACCATATCAATAGACTTAAAGATAAGAACCATATGATCATCTTGATAGACGCAGAGAAAGCATTCGACAAAGTACAGCATCCCTTTATGTTCAAAACATTAGAAAAACTAGGGATAACAGGAACTTACCTTGACATTGTAAAAACTATCTATGCTATGCCTCAGGCTAGCATCATTCTGAATGGAGAAAAGTT
Source organism: Spermophilus citellus (assembly GCF_964194105.1). Taxonomy (NCBI): domain Eukaryota; kingdom Metazoa; phylum Chordata; class Mammalia; order Rodentia; family Sciuridae; genus Spermophilus; species Spermophilus citellus. The sequence goes on along the minus strand of NC_138182.1, from coordinate 166,978,739 downwards.
GAAGGCATTCCCTCTAAAATCTGGAACAAGACAGAGATGCCCTCTCTCACCACTTCTATTTAATTTAGTCCTTGAAATACTAGCCAGAGCAATTAGACAGACAAAAGAAATTAAAGGCATAAAAATAGGAAAAGAAGAACTTAAATTATCACTATTTGCGGACGACATGATTCTATACCTAGAGGACCCAAAAGGGTCTACAAAGAAACTACTAGAACTAATAAATGAATTCAGAAAAGTGGCAGGATATAAAATCAACACGCATAAATCAAAGGCATTTCTGTAAATCAGTGACAAAACTTCTGAAACGGAAATGAGGAAAAACACTCCATTCACAATATCCACAAAGAAAATGAGATACTTGGGAATCAACCAAACAAAAGAGGTGAAAGATTTATACAATGAAAACTACAGAACCCTAAAGAGAGAAGTAGAAGAAGATCTTAGAAGATGGAAAAATATACCCTGTTCATGGATAGGCAGAACTAACATTATGAAAATGGTGATATTACCAAAAGTTCTCTATAGGTTCAATGCAATACCAATCAAAATCCCAATGGCATTTCTTGTAGAAATAGATCAAGCAATCATGAAATTCATATGGAAAAATAAAAGACCCAGAATAGCAAAAGCAATTCTAAGCAGGAAGTGTGAATCAGGCGGTATAGCCATACCATATTTCAAACTATATTACAGAGTAATAGTGACAAAAACAGCATGGTACTGGTACCAAAACAGGCAGGTGGACCAATGGTATAGAATAGAGGACACAGAGACTAATCCACAAAGTTACAACTATCTTATATTTGATAAAGGGGCTAAAAGCATGCAATGGAGGAAGGATAGCATCTTCAACAAATGGTGTTGGGAAAACTGGAAATCCATATGCAACAAAATGAAACTGAATCCCTTTCTCTCACCATGCACAAAAGTTAACTCAAAATGGATCAAGGAGCTTGATATCAAATCAGAGACTCTGCATCTGATAGAAGAAAAAGTTGGCTCCGATCTACATATTGTGGGGTCGGGCTCCATATTCCTTAATAGGACACCCATAGCACAAGAGTTAAAAACAAGAATCAATAAATGGGACTTACTTAAACTAAAAAGTTTTTTTCTCAGCAAGAGAGACAATAAGAGAGGTAAATAGGGAGCCTACATCCTGGGAACAAATTTTTACTCCTCACACTTTAGGTAGAGCCCTAATATCCAGAGTATACAAAGAACTCAAAAAATTAGACAATAAGATAACAAATAACCCAATCAACAAATGGGCCAAGGACCTGAACAGACACTTCTCAGAGGAGGATATACAATCATTCAACAAGTACATGAAAAAATGTTCTCCATCTCTAGCAGTCAGAGAAATGCAAATCAAAACCACCCTAAGATACCATCTCACTCCAGTAAGATTGGCAGCCACTATGAAGTCAAACAACAAGTGCTGGCGAGGATGTGTAGAAAAGGGTACACTTGTACATTGCTGGTGGGACTGCAAATTGGTGCGGCCAATTTGGAAAGCAGTATGGAGATTCCTGGGAAAGCTGGAAATGGAACCACCATTTGACCCTGCTATTGCCCTTCTAGGACTATTCCCGTGAATACCTTAAAAGAGCATGCTACGGGGATACTGCCACATCGATGTTCATAGCAGCACAATTCACAATAGCTAGACTGTGGAACCAACCCAGATGCCCTTCAATAGATGAATGGATTAAAAAAACGTGGCATTTATACACCGTGGAATATTATGCAGCACTAAAAAATGACAAAGTCATGGAATTTGCAGGGAAATGGATGGCACTAGAGCTGATTATGCTTAGTGAAGCTAGCCAATCCCTAAAAAACAAATACCAAATGTCTTCTTTGATGTAATGAGAGCAACTATGAACAGAGCAGGGAGGAAGAGCAGGAAGAAAAGATTAACATTAAACAGAGACATGAGATGGGAGGGAAAGGGAGAGAAAAGGGAAATTGCATGGAAATGAAAGGAGACCCTCATTGCTATACAAAATTACATATAAGAGGTTGTGAGGGGAATGGGAAAATAAACAAGGAGAGAAATGAATTACAGTAGATGGGGTAGAGAGAGAAGAGGTGAGGGAAGGGGAGGGGGGATAGTGGGGGATAGGAAAGGTAGCAGAATACAACAATTACTAATAGGGCATTATGTAAAATTGTGGATGTGTAACCAACATGATTCTGCAATCTGCATTTGGGTTAAAATTTGGAGTTCATAATCCACTTCAATCTAATGTATGAAATATGATATGTCAAGAGCTTTGTAATGTTGTGAACAACCAATAAAAAAACAATTATGCTGACAATAGCATAAAAAACACTTAACAATTAGCTTAATTGATAAAGTGAGGACTTATACAATAGAAAATAAAAATCATTGTTGAAAGACATTTTATATTTTTTCAATTTTTTAATTTATATATGACAGTGGAATGCATTACAATTCTTATTCCACATATACAGCACAATTTTTCATATCTCTGGTTGTATACAAAGTATATTCACACCAATTCATGTCTTTATACATGTACTTTGGATAATTATATCTATCTCATTACACCATCATTTCTAACACTGTACCCTCTCCTTTTCCCTCCCACCCCGCCCTATTTAGAGTTTGTCTATACCTCCCGTGGTCCCCCTCCCAACCTTACTATGAATCAGTCTGTGGTGAAAAAGGTACACTCACAGACTGCTGGTGGGGCTGAAAATTAGTACAGCCAATATGGAAAGCAGTATGGAGATTTCTAGGAAAATGGTGGGCCCAGCTATCCCACTTCTCGGTCTATACCCAAAGGATTTAAAAACAGCGTACTATAGGGACACAGCCACATCAATGTTTATAGCAGCACAATTCACAATAGCTAAACTGTGGAACCATTCTAGATGCCCTTCAGTAGATGAGCGGATTAAAAAAAATGTGGCATATATACACAATAGAATATTAATTAGCAATAAAAGAGAATAAAATCATGACATTTGCAGGTAAATGAATGGCGTTAGAGAAGATAATGCTAAGTGAAGTTAGCCAACCCCAAAAAACAAATGCCGAATGTTTTCTCTGATGTAAGGAGGCTGATTCATGAAAGACATTTTAAAAGACACTATAAGATAGAAAACAAATATTCTAAGAAAAGATCAAAAGGAAATGATAGCAATCAAAAACACTGGAATTTGTTCTTTCAGTGATGGGTGTTTTAGTACACTGAGTGTAGAAGAAGAAAGAATCACTGGAGATAGGACAACAGCAACTTCCCAAACTGGAATGTAAAGGGAGAATGACAAATAAAAGTAGAACAAAACATCTGAGAACTGTAGAATAATTACAAAACTAGTAAAGTGTTTGTAATTGGAACACCAGACAGAGGAGAAGGACTGGATGGTACAAAAAAGTATTTAAAATAAAAATGTGTGAGAACATTTCAAAATTAATGATAGAAATTAAATCACACAGGAATCTCAGGGAACACCAAGTATGATAAAACCACAAATGTCTATACTTCAGTATCTAATATTCAAATTGCAGAAAAGGAAACAAAGAAAACAACAATAATAACCACCACCCTTGGAAAAAGCCAGAGAGGGAAACATCTTATCTATGAAGAAATTTATTAAAATTATGTGGGGCTTCTCATTAAAAACTATGTAAACTAGAAGGCAATGGACTAAAATATTAAATGTTTGTGTGTGTGTGTGTGGTTTTTTTTTTTTTTTTTTTTTTTGTACCAGGAATTGGGAGATTGAACCCAGAGTGCTTAACCACTGAGCGACATCACTAGCCTTGTTTTCTAAAATATATATTTTATTCAGAAACAAGGCCTCATTGAGTTGCTTAGGGCCTTGCTATGTTACTGAGGCTTGCTTTGAACTGGTGATCCTCCTGATTCAGCCTCATTTAAAGTTTTTAAAGCAAACACTTAGAATTCTATATTCAATAAAATAATCAAAAGTTATAGAGAAATAAAGATTTTTTTCAGACAAAATCTGAAGGAATATTTTACCTGTAGATCTGCATCATAAGAAATACTAAAATAAGTTATCAAGAATACAGGAAAATAACTAAAAAAACAAAGTTCAGAAAATTGTCCAGAAAGAAAAAAAAAATTAAAAAGGGATTAAATAAATTTACCATAAATAAATAAAGGGATAAAATTATCTTAATTTTCTCATGCTTAATAACTAACTGGTCAAAATAATAATTGCAATAATATATTGGGTGATTATAATATAAAGTGAAATAAATGTCATCAATAGTAAATGAATCAGAAGGTAGGAATTATGAATACTCTGTTATAAGGTACCTGCAGTACTTTTGAAGAGCACAGTATCATTTAAAAGTGAATATAAATTAATTTCAAATTTATATTGCAAACCATAGGGCAATGTAATTTATATGCTAAGAGAGAAGAGAAAAACAAACTAATATAATATGGTTATTTAAAGGCATAGAAGCCAGAAAAAGAGGTTGAAAAAAAGAAATAAAGAAAATACTCACAAACATGGTAGGTTGATATTCAACTGAATCAATAATTACTTTCAATTTGAATGGTCTTAAATATACCAATTAAAAAGTGAAAATGGTCAATGTGGATTAAAAATAAGACCCATATGTATGTTGTTTATAGGAAGCTGATATTAAAATCACTTTAATTTACCTTATAGTTGTTGATTGTAAGTAAAATGATAGCTACATATTGATAATATTAATCAACAAAAGCCAGAATTAGATATATTGATCTCACAGAAAACAGACTTAAAAATAAGGAAACTTATCAAGGATAAGAGGGACATTACTCAGTGATGATGTGGTCAATTTTCTAAGAAGATATAATAGTCTTTAACCTGTATGCACCAAAAAAAACAGCATCAAAATATCTGAGGGATCAGCTGGAGTTGTGGCTCAATGGTAGAGCACTGCTTAGCATGGATGAGGCACTGGGTTTGATCCTCAGCACTGCATATAAATAAATGAATAAAATTAAAGTCCATCAACAACTAAATTTTTTTAAATGTCTGAGGGAAAAACTGATAAAGTTGCTCATAAAACAGACAGATTCACTATTTCAGCTTTAGACTTCTACTTAATTCTATTAATATTAACATATTCAGAAAGCAGAAAACTATTTGAGGGTATGATCTAAAGAACAGCATTATAAATTACTTTGCTGTAGTTAATATTTACTGAATATTTTATTCAAGAGAAATGGAAAAGACATTCTATTCAAATTAAGTGGAAACTTAACTTGATTCAATGTTTAGTTTATTTAGCAAAATAAGCCATATATGGGGCCTTAAAACACACATTATCAACTAAAAAAATAATTGCAAAATAAAGGCAGATGAAAAAAATCCCCAAACACACATATGCATGCATGCACTCACACATGCACACACACACATCTATGGCACACTGACAAATAACTTGTGTGTTAATAATAAAGTCTCAAGAAATTTAAAACAATTTTACAGAAATTAAATAAAATTACAACTTATCAAAATTTTGAGGATTTACAGAAACAGTGCTTAAAGAACAGTTCAGAGTATTGAATGCATTTATGATGAGAGAAGAAAGATCTAAAGTTAATAATCTGAACTTTCACTTTAGGAAAGTAGAAAAGATCTATGTGAGGACAAAACAAGAAAATGAGTAAAGTAATAAAAGTTAGATGGAAAATCAGTAACACTTCTAATAGGAAATCAATAGAAAAAATCAACAAAACCAAAGTTGCTTTTTTGAAAAGTTCAAAAAAAAATATAAATCTCTAATAATGCTAATTAAGAAAAAGAGAAAGGAGAATACATGAATTACTTATATCAGATGTAAAATTATGGCTCATCACTCCTGTCCATGGATATTTAAGAATAATAAAGGAATATCAGAAACAACTCTATTCACACAAATTTCAAAGCATAGATAAAATGGACCTGATCCTTGCACATTCACAGAAGAAGAATTAAAATGTCTGCATAGCTCATATCTATTAAAGAAATTGAATAAATAATTGATCATCTTCCAAAAATGTAAGCATAATGCTAGGAGGCTTTCACTGATGAATTCTATAAAATATTAATGGAAAAAATAACACCAATTTTCTACAACCTCTTCCAGAAAATAGAAGTACAGGGAACACTGCCTAATTCATTGCATAAGAGCAGCATTACCTGATGACTAAATCAGATAAAGATAATTCAAGAAGTCAGAACTATGGAAAAATATCTGTCTGGGAGATTCAAAATGGCAGATTAAAAGAAAAATCACATTGCTGGTTTCTTCATGAGTTGGGATTCATGCAGCAGGTGGACTGCTTCTCAGTGAGGTGAGTGAAAAAGTGATTTCACTGACATTCAATATTGGACAAGTCAGAGTGTCCTAGAGATTTGTAATTTGGGGGCACATTAAAAAAAAGAAGCAAGAGTTAATTGGAGCCAAGCTAGTTGTGGCAGTAGCAGAAGTAGCAGTGCTCATTTATCACAAAGGGAAGGGATAACACAGAGAGAAAAACAATGGGAAGATTTCATATGGAGAAATCTGAGATCATAAAATCACCCTGACACTAGCTGATCCAAAAGCTGCTCTGTGCACTGGTATTTGAAAGTGCTCTGTGTTCCCCAACTAACCATGGAGATCTAAGATGGGTGCCATCTTGAGTTGGCCAAACTGCTGCTTGCTACTGCAGGAGCTAGAGGTTATAGTGAGGCACTGCCATATTGCCCTGGCAAGTATAGGGTGTACCTAGCAGAATTGAGTGAAATGGGAATAGAGATTATCTAGAGGGATTTAAGTCAGAAAAATGAAGGGGAATCCAACTTGCTTTTCTTTCAGTCTGACAGCCCATGTGACCAGTGTCTGAATGATCTGGTGTGAATGTACTCAGGGACTAAACCTGAGAAGGCTGTGTTGAGGCAGGCCAGAGTGTGTGAAGGATTGGCTCTCCTGCCCCATAAATAGAATTCTTAGGAGGCTGCTGAGGTCTACTCACTTGACAGAGATTGGCAACTGCTGGGCCAGAGAGGTGTGTTGATCTAATCTTTCCAGAGCAGATAGAGATCCAACAAAGCTTAAACCCCAGCCAGTATAACTCCATAGAATTCAGCAGCAGCCCTTCCTCAGAGTACAGAGTACATTGATCTAGTCCGTGCAGAAAAAAATTTTACCTGAAAAAACTTGTCATTCCATCCTACCTTCCACTGGTGACAAGGGAAGCTGAGGGTTATTTCAACCAGTTTCTATAGTCACTCCAACTACCATCTTGGTAAATAACACACACACACCAAAGGGGTTAGTGATACCTAGCTCTTGTATGCTAGCTCTCTCTCTTTCTTTCAGTATATAGCCAAAGAAGAAATGGAAATAAAGACAACTGAAGATATGGGCATAGGCAGTGGCCATCCATTTTTCTTTGTTCATCTCAGTGGAGATGATTCCTTTATTTTTCAATAACAATATATAATATATATTATATATTATATAAAATTATAATGCACCAATTAAAATATGGAAAGAGAAAAAATCTCTTATGGTCAAAGATGCAAAAATCTCAAAGACAAAAAAAAGATAATTATATAATCATATCAATGGTTGGAGGAAAAGGATTTGACAAAATAAAATACCCTTTCATAAATAAAACTCATAAATATATATATATATATATATATATATATATATATATATATATGTATGTATATATATATTCATACTTTTGGTATTATACCTGGGCTGATTAGTCCATGGATATATCTATAGATATATAGATAATATAAATGTATTTATTTCTTTTTTCTTATTTTTAGTATTTTTTAATGTAGTTGATTTTCCTTGCCTTGTATTTTGAGGGTTAGGATGTTTGGTTTATATATTTTTTATTTGTTTTAATTTGTTTGTTTATCTTGTTTCTCTTTCTCTCTTTTCTTATCCTGCTAACAGCCAAAATCTTTTATGGTCTCTTTCTCTTTCTCTTTATTTATTTTTTCCCTATTTTTTTCTCCTCCACTTGTTACATCTCTTTTGCATTTTCTCTGTTGATGTTTCAAAATTGTAACCTCTTTTTTGCCTTTCTATCACATTTTCTTTCTCTTAACAAACTGTATTTTTACCATCTTTTAGAACAAATTTGTTTATATAACTTCTGCTCTACTATTCATGCTGCTGCAATTATTACTGCTGAGATAACATAGTTGACACCTATTGTTTTCTTTAATGACAGTTCTAGTTTATGGTTACTTATTGGTTTTCTTGTTAGCAACTGCAGAACCCACCATTCTTATTTTTTTTAAGTAATTAACATTATAGATATCATAGTAAGAACCAAAAAGTTATTTAATGCAGTATATTTTTTGCATTGATTTTTGCTATTGTTTGTTTTCCTGCTATTCTGTGAGGTTTTGGGAACAGGGACACCAGAAGTTCGCAGGATAGAGACACTGCTGCTGACGTAAACTCAGCCAAAAGACCGTGCACCTTGGTCCACACATGAATTAATGACACTCAAGCTTCAGGTATGCTTCAATATAAAGAATAGAAGAGACAAACACTCAAATTAATGACCCAGATCCAAGTAGAAATGGCTAGAAGTGAGCTCTCATGCTATACTCATGAACATCCACTGCTACAGCAAAACGAGAGAGAATTAAGACAAAGCCTGTGGATACCAAACCTCAGAGGTATCTCAATCTAAATCACTCTAGGATACATGGAAAATGAAGACTGTGCCCTTTTAAGAACCACACATGGAATGGAATACAAGAAATATGAAAAAAACAAGGTAACACAATACCTCCTAAAGTTCATAGTTCAACAGCAACTGACCCTAAAGATATAGATGTGGATGAATAAAGAATTCAAAAGAATAATTATAAAAGTGATCAATCAATTCTGAGAGGCAACCTTGAACATTCAAATAGTATGAAAGAAAAGAAAATAACTAACCATGAGCACAATGTCCAAGAACTCTGGTACAACATTCAAAGGCAAAATTTAAGAATCACTGGACCTTGGTTGAGTGCCCCTGAGTTCAATCCCCAGTACCCCCGTCCCCCCAAAAAATGAAAAAAGAAATAGAATGACTGGACTTGAGAAGGCTTGTGTGATGCTGGTTAATAGAACAGATAACCTCTGGAGGGAAATAATAACAGAGAACTTTTCACATCTTGTAAAGGGTTGTATGTTTTCTTTCATTTGTGAAAGCTAAAGAGGTAAAAGGGAAAAGTAGGGAGAGCAAGGATCCTATGAAAATCAAGGAGAGACCAGTAGAGGAAAGGGACCAATGGGGGAAGCAGGGATGGAGCAAGGATGTGCTGGGAAGTGATATCAGCCAAATTATATTGTCATATTTTGTATAAGTGTGACTATATAACAACAATTCCCATTATTATACACAACTATAATGCACCAATAAAAATATGGAAAGAGAAAAAATCTCTTATGGTCAAAGATGCAAAAATCTCAAAGACAAAAAAAAAAGATAATTATATGATCATATCAATGGTTGGAGGAAAAGGATTTGACAAAATAAAATACCCTTTCACAAATAAAAGTCACAGAAAATTAAGAATGAATGAGAGCTTCTTCTACTTAATAAGGAATATGAACAGTTAACATCATACAAAATAGTGAGAAACTAGATAATTTTGCCTAAAACTAGCAACAAGATAAAGTTGTTCCCTCTATCACTCTTATTAACAATGACATAGAAAATCATAGCTAATGCAGTACAATGAAAATAGATAATGCAAGATAGCAAGATTGGAAAGGAAGAAGGAAAAGTACACAAATGACAAAAATCTCCATGGTGAGAATCTTCAATAATCAATAACATGAAGCCTCTAAGAGTCCAGTAACTTACGAAAAAAAGCATATGTTATGATTAAGTGTATCTCTCTTAGGAAGGCAGAGTTAGTTTACAATTTAAAAAAATAAGAAATCAATGTGTTATACCATATCAATAATATACAAGACAAAAACAAATGATAATTTTATTGAACACACACAAAAAAAATTAAAAAATCCAGCACCATTCTATGATTTGAAAAAATAATTCTCAGCAAGTAAGAATAGAGGGAACCTATTGACTTGATAACAGGTATCCCTAAAAAACACAACTAGACTCATACTTTTTTATAATAGTCTTATTGCTTTCCCCATTGGAGGAGAAAAATGATAAAGATGTCTGTTCTTTCAACTTTTATCTAGCATTGACCTTCAAATTGTAGACAGGTCAGTTAGGCAATAAATAAAAATAAACAGCAGGGCAGGTACCGTGGCAAATGTCTGTAATGCCAGTAGCTTGGCAGGCTGAGACAGGAGGATCACAAGTTCAAAGCCAGCCTCAGCAAAAGTGAGGCACTAAGCAACTCAATGAGATCCTGTCACTAAATAGAATACAAAATAGGGCTGGGAATGTGGCTCAGTGATCCAGTGCCCCTTATTTCAATCCCCAGTACCCAAATAAATAAATAGCATATGGATTTGAAATGTAGAATGAAAGGTATTTATATTTGTAGATAATATGATCTTATATTTAGAAAATTCTTAGGAGTACCAAGTATTAGAGCTAGGTACAGTGGAGCATACCTATAATCCTAGTGACTCAGCAAGTTGAGACTAGTTTGAGCCCAGCTTCAGCAATTTAGCAGTAGCCTAACCAATTTAGTAAGATGCTGTCTCCATATAAAAAATAAAAAGGACCAGAAATGTGGCTCAGTAGTAGAGCATCTGTGGGTCAATGCCCAATACAAATCATAAATTTTTAGAACTGAATGAGCTTTCAAAAGTTAGTAATATGCAAATCATTATACAAACATCAATAGTATATTGTGCTATAGCCATGAATAATCAGAAAACAAAATGATGAAAACAATCTCATTTACAAAAATAGCACTCAAAAGTAACATAGGTATAAATATAACAAAGAACTATAAGACTTGTATATTGCAAACTATAAAACTGCACAGCAATTAACAAAATAGATCATAGACCTACATATAAAAGATAAAAATATAAAATTCTTAGAAGAAAATAGATGAGTCTTTGTATACTTGAATTAAATATGATTTCTTTACTATGACACACAAATTACAAGTAACTGAAGAAAAGAATATAAGAATCAGACACCATAAACATGAAAAATATTTGTGTTGCACATAGTACTATCAAAAAAAGTAAAAATGCGATTTATAGAATGGGTCAAAATTATTTATAAATCATTATCTAATAAAGAGTCTTAACAAGAATATAAAATAAGAAGTATAGTAATTTAACAATAATTCTATAACAAAAAGACAAAAAATGGGCAAAGGATTTGAATAAAGTAAGTAGTGGTGATGATGTGATTAAATTTGAAAGTTTATATATATTAATGGTGGAAAAGTCAAATTGTGCAGCTGCTTTGAGAAATAGTGCAGTTTTTTGAAATCTTAAGGACCTGGAAACTACATACCTATGAATATATGTAGCCAAAAGATATAAAAACATACACTCACACAAAAACTTATATATGAATGCTCATAGCAGCATTGTCATAAGAGCCAAAAAGGAGGAACCAAAAAGCCAACTACAATGTGATTATGTTCATACAATTGGATATTATTGAAACATAAAAATAAATTAAATTATGATGCATGCTACAGCATGCTTAAACTTTGACAACATTATGCTAAGTGAAAGATGCCAGACAGAAAAGATGTTTTTATGATCCTCTATTCAAAATGTGCAGAAAAATCCAATTTGCAGATTAGTATATATTTAGTTCTAGAAGATAGACTGAAGGGAAATAGGCATTGGATTCTAATAGGTCTGAGCTTTCTTTTTGAGGGAAATAAAACATTATCAAAAGTACTATCATAAATTCAATTGAAGTCGTAGTTGCATTATCCTATGGATTTACTAAAAATCATTGACTTGTATGCTTTAGATGGATAAATTTCATAGGATATGAAGTATAATCTAATAAAGCTATTAAATCAAAAAATTCAGTTATTTGTAGTTAATATTTATCGATAGTTTTCACATACCCATAACTTTCTCAAGAATTTTTAATTGAGGTCATTTTAATTAATCAAGGAAATAATTTATATGAGGTAATTATTAATATCCCCACTTCACAGGTGGGGCACTAAAGTTTATAACACTTAAGTAACTTGCTGAAAGTCAGGCAGCATTTATGTGTTTTAGGCTGGAATACATACCCAGGCAGTATAGTTGCAAATTATTCTCCCTAAATGACACACTTTTGCTATATTATATTGCACAGGATTTGTGTTCCTATTATTGTTCTTATTTCTCCTGCAAAAAAAGTCACATAATTATAGCAAGATTTCTGGGAAGCTGTTTTCTTCCAGCCAGGGTTAAATAGGGCAAACACTAATGTGAGTATACTCTGCTCTTTGGGCCTCAGGTCCCTGCAATTGCTGGACCTTGCTCCGGTTTAAATCTTATCCACTCTTCAAGGCCAATCTCAAAGAAAATTCCTACCTCCCTAGGCCAATGTGGTTGTTTTTTTCTTGTCCCATAACATTCTTTACATGCTTATAGTAAAACACTTTGCCCAATACCTTATAATTATTTGTTTGCATGATTATCTTTTCCATTAGATTGATATTCTCAAGAGCAGAAAGCACTGGTAGTTGTATTCGTATTTGCAACCTTCAGTATTGCTGCTTAGTAAAGGGTATGTAATAATTAACACCAAGTTAATAAAAACATATGGAGCCTATAGAAAATATAATAGTTGTTTAATTTCTTAGCCCTACAGAGCTTAGGTTGCAATCAGAGAACCAAAACTGACACAACATTTAGTAGTTGCTGTTGAAGCAAAAGAATGTCTGAGTGAGGTTAATAACAGGATAATTTTGAGTAAGAGCATTGAAATGCACATTTCTAGGCTATATATATATATATATATATATATTTAAGTCTTATACTTCTGGGTAATTTTGTGGCTTTTCTAATAATTAAATGTCACTTTCTTCCATTATTACTATGCACCCAGGTGTCAATGTTTCACATATTAAATAGCACAGTCAACTTTAAGCATGTCATTATATCTCTGAACGAAGGTCAGACTCACAAGGGGTTTTGATTTGCCAGTTCTATTTTTGGAGTATGTTGCTCATTCAAATATATGTTGAGCATGCCAAGGTTTGATCCCATTGGCATTGGAATTTGGAAATGAACATTCCAGACAGCTTGGTTTAGTATTTTGGACTAAAGCCTACTGGCCTGGGAATGTCATTATTTCAGTAGAAAAAGGTTTACCTGTGTGACTTTTCCATCAGCAAATTATTTTAAAAATAAATCTGAAAGGGAAAATATCGTTCCTGCCAGGAAGAACAAAACATTTTCTTCTTTTATAATGTGTCACTGAAAAGATCTGCCAAATGCAAACCCTTCTTTCCAACAGTAATGAGAGTATATGACTCAGATCTATTCAAACACATTTTCCTCTTTTAGGTATTAAAGTCAGACACCTTTACAATAACTCTCAAGCCATTGGAATATCAGTTAATGGCTACCTTCAGTCATTTGCTAAGCAGCATATTTAGTCTGCATTTGCCCCAGAGTTTCCTGAAACACATTGCATCCCCCCAGTGTATAATATACTCTAGAGAGATGATTTGAATGTGAACTGAAAATCATAGTGTTAAAAATGTCTTGCCCATACTATCAAAATCAGCCATTTTCTGGATGATTTTATATATATACATAGATATATATCTATATAGGTAGATATAGATATTATATATATATGCATGTGCGTGTTCCTTATGAGCGTTTTAATGACCTTCCTTATAAACAGTTTTTTGGTGGCACTTTTAAAAAATGTTAGAATTATAGAGGAATATATGGAGATTGACTTAAATGCTGAAAATGACTGCCAGGGGTTTCTGTCAGGATATATAAAGCAGTTCATACTGGGTCACATCTAAAAGTGTGATCCTTATATTGAGAGTTTTTCTTTTTGTCCTGACGTTGATACTCTGAAGACTCCTGAATGCAAACGCACTACACTTCTGTCCCTGTGTGGGATTCACCCCAGTGGTCCCATCATTCCTCAATATACAGATTATCTAAGAACTAATGTGAATTGAAAATGAGATTACTAAAAATATATTGCTCATGCTATCAATTATCTGTTTTCTACAGATAATATTTTTTTATATTTATTGAGTACATCTTTATTGCTCTCAGTTTTGTCAAGAAAATGCCAGAAATATGTTCATAGTTTCTCTTCTGGAGTAGAGGAATATACACATTGAGAATTCCTCCATATACTGGGCCTGAAAAAGTCCATTATCAGTTCAGGTTTTTCATGGGTTGTTAGGACCACAGATGGTCAGTTTAAAGCAGAAAGGAACTGCAGAAGGTATTAATTAATCTGAGAGCAAAAAAAAATTGCCCTTATAAATAGCACTGAGCCAGGCTTGAGGGATCAAGTTGCCTATTCTCATTGAACAAGGGAATTATGTGGTCCATCAACTCCCTAAGACTGCTCTAGGATGCTGCTTTACTGTTTGATATCAGAGGGTCCACAGTTACCAAGAGGGAAGGGGACTGAGATGGTCATACCACACTCTTACTCCCTCAAGTTATTAGGAATCAAAAAGATTCTGTTAAGAGTTATAGAGTGTAGTAGTAAATACACCTAGAGATAATTTGTAAAGTAGTGAAAAAACAAAGAACCTGGTTGGGGCAAACTTTTTCATGTATCCTTTGGCAAGGATGACATAAATTTCAGTGGGTTTATCAAACTAAAAAAGTAAATTAAAAATTTTTAAACAATTCATCCTTGATCGCTGTATGAACGATGGTCCCTCCCAGTCACTACCATATTGCTATTCTTCACTTTTGGAATATTCACTTTTGGAATTTTCTTGTTTGTTCATTTCTTTCCTAGTTCACTGTAGGTCTCCTACTGTTCCATTATAAGTTCCACGAGGGCAAAAATGGTATCAGTCTTACTCAGGATTCTTTCTCCACTGCAGGAACAGTGAGCAGAAAAGAAGAAAAAGTTTGTGGTCAACGAAAACTTGACAGATAGATGCATAAAGAACAGTGAGATGACAGCAAAGAGAAGGGAGTGATCAGGGTCACTCATAGAGACCAACATGACGAGGTCATCAAGAGACAGTGGAGGAGAGGAGATGGCATAGCATTCAGACAAGGGGCAGTGAAGCCAGCATGGAATTATCTACATCTGTGGGCATGGCTGACTGCCTGGGTGAGGCACCAGGGGGATAAGCCAAGGTGAGAGGTGAGGACAGAGTGGTAGTGAGGGTGATCAAAAAATACCTAATGTGTTCTATGTGAAGCCTGGAATGTGTCACTAAACAAGGCAAACCACAAAAAGTTGATATATAGCACAGAGATAGTGTGGTCAGATTTCCTCTTTCTTACTTTTTTTTTTCCCTTTTGTTAACTGCTGAGTTACACCTCCAGTTGTTTTTATTTTTTTTTCTTTTGAGGCAGAGTCTCACTAAGTTGCCCATATTGGCCTTGAGCTTGTGATCCTCCTGCTTCAGCCTCCTTAATAGCCCAATTACAGGTGTGCACCAAAGGGCTTGGATACATTTCTGTTTTATGCAGAGTGTTCTGGTAACAGAGTAGAACAAGACTTTTCAGAGGTATTAGAAAGACCAAGTTAAGATAACGAGGGTACAACTGAAGAGCAAAGCAGGGAGAATAGAGGAGGAAGAACAGATATGAGGAAAGGTAAATAGACATTCCTAAGAGGAGCATTTGCTGGACTGGATATAGAATTTGTGAAGAGGCAATTAGTAGATGTCAGCATTTTTTAATTTTTATTTTTGGTACCAGGGATTGGACCCAGGAGTGCTTAACCCCTGAGCCACATCCCTAGCACTTCTTATTTTTTTTTTTAAATTTAAAACAGGGTCTTGCTAAGTTGCTTAGGGCCTTGCTAAGTTTCTGAGACTGTACTCAAACTTGTGATCCTCATGCCTCAGGCTCCTGAGACACTGGGATTATGAGTGTGTTACCACGCCCCGCTGTCAGCATTTTTACATTGAATAATGGCATAACAATATTTATACTGCTGAGTTTCTTAGATGGTATGTTCCTAGATTACTCAGATATATTACCTTGATATGTTTATTTATTGAAGATTGTAGGATCAGGGAAATCTAAACAGCAGCAAAATTTAAAAAGGGAGCAGTGTTTTCAAGACATGTAATCTCTCGCAATATGAAGTTCTCACAAAAGTAAAAAATAAAAAGAAAATGAGCAGAAATCTAGATCTACTGCCATTCTTTTAACAGTTTCAGGAAAAACAATGTCCATATTGTATGGTTTATTTAATATTTTTTTAGTTGTAGATGTACACAATGCCCTTATTTTTATTTATTTTTATGTGGTACTGAGGATTGACTCCAGGATCTCACACATGCTAGGCAAGTGCTCTACTACTGAGCCACAACCCAGCCAATTTATATGCTTTTATGGTATTAAAAACCAGCAAGATACAGCACATCAGATATCACCTTACCTCAGATTGTCTTGATTATTACACCAAACTGAAACCTAAGATCTTTATCACTTTCACTTTATAATTTCCCTTTGTTTTACTTTGGTCATCAATAAAAGAAGAGAATTTTTCTAATGCTATAAGGTCACTTTTAATTTCATAATTCTTATTTTTAGCATAAATTTTTGAAAAGCATTATTTGGCTAAGAAACATTTTATTAATTCTTTTGTTTATAGGGCTAGGAATGCTAACTCAACTTTAAAAACAATTTTTTTTCCTTTCCTCACAAATGAATTTAGATACAGAAACAGTCTCTGTGTTGCATCTTCTGGCAGGAAATACATTTCCTGATGATTTTTAGGGTCTTAGCAAATGTATACTTTTTTTTCCTAAATGTAGGAAATATATCTGAACGATAATTATTACTTGTTCTCCTTTGTAACTTTATCCACATTCTGAAATTTAGAGATTATAGGGACATTAATTCATTGTGAAAAACAGTAGTGTATAAACTGAGAGTCACTTCAGTCTTATAGTTAGATTATTTCCCCAGCCAAATAGTAAAAAAAAAAGGGGGGGGGTGATTGCCAAAGATTTCACCACTGAATAGACATGAAGTAATTATGCCCCATGTGAATGTCCTCACCAATCTATAGGCTGTCACTAATGAAGGGACATTTATATGTTTGAACTGCCACAGAATTGGCTTCGGACGAATTTTTAAACACTCAAAACTTAAATGTTTATTCTTCCAAATTAGCAGTGTGAAGCTTCCTTTTTGCAATCTAGGTCAATGGAAAGTTTCAATTTTTAGAGAGCCACTTTCTAAGTTACACATATTCAAAAATAATCAAAAAGTAGAGACAGCATTTTCCTTTCATCCCTGTGTAACTTAAAAACAGCAATGCAAGTTTGGCTCATGCACCATGAAAACTTTCATCTTTTGCTGGAGCCCAATAGATCAAAAGGATAATGTTTCAGTAAGATGGGAATGAATGGAAACAAGCTGTCAAATGGTGAGTTTGCTCTTTTTCCCCCCCTCTTTTTTTGTGAAGTCTCTCTCATTATTAAAGGAAAAAAAAAAAGAAAGGTGTTCTTTCATTGCCAGTGAAACAAAAGACATCTCATATATATATAAAACTGGGGCACTATTCATGATAAAATTAAAACGGTTCACATTTATGAACAATGGGGGTAATACGCTTTTAACATTTAATTAAGTAAAGAATATTTATTCCCTGATTACTATTTTGTTTTAGCATCATAGTATTTATTAAAGTGAGCATTGTATTTGTTCATTTTCCCTGCAGCTCCCATGTCCCATTAAGAAATGTAAGACAAACAAAGAGTAAAGAGGCTCAGTCAGCATCAGGGCAGAACCACAGACGCATTTTAATAGATTCAATTTTTACTTCTATATTTGGCTTCTTTTGTATGGAATATCCACCATTTTAATCAGCCTTTGCATCATTGAGACCAAAATATCTGACAAGAACTACTTAGAGGAGGAAAAGTTTAGTGGAGACTCCTAGTTTCTGAGGTCTCAGTCCCACTTAGCTGACCCCATTGCTCTGGGCTCAAGATAGGGCAGCATATCATGAGGGAAGGGCCCAGCAGAGAAAAGCTGTTCAGCTCATGGCAGGGTCAGGAAGGAGAAAGGAAGTGGGAGAAAGAGGCTGTAGGGAAGATGATTCCTTCCAAGTCACACATCCCAGTGACCCAGCTACTCCAGACACCCCATTGGCCTACAGTTATCACCCAAGCCATTCCAACTAGGATGGGATGATTCAGTCATAGCTCTCATAATCTAATCATTTCACCTCTGAATATTCCTGCATTAACAGGAGCTTTTGGGAAACACCATATATCAAACAATAGCATCCAGTATAACTTGGCAATTTGATGCCATATAAAACTGAGTAAAATACTGTAGTACCTGAGTTCCAAGAAATAAATGTCTATGACAATAAACCATGCAGATTAAGAACAAAATAAGTTACTCTAAAAATCAGGAACACTTCATTTATTGTAAAGGCAATTGACCCATGGGCAGTTCACAAAGTCCAGTGGTGTGTTTTGTAACAGGCCATATATATGTACATGTATATCAATAATTACTAAAATGACACAATTACCACCCTAATGAGATGCTACTGAAATATTTGATATTTTGTGAACAATATTTTATTTTCATATGACGTGTTTAAATAACTAGAGGTTTCAAATATAATAGAGTGTTCTATTCTTAGATTCTAAGACAAGTTTTTAACGTATTCAGTGAAAAAATTTTTCAAGTTAAATGCTTATATTAGCTGTATAATGAAATTCATGTTCTCTTCAGTATAATGGGCCCACTACTACATTATATGTCTAGCTTTCCCTGCAATTCTATGTGGTCATTTACCTTAGTTTCAGTGATGGATACCATATCCAGGACTTCTTCAGATCAAATTCTCATTTGTACTCTTATATTCTGGCTGTGTAAAGAGGATCCAATAACGTTGAAAGCCACATATTGAAGATGGTTGAGGTTCTGCCAATGTGAATCACAGGTTGACTGATGCAGAAGGATCACTCTACCACCTCTCTGTTCCTGCCTGACTTTGTTCCACAAAAACAAATGAGATTTTTATTGTGTTTGGACCATTATAGTTTGTGGAGTCTACATGTTAATACTTTAACCTATCCTAAGTAAACCCACTAATAATTTTAAATTAAAAATAATAAAAGGGTTCTCTCTGTCTCTACTTCCTAGTACCATGTTCCTAGCTGCTTTCCTTTGCCATGCTCTTCTAGCCATGATATTCTCCCTTACCTCTGGCCTTGAGTGTATGGACTGAAATATATGAAACTGGGAGCCCCCAAATAAACTTTTCCTCCTTTGATTCTTCTTGTCAGGTCTTTTTCTCCTAGTAGCAAAAAAAGATGAATAAAACAGAAATTGATTCCAAAAGTGGGTTTGCTGCTGTGATTAACTTGACCATGTGTTCAGAAACTTTTGGAGCTGTTTGGAATTTGTGGGAGGAATTTTAAAAGTTTAGCAATGAAATCTGGAAAAGCTTTAGAATGTTTTAAGTGGACCTTAATGGTTAATTCTGGTGGGAATTCAGGAGATCAGAATGCCAGCAGGACTGTGGACAGCAAAGAGTTGGCTCATAATGTTTCAGAGCAGAAAGAGACACTATTGGAATTTGGACTGGAGGCCATTCAGGTTATGTTCTGGATAAGAAGTTGTCTACATTTTGCCCATGCCCTGAGATTTTCTGTGACACTCAAATTAAAGGCGACAGAGTAATAAATCTGATGGAAGAACCTTCAAGCACATCCTTCAGGGGTTGGCGTGGATATTGCTGGCAGCTTTTAAGCCAAGTTTATTGTGATAATCAGGAGCAGAAAACATAGTGGTAAAATTTGGAAAATGTGGAGTCTGGCCAGAAAACTGAGTAAAACTGGGGCTAAGGAAGCAGTAGTAGTTAAAAAGATTACAGCCACTAAATGCTGCTAAGTTCTTTACCAGGAAAAAAAATAGAAAAGATAGCTTTAGGACATCTCAGGATTGGCAAGATTACATCTGTCTCAAGCTTTAGGATGGAAAAGTAAAAATTCCCTTGAGCTGCAGCCGGTGGGGCACACTACTTGCAGCAGGTTGTGCGCCGGAAATTGTTTCCCCATGCTCAGCCACACAGGCACTTAGACACTGCTGCAGTTGTCATTTCTATAGGCTTGGCTACTGCTCTAGGTGGTGGCTGACTTGGTGTCAATCATATGGTGCTGGTTCTGCAGGATTACAGGATGCTAGAGTTAGGGGGTCATGGAGGTTGTCACCATTATTTCAGAGGAAGGCCTGGGATGCCAGGAAAAGTGCCTCAGGGTCAGCATCTCTGTGGGAAGCCCTTGAGAGGGTGATGTGTGCAGATCTGAGGAAGAAGGCAAAGTGCAGCAGACAGCCCCCAAATTAAGAAATGCTAGTACCTTGGAACATCAGACAAGGAAACCTGTAGGAATTGAGGCTGCAGGAATTGAGCACTGATAAGCCAGCAGAAAAGCCAGGTGGATTGCAACTAGTAAAGCCATGGGAGCAGAGGTGCACATGTCTTTAGGAGAGAACAGCACAAAGCCATGTGCTCTAGGTGCCAGACTTGGAACTATCGGACTTGTTTGCCCCACTGGATTTTGGTCTTGCTTTTGTCTCATCTTTTCTTTTTGTACCTATATTTATCCCTTGTGGAATAGGAAAGTTCCTGTGTGCTTGTTTTTTTCAAATTACAAAAATAAATTCCTTTTTTATTTTTTGCTAAAAGATATACAGTGAAAGAAATTGTAAATATTGTTGCTTTCACTGAAAGACATTCATACCGTATAAAAACCTGGAAGTGCATGATAGGAAAAAAAAATAGTGACTATGTGAGTAAACTTGAAGACTATGTATTTCCTCTTTAATCTCTTTAAAGGCCTAAGAACACTCTTAGGCAAAAATTAAACAATAATTGTAGGATGATAATATATGAGCAGTAATATAGTTGATGATAACACCAGTATATGGGATTAAAGTATGTAATTGACAGATTCTTACATTTCTTGTGAAATGGGACAATATCAACTCTAAATTCACTGTGATAATTGAGGATTGGTTTTGCAATTCATAGAGAAACCAATAAAATACAAAACAAAAATATAGAGCTGAAAACCGCAAAGAGAAATTACAATAGAATAATTATAAACATTCGATTCATTAGAAGGTATAAAAAAAATAATAGACCATGAAGGAAAAAACTGAAGGAGGTGGGAAGGGGAGATAAACACATAACTTATTGAATGAACAGATGGAAGAAATAGAAAGAAAAAAATCCAAAATATATTAATAATTACATTAAATACAAATAAATCTTAAACTCTAATTATAAGGCATAGATTGTCAATTTGGTTTTAAAAAGAACAACAATAACCCAGAGGTATGGGCTATCTAAATCACTGCCTTTTTTATTACACAGGCATAAGCAATACTAAAATCTGGATAGAGGTTACAAGCAAAGAATATTTTTTAAATATGCTATTTGTAGAAATATAAAAATAATCATTAAAATATTTGTAAATAATGCAGTATTATATAGAATATATAATACACTATTATTAACATTTTTCTACTTTTCTACAATTGTCAAAACTGTTTTAGGTCTAAAATTTCAGTTAAGAAAGTTTAATGTAATAACAGAAGGGAAGATAAAATAAATATATTCTCAGCAGTTGAAGTAAAATATTTGATTAATAAAAACCTATTTTTTATTTTTAAAATATATTAATTTTAATTAGGCATATATGACATTAGAATGTATTTTGTTTCATTATACATAATTGCAGCACAACTTTTAATTACTCTGGTTGCTTACAATGTAGTGTCACACCGTATGTGCAGTCACACATGTACCTAGGGTAATGATGCCAATCTCATTCCACCACCTTTTCTGCCACCAGACCCCCTCTGCTTCTCCTCCCTCCCTTTTGCTCAAAGTTCCTCCATTTTCCCGATGCCCCTCCCCCGCATTATGGATCAGCATCCACTTATCAGAGTGAACATTTTGCCTTTGGCTTTTTGGGATTGGCTTACTTCGCTTAGCATGATATGCTCCAACTCCATCCATTTACCTGCAAATGACATAACTGTATTCTCTTTTAATGCCTAGTAATATTCCATTGTGTATAATATACCACATTTTGTTTTTCCATTCATTTATTGAAGGGCATCTAGTTGCTTCCACAGTTTAGCTATTGTGAATTGAGTTGCTATAAACATTGATGTGGCTGCATTACTATAATATGCTGATTTCAAGTTCTTTGTGTATAAACCTAGAAGTGGGATAGCTGGGCCAAATGGTGGTTCCATTCCCAGTTTTCCTGCTGAGGGCCACTGCCAAGTAGATATGACGCATCTCCTTGCCAGCGTACCCCATGTTAAATGGACTTGCCTTGGAAATTTGCTGTGACCTTGCATGTGTGTTTGAGAAAGGTGACCCTGCTCAATGACCAGGGTGGATCCAGGATTAGGGTGTATCCCGCAGTTTGAGGAAGTATCCCGCTCCTTGGGTTAAGGGCGTTCCCAGTTTAAGACCTTGGGTTTTAGGGAAGTTCGATGTTAAAGATTATTGCTGCTGGAAATAGGGCATTCCTGCTACCTGAGCTCCTTTTGAGTTCTCGTGAGATTCAGAGAGGATTTTTTGGGAGGAAAGCCTCGTGGAGTAGGTGAATTGGGTGGCAGCAGAACTGGGATTGCCCCAGAACGTGTGTGTAGAGGCCGGTGTGAGTTCGGGAATAAAGATTGCTGTTTGAGTCTACAAAGCTGTGTGGTGGCTCATGATTCTGTGCCAAGCCGAGACACTGGCATTTTCCAAGGAATCTCCATACTGCTTTCCATAGTAGTTGCACCAATTTTCAGTACCACCAGCAATGTATCAGTGTGTCTTTCCCCCCACATCTTCACCAACAATTATTGTTGTCTGTATCCTTGATAACTGCCATTCTGACTGGTGTGAGATGAAGTCTTAGAGTAGTTTTGATTTGCATTTCTTTAATTACTAGAAATGTTGAACATTTTTACATATATTTGTTGATCAATCGTATATTTTCTTTAGAGAAGTTTCTGTTCAGCTTTTAGCTCATTTATTGATTGGGTTGTTTGATTTCTGGTGTTAAGTTTTTTGAGTTCTTTATATATCCTGGAAATTAGTGCTCAATTTGATGTGTGTGTAGCAAAAATTTGCTCCCCAAATGTAGGCTCTTTTCACCTCATTGATTGTTTCTTTCACTGGGAAGAAGCTTTTTTGTTTGAGTCCATCCCATTTATTAATTCTTGATTTTATTTCTTGTGCTTTAGGAGTTTGGTTAAGGAAGTCAGGACCTTATCTGGAGTGACGAATATTTGGGCCTACTTTTTATTCTATTAGGCACAGGGTCTCTGGTCTAATTCCTAGGTTCTTGATACACTGTGAGTTTTGTGCATGGTGATAGACAGAGGCTTAGTTTCATTTAGCTGCATAGGGATTTCCAATTTTTCCAGCACCATTTGTTGAAGAACCTATCTTTTCTCCAATGTATGTTTTTGGCACCTTTGTTTAATATAACTGTATTTTTTGGGTTGGTCTCTGTGTCTTCTATTCTGCACCATTGATCTGCATGTCTGTCTTGGTGCCAAAACCCTGCCATTTTTGTTTCTATAGATTTGTAGTATACTTTAAGGTCTGGTATTGTTATAGCTGCTTCACTCTTCTTGATAAGGATTATTTTGGATATTCTAAGTCTCTTATTTTTCCAAATGAATTTCCTGATTACTTTTTCTATTTCTATAAGGAATGATGATGGGATTTAAATTGGAATCACATTGAATCCGTATAGTGCTTTGGGTAGTATGCCCATTTTGACAATATTAATTTTACCTGTACAAGAGCATGGGAGATCTTTTAATCTTCTAAGGTCTTCTTTAATTTCTTTCTTTAGTGTTCTGCAGGTGTAATTGTAGAGGTCTTTCACCTCTTTTGTTGATTCCCAAGTGTTTTTTTGTTTTGAAGCTATTGTGAATGAGGTAGTTTTCCTAATTTCTCTTTCATAGGATTCATCAATGATGTATAGAAATGTATTTGATTCACTGTGTGCTTTATATATTGGATATATGTGATTTGTTTTTTATTTTTGCATAGGCCCAAGTTGAAAGTTTGCCTGGAGTCTTAGAGGAGATTTTGCAGTTGGACATTTGGGAATTTTGGAACTTTAGAGACTATGTGGGTTCTTAAAAATGAACCAAATGACTCTTGCATGGTGAGAAGGGCATGAGCATTCATGTACCATAACAGGGGTAGAATTTTATGGTTTTGATATGTGGTTCCCCAAAAAGCTCATGTGTGAGACAATGCAAGAAAGTTTAGAGATAAAATAATTAGTTATGAAGGTCTTAACCTAATCATTGCTTTAATCCCCTGATAAAGATTAACTGGATGGTAACTGTAGGCATGGAGGGTGTGGCTAGAGGAGGTAGATCTTTGGGCGTATGCCTTTGGGGTTTATATTTTGTCATGCTGAGGAGAGCTCTCTCTCTCCCTCTGCTTCTTGGTGCTATTTCTAAGCTGTTTTCCTCTGCTTTGCTCTTCTGTCATGATATTCTGTCTCACCTTAGGCCCTAAGGAATGGAGCTGGCTGTGTATGGACTGAGAACTCTGAAACTGTGAGCTCCCAAACAGATAATAATAATAATAATAATAATAATAATAATAATAATAATAATAAACTTTGACCAAATCAATTTCAAAATAGCCAAGGAGAGGTACAGAGAGCTGGCCTCCTCCTCAAATTATATATTTCCCCATAAATAAGTACAAATATTATATATCAATTAAAATAAACTAAAAAAAAGGACAGAAAAATCAATGTAAGTACAGAGTTATGGGTGGAGAGCAAATCCTCATCCCATGGTGCTTCTACATTTGAATTTGTAACTGATTGTTTGCTATAAAGTATCAAAAATATCTTTTGACTAATCAAAGTGACCTACAGGTGCAAAGTTTCTCCTATAAAAATACCAAGGGCAATCTTCACAGAAACAGCATAAACAATCCTAAAATTCATGTGAAACCACAAAATACAAATATTCACAGTAGTCCTGAGCAAAAACAAAGCAAAAACAAAAACGAAGCCCAAAGTATTATATTACCTGACTTCATAGCACACCACAAAGCTACAGTAATTGAAACAGCATGGAACTGGCATAAAAACAAAGACCAAGAAACAGAATAAAGAATCTAGAAATAAGTCTGTGTGCTTATGACCAACTTATTTTCAACATAACCACGAAGAACATATATTATAAAAACAACAGTCTTTCCAATGAACACTAGTAGAAAAGTTGGATATTTACATGGAAAAGAATGAAACGAGAGCATTACCTCTTACCACATAGAAAACTCAGCTAAAAATACATCAAAGACATGATGTAAAACTCCATTCCTAAAATAAACTACTAGGAAAATGCTTCAGGAAATTGGTCTGGACAAAGATCCCCAAATCACAGGGAAAACAAATCAAAACAAAAAATAATTAAAACCAAACAAATGAAAAGCAAACAGACAAATGTGATTACATCAAGGTAAAATGCTTCTGCACAGCAAAGGAAATCATGAATATACATGGACAGCAGCAGGTTTAGCAGCATTGTATGGCTGTATCATATTTTCATAGATAATTCTTAATACCAGACACTTATAGATTTTTTCATAATTTTATACTACAATATGCAATATTGCCAAGAGTCTAGTATAAACATACTTATCACCCCATTTTTAGATATATGTTCTTCCTTGCATCGGTTTAACTTTGTATATATGCAATATATACAAGTTGGACTTGCTTACTACACATAACCAGTCCTTTCTCCCAATTATTAATTTTTATTTTGTTTTATAGGTCTCAACAAAATATGTACCCATTATAGAAAATCTGGACATACCAGAAGATTATAAAGAAATAAAGTAACAATTTATCAATAATTATACTTTCAAATTGAAACAGTGCTATAAAACCTTGTCAATTGATAAAATGACATCCATTTTTAAAAAAAAAAAAATATTTATTTTTTAGTTGTAGTTGGACATGATACCTTTACTTCACTTATTGATTTTTATGTGATGCTGAAGATCAAACCCAGGGTCGTGCATGTGCAAATCAAGCGCTCTACCGCTGAGCCACAACCCCAGCCCAACATCCATTTTTTTATATATTATATGCACGTGAATATAGTTGTGGTAATACTATGTATGAGAATTTGGTATTTGGCTTTTTAAAATTATAATAAAACACTTAAGTTTTCTGTCAACAGTATATTTAATTTCTTCCTGAGATTTATTTTTATCTACATTTCT
Source organism: Spermophilus citellus (assembly GCF_964194105.1). NCBI lineage: Eukaryota > Metazoa > Chordata > Mammalia > Rodentia > Sciuridae > Spermophilus > Spermophilus citellus. Next base: position 166,952,340 of record NC_138182.1, on the reverse strand, counting down.
TAAATGTCAGGTGCTCAGATTCCCAGTGTTGTGTTATTATAAATCTCAACATCCTAGATATTTATTTTTATGTAAACTTCACCAACATTTTAGGAAATTTTCTGGAAAGACAAAATAAATAAAATTATTTTATACTAGAAATAAATTACTGACCATAATAATTTTGTAAGAGTTGAGGTCCTCATTAAATACTATTTCACAATGGCCACTCTGCACTTTTTTCTCCCACTACGAATTTCTCATATTTCATTCTGCTTCCTCACTGTATGAGAGGGTTCTTACCTTAAGTTATCTTAAGAATAAAGAAATGGAAATGCCCTTATCATCATACTATATCAACTTACTCCTCTCCCCTCATTTCTGTCACACTCTTTTTCCTTCCAATTTTTCTAAAATTGAGCCTTGACAAACTACATCACAGCTGGATGTAGCTTTGGGCTACCTTGAGCGTAGTGGCTGGTATATTTGTTGTGCCACTATGGAAGCTGTGTGTGCAGAGTTCTCAGAAGACATTACTTTCTCTGAGGCAGGAGACTTTTATGACTCCTGAGTGGATTCACTCCTAGCCCTCGAGGTGCCATCCAGGATAAGCATAGCTACTGGATGTGCACTGCTGCAAGACTCTTTTTGAAGGAATGCCTAATGTGGTCTTCCTGCCAAACTGTTTCCTCCTATATCAACCTGAGCAGTCTGGTCTAAATGTGGCCCATGGCAGTGTTGTGAGTCTGAATGTTTAGTTGAAACCAAAATCTCTTGTGGGTTTCGCTTATCCAATCCCCCTTCTCATTTCATTAATCAAGGAACCACTCCTACTCTACTTTAGCAGAAATCTGGAAATGTGTTCTCTTGGAGAAAAAACATATAAATTCTTGAGTAGGACAAATTGGGTACACTGTTGTAGGTGGCAATACTGTACCCAAAAGAGGGGCTTAATGGATACTTACAAACCAGTTTGTGAGGCTCCTAAACCTTCTTCTGCCAATTGACTTACAGAATGCTGGCAAGAGAATGAAATACCCTTCTCTAGTAAATTAGATCTGGAAAAAACAAAGCCACAAAGTTATGGGTATCTTAACTGTACCAAAAAAAAAGGGTTCAGGAAGAAAAATCAATAATGAAATATGTTCAGCACATCTATGATATTCCAATTATCAGTATTCCACTTTTAAATATGAGCAGAAAATTATGCTCTACTCAGTCTGAAGAAAACGTATGATAAAAAAAATAAAAGAACAAAATAACTAAAAATTGGTATCTGAGAAAAGTCTTTACTATAAAATATATAAAGACCAACACATAGTCTTGTAAAGGCAGCAGAAAGAAAATAAATTATGCAAATATAATGTTTCTTCAGATAAACTATTACCCATTAACATCTTCAGATAAATTAGGAAAGATATTCAACCCATGAAATAAGAATATGTTGCAATTATTAACAAACCAAACGAGCAAAAGAAGTTTTTGAAGCCAGGCATGGTGGCACATGCACACGCTGGTAATCCTAGAAGCTCAGAGGCTGAGGCAAGAGGATCCCGAGTTCAAAGCCAACCTCAGCAAAATCGAGGCACTAAGCAACCCAGTGAGATCCTGTCTCTAAATAAAATACAAAAGAGGGCTGGGGATGTGGTTCAATGGTCAAGTGCCCCTGATAACTTCAATCTCCTGTACCAAAAAAAAAAAGTAGCATTTGAAAAATTTTAAAAAATTTATAGCAGGAACAAAATTTTACAGAATACCAGAAAATTAAGTCAAAGAAATATTCCTTGAAATTGAGCAACAACAACAACAACAACAAAAACAATAGTTTGGAGAATTCATGAGAAAAATAGAAGAAATTGGATGAATTCAAAACAGTACACACTGAATGTAAGAAGTTCTATTTGAAATGACGATAGAAAAACTAATGGAAGAAATCATCTATAAAATTTTCCAGAAATAATTCATGAATTAAAAAACTTTGATTATCATATTGAAAGACTTGATGATCACCCATATACATGGTTAAGAAAAATCACATCAAATTACATAATCATCATGAGCTCTGTAATGTTTTGAACAATCAATAAAAAAATTATATAATCATAAAATTTCTAAGGTCTAGGCAGGTTGTTACCAGCTTCCCATGGGTTGGGAGGGAAAGGGTGTGTCCCAAAGCAATAAGAATATAATATACAAGTAACTTGGACATTTTCAACATTAAAACCAGAAATTCCTTCAAAATTCTGAAGAGAAATAATTTCAAAGGAAGAATTATTTTCCTATCTGAAAATACGATAATGTAAAGTTTTTCTATGATCCCATGTATATTGTCTTTGAAGTTATTGCAGGCTGCAATCTCCCTTAATAAAGGCTTAAAATAAGAAAGGAAGATTTGGGAGACAAGAAACTAAGAATGATATATGGAAGAAAGAAAGAATACTTTTTCCAAATGATATTCAAATACACTGCATAGTAAATAATGATATAAATTAATATAAAATTGCCTACTGATCTAAATAAAAATATTTAGGGACTATGAAAGTATGAAAAGGTGCATGTGTGTAGTGTCAATGAAAAGTTAATAAAAGATCTAAATCCTTATCTATGGTGGGAAATCTAAGAAAATTAATAAAAATAATTTTTTAGAAAAAATCCTACAAGTTTTCTTAGCATGATATGTGTAGCCAAATAAGTGAGAGTAGGAAATGTGGAATGAGAGAGACGTCATTGAAGTTAAAATTATGTTTAATTATTTGCCTCTTTTGGTGCTACTTACATGTAAAAGGTGATAAAAATCTAAGTTAAAAAAGATTAATAGGCTGGGTATGGCAGCACATACCTGTATTCTCAGTTGCTTGAGCTAAGGCAGGAGGACTGCAAGTTCAAAGCCATCCTCAGCAAAAGCAAGACACTAAGCAACTCAGTGAGACCTTGTCTCAAAATAAAATACAAAAATAAGGCTGGGGATGTGGCTCAGTGGTTGAGTGCCCTTTAGTTCAGTCCCTGGTACAAAAAAAAAGATTAATAGTTTTAAAATATTATGCAGTTATAAGAACATAAATAAAATTTTCCTGTATAAGTATTGAATTAAAAGTTTATATTGAGAGAGATATATATTCAATCACATTTTAATTTATTTTAATGGTATAAAATTGTACATATTTGTCAGGCACCATGTGATGTTTTGATACATGTATACACATATTGTATAATATTTCAATTAGGAAAAACATGGCTCCTTAAACATTTATTTCTTTTTGGCGAAAATATTCAAACTCCTTTCTTACAGTTCTAAAACAACGTACATTGAATGATATGTGTGTGTATATACACAAGCGCGCGCACACACACACACACACACACATACACACATTTCATTGTCATCATCTATGTTTACCCTATGGTATAAAAATAAAACACCAGAACTTCTTTCTCCCATCTAACTCTAACTCAGCATGTGTTGGTTAAGTTTTCTCTATCCTTCATTCCTCTCTCCAGTCTCTATTAAGAACTATTCTGTTCTTCTATGAAATCACCTCTTTTAAGATTCTCTATATAAGTGAGACCATTCAGTATGTTCCTTTATGTGCCTGGTTTACTTCACTGCATGAATTCTATTGCATTTTAACATTTAAGATGTATTCTCCTGGGACATACTAACAGGGAGATATTTGGAGAAAAATCATTCATTATTTTCTCATTAACCTATTCTCTACTCCTATTTTTTTCCTACTCTTTTTAAAATGTTTTCTGAAGTCTTCAGTCCAATTAACCTTGCATTTGTTCCTATGCTTTTTTGTTCTTTTTAGTTATGCCTACATGGGATGTAATTTTCCATTCTTGTGTGTATATGATGTGGAGTCCTACTGGTCCTGTATTTATATATGAACAAAGGAAAGTCATGACTGATTAATTCCACTGTCTTTCCTATTCTCATCCACACTTCCCTTCATTTCTCTTTGTCTAATCCAAAGAACTTCTATTCTTTCATCCACCTGCCTTATTTTCTGTTAGTATCCATATATCAGAGAGAACACTTGGCCTTTGGTTTGGGGGGATTAGCTTATTTCACTTAGCATGATAATCTCCAGTTCCATCCATTTACTGGCAAATGCCATAATTTCATTATTCTTTATGGCAGAGTAATATTCCATTGTGTATATATACCACAATTTCTTTAGCCTTTATCTTTTAAAGGGTTGGTTCCATTGCTTGGCTATTGTGAATTGAGCTGCTATAAACATTGATGTGGCTATATCACTATAGTGTGCTGATTTTAGGCCCTTTGGATGTATGTTGAGGAGTAGGATAATTGGGTCAAATGGTGGCTCCATTTCAAGTATTTTAAGGAGTCACCATACTGCTTTTCAGAGTGGTTGCACCAATTTGCAGTCCTACTAGCAATGTATGAGTGTGCCTTTCCCCCCCACATCCTCGCTAACATTTATTGTTACTTGTATCCTTCATAATTGCCATTTTGCTAGAGTGAGGGGAATCTCAGTGAAGTTTTGATATGCATTTCTCTAATTGCTAGAGATGTTTAGTATTTTTTCATATATTTTTGACCATTTATATTCCTTTTTCTGTGACATTTATGTTCAGTTCCTTTTCCCATTTATTGATCGGGTTGTTGTTGTTGTTATTATTATTATTATTATTATTATTATTATTATGTTCTTTATATATCCTGGGGATTAATGGGGAGGTCCAAATGCCAAAGATTTTCTGCACTTTTTCTATCTTTATCAATTTTATTCACTTTACTTTTTGACTTAGAACCTGTAGAATATTACTTCATCAATAATTCTTTTCCAATTTTCTTATGACATTATTTTTCCTTCACAGACTTCCTAAAAACATCAGCATTCAATAAATTGAAGATGTATCATCCACTCCTGTATCAGGGTTGCTCAATGCTTCTAGAGATTAAAAGAAATAATAATATGAGGGTAGCAACCCTGGGTGCTCCATTATTTGTTCATTCATTCATCTAATACAAGAGCTAAAGAGTCTCTACTGTGAAATACTTTGAATAAGCAGAATTTATTAAAATGGGCATAGTCAGTGGGATACCTTGACACACATTTGTAGTTCCAGCTATTCTGCAGATGAAGACAGGAAAATCACTTGAGCCCAGAAGTTTGAGGTCAGCCTGGAGCTTTGAAACTATGCAAGTAAACTACTGCTTAAATAGATCTTTTTTTTTTTTTTTCCTTATTTGGTACAATTGTGGTAAATGTCACAAAGGCCAAGCCCTTTGTTCTACAGAAGCATCCAACTGGGATACATAACCTAATTTCTGTCTTTATTCTCTACAGAGCTGTTATATAGGATTAGGGCACAAATGAGACTATATGTAGTTTCAACAAAGGAACGTGGAACTTTGGAATAATGTGGGATGAAGAGAAATTCCAGACAGAGGTAAACAGCCTGTTTGAGCCTGGCACAGTGGCAGACCTGAGGGGAGTTCAGGAGAGATGCCCTCTTCTTCTCTAGATCTTTGCACACAGTGTTCCTCCACATGAACTGCTTTGCTTCTTTCCTGCCCCTCTTTACCACATTCTTCACCTGGGGAATTTTCAATCATTTTCGAAACTTCATCATAGACAATGATTCTTGCAGAATCTTTTTCTCAGTCCCACAGAACTGGCTTGCAGTTCCTGTGTTCTGTTACCAAGAACTTTTCTTTGCCGTGCATCTAATTGTAACCTCACAGTGCTGAGATTGTCCTTTCCCTTGCCCATGTCATCTCCTCATCAGTAAAGACAAAGAGGACAGGATTGTGTCTGGTTTTTCCACAATTTTAGTCTCAGCCTCTTGATGTGATTCGGGTGTTCAAAACTATTTGCTGAATGAATTACTTGATAAAACAAGACACACTAGTCCTGGAGAGAGTCTCAGGGGTTGGGTATGGGATCTGATGACACTTATTTTTGAGCCCCCTTTTTACTTCACAGACATTTATTATGTTCATTACAGTTACTAGATAAATAAGTTCTATGTTAATTGAAGTGTTGTCATAAATTAAAACTATGCTCTGAGTTGTCATGGACATACAAAATTCACAGTACTGCTTTGTAATTATGTTGTCAAAATATCTCCATATTCACGTGTTCCAGATGCTGGCAATGTAATGGATAACCTTCATGATTACACATGCACTATTTTTTCCAAGATGAATTAAATTTTCAATATCGAAGCCATTGGACAAATTTCTTAGATGGAAAAAATCCCAGTTATGTAAAATATTATTTGTTTTACTTGGAAAGATTTAAGTGTATAATTTAAATTGGAGCACTCAAAAAAAATCTGGTGAGGTAGCAAACTCAATTCTACATTTGCTAACATTCTAGCTGACATGAATTTTCATGTAGAAAGTAAACACTACACTAAGTATAGGAATGATGTTCCTAAAAATACATTTAAAAATTAGAGTGGATTCTCTGACCTTGTATTAAAAAATTGAAATTTGACTTGTGGAATGCATGAAAATAGAGATGTAAAAGGTCATTACTCAAATGAAACCCATACTATAAACTATAAACTGAATGAAGAAAAATTCTTAGGATTTATCAAATAATATAAGACTCTCATGCTTTTAATTCAGATTAGACACATTTGATTTATGAATACACATACATACACACTGTATATATATATGAATATTATGTATTTTTATATATACATCTAAACCTATTTATTTGTTATTTATGTATCTACATATTTGTTTATATTTTATGAACTATAAATTCTGATATTATATTCCATGTTAAAGTTGATTATTTATTTGTTCAAACAGATTTTTTTGTGAGGAATAGTATAGTACATATGAAAAAAATACACATAAATACCTTCCTAAGGCTGTGGAATCTATTTATTCTTTGAATCTCTCTTTGGCCATGTGACTTTAATTTGTAATTACACATTAACAAATATAATAAAAGCAACATTTTTAGAAGATACTATCTCTTGGAAATAGTCCTTTCTTGCTTCTAGGAACTCTGGCCAGAAGCTTTGACTGTGTTTCATGGATGAGAAAGCCCCACATGAGAACACAGACCACAAGCATGACCCTCCCAAATTCACATAATTAAAAAAAATCACTTTACTGCTAGGTATTAAGATAATTTCTTATCCAGCAAAAGCTGAGATATTAGTTGATTCCTAGGAACAAAGTACTACTGAAAAAAAATCCAAACCATTTATCATTGTATTTGGAATTAGGTAGAAGGAAGAGATTAGAAATCATAAATACATTTTAGTAAAGGCAGAAAATGTGTAGGAAACTCTTAGTAAATTCTAGGAAAATGGCACAAAAATTCTGACAGCATGCTGGAAAAAGAGCAACTCAGCAGAAAAACAATTGGCAAACCTGTTCTTGTGACAACTTGGAAGACAGAAAGTATATCCAGTTAATTGAATATTGGTTAAGAAAATCTCCAAATGGAACACTAAAAGGAGGTTATAGCTATGTATGGTAAACAGAGGGAGAAACCAGCAAGCTAAAGAAGGAAGTATCCTGTTTATAAAAAGAGTTTAGAGAGGTGCCAAGACTTGTGTGATTAAAACATCAAATGGTCTTTCTAGCTTATAAATTTTTTTTCACTGTTTAACCAGGTGTAGAATCAAAGATAAAACAAAAAATGTGACTAAAAGGTCTGTTGTTAAGGTCTCCTAGAAAATGTAGCAATATTAAAAGTGAAGGGACACAACAGTATGGTGCCATAATAATTTAACACATGATCCCCACATAGAAAAAGACTGCCCTGAGAAATAATTGAAGATATGGCTTTCAGGGAATGAAGTAGACCTAAATGCGTTTAATAGAAAATCTTCCTTAGTCTAAAAGTGCTAGAGATGATTTAAATAGAAAAACTGACCAATGGCCCTTAAGCTGTCTATTGTAAAAAGCAAGGTGAAGGGGTGGGGTGTAGCACTGTGGCAGAGGTCTTGCCTAGCCTGTGGTTCAGTTTCCAATAATGAAAACAAACAAAAATGAAAACATGGTGAAAAAAATTACGTAGCAGCAAACAAGGGCTAAAGGCTATTTCTCATGGAAAAAAAGGAAAAAATATCTCAGTGGGAAGAGTGAAAATCCAGTGGTGGCATCAAATGCAATATAGAATATTGGGTAGCTGCTCCTGAGGGCCGGAACTGAACTGTAAGTGGGAATCATTGTTCTGCCCCAAGAGTAGCAGAATCTGGTAATATGAGCCTCGCTGGATCAGTGACTGACCTTTTCTTCCCTCTCTTCTTCCTGATGGGAGTATATATTATAGTTACTCAGTCCCTGTCTCAACATTGCATATGGGATATGTGGAAAGCAAGCAACTTGTATATTTAATTGACATGTTTCTGGAAGAAGAACCCATCTCATAGGTCTCATCTGCATCAAGACATGTTGACAAGATTGGATGAGACTAAAAGGCTCATGAGATAGGTACAAGCATATTTTACTTTTCATTGAGATAGGGCTCATTGTAGCCAGAGGGCAAAGTTTTCTAAATTGAAAAGAATCCCAAAGTGTGTCACAGCTTTTCCCAGCAAGTAATAATGTCCACTCCTTGGGTTTTAGCTTGAACTTCTGATTTGCTTTGCAAAAGATTAAAAGCTGCCAAAAAGAGCTTGCAGCTGGGCATGCTGCCTCACTCCTGTGGGAGGCTGAGACAGGCATATCACAAGTTCAAGGCCAGCCTCAGTAATTTAGCAAGGCCCTAAGCAACTTAGTGAGATTCTGTCTCAAAAAAACAAAACAACACAAAAACTAAAAACAAAACAAAACAACAAATCAAAAAGAGCCTGGGATGCAGCTCAGTGGTAAAGTGCCCCTGGGTTCGATCCAAGGTAACAAAAAAGTTAAAAAATGAGCTTGCACACTGGTGCTTCCCTCTTTTGCTTTTGGCAAACCTAAAAGCACGATGTAAAGAATTCCAAGCTTTTCCTTTTAAGGCTGAAGGACCACATAAAGGAGGACTTAGCCATTGAGATGACAGAGCAATCTCAGTTGAGACCTCAAGCCTCAGGCCATCCTAGATATTCAGCCTCACCCAATCCAGTGTGTACATCTTAATGAATTCCTAGCATTGTTAAATATTTATTGTTCTAAGCCATTACATTTTAAGGTGGTTTATTAGTCAGCAAAAGACAAGACATATAGTAATCTATATTCTTTATGAAGTGATTGATTATGATTTGCCTAAATTTTCACAGTGCCCTTATTATTGATAAAAAAATATAGCTCCTTAAGATTACTAGACAATTGATTCATTTGTCTAATTACAACTGGGACTTAAAAGTATTATTTATTAGTGCTTACAACTAACATAAACTAGCCTAGAGTTGGTGGTATCTATCTAGGATAATGTGAGCATTTCTCTAAATAATTCCTTCTTAGACTTAGAGCTGGAAGAAGCTTCTGCTAGGGGAAGAGCAGGGTCCATGTGTGTGCTATGGAGAGTTTTACACAGAGTATGAGTTCTAATTTCTTGCTTCTTGTTCCTAATTTCTTGGCTTTTGAGGGCATGACATAGAACAGACTTCTTTTTAGCAGCTTTGTAGACTAGAGACAGCTACGATAGTGCCAAACAATTCTTAAAAATTCAATGCACATTTTTTTAGAATAGTTGCCTAATTTCTTGGTATTGAAAGCATAGTTCCCATACCAACAACCATGAAATCACCTGGAGATTGTTAGAAATGCAGTATTTCAGACCCTTCTCGGAACTAGTGGATTGGAGTCTTTGTCAACAAGCTCTCCAGGCGATTTTATGTACTTGAAACTTTGGCAAACACTGATTTACTCCCTTGTTAGAAGTGTATGTGTCCTTATACTTAACACTCATAAAATTCTTGAAAGCTACTAAATGAGGTTTTGTGGTTCTCCAAGAGCATAGTCCCTCTCTTGTTACCAAGCAAACACATGAAATCAGATTTTTTGTTGTTGTTGTTGTTTCACCTAAAGCCCAACAACTGAAGATTTGCTAGTTTAAATCAGGTGAAGTTACCTATCTTTGTTGCTTTTGATTAATAAAAACATATTTTTATGGTCTGACCAAGTATTTTATAAATAATAATATGGTATAGAGAATACTGGATTTGGAACCATGCTAGTCTATGTTAAAATCCCCATTTCTCTACCTTGTAGATCTATAGCTTTGAGAATAGTGATTGAGAATCTCAATAGTCTCCTTTGGAAAACAGAGATACTAACGGTTCACTCATATTATTATTTAGTAGGCTAAGAAAATATCTGTCATTGTTTCTACTGTAATGGCTGGTTCATGATAGACTCTGAAAAAAGTATGCTTTTTTGTGACTATGCTTTGACTTCAAAACTGAAATAGACTCTTCAGGCAACTAAATGCCTTAACAATGACTGAGAATACTAGTTTGATGACTCATAGGTACTAAGGCAAAAAGTGTATTTTGTATCCTCAAGAGAATATTTCCAAAAAATACACTAATGCTTTCTTAGCTGTCCCTTTGGATTACAAAATCTAGTTGATTGCCAGATTATTCAAAAGTATGTTGTGAGTCCTAATGAATTGCATTGATTATTCTTTGTCCTCTTTCTTTTTTCCTTCTTTCAGCATTGTGACCTTCTTCTTTTAGAGGGTTAGCAATGAACTTAGAGAAGGGTTCACACTGCCAGCTGTAGATTCAGATAAACAGATTTGTATTAATTCACTGAGTAATTGGCAACATTTCATCTAGTAAGGCATTTTGCTTAGATCATGCCAACTGACCTAGGTGAAGAAAAGATTTGCTGTATCATCTCCTTAGGAGAGTAAATTTGATTGTGAACATACTTCCATGGTATCATATTATATCACTGAAGAAAAATTGGGATGTTAGGGGCTGACCTGAGGGACATAACAATTTCAACTGAATTAATGTCCCAATGAGATCTTCAAATACCATTCCTCTGAGGCCAGTTTCAAGTATTCAGCAGCAATTACATTTCATATTAGACCATTCTAATTCATGTTATTTCATGCAAGGAATGAAGTAAAATTATCTTTTCATTTTATAGTTTAAACTGGCATCAAATATAGCAAAAGTAACTTTTTAAATATCAGCCATACAGATCCCACAAAGTGACATGTTAAGAAAGTTAGTTAGAGAAAAAGATAAATATCTAAGAAAATATACATAGTTTTATTCAGAATGTTTCATAGGCTAAAACTACATATACGAAAGCAAGAGAACATGAACACTAGGATTCAAAAGGACGATAGGTGACTAAGGCTATACCTAATTGAGAAGATGCTGTTAGTTATAAATTGTATTTTGCATGGATTTTAATAACATGATAGCATAATGAATACAGTTATTTCTTGGTATCTGTTGGTGACTGATTCCAGGACTCTATAGATATCAAAATTCAAGGATGCTGGAATCCCTTATAATGAGTGGTATAGTATTCACACTTAATCTGTGCATATCTTTCCACATACTTGAAGTCATCTCTGGACGACTAATTCAATGAAAATATTATCTAAATAATAGTTTTCCCATATTGCTTAGATAATAATGACAAGTACACCTTCTATATTTGGTAAGTACAGATGTAGTTTTTCTAAAGTTTTCAATATTTGGTTGGATAAATCCACAGGTGCAAAACCCCTAAGTATGGAGGGTTTACTTTATGTACATTGGATATAAAATTCAATTATATTTACCGTAAGCCTTTGTAAGAGCAGGCTTACTACTTTAGAGCTCATGAAAGCAGAATAAATCTGTGTGTGTTGGAGAAGCAGGGCAGTAGGTACTCAAGAAATCTTTAATAGAAAGATACCATCATGAGGAACATAATGGAACATAAACTTGTTATATAAAATGTGTTATTTACCAAGAGAAATGTATTATCTAAAACTTCAATTTCTGCAGGTGGAAAAACTGTAAAAAAGAACCTACATCCATATGCTCTGTAAGGACATTGAAACTTGCTTGAATTACTACCAGAGGAGTCAAAGCATATCAAGATCTGACTTGCCAGAGTCCAAAATTAAGTTTATTCTCACATTCTGGCCTATGTAATAAAGAGACAGATCATATTGTGGTTGGCAGTAAATTGGATCACAGCCATCCTGTATATGTTAAGAGCAAGCAAAAAGAAGTTATACAGAAAATAATAACAGTTCAACAACAACAAAAATAGTCCTTCAAAATACATACGAACATCCTTGAATACTGTCATTTTGTTCTCATGTTTGAACTTACAGGCACAGGACAGACTACCCAATTTTGCCCAATGAGGTGTTTTCCTAGATGAAAAAGTCAATATTTAGGATAATTCCAGGCCCAGTTTCCCAGTATGGCTCAAGAGTTCTGTATCCTAGCCCCTGTTCTGAAGCTCACTTTATCCTTTCAGCTCTTTTACACTGATAATAAATACTGATCCGTGATGGACCCTTTAGTTTCCTCGTATCACTGCTTTTTCAGAGTCTCAGTTTTCAGCACATCCACATAAAACCTCTTAGTACTTAATATTATTAATATTTGATTTTTGAATATTTATCTATATTTTTAACTTATTTGTCCTTAAATATCATTGAAGGTACAGATCTGTGTGACCTTTTAATAATAAACATAAAACCATACTACTGAGATAAAAAGGCTAGTTTGTTTGCTATCTATAATCATGCTGTCTAGCTCACTTTGGGAAATACTGTCCTCTACTTCTCCCTCCACCAAATATTTATTGAACTGCTACTGATTAAAAAGCACAGTCAGAGATTAGGTTGGAAGATACACAAAGATGAATAAAAATGATTGAGGATTTAACTGGAATTTAAATTTTAATAGCCTATAGAGGCATGAACACAAATGGTGCAAGGGAGACACACAGAGGAGTGGGGCCAAGTGCTGAGTTGAAGCTGAACGTGGCTGTAATGGTCTTCAAGGTTATAAGTATGAATGTTGCCCATTCAGTCTATGGATGTCTCACACTTTGCAAGGTAGTGCAGAAAATAAAGCTATGGAAACTGGAGTGAAGGGTAATTATTCCCTAAAGGACAATTGTGGAAGGAAGTGCCTTTTTTGTCTTTGTGTATGTTTTAAACTAAGTTTTAGTCCTTTTCTCAATCTAGTTTTATGTCAACATGTTTAATGTACTATAAATGTATGAGGTTAGGGTTTCTTCGTACATGTAAGTGTGCTCTACAGAAAGGGGCATTCAGGACCAAAGGAAACCAAAAGTCCAAAGCCAATAAATGCACCCAAGTTCCAGGGTTTCACTAGGAAAATCCTCACCCTAGGCACCAAATCATCTCTCTGGGACAATGGATGTTTTTAATTAAAAACTTACAGCCTACATCCATCAGAGTTGGAAAATTTTAGTGCTTTACATCTTAATTTATGAAGCTAGAATATCACAAAGACTCAATAGCGCGTAATATGGTAATTGTTTTGCTTCTAATGTTTCTTGTGCTCTGACTCAGCCAGGTCCCTGACTTTGTTTTACATACATTAGAGAGAGTGGAGAAGACATGATGTACTTCTGTTGCAAGAGCATGTGCTTTCTGGTTTGTGTCCACACTAATGTGGACACAAACTCAGTCCTGTTCCCATACAGAGAGCGAAGGAGTCCTTGTTGCCTCAAATGACTCAAGTTATGCAAGAGCCTTGTTCACCCTGCAGAACACCCTCTCACAGGAGTGTGTAGAAAGGAAAATTCTGTGTCCTTTTTGCCTCTTCTCTATCAGCAGTTACTTCATTAATTTGGTTCATTAATTTGACCAGCACTATGCTTGAATACAGCCAAGAAACCAAGATAGTTAAGACTTTAAATATAATGGGAGCTGTAATTGAGTTTTGTGAAGGTACACAGAACAGAATTTGGAAACAAACTTCACAAATGTTCACAGTGAAACTATAGGAGAAAATATGCCAGAGATCCTATAGCCCTACAATACCCATTACAGGGAAGAGGGGGTGGAGAAAGAGAGAGTGGGAACACTCAGGAGTGTAGAGTTGTTCCAGCTGTCTGTAGCAGCAGCTGGTTCTTTGAAATTCCTCCTGCAATGGATGCCTCACATGGAAAATACAATGGAAACAGCACCAGCCGTACTCTCTGAATGTTTCTGGGTGCAACTGGAAAGTATTGCTTCAACCTACCAATCAAAGAAGTTCTCTATTTTCTAAAGAACCCTGTTGGTCACTAAGCAAAGTTCTATATTTGAAAAGATATACCTAGCCAAAGTTCTTATTCTATAAAATGCCACCTCTAGGTTGGTTCAAAACAGTGATCTTCAGGCCACTCAATAGACCTCAATAATTCGCTCAGCTCATTGTCTTAGAGAGTTCACTAAGAAAATATATTTCCTCCAGAATGTTCAGAGAGTTTTATATTGGGGCAGTATCTAGTTATTGCTGTTGTTGCAGCGTACTAATTGTGTTTCTATTTTCAATTATGCAAATGTACCCAGAGACTTTGGCAGTGGGCAGATGCTTTGTATAAACAGGAATATACGTAAGCACATGTACGTCCATCCTGCCACTCTATGTCATATCTTTGTAGCTACAGAGTTTTATTTTTTAGTCCACTTCTATATACAGCATTACACACATTCCATCCTTTCCATGTTCTAAGAGTTAACTGCATATTCAATAAACAAAAAAATAACTTTCAAATATTCTCATTTGCCTCTTTTGTCATTGTAGTAGTTACATTTCCCCCCTTTATCAGTGTTTTAAAGATATTGGAACCTTCTCCATCAAAGATTTTTTTAGAGTATAAAATTCATAGTAGGCAGAACCATGTTGAATACCATCCAAGTCCCAAAGGAGCTCATTAAGAAGTTGTCTGAGTTATAAGGCTGTTCCATTACATGGTTATGAGAACAGCCTCTTTATTATGCTGTATCCAGATTTCATTTAAACACCAAATTCCAGTGAGGTGGCTGTGTTAGCAATTATGGCAACTTTCAGCTGGCCTCTGCCTTACCTACTCATGTCCTGAGAGCAGGTGTCCCTTCTCATGTGCCCACAACACCTTTGTCCTAACAGATGCCATACCTGAATGTAAATGTCCATTACGTCCTTTCTTCGTAGGTCTGGAGCTTCTTTATGGCACCCTATGGACACCTACCAGAGCATCTACTATAGCTTCTGGTGCATAACCACATATCTTTCAGGAATTTGTTAGCTTTATTGCTTTTCAATCTTCCCTAACACTCCCTTTTCGGGGTCTTCTTCTCTCTCTCCCAGTCCCTCCCTTTTCAGACTAATAACTAACATTAGATTTAGCCCTCTAGGATGCATTTCCTACTGAGTTTCCTCACTTCCTTGAGCTTTCCTTAGCATTGATTAATGAACATACAGAACTTGTTCATCTGGAACAAGAGGCCCCTGGAATTCCTGTTTGGAATTACTTTAACATTTTTTAGGTTATGATTGACCACAGAATAAAGGTCTGGAGTCCTTTTATATGATGAAATCAGGTGTTAGTAGGGGTATGGGATGCTGGAAGTCTTGCCCACTGCATGTGAGACTATGAATCTATGCCTTTTGGAGAGCAATTTGGCAGTATCTCTTATACATCTGTCAGTGTACATATGAAAACTCAGCCAAACCACTGATTAGTTTATATATTATGGAAGCAAGCACATGACATTAAAGAAGTTTGAAAAAAGATGTTCGTTGTTGCATTGTTTCTGATGATAAATATATAGTTTATCCATACCCATTGGCGCCAAGGCTGCCATGTGCGCGAGCCAGTCATGGTGCAGCAAGGAGTTTCCAAACAGCGGCAGCCGGCTCTTCCCTGCCCCCAGCCCGGGGAGCAGGACGCCACTTTGAGAGCCCAAATCCAGACCTGACCTGGAGGCACAGTCTCACAGGCTCTTGCTCCCTGTGCCCGGAAGCGGTTTGAGTCCGGGACTCTCCCCAGGGCCATCTGGGGCTGCCCGGGTAGCTGCAGGCGGAAGACGGCCTGCGTCCCTGAAATTTGATCATTTCCAAGGCCAGTAACTACAATGGTTCTCCGACACCTGGAAGCTAATGAGTAAGGAGCACTATTAAGGCTTATTTCAAATGTAAAAGACCTTGAGATAATGTACTAAACTGTTCAGAAGGTTATTTTCTTAGTAGAATGCTACAGGATTTTCTTTAGTCATCCGGAGTTCCTGCCTTCATCCCAGTGCCGGTGAGGACGAGGGTGGAAGAATTTCCAGTGTTGCTGAGAACCGGATGAGACTTCGGATCAAGCTGGCTGCCTGCAGAACTTACCTGGACTGTGATTTAAGCTAGCTGCCTGCAGAACTTACCTGGACTGTGATTTACCTGGGCCGTGAGTTAATCTATTGAGACACTGCTTTACCTGGACTGAGACAACAAACTGTAATCTACAACAAATTGTAACTCAGTATCTTTGCAAACGGCATCATTGCTGGTATAATTTTTCCAAGGGCTTCTTGCATGGAGCCATCAATTGGCTTGGTATTGTGGCATTTTGCATCCTCCCCTTCTTCTTGTAGCAGATTATTTATGGTGTTTGTGTAAAAACCACTATGGTCGTTATTTAAATTAAACAAAAGGGGGAATTGGTAGAGTCTATAAACAAGTCTGGATGGCGCCTGGCAAAATGCCAGGGGGAGTGGTTTGTGAAGTTACGCCAGCGAGCCATTAAGTGTGGAGATTTCTTATTGGTTGATTGCTGTATCAAGTTTATGCTAATTAAGATAAGCTGTGTAGAATGTATAAATACCTCTGTTGTCCTACAATAAACGGCTCCCACTCCTGCTCTATCAATGTACACAGGTTGTTCGTCACCCCCTGGTTATTTTGCTGCAGCCGGACTGTGCCAAAGAAAAATAGATATATGTATATTAACATGGAAAGATATCATAATTATATTAAGAAAAAAATTTAAATTATACATACTCTACCATCTACATTATAAGAAAATAAACTAATAAACCAGCTATATAGGTAACAGAAAAAGTATGAAGATACTCACCAATTTATACATCACATCAAGAGAAGGAACTTCTAGTTATGGACAGGATTAAGAGACACATTGGTTTTATCTATAATAGCTGTTTTTTTTTAAGGGCGATGTATTTAATATAGTTTTAAAATAAAATTTAATGGCCTCATTTAGCTAAAATTTCACAGAAACAAAACAAAACAAACTTAACTCATACAGAGTCTACAATCCCATTACAGAAGATTGATTGATTTTCAGGCTGTCCCCAGGATTAAGATTGCCTAGGGGGAAAAATATGTTTGACAATTTTGGAATAAGTTGGGCATGCTGGAGGTGAACTTATTATCAAGCTGCTATTAGATGCTTTAGGACACATGTGCTTTGTGAGTCCTCCATCATGTGCCCAGGTATCTCTACTTCAAGTTTACCTGTCCTGTGACTTCTTCTTGGTACCTAAATAGATAAGCCCATTACCTATTGACTCAAACAGGATTTAAATTTGTTAATTTCATTACTGTACTTGCAAAACAACTGTAAATTTCACTGCCCCTATGATGGCAAATGCTGAGAAATATAGAGATTTTAGGAACATCAGCTTGACAGCAGGTACTTCATTTTCTGTCATGATGTTAGAAATAGGAAAAAGACAATATCTCACTCAAATTCTCTACCACCTAGTAACTGATATTTAAAAATTACCAATTTATTATTTATAATTTTAAAAATCAGAAGCAAAATCTCTGCAAAGGATAACATTTCATTCAGCCTTCTGAGATTTAGATTCACAGAATGCCCAAGACAGTCAATCAAGGATGGAAAAAATTTACATCTTTAATTTTCACTATGTTATAACTGAAATTTAGCATTTCTTTCCATTGTGAGTGGATGCACCATGAACCATAATGTTAGTAGCAGCATTGACTTGATACCCATGGATGTCACAGGAATTGTCTGTCATATCATTTTGCAGTTGTTGTAAATATGGTGAAATTCCTGTATCTTATCTTTATTGTAAGTTGAAATAATTACTGGACTTTCTACCAGAACTTTATTTAGTATACTATACAAATTTAAAAAAATCTATTATTATTTTATAATTTTAAAAATATTAGTATAACAGTACTTTAATATAAATTACATCTTTGGTAATTTTATTTAAAAATGTTTATATAGCAAAGACAGGTGTGGGGGTACACACCTGTAATCCCAGTGACTCTAGAGAATGAGACAGGAGAATCACAACTTTAAGTCCAGCCTCAGTAACTTAGAAAGGCTGTCTCATACTAAAAAACAAGAAGGAAGGGGGGTATAGCTCATTGATAAAGCACCCTAGGGTTCTTCAGTCTCAAGTACATACACAAAAACACACACCCCCCCAAAAAAATAATAAAATAAAAACCTAAATATTCAATATAGATAGAAACACCATTCTTTTTTATTTCAATTTTTATTTATTTATTTTTAGTTATACATGATGGTAGAATCTATGTTGATATATTTATATAAGAAATATTCCTACTCTAATTAGGATGCCAGGCTTATGGATGTATAGAATCGTGAGATCCACTGTGGTGTATTCATATATGTACAAAGGAAAATAACATCAGATTCAATCCACTGTCTTTTCTATTCCTGTCTCCCCACCTTCCCTTTATTCCCTGTTGTCTAATTCACTGAGTGAAAGAATTCCCCACGCAAAGACACTTCGCCGGGAGAATTCCAATTTTATTGCAAAAAGCTGTGTGCTTATATAGAACTAAAGGGGAAATGGTAGGGCTTAGATAAATGGCAGGCCACCCGTTTATTGGCAAGTTCTTCCAGATATCAGTTCCCGAGCCCAGGAATTAGTTCTCATTGGGGCTAAGGTTCCCCGCCAGCGAGGTTTGAAATTGGCGTCGGTGGGAGAGTTCACAAGGGCGGGAACTTTTCGCGCCACTGCAGAGAAGAAGAAGGTAGGAAGAAGAAGTCCTTAGGCGCCATGTTGGGGTTTTTTCTCTGGGGTACGGCTGCCGTTTATACTTTTCCCAACATTCCTCCCTTTTTGTTTTCTTAGGAATTGGGGTGTCGTTAGTCAGATCCCGCTGCTTCCTGCTGGGTGGGGGCACCGTAGGGCCTAGAAAGGGAAGTTGAGGAATGTTCGGGGGGCAGGTCTGGGGATATCATAGCAGCCAGAAATAAAACCCAGTGGCTATAGACAGCTACTTCCGTAGGGGTGAAGTCTATGAAAGTTCCCTGAAGCCACAAGTCGTCGATGGCATCGAACCAGTCCTGGATGGAGAAGATTGTTGGTATCAGCCACTGGTCCTGTAACAGAGACTCTAGGAAATACTGGAAGCGTTGCCTGGACATGGCGTCACCAGCACCTGAAGAAGATCAGAGCGAATAAAAACAGAATGAAGATAAAGATTAAAGCAAAGGTCAATTTTTGGCAGAAGTTCCATGTTGGGGGACTGACAGAGAAGAGGCCAAGGGCCATGAGGAGGCTTAAAAGGACATAAAGACTCATGAATCCAGGATGGCAGATTAAGAGGTTCTTTGGGCTCGTTGTCTCCCGCTGTGTGATGTCCGTTGCATTCCATCGTGCTTGGTAGGGAGCCTCAGCACTGAGTGAACTGTTCTCTTGGAGATGTTGGGGGTTCATCGGTCATCAGAGGCTGGTAGTGCCTAAGCAGAAGCTGGTTGAAAGTTTGATTAGAAATTTTCTGCAATTGAGTTTGAAGGAACTTTATTATGCAGGGCAAGAGAGCACAGAAAAGGAGCATCCCAATAAGGGGCCCCAAGATAGGTAGTAAGTACGTGGCAAGAGAGGATTGGAAGAACCCCGTTATGGGATTAGGGGAGGTGGGTTTAAGCAATTGGGTCGATAATTCCTGCAATTTAATAACATTTTTTTCTATTAGCCCAGACTCATTAACATAGTAGCAACATTCCTCTCTGAGGAACAAGCATGTACCCCCCTTTTCTGCAGTAAGAAGATCAATCGCTCTTCGGTTCTGTAAAGCCACTTGTGCCAATGAAGTAACCTGCCGCTGCAAGGAGCCCAGAGACTCAGCAGTGGTATCAAGTGCTTCCTGCAGTTTTTGTTGCAGGTCATTGGATGCCCATAGAGCATGACCTATAGCTCCACCGGAGAGTCCGAGACTCGCCACTGAGGTTGTTAAAGTGAGGCCTACCAGAACCGGCAGAAAGACTGCCCTACGGGTGCGGGAAGGCAGGGCCAGCTGTCGGAATTCGGTGGGAGTATATAAAGACAGCTGAGGAACTACAGTAACAAAGAAACAGGTGCCAGAGACATTGATTGTTGAGGTACTTAAAGACCCGTTACACCAGAGGAAATGTCCAGGTTGCATAAACGCAGGGCTCCATGGGGTGCTATAGCTCAAGGAACAAATGGGTAAAGGATTCATTGTTGGTGGGTGGAAACAGATGAAAGGAAATGAAGTATTGGTGGAATAACTTTCCCATAGTGGGATACGTGTCACGTGTAGGGGTTGTCCTTTCTTAGAGAAATTGTAGGTTTTTATTGAAATATTTCCTGCTGCTAATGGGACCGCTGCTAGAAGTGGACGACTAAGTGAAGCACAGAGAAAGCACTGAGAAGTAGGCACAGAAAGAGGGGTGGAGTTTAATAATCGAAGAGTTTGGTGTAGCAAATTGAGCCATGTGGGAGGGAGGCCTGAGGGGGCTGAAGGCTCTGAATCCTCTTTGGATGGGCTATGGATAAGATCTCGAAGTTTTGATTCTGACTCCTTGATGTGTTCGACTACCTGGATGGTTGCCTTAGGTGGCGTAATGAGGGTGCGGCCGACAGTCATCCACCCTGTGGGTCTGGCTGAGGTTGTCCGAGCATAGACAGCAAACTCAACATAGTCCCAACGTTTGGCCTTGGGGTCAGGTATATCTAAAGTATACCATCCATGGTTATCTGATGAAGAGCCTTTATGCCATTTTAGGTAACTAGAAGTCCATTCTACAGGGTAACCAAGTGAGTGGTAAGAATAGCTACCACGTTCATCATGGAACCTGCATGACCAATAGGGGCACCCATTATATATCTCAGGCCACCAATGGCAATAGCCTTTGGTTTGATCAAAAAGGAAGCAAATGAAAGGCCAGTTCCAGCTACCAGGGATGAAGGTCCTGGAAGGTGACAATTTTAGGGAAATAGAGGTGCAGTTGTGGATGAAGCAAGTAGTTGCATCCACTTCGCGGACCTTCAGCATGCCATGTTCTGAATATCGTTCCCGGAGAGTGAATAGATATATGGTAGGAGAGGAGGGTAAAGACCAGTCCCAACAGAACACAGAAAAGAAGCAGAGCACAAAAAACAAGCAGAGAGAGAAGACTGGGGTGTTGGGAAAGCTCATTGTGCCTTTTTTAAGAGGAATTGGGCTGCGGGGAACACCGTGTGAGCCGCAACTTAAAGGGGTGAGATGGGTGTGGAGAGCAGGAGTAAAGGGGAGGTTCAGGAGGTGATTCTTGGAGTTCCTCTGGGGTGGTCCTGTCATCAGCAGGTGGGGCCTCCTGGTGATATGGCTTCAACCTAGAAATGTGAATCCAGGGAGTGAGACCGTTGTCTGGTAAGGAGAGTTTGGCGGCGGTGGGGGTACAGAGAATGACAGGATAGGGGCCTTCCCATTTTGGGGTAAGAGGCCCTTTCTCCTCTGGGGTATTATAATAGACTAAACTTCCAGGTGTTAAGGGAGGAGTGTTTGGAGAGGAGACTGGGTCCGGAAGAAGCCAGTCCTGATATTTCCAGAGTTCCGAGCGGAGGTGAAACAAGAGAAGCAAAGACAAATCTCCGGTGAGAGGTCCTTGTGAAATGACCAACCCAGGGGGTATGAGAGGTCTTCCATACATTATCTCAAAGGGAGACAGTAAAGATGGTTTCTTAGGGAGAGCTCTGATTCGAAGCAAACCAAGGGAAGGAGTTTGACCCAGTCTAAGTTTAATTCCATTGTCAATTTGGTAAGGACTTTCTTTAGAGTCCGCTTTACCCTTTCCACTTTTCCTGAAGCCTGGGGGCGATATGGACAGTGGAAATGCCACTTGAAGGAGAGGGTTTGAGAGACCCTTTGTGTGATCCTAGAGATAAACTCAGGGCCATTGTCAGATTGTAGGGAAGTGGGCATACCAAACCTAGGGATGATGTCTGTCAGTAAGATTGAAGCTACAGTGGAAGCCTTTTTATTGGAAGTGGGAAATGCCTCAACCCAACCAGAGAAGGTGTCCACAAAGACAAGGAGGTACTTAGTGTGCCGTACTGTGGGCATGTTGGTGAAGTCTACCTGCCAGTCAGCAGCAGGAGTGTGTCCCCGAGCTTGGTGGGAGGGGAAAGGTTTAGGCCTTAAAGGAGTATGAGGATTGGTCCGCTGACAGATCTGACAATTAGAGGCTATATTCTGTAGCATGGCTTTGTCTGAGGGGGTGAGGGAAAAGAAGCTCTGTAAAAAGAGGCTCAAAGACTGAGAGTTGGAATGGAATAGAGTATGAAGGAACTCGAAAAGATCCTTGTTCTTACTGGAAGAAGTAGGGGCTTCAGATGAGCTGTCTAAGGTGGCCATTATATGTCCCCCAGGGGGGCCATAATTGGAAGTGGTAGCAGCCATGCGTGCCGCCTGGTCAGCCCTGGCATTGCCCTCAGTGATAAGAGAGCCATCCCTCTGATGGGACCTACAATGGACAACTCCCAACTGGGTGGGTAAGTGGGAGGCCTCTATCAGATTGGTTATAAGAGCCGAATTAGTGATTGCATTACCTTTGGTGGTAAGTAGGCCTCGCTCCTTCCATATTGCAGCATGGGATAATAGAATATGGAAGACATATTTTGAGTCAGTAAAAAGGGTGAGGGATTTGCCTTGAGCTAGAAGGCAGGCATGAGTGGCTGCTATGAGTTCAGCCTGCTGGTTGGTAGTTCCTGAAGGCAGAGCTTTGGCCTCTATAATCTCAGTGGCTGAAACTACAGCGTATCCAGAGTAATGAGTGCCATTCTGTCTAAAGGAACTGCCGTCAGTGAACCAGATAAGGTCAGGCTTGGTGAGTGGTCCCTCAGAAATGGAAGGATGACAGGGGAGGAAATCATCTAAGGTTTCCAAGCAATTATGAGTTGGCGTGTCAGACATGGGAGTCGTTGGGAGCAGTGAGGCTGGGTTCAGTGCAGAGCACGGGAGGAACGTGATATTAGGGTTTTCCAGAAAAGAAGTGAGAAGTGACAGAACTCTGGATGGAGGAAGGGTTTGAAGGCCCTTATAAGCTAAAAGATCCTTCAAGTGATGTGGGGAGTGGATAGTTAAAGGAGCCCCAAAAGTCAGCTTAGAGGCTTCTTTGTGTAAAATTTGTCCAGCAGCCAGAGCTCTTAAGCAAGGGGCCCACCCACGGATGGTAGGGTCTAGTTGCTTGGACAAATATGCCACAGGTGCAAATGTAGGCCCATAGTTTTGACCTAAGACCCCAAGTGCTTGCCCCCTTTTTTCATGGACATATAGATGAAATGGTCTTGAAAGATCAGGAAGATGAAGGGCAGGTGTCTTTAAGAGGAGTTGCTGAAGCCTGCGGAAGTGGTAGTTGGGGGAGGAGGCAAGAGATTCACTAGGGGGTCCCTTTGCTAGGTCATACAGGGGTTTGGCTAGAAGAGAATAATTTGGGATCCAGGCCCTAAAATAACCTGCTAGTCCTAGGAATGATAGTATTTCGGCTTTCGTATGGGGCACTGGAAGATTAGAGAGGAGTTGCCTCCTATCCAGTGTTATTTCCTTTTTCCCGGGTGTAAGGCGAAAGCCAAGATAGGTGACAGAAGACTGGGAAATCTGGGCCTTGTGGGGAGACACCCTATATCCCTTGTCTGCTAGGAAATTAAGAAGCTGGGCGGTGTGGGATTGAGAGTGTTCCCAAGAGGGACTACATAGAAGAAGGTCATCGACATATTGAAGGAGAGTAGAGTCAGGACAGGTGGGGAGAAAGGATGTGAGGTCCTGGGCAAGAACTTGGCCAAAGAAATGGGGGCTATCCCTGAATCCCTATGGGAGGACAGTCCAGGTAAGCTGACGAGAATGGCGGGTGTGAGGGTCAGTCCACGTAAAAGCAAAGATATCCTGAGATTCTGAGGACAAGGGAATAGAAAAGAATGCATCTTTCAAATCTAGGACGAGAAGTGGGTAGTAGTGGCAGGGATCTGAGAGAGGAGGGTGTAAGGGTTGGGCACTAGCGGGTGGATAGGGACCACAGAGGAGTTGACAAGGCGAAGGTCTTGAACCAGCCTGTAGGACCTGTTAGGTTTCTTAACTGCCAGAATGGGGGTATTGAAAGGAGAGTGTGTAGGCCTAAGATATCCCTTTCGTAGTAAATCTTGGATGATGGGGTCTAATCCGAGGAGGGCTGTGGTTGTGAGTGGATATTGTGGTTGACTAATATATCTTGAAGGGTCCCGTAAGACAATATGAATAGGACTGCATTTAGCTATAGAGGGTGTAGTTGTGTCCCAAACCTCAGGGTTAACTGGTTTAGATAGTTGTGGAAGGGTGTGTGAAGGAGGTGTATCTGTCCCTAGGAACATCATGAGGAAATGAGAGGTGGGAGAAGTGTGGGGTGATATGTGAATGGTGACTTTCAACAGTGAGAGTATGTCCCTTCCCAGAAGGGGAGTGGGGCAATGGCTCATAACGAGAAAGGAGTGTGTGAAGGACAAAAGGGATCCCTGCATATAACATGAGAAGGGAAGGGGTTTTTCGAGGGAAAATCTGTTTACCTCCTACCCCGACAATAGGAGTTTCTGAGGGTGTGGTAGGACCCCAATACTCCCTCAAGACCGAAAAAGTGGCACCAGTGTCTAAGAGGAAGGTAATGAAGCATCCATCCACCAGGAAGGTGACCCTAGGCTCTTGCTTCTTGATGGTAATAGTCGGGAGGGAAGGCCCAGGGCTCCGTTAATCCTCCTCTGCCAAGCCCAGGAGAGGCTGGGGTTGCCGGGCGGCTGACCAACCTCCCTTCCGGGTTGTTGGGCAGTCCACCCCCCAGTGTTCCCTTTGGTGGCATTTTGGGCAGGGGGTGGAGGGTGTCCTTGGCGAAGGACAATCCTTGGCCCAATGTCCCTCCTTACCACATTTGAAGCAAGCTCCAGGGGGTGTCTTATTAGGACGGCATGGTGATGACCTTCTCTGAATGACCTGGGCCAACATTTGGAACTTGGCATTTTCAGCCCTCTGCCTACAGCGTTCGCTTTCATCCTCTCTACCATGAAAAACCTTGAAAGCGACAGCGAGGATTTCGGTCTGAGGAGTAGCAGGGCCCTGTTCAAGCTTTTTAAGCTTGGTTTTAATGTCAGGGTAGCTTTGGGCCAGAAAATATGTCATTAAGACATGACGGCCATCAGGGGTTTCTGGGTCGAGGTTTGTGTACTGTTGAAGGGCCTTGGTTAGTCTATCCAAGAATTCTGAAGGTGTTTCTTCCTTTCTTTGAATGACCTCCTGCACCTTTTGAAAGTTAACAGCCTTGCAGGTGGCCTTTTTCAGGCCCGCCAAGAGGCAGGATGTAAAAAGGTCACGAGACTGCAAGCCTTCAGGGGTGTTATAATCCCATAGGGGATCCTTCTCTGGGACAGCATGAGGGCCTGTGGGGTGGTTGGGATTGGTCCTATGATTTTCATCAGCATGGGCTTGGGCTAGCTCCCAGACCTGTCGCTTTTCCTCGGGGAGAAGTGTATTGGCCAAGAGCATGTAGATGTCATGATGAGTGAGGCTATATGCCTGCAGGACCCATTGAAACTCCCGAATGTAAGTGGTGGGGTCAGTAGTGAATGAGCCTAGCTTTCTCTCTAGCTGAGTGATGTCCGACATGGAGAAGGGCACGTGGACTCTAATGACACCCTCGGGACCAGCTACCTCACGAAGGGGTGCAATTGTCTTGGGGATGGGAAGGAGTCCCTTAGACCTGGTAACAGGAGGACTGAAAGAGGCAGGCGGCGGACAGGAAGGAGAGGGAGGGGAAGGGGGTGTCTCTGCGGAGGAGGAGGTAGAGCAAGCAGAAGAGGGCGAAGGGGAGGAGGATGAAACGGAAGGCTGAGGATCTGTGGAACCAGGCAGAGTAAGAGGAGGGTATAGCGGGAGAGAAGGAGCAGATGGGGCTGGAGGATAAGGTGGGGGTTCATCTGATGGGTCGAATGAGGAAGAATCTGCGAAGTCAGGAGTAGAAGAAGGGGAAGGGAGGCGTTTGCAAGCAAGGAGGACTTGAGAAGGAGAGCAGGAGGAGCAGAGAGCAGGGTGCTGTGCGAGAAGGCTAAAACCTTCAACGCAGGGAATCTTCCTCCACTTTTTCAGATGCTGGCAGTAGTTAAAAAGGTCTTGAAGTAGGTTTGAATCTAAGGAGCCTTCTGGAGGCCAGTGATTGCCATTATCCAGTGGATATGTAGGCCAATCTTGGGTACAGAATTTGGTTAAAAATTTGGGCTTGATGTCTGGTGTGAGGGAGAGTGTGGCCAGATTTTTTATTAAACATTTGAGAGGTGAGGCTTCAGGTATAGACGAAGAGGTGCCCATAGTCACAGGGAGAGATGGAAGAGAGAAAGAGAGAAAGAGAGAATAAGCATAAGCGAGAGAGACAAAGGGAAAACCCGGGCTGGAACAGCTTCCAGGAAGCCCAGGGCGAACGGGGGTCAGGTGGGCATCCCCAAAATGACCAGCCGTCGCCAGGAACTGCAGAGGGCACTACCTGGTCGTCACCAGTGAAGTGCGATCTGTGAGACCCAATGGGGTCGGAGCCACGGGCAACCTGACGTCAAGAAAGTTTTCGACCGCAGCGGAAAAAGTCAGTAATGAAAACAGAACTCCGGTTCCGGCGGAACACAGTTCCAGGCCGGGAGTTCAGTTTTCCCCGAGTAGAAAGGGCAGACACAGTAACCGGCGGGAAATAGCAGCGACAGCGGAGGAGGAAAAAAAACCACAGAACCTTTCGTGTAAACTCAGAAGCCTCACGCCCCAAAAGGGAAACGGATCACCAGAGGGTCCACTGCGGCCAGTAAAGGCCTTAGTGGTGTGAATTCCCTCCCCCCAAGGGGCGTCCAGAGTGTGCCGGGTGATCAACAGTCACAGTACCAGCTGTAGCCCGAAGGGAGTTGGCGAGCCAGGGTCAGGGGAACCTTACCTATGGTCGAATCAATGGTGAGTGCAGAGGAGCTGGCGTCTGAAAACAGGAGACTTGGGCGGAGAGTCTTCGGCGGGGCAGGGGACGGGGCTCTTGTTGGTAAGAGCTCACCCGGATCCTCACACGGGGCACCAGAATGAAAGAATTCCCCACGCAAAGACACTTTGCCGGGTGAATTCCAATTTTATTGCAAAAAGCTGTGTGCTTATATAGAACTAAAGGGGAGATGGTAGGGCTTAGATAAATGGCAGGCCACCCGTTTATTGGCAAGTTCTTCCAGATATCAGTTCCCGCGCCCAGGAATTAGTTCTCATTGGGGCTAAGGTTCCCCGCCAGCGAGGTTTGAAATTGGCGTCGGCGGGAGAGTTCACAAGGGCGGGAACTTTTCGCGCCACTGCAGAGAAGAAGAAGGTAGGAAGAAGAAGTCCTTAGGCGCCATGTTGGGGTTTTTTTCTCTGGGGTACGGCTGCCGTTTATACTTTTCCCAACACTGAGCATTGATTCTCCCTTCTCCATTTGTTGTAATTTAGCATCCACATATCAGAGAGAATGTTCAACTTATGGTTTTTGGTGATTTGCTTGTTTAACTTAGCGTAATAGTCTCTAGGTCTATCCTTTTACTGGTGAATGTAGTAAAGTCATTCTTCTTTATGACTGAGTAATATTCCATTTGTATTATGTACCACAATTTCTTTATCCATTCATTTGTTAATGGGTATCTAGGTTGGTTCCATAGCTTAGCTATTGTGAATTGAGTTGCTAATGATGTGGCTGTATCACTGTAGTGTGCTGATTTAAACTATTTTGGGTATATACCCAGGAATGGGATAATTGGGTCAAAGTATGATTCCATTCCTATTTTCTTTCTTTCTTTTTTTTTTTTTTTTTTGAGAAATGCTCATACTGCTTTACAAAGTAGTTGCACATATTTACTGTCCCACCAAAATATATGAGTGTACCCTTTCCCCACATCCTCATCAACATTTATTATTACTGTATTCTTGATAGTTGCCATTCTGGCTGGGGTGAGATGAAATCACAGTGTAGTTTTAATTTGCATTTCTGTAATTGCTAGGGATGTTGAACATTTTTTCACACATTTGTTGGTCATTCATATTTCTTCTATTGAGAAATGTTTGTTTATTTCCTTTGCCCATTTATTGATTGAGTCTTTTTTTTTGGTGTTTGTTGAGATTTTTGTATATTCTGGAAATTGATGCCTTATCTGAGGCATGGGTAGCAAAGATTTTCTCCCATTCTATAGGCTCTTTCTTCACATTCTTCATTATTTCCTTTGCTATGATGATTTTTAGTTTGGTACCATCCCATTTATTGTTTTTGATTTTATTTTTTTGTGTTTTAGGGGTCTTGTTGTGGAAGTCAGTTCCTAATCTGATATATTGGAGTGTTGGGAATAACTTTTCTTCTAGCAAGTATAGGGTTTCTGGTCTAATACCTAGGTCTTTGACCCACTTTGATTTGAGATTTGTGCAGAATGAGAGATAAGGGTTAAATTTCATTTTACTAAATAAGAATTTCCAGATTTCCCAGCACCATCTGTTGAAGAGGCTATCTTTTCTCCAACGTATGTTAAAAAACACCATTCTTAAAAGGATTTTGCACATACCACAATACCACTAAAGTGGATCATACTAAAAAAAGGTTGGGTTTAAGAAGCATTGCTTTAAATTGTTATTATTTATTTGCACTAGAGTAAGGCAGAAGAATATGGAAGCATTTTTCACAGCCAGAAGGGATGCCTCACTCATGTTGCAGTGGAGTTAATTCATGAAAGGAGAAAAAAATATCTGACAAGTTAAGATTATCAAATACTTCACTGTTTGTTAACATTTTCTACAGAAAAGTGACCCCAACCTATCACAAGGAAGTGCTATTAGAAACATGCTATAAAGTCAGCCTCTTAGCTTCCTCGTGTATCCTCCACTTCTTCTTCTCTGATATTTGATACATATTTTGATCATCTATTGTGCATGAGAAGTCCACAATCAATAGGAAGTAAATAATAAAACAAAGAAAGATTAAATTAAGAGTTTTATAACAGTGAGAATAGATTTGATGAGATACCATGTGGAATAAAGTAGCAATATAGAAATGTTTTCTTCCCACTCCTCCTGGATTCTAGGAAATCAGAAAAATTTTCTCAGAAGACTCATATGTATCTTCCAAATATCCAGGGCACCATGATTTTAGCTGTACTTTCAGGATAGTGAGATCTAGAAAAAAAAATTGGGCTTGGCAGTGGAAGTCCATGACAAATTTTTTATCCCCACTTATTCATATAGATCCTCATTTCTTCTTGGGGATTCAGATGGTTAGCAGGCACTCCTAAATGGAATATCTGGCAGAACTGTTCATGAGCAGACTGCTGACCTCAGTTATCTCGTGAGCTAGATGTAGCATGGAGGCATTATTTTCATTTTCAATCATTAGAAGCAATGTCTTCAGAGCCAACTGATATCATCTACAAAACTGAGCTGTAATCTTTGCCTCCATATCTGTACCTGTAAAACTGAAATAATATAAGTATATGAATCATGGGTTGCTGTTAGAAATTAGTAATGAAATATATTCACTCAGTGCTTTACTATGTGCCACAAAATAGTTCATATGCATATTTTGTGGCACATAGTAAG
The DNA here is from genome assembly GCF_964194105.1 of Spermophilus citellus. Lineage (NCBI taxonomy): Eukaryota > Metazoa > Chordata > Mammalia > Rodentia > Sciuridae > Spermophilus > Spermophilus citellus. The sequence continues at coordinate 166,922,643 of NC_138182.1, read as the reverse complement.
CACTGAGTGAATGCTGTCATGATTGCTGTTAGCTCTGCCCTATATATATATTTTTTTATCTTGCATGCTCATTAAAAACTCCTGGAGAAGCCATCTGCAACTTATATGTCTTTGCTAAGAAACAATGGTTGACTCATCCATGAAGATAATGATATCTGTAACCAGGATATTGCCTCCAGGCCCTTAGAAGTAAATGCCATTGATAAATTGAAATGCCTTGGTTTCTACACAAAATATTTATCTTATCTTCTGCACCACTGTCTCCTATCTCTTGGGCACAAAGGCAGTATCACTTTTGGCTCAGTTAATACATAATGTTCCATCATTCTTTATATAGGACACCTGTAAAATTTTATAGGTTTTTTCTCAATTTACAATTTAATGGTGTCCTATATAGAGAACTATGGGACATAATTAGGATAAAATTTTTCCTATGGATCAACAGGAATCTCTTCTGTTTCAGGTTTCTCGATAATAGTACCTTCATTTTATGGTTTCCACAAAGATAAAACTTGGAGTATATAGTATCTAAACCAAACTCATCTTTTCTCATGAAACTTATGGTATAAGGAGGTCTGATCCCATTTCAGAAAATATTCATGCTTCATATTAAGATCAACATTTCTGTAGAGCAAAATGATTCCTTATTATTCTCGATATTCACTTACTGCACTAATGTGGGAGTAGGGAAGTGCAATCATAGTATTCATTAGGCTGAAGATGCATACTCCTTGTCTCTCCCTAGTGATTAATTTCCCCTTTCTCATTCACTTTTTATTTGTCTCTCTTTTATAAATGTGCTCTGTCTTTTAGATCCTAAGGCAATACCATCAAGCCTGATGACACTCTAGTTTCTTGATAACTCCAAATAAAAATGATAAAGATATACTTTAGTTTAAATCAGAATGTTCCAGATATTGAACCACTGCCAATACAATATTCTATTACTTGACATTCATTTGGAGAACCAGATATTATAAACAACGTACATGTGTATATATACATTTATAATATCTTTTCTACATTTTGTTTTAATTACATTTCTTATTTCACCTGGAAGTATTGGGATTAAATTTGTCTCTACAAGCAATCATTGAGTATCTCACATATTTACAATTGTGGTTAGGTCTCAAGTGGAATGTGTCTAATAAGTAATATTTGGAGAACACAGTATAAAAAAGTACTTTCAGGTCAGTCAGTAAATTTCTCATGCCCACTTGTTTAAGGAAATATCATTATTATTGCTACTTCATGGAGGAAGAAAATGGGTCTCAAAAAGTTTATAGACTTCACCCAGTCTTTCAAAATAATCATTTGTGCCAGTAATAGTGGGCATTGAATTTTTCATTCCATACTGCCTTTTTTCCCAACAAAACAGAAGTCACATTGTAGTCATCAAAAAAGTAGAATATATTAGGAGATACTATATAATGTTTATAATATATCAGATACCTGACATCATATTTTATTACAATAAAATACAGAGAACCAACTTTTCAAATGGCTTATTAAGGCTTTAGAGAAAATAGACTTTTATCTGGACTTGAAGGATTATTGTGATTTTTATTATTAGGTATAATGGAACCTTTCACTAAGAAAGAATAATTTCTTATTCTAGAGCTATAGGTCATAAAAGTTTTTTTTTTCATAAATAATTTTCATTGGTACAAACTGAGAAAGGCTAATTCTAAATAGCATTACCTCCCTTAAGGTGTCTCTGCCAGTTATTGACACAAAAAGACCTGATGTTATTTAGAGATGCACAACAGCATTCCTCCTGAAGTGACCCAATGCAGAAATTCCCCAGCCTTTCAGAGGTCACCCAAATCTTGTCATCCCACAGACTCTACTTATTTTCCCAGAATCATGTCTATAAACATAAATTCAATTGTATCATATAATGCATCCTTGACCAATATATTCCTTTTATGCACACATACTCATAGAATGATATAAAGGGGGACAGGGAAGGAAGTTGTCTAATAGGGTAATGATCTGGACAAAGACATTATGTTTTTTATGTAAATTAGTAATAACTTACCAAATATGCAGAGTTCTTTAGCTTATTTATGAAAGATATTTGCTATGTAATTTTGATTCTTCCTCAGTCTATTTTCTAACTCAATGACTTTTTGCTTTGGAATTAGTCTTTCTTATTTTTCCAGCACCTTATGTTATTTAAGAAGTATTTGGAAAGAACTGAAATTCATGAGGATGGGATGTCTTCACTAGAGTTTTATTTTAATAATTCTTTTCTTACCATCCTATATAATGATGATCACAATATTGATGCTATTCTGATTCATCTGTATATGTTAATTCAAGGGAGAAATTGTGATAAACAAACCTTATAGATATTGTTCCCAAGAAACAAATGGTAGTTCTCGACAAATTAGTGGTAGTAGTAATAGAATAGAAAGTGGTATCAAAAATTTCAATTTATTTCCATACATTTCTTAAAATACTTTTTCGTTATACATGGACACAATATCTTTATTTTGTTTATTTTTATGTGGTGCTGAGGACTGAACCCAGTGCCTCATATGTGTGAGGCAAGTGCTCTACCACTGAGCCACAACCCCAGCCCAATATATGACTGTGGATTGAACCCAGGGGTGCTTTAGTACTGATCTACATCCCCATCTCTTTTTATTTTTTTATTAATAGACAGGAACTCACTAAATTGCTGAGGCTAGTCACCAACATGTGATCTTGCCTGACTCAGCTTCCTGAGTTGCTGGTATTATAAGTATGTGCTTCTGTGCCCAGCCATTTCCTTACTTTCCTATAAGATTAGCACAATTTGTCTCATTGGAAAAGTAGTTTTGGCCCATAGAAATTATGATGAGAATAACATCTATGGGTACAAAGTGAAGGATTAGTTGTAGGCAAGTCAAATTTGTGGTGCCCACAGAACATTTATGGTAAGATGAACTGTTGTCTCTTACCAATGAAAGAAGTGATTATTGATTTAGGATTCTTTAACAGAGGAATGAGCTGGGAATCAACTGTAAAAAGATTGAAGAAAAGAATGCTGAAGGCAGAATCTTGCAGTAAATTTAAACCAAATGTAAGGGAGAGGAATAAGAGGATTTTAAGGTAGAGCGATAATAGATATAAGGGCAATTAGGTAGTCTTGGATTCAGTAATAATGGGGGTGAACAAACAGATAAATTGATTTAGAGAAGAAGAAGGGGAGATGTATAGGTTTTGTGTCTAAGGAGTCATTATAGATTTCTAAAAAACAAGAGTGACTTAAGAGCACTTTGTCTCAAAACCACTCCTCCTAGTATAGAGTGGGAGGCAAAGAACCAGTAGAGGGCCCACATGACATTCTTTTACTTTGAGAACATGAAATGCTCTGATGTGTGTGACTCTTCCTGTTTTCTCTCATATTATCTCAGTAAGTTAATAATTATATTTAATGCTGATGTAACTCCTAAAAAATTGCTTTGTAAGAAGTAGGTATTCAGCTGGGGAAAATTGCATTTCTTGTCTTGTTTCTGGATTTGAATTGACACATAGCCTCAATGGGAAAGAAGCTAAGGTCAATCAGGAAGGACTCTAAGTAATTATGGAGAGACGGCATGGGATCTAGTAACAAGCTAGATCCATATGCTGGTCCACTTATTTTCCAGTCATCTATTTTACATCTTTTAACACTTATTTCTAATTTTTTGTACCTTTAATGCTAACCAGAGAATGCAGGGTGGTCAGAAAATAGACTCTGTTAATCAGATCCCAAAACTCTGTGAAAAGTATGCATATTATGAGATCATTAAAATGCTATTAAAAGAAAGACCATAGAGTGACCTTTTAGTAAGCCTCAGTGTTCACACATCTGATTGCTCAATAGAAGTTATTTTATATTTTAGTCACAGAAGATCTGTCAAAGATGGTAAGAGTTTCTAGAACTTTTCCTTTGATCTCCCCTGCAGGGTTAGAATTCTGGATTAATTTTTCTAGGAACAAGTGTTTAAACATGGCACAGATGATTCATAAGCATTGCCCCTTCATTTCCGATTTCCCATATGGGAAACATACATCTTTCTGTTAAAAGTTTTGACCAAGCACATACCACATTGCATGTTTGCAGCCATACAGTGAATATATTTTCACTATTTAAAAATCAGCCAATATTTATAGTACATTTCTAGACTGCAATTAATCAAGAAAAAACTTAGAGCCCCAGATCCTCATATGCAGCAAAATGTAAATTCTTAAATTCTTAGACATTTTATATGAACATGAACAGAATTCTGGGTAGAGGTGGAGTTCATGCCTTCAGAGTTTTCCATTCCTTCAAGAGAATCTATGATCTGTAATGGATAAAAAGGTCCTTTTGTGTGTGAATGATGGCAGAGCATAGCAGGGTATGTTATCAGGCCTGGAATGTCCCACTTCTGAGATAATGTAAATGAGCAAGCATCATGAGAAAGCACATCTTCCTTTGAGCATCATGAGAGCCCATAAGCTTTATCTGGGTTGAAAGAGAATACTTAATCCTGCTTTTTTAAAATTATTTACCAACACTCTACAGAAGTGCACTAAAAATATTTTAGGGTTGTATGTTTCCATAGAGAGTAGTGACTTCTTTTGTTTATAGTGTTGGTTATGTTTGAAAATCATTCATTCACCAATAGATATTCATTTAACTCTGACCATGTGCCAGGAATTCTTCTAGAAATTATGAACATAGACAAGAAATTCTTCAAGATACCAATCTTTTGTCTATAAAGTCAGCATATTTCTATTTCACTTCTTTCATCTTTCCATCAAAATCAACTTCTCAATTGCTTTGTTTTCCAATCTTGAGCACTTTTCCCTTTTACAAATTCCTCCCATGTGTAGATGCCTATAACTTCATGTCAAAGGGTAGGTGTGATTTCTGATTTGGCCATGTGCCATGCATCATACAGGCATATCCATATTTCACTTGGACATCCATATTACATGATATGATCATGCCTTACTGTAACCTTTGGCTCACTTCCAGTATTGATGCTTTCTATTTTTCAGTGCAAAATCTCTGTGATTTGGTTTATTGTGTCCCAGATGTACTCATTTAGACTCTTTCCCTCAGGAAGCCTGGAGTCCCTGGGTGGTAGTGTTGGAGGCAAACACTCTGAGTCTCCCGTAATGAGCCTTGATCCCAGCTTCATGATGCTGTTACTTACCCCTTGTGGAGAGAAGGGTCTGCCAGACCATTATTTCCCTACTGAAGCTGCTCCCTGCAATTCCATTTGGGAGGCTTCATGTTCCAGCTTACTATGTGGCATCCAGATGAACTTATTTGAATTTCATGGTGGGGGAATTTATTCCTGAAACCCGGATTTCTGCCTTAATGTTGCCCATTGATCTCTAGGTCTTACTGACATCCTAAATGGATGCAGTAGCCCAGAAGCTATTGCTTAATTACACTCTTCTGGGAAGAAGGAGTTGAGAGAAAAAGAAGTAGAACCAAATCTGACCATTAAAAACTGCAGAGAAAGCAGAACTTTTTGATAGATGCTTTTAGGGTAGCTTATTACTCAAAAAATATTGGGTCAACATATACCTAATGTTGACCTGGTAGGACACAGTAGATGTGCTGGTAAGTGCTAACATGCTCATATTATTATTCTGAGATCTCAAGTGATTTACTTTCTCTGTCCCTCTACTTTTTTTTTTATCTGAAAAAAATAGAATAAGTAAATTAGCTTATGACGTTCTAAGAACTAGGATAGAGAAATGACAGATACATTATTTCACAAAGGTAGATGGCCTGGCTCACCGTTGTACCTTGCTCACAATTGGGGAAAATAGGAAACTTTACCATTTTGTATACTGGGCCAAGGGAATTATCAAGTTTAACATGATACAATCTTTCTTTTTAGATCTGGAAGTTTGTCAGGCTCAAATTCTTAAATTACAAAGAAAAAAAAAGTTAGGTACAATGCCACGTCCAAGTTACTAATTGAACTTAATAAAATACATTTAACTGTGGAATAAGGAAAAGGAATGTCAGCCAAATCATGGCTCCTGTTCCAAAGATAAATTAAAGTGTTATGACAAGGCTCATGTTAATTTAACTATCCTTTCAATAAACTATTCAGCAGGCAGGCTGCAACCACAACCTGCCAGTTATTTTTTAGAGCCCAAAGACCCTTATTCCCTAACTATAAATTAAAATGTATGTGGATATGTTTAAATGCTCAGTCTCAGTTTAAATGATACTGATATACAATAAAACACTCCATACATGGTCTCAACTACCGCTTGCCACAAATGCCCACAGCATGCCTAGGGAAAAATAGATCTTCCTTCCCACTCAGGTGGATTGCCCCATTGAAGCAAATCGAGCAGATCTACAAAGAGGAATAAGAGGAGTGTGGAAAAAAGGGAACTGACAAGGCAGTGATGGCAAAGGGAAAATCGTCCCTGTGGAAATGACCTTCGGGGAGATCCATTCAGTTCAGGGGACATGGACCGAGAATTTAGTTGTGGTCAGATTTTCAAAAGAAAAGAAGCAAAGTGATTTTACAACTGTCCTTTCTGTTTACATTGACTTCACAGAAAATTCTGAGCTGACAACAATTAAGGAGTATGAAGTACGAAGTCTTTGGGTGCTCACTGAGAACCTGATGCCTTTCATCGACTTCCATGTAGAATCCTTGCCACTGGACTTGTTTTCCTCACCCCACTGGTGCAATTATTTTCTGCCAGGTGCTAGGGAATGAAGTTCAATACAAAAGAATATTATGCTTATTTTATTATTATGATTATTTTGATGTATATATAAATCACTATTGTGTGACTAATATGAGACTCCAAAAGCATCTATCAAAATGTTCTGTTTTCTCTGAATTTTTAGATGCTTTTTAATAGTACATCATACACAATAAGGGGATTCGTTATATACTTGTACATGCACACAATAAACAATGTCATTTTGTTAAATTTCTTTCCCTTGTACCTTCCCTTTTCCTCCCCTCCCCACTCCCTCTTCATCTACTCTACTGGTCTCCCTTCTATTTTTATGAGAAATACCCCCACCATTTTTTTTTTCTTTTCCCTAGCTTCCACATAAGAAAGAAAAACATACTTTGGAGTTGGTATTTTCTTGTTGTAGCATCTTTGATTTCCCTAGGACTCTCGTGCACCACATGCACACCACCTTGAGGCCCCTGCAGTATCATGGTTGTTAGCTGACTTGTTTAAGTGGGTGGTAGTGGGCTGCAGTACCTGTGTTTGGTGGGGGTGGGGCTTGTTCTTCCACAGGGATCAGAGAATGCAGGGAAAGCCTGTGTTCTGACTCACCTCTTTCTTTGTCTCTGCTGTGGGTGTTCTGTATTATGAGGTGAAAAGTGTGTATCTTGCTTGTTTGGTTAGTTGGTTGGTTTGATTGGAGTTTGGGGGTTAAACATTTGTCACAATAGAACAATATTGAACGTCATGGTGTTGTTTTGTTTGGCTCTGTTAAACATTTCTTTTATACATAACTACTCAATCCCCCTTACTGTAACCCAGTCTGCTTTTGCAAGACTTTGAGAATAGCTGTGATGAGCTGGGAATGTAGGAGGAGTGTTTTTGGTTAGTCTTTTTACTCATAATGGTTTAGATCCACTAATTCAGTCTCAGTTTCATAAAAAAAGATGGCTTGAGCACTAATGCTAATAACCAGTCTGGAAGATATTTGAATTTGTTCAAACTTTAGAATACCAAGCAGTGTAGGAAATATGCATATAAAAATGCTCTTAACTTAATTAGTCATTACAGAAATGCAAACTAAATCACACACACAAAACATTATTTAGATGTTTACTAACCATGTCCACTAACTGCAAATGAAAAACTTTAAATGAATTTGAAAAAGATTAACAGCTTGCATGATAAGGCTGAGGCCAAACACTTTTTTATTTACATAATAAAGTAGTGGATAATAGTAATAATCTTTATATATTTTAAAAATTATGATTAGAAGAATGGGCATACAAATAACAGTACTAATTGTGTCATACTTTTCTCAACGGTTTGAACAAAATTGATCTTCATTTCTTATTGAATTTTGTATTTTTCTCCTGTCCTGCAAGGATAAAATCGAAGTAACAAGGTTGTATTTCTTAGTTCAATGTTTCTAGAAATACATCACAAAAAGGAAATCAACTTAGTCCCATAGTCTCCCTGGTTTAGTAGAAACTTTCAATGGTTAGAGGGAGTTGCTATTATTCACCTTAGTTCAATATATTTGACAACAATACCAATGCTTTCATATACCAATGTGGCTCATTTTAAGTCTTAATACTTACATATAATGATAAAAATACAAAATACCCCTATATTCGAGCCATGACATTACTCTCTGATTTACCAAGACTTAAGGGGGTAACAAAACATTTAATGGTAAATGAATCAACCAAAATGAATCTTTTAGTTTAATCTGATTTTTGTTGCAGTCACAAAGATCTGACATAAATGAACTCAGCTAAAAAAGAAAAAAATGAAAGTAATTTTAAAAGGGTTTGTAAAGCAATTATAAAACACATAGGAAGATTCTTGGTCTAACTAAATGGTATTTTTAAAAGATGAAGACAACCTTGCTATTTCTATCAATGAATGGCTGATTGATTGCAAATGATACATTCCTATTATTAATGATACCCGACAATTCTATTAGGCTAATATGCAACAATTGCACTTTAATTCTCCTGATGAGCTTATCTTTCATATTTTCAGAGCTGATGCATGCAAAATGAAAGCAAGAATATTTAGAAGGTTAAGTGAAGGTGCAATTTGAAGAAGCAGAGAGATTGTTTATGTTTCTGTCCTCTTAGAGAAAATGATAAAGAATTTAGGGCTTCTAATCTATCAGGAGTTATGCTGTCAGTTCTCAAGTAATCCATTAGTCAATTTTTACTTTGTTTGAACAGCTACATTTAGCCAGCCAATTTATTGAATATCAGTCCATTCTCTAATTCCCTAGAACCAGCTACATACACCACCCAAAAAAATCTGAGACCATTGTCCATAAGACTAAACTCCATATCTCCCCCAACTTAAAAAAAAAGAGCAATGGCTCCAAATTTGCATTATTCTAAATAATCTGGATTTAATAGTTTGACTCTTGAGATTTAATAACTCTTTGTCCTGGAACAAATTTCTCTATCACTAATAAAGACTCAGTTTGGAGTTTGTATTTAATATTGCTGAGAGGCTGGAATAAATACAAGGCCATATGAAATAATATTTTCATCTAGCTAGGTATGTGAGGGTCAGAATAAGTTTGTAGTTATGATGATTATAAATTTTTTGAGGAAGATACATGTACAAATGCAATTACCAAATGCAAAATTTGAAGAGTAGCAAATATCTTCAGATATGGAATGTAAAACAAAAAAATTACAGGCACAACTAACAACTTCAAATGATTCTTATGTGTGTCAATAATATCATTGAGTTACTAATGATTTATCATTTATTTAATAATTTATTGAAAATGAAAATCATTTATTGAAAATAATTTTACAAAAGCTGCTTCTTTATTTGCTCTCTCAAAAGTTTCTATTAATGCTTTTGTATACCAGCTTCTGGGAGGAAAAAGATGAAATAAGATATAATCCAACTTGTCATGAGTTTATAGAGTGTTAGTTGAGGAAGACATTCTAATAATGTTCTTGGTTGTGGATGATATTTGCTTGTGGATTATATATGTGGATTAAATTTGTTTTTTAAATGTGTGTGTGTGATGTATATGTGTTTTATTTTTGCTTTTAGCACTGGGGATTTTACCCAGGAACACTTAAACACTGAGCCATATCACCAGACATTTTTTTTTTTTTTTTTGAGGCAGGGTCTTGCTAGTTGCTTAGAGCCTTGCCAAATTGCTGAGGCTGGCTTTGAACTTGTGATTGTTTGTTTTGATGTTAATATAAAGAAAAAAAGAACAGTATTTTTTTTAAGATTCTATATTTTTTTGGCACTGTTGGAAATTAAACCCAGGGTCTCATACATGGTAGGCAAGTGCTCTTCACTGAGTTTCAGCCCAGGCAAGAGAGGAGTACTTTTAAAAATCTAAAAGTGTGAGAGAAAACAGGGATATCAAGTAACTCAAGTAAACAGACACATTTCTGTAGAGGAGGAGATGTGAACCAGGGGGATACTCATGCAAGGTCTATAGAGAACAGGAGAACAGCATAAATAAACAGCTGGGTAAGCCATTTGTAAGCCAAGGGGCTGGTGGTAGAAACTGAGGAAGAATGGAGATTACATGTTCTTTTGAGAGGGAACAACGTTTCCTTAGCCCTAGTTGGTTATCACTGTCTGGGAATAAGGATTATTAGTGGCAAATTCTTCTCATTTCTCAAGAAACACCACAAATCTAAAGTTTTCTATGCTATCCCCAACATTTTAAAAAGTTTCATACATGTACTTATATATGTGTATATGTGTGGCATATGTACATTTATAGGTAGAATTTTTAATATTATAAGCAATATCAAGGAGTTATTGTCCATATGGATTCATTTATTTGTATGTAGATCATATACAAAAATAATTAATTTAGCAAGACATAATTTAAAGAACAAATTTGACCTACAGACCACCAATTTGTTATTTCTAGATTATACCTGAAGATGCAAAAGTTTCCTGTGAATGTAACAAAATAAGAAGAAAGAGTGTTTTATAATAGTAAGTAGTATGGGAAAGATCAACATAAGGTCATTTAACATTGAGGTATCACAATTAATTTTGTGGAGTGTGGGTGTGTCTATGTATGTACTAAAGCCAGAATTAGAGATCAATGGGAATTCACGTGATTATTGACTGTCATGATAATAAGTCTTGAACATTTTCAGAAGGACTTGGAACCCACTGATAGGCTTTGAGCAAAGAAGTAACTTCTAATAAATAAACTGCAAGCTGAACTAGGCTAGAGGCTTAAGACACAGAGATATCTCAGGCTTTTACTTTATTAGGCCAGCCACAAAGTGGCTGGAGTCTGATTGGAGTGGTAGCTATGGAAATAGAGGGAAAGTGATGGAAGTGTGAGATAATTTACTTAACAGAATTGAAAACTGAATATATTGATGGGAAGGTTTAAAAAGAGATTCCAAGGTTTATTTTAAGATTTTATGGCTTTGTGCCCCTGAGGATGTAGAACAATAAGATTAATTGTAAACATTTTCCAGTTGTTCTGTGTGTGCAGTCGCCACATCTAATTTTGAGGACTGTTATGATTTGGATATTATTGCATTGTGTGAAACAATGCAGGAATTTTCAGAGTTAAAATGATTAGATTATGAAGGTTAAGACCTAATTAGTGAATTAATCCATTTTATGGATTAATAATTTGCATGGATTAATGGGTGGTAACTGTGGACAAGTAGGGCATGACTGGAGGAAGTAGGTCACTGGGGGTGTGCCTTTATGGCTTCTATTTTGTTCATGCTATCAGAGCTCTCTCTCTCTCCAATGCCTGGCTATTGTGTCCCCAGATGTTTTCCTCTGTCACACCCTTCTGCTCTGATGTTTGGCCTCTCCTTAGGCCCAGAGCTATGGAGTTGTCCATCATGAACTGAGTCTCTGAAAACATGAGGTCAAAATAAAGTTTTTTTCCTATAAGTTATTTTTGTCAGGTATTTGGTTACAGTGAAAAACCAACTGAAACAGAGACATTTTAAATCAGTTTTAAATCATATTTGAAGTGGAAATAATGTGAACACATGCATTTATCCATTTTGTGTTGATGAAGTATCTGAGACTGAGTAACTTTAGGAATAAAAGAGGTTTATATGGACTCATGAATCTGAAGGTCCAAGGTGGAGGGCCTGAATTTTGTGATCACCTTCTTACTGGAGGAGTCCCAGGGTGGTGCAGGACATCATATGGCAAGAGACAGGGAGCACATGCTACGTGTTTGTGTGAGTGTGTGTGTGTGTGTGTGTGTGTGTCTTGTGGCGCATTTCCCTGTTTTGATAATATCGTCACTAATTTAGTCATGGGGGCTCCACTTTAAAGAGCTCATCAAATCATGAACACCTCCGAAATTCTGCATTCTTAAATGCCATAGTCCAACTAGGTTTCCACCTTCTCATCACTGAAATATCAGGGACCAAACTCCCAACATATGAACCCTTATTCATAGGAACACTCAAACCATAACCAAACAAGAACAATATGATATGTTTTCTCACTGAATTGAAGTACATGAATACAAGTTAACCTTTTAAATGGAATTTTAAAATTGGATTAATTATCTTCCAAATCACATCTTGAGCTCTTTTGTAAAGAATTTACACTTCTATTTTGGCTTTCAAAAGCTCTCCATTATTTTAGCTAAGCCTAAGAAACTCTGCCACTAGAACTGTTAACTAAATATTTTGCTCCCTGAGTTGTAGTTCTGTGGAGTATAAAAAAGGAAAAGAGGAAGAAAAAAAATGTCAAGTCAACCTTCATGTTTATGTTGTTTTCATGTAACTCTCAAGATAGATTACCATAAAAACTCCTTTTTAATTAAATAGATTCTCCTGATAATTTTTGGAAACTTCAGACTTGCTATGACTGCATGGGATTAAAAAAACTATTCTGCCTCAGAGTGAAGAGTATCATCCTTATATGTTCAAAATGTTATGTGGATTGTTGGCCATTAGATTAGGTGTGAAGCATCTAACCTAGGTGTGTTGAAATGATTTTGCCAAAGAATTGCAGCTTGCAACAAAAAAAGCATGTCCAATCAGATTACTAATACTAACACTGTTTATGTGGATGATATATTAGTGTTTCTCCAAACTCTGCCTTGTATAAATTCTCCCACTTTCAAAAGTTGAGAATTGCCAATTATTAGTTACTATATCAGAGCCCTAGGTAAACTCATGATTTGTTCTTTTAGTCTGGAAATATTAGTGTTTTCATTTTAGGAAATTCTAGGATTAGTTATTTGATAGTTTCTTTGTTGTTCCACTTTTTAGATTTATTTTAAATTTTATATTTATCAGAATTTCTTCTAATCTGTATTATATATTAAATTTTTAAGATTTTTTTTATCTGAGTGCTGTTTTCATAAAACTATATTCTTGTTTAATGGGTGCAGTTTAGTTCTTTAAAAACCTTCCAAATGTTTGTGTATTTACTTTTTCTTTTTTTAAAGTTTTCATCTACTATCTTCATTGACTCTCTTTACTCTAATTTTTATATTTTTCTTTATTGCCTTTCTTCCCCCTAATTTTTGTAATTTATGTTATAAACTTTGTTTAAAGGCCTGATAATTATTGGCCCATCTTTTATGTTTAAAGTGAAGGTAAGCACTTTAAAAATTCTATTCTTATATATAGGCTTTGTCTATTAATGGTTTTATGGTAGCATTCATTTGGAAACACTGATTCTCAGTATCTATTAATCTGTCTCTTACACCAGTTTCCTTGAAAAGTTTTTCTAGCCTAGGGTTCAACAAACCTTTTCTATAAAAGTCAAGAGAAAATATTTTATGCTTTATTAACTGTTTGTGTCTTTGTCCTTGCTACTAAACCCTAGCATTACATCACAAAAGGAGTTATATACAATACAAAATGAAGGGTGTGGCCATGTTCCAATAATCTGTATTAAAAACAAGCATCAGCACATTGTTTGTAACCACTGCTCAAATCTCTTGCCATGGGTTACATAATTGACTGCCAACATTACCTTATTCTAGTAAGAGAAGACCACAGACCTCATCATATAATATGAAATCCTCTGTAAATTTTCTGTTTTCAATAAGATGGACCATCTTAGCTGTGACTAGTGTTCCTGTGTTTGAAATACACTGTCAACCTCCTGAAAGTAATATTCCAGTCTTTGGACATAAAGAGACATGGGGAACAAGTAATTAAAGTGTGTAGTAGGTGATTTGAGAGTTAGTCTATCAGTTTTCAGCATCACCTGCTTCTCTACTATCAGATTTACTTGGTTTCCAAAATTCCTGAACCTTTCCATGATGCTATATCATGAATTTGCCTGCATCTGACCTCAGCCATTTTTAATTTGAAGTTTTCTCTGCTCTGTAGTGACCACATATGTCAGTAACCATTCATCTAAATGTTTTCTAGTTTCCAAGATCATGTTACCATACTTGCCTTTCCTGTATTTTTGGTTGTTTCAGGTTTTCTTTTCTTTATTTTAATCCTTTAAATGCTATGTTAGTGGAGTTTCTAGAGAGAATAACAGTGTATATATGTAATAATTTTTTTCATTTTTAACTAGAAGTCTTTAGAAAGCATATATTCATTTTGATATTCTAACCTTTGATATTCTGGTCTTAATTTAGTGACATATGATGGCAAGGGTAATACTATTCAGTCAATATGGAAAGCAGTGTGGAGATTCCTTGGAAATCTGGGAATGGACCACCATTTGATCCAGCTATTCCTCTCCTCCTTCTATACTCAAAGGACTTAAAAACAACATACTACAGGGACACAGACACATCAATGTTTATAGCAGCACAATTCACAATAGCTAAACTGTGGAGCCAACCTAGATGCCCTTCAGTAGATGAATGGATTAAAAAAGTGACATATATACACAGTGAAATTTTACTCATCTATAAAAGAGAATAAAATCATGGCATTTGCAGGTAAATGGATGGAGTTAGAGAAGATAATCCTAAGTGAAGTTAGCCAATCTCAAAAAACCAAATGTCAAATGTTTTCTCTGATAAAAGGAGACTTATTTATAGTAAGGTAGGGAGAAGGGAGCATAAGAGGAATAGAGGAACTCTAGATAGGGCAGAGGGGTGGAAAAGGAAGAGAGAGGGCAGGAGGTTAGCAAGGATGGTGGAATGTGATGGACATCATTATCCAAAGTACACATATAAAGACACGAATTGGTGTGAACATACTTTATATACAACCAGAGATATGAAAAATTGTGCTCTATATGTGTAATAAGAATTGTAATGCATTCTGCTGTCATTTATTTTTAAAAAATCAAAAATTTTTTAAAATGATACTTTTATCAGTAGATTTATTGATAATAACTTGAAGCTCAAAAAAGGCTTCTAATCTATGATTGCTGCTTCTGAAATACTAGTTACCTACAGTTTGTAGTTTGTTAATTCCTTAAAACTTTCAGTTTTCATATGGAAAAAAAATCACAGCTTCAAAATGGCATAAATGTAATTTATGTATTTATTTTAGTTAGAGATTTTTATTTTTCTTCCTACCCAGGTCACCGAAACTCCCTTCTCACAAATAATTTTATAAAACAGGGATAACAGTTTCATATTTTTTTCCACAGGATAATACCCCAAATCTGAGCATTCAAATGATTCACACTCAATGTTTAAATAGAATGGTCTATTCCACCATGGAAAACCTTGAGTCCTCTTGATGTAGTTAAGACGGCTCAGGAAGTTTATCCTTTTCCGTCCCATCCATCATTTCAATCCTGCTCTACCTCTATGCTCTCTGTCTGGTCTTTTATTAATTCCTTTCTACACCCACTGCTTTTTTGCCCATGATAATTATGACTCAATCCATTTTCTACTGTGTGACAAATTATCACAATCTTAGTGGCTTAAAGTAACACCAATTTATTTGCTTGCAATTCTATGGGTCATGGTGAATCTGAGTTCCAAGCTCAGAGCTAAAATGAAGGTGTCAGGAGTCTTTGAGAAATAATCCATTTTCAGGTCATTTATGAATTCATTTCCTTTTGTTTGTAGAATAAAAGCCCCTATCAACTCCTTAGGGCTACCCACTTTTCTTCTTATGCAATCCCACTCATCTTCAAAGGACGATAGTACCTTGGTCTTTCTTGTGCTTTTCTCCCTGACATTCTTTTCTGCTGCCAGACAAAGAACATGCTCTGCTTTGGAGATCTGATGTGATCCTATCAGTCTTACCTGGATGAGATCCTCATCTAAAGATCACCTGTGCAATATAACAAAATATAGTCACAGTGGCAGTAATTTTAGATATGAACAAGTTCTAGAGATTAAGCTGGGACATTTTTAAGGGGTCATGTTATAATTTCTACTTACCACACTGCCTTGCTTCACTGTTTAGACTTCTAAAGAATGCATCAGTACTAATCAGGATTGTGTAATATATTTTTACTCCAGGACTACACAGAATAGCTTACAAAGGTTATTATTGGGTATTATTATTACCCTGAAAAAAAAACTTGCCCTTTGGGGAAATTCCTGCTGGATGTTTCCTTTAGCTGGGCTCCCACTTCTAGTGTTTTCTGAGAGTCTTCTGCTTTTATTTTCCTCACATTTCTTTTGATTTCCAAACTTAAAGTACCTTGTGCTTAGACATTCCAGTTTCTGTATGAAAACTTCTAGATTTTTATCACTTTCATAGCAGAAGAATGTAGCCACACACCTCTGAGACAATTCTCAGAATCTTGGGTGGGTGAGAAAATTTATATTTCATGTGTAAATATACTAAAGTAAAAAAATAATAACTTTTTTTCCTAAAAAAAATAATTGTGCCTTTACCCCTTATCCTGACATTTTGAGCTGTTTATATATTCATTTTGAAACAATTTTTATGTGTTGACGAGCTTTGGAACCCAGGGCATCATTTGTGCTGGGCAAGCTTTAACACTGAGCTATAACCCTAGACCTGCTTATATATATTTAACTCCTACAAACTTATACAACAAAGTATAAGTTGGTGAGCATTAAGTGAAATAACTATAAACTGCTTAACATATATTCAGAAACACACACAAACAAATGCTAATTTTCCTTTTTTTTTCAATTTAGCATAGTGGATTATTTAGAGCCCTTCAAATAGCATTTCTTAAATAGAAGTCTATATGTAAAAATACAGAAATGCACTAAAACTAGACAAAAATAATAGAACTATAAAAACAACAGTAAAGAAAAACAATTCTTTGAGAAAAATCTCTTAACAGGATTAATAGTAGTAGCCTGGTTATGTTTCATCATTGCATGCATAGAAGTAGCTAGGTGGTCAACAGAGGGAACACAAGTTAATTCAGATTCCTCTGTCTGTGCATAAGTTGAATTATCTGTCTCACTAATTTAAGCTCCCTGCACACGCTCAGGCCAGAGACCTTGTCTCTTGTGTTTTGGGTAATCCAAAGTACACAGTCAATGACCAATAAGTAATAATAATTAATATCGAATCTCACTCCCTGGGCAGTGCTCCCAGTATTGATGATGTCAGTGTGGATTATGTCTCCCATGGAAGCATGTAAATAAATTTCCCAGCTAAGGCCCCATTTGGAAGAGAACAAAGGAACCAAGGCTTTTATGCAATAACTTACAAAGCTTAGGAAAAACTGTCACAAACACAGAATTTTCACAAACACAGAGTTGTTCTTTGTGTTTTTGTTTCCTTTTCCTTATTTTATTTTTCCATTTGATTCATAATGTACCATATGTTTAGCTCATATTAAATAAACATGCAGAAGTTCATAACACACCCCAACAAATAATACATTAGCCAATAGATACAAAAGAGTTATGGTGACTTGTAAATTACCTGACAGTAGGTAAGACAGAAGCACAAAGAATGCTAAGACTATCAAATTCTAAAGCCAGGTTCTGAACACCCCTACTATATAGGTGAGTTTTAAGGAGGAAGGGTTGCGGGGAGGCTGAGTAGACGGGACACTCAGGTTAGCTGGATCAGAAGCTACTTACCAAATAGGATTGAATTAGTTCAGTTACTTGGTCATAAAGACACCCTCCAAATGACAACTACATCTTTCCCTTCTTTCCCTCTCTTCAGCAGTAAACACTGTTGTAAATTTTGTCTCATTATTCCCTCAAGTATGCACACACATAAACACCCACACATAGGGACATATGCATATTTCCACAATTCTTAAGCATATTTAAAGAAAATGTCTTTTGATACTATCCTTTTTTTGTTAATATTCCCATGATTCAGAATTAGTTCCATGCTTGAATTACTTCATCCCATTCTATGGCCAATTCTTAGCTCATCAGGAATGGGAATCCAATCACAGAACAAGTGTGAAGTCTACTGAATAAAGCACCTTATATCAAAAGAAATGTTATCTACATCTCCTATAACTATATTTATCTCCTCTACTTCTCTATAAATATAATCACAAAATCCATGGTTTGCCTTTTGATCTGCTAAATTAAATTTGGCTTAAATATACTACATACATTGTAAGTTGAGACCTAACAATGTGTAAATTGCAAGCTAATTTAAAACTATATATTTTAGCAGCTAAATCTCAGCCAATCACAACACCAAAGTTCAGAAAAATCACATGTTGCTGATTAATCAGAGCATGTCCATGCAAGGCAAATGTTTCATCAAAACATGCACAAATAAAGCCAATAAGCTGGTTCTCTATGACACTTTTTTAATTTTATATTTATAAGTATTTCCTGTACATGTTGCTGGGTGGACCTCTTAAGTTTTACTGACTCAGGATGCTGCCCAATTGATAGATTGTTTTTCGCTCAAATAATCTCAGCTAAAGTGTTTAAAGTTTATTTTTTTCACGAATCCAGTATGAGCTCTGATGAGTGATAATCTTCTTTTGTAGACAATAGAAACATTTTAAATCAATGCTATCACAGAAAATTCCAAGATTCATTTTTAATGTAACACTCTCATACTTCTTTAAGCTTTACTTTAATTCTCAACAATTCAATCTCCAGACTTCTAATTTTCAGTCAAAATTCTGTGTCCAGATACACAGAGCTAAGAATATTGCATGGCAGATATTAAAATGTGAATAATGTGTGAAATATTCTAGGAGGATCGATGCATATGTGATACGTGAATATTTACCCAACAAATTAATTATTAAAATTTAGCCTAAGAAAAATGTAAGCTACACAAAATCTTTAATTTGTTGAATTCTTTAGCAAGAACCCTGTTTTTGATAATTTCTATTTGTCATTTATATATTTTCTCTCCATTATTTTACATATATATACATATATATGTATATATATGTGTATATATATATATATATATATATATACATATATGCAAGAGAACAGTGCAGTTTTTATATATGCAACAAATAGTGTTTTGTAGGATGAAAAAATAAGCTATTTTTATATATAAAATTGCAACAACCAGACCAAAAAAAGACTTAAGCTATTTTCTTTAAATTGATTCTTGCAAAGAATTGGGAGAAAGGTAACTCACTGTTTATATACTATATCCTGCCAAATTTTGGGTATGTTTAGGGAATCTGTGATAGAGAAATTCTGAGATATTTAGCAGCTTAGCTCAAATTATATTTGAGACTTTGTAAAATATTTTCAAATAAACTTTATGAGAAAGCCTTGCTTCCTGGCCCACCTTGTGTACATACCTTGTTCAGTCTGGAATGTTAACATGTTTTATGGTATTTTCAGTTCGGGTGATTTTTTTTTTTAGAGAAATCTTGCTTTATCTTATTTTAATCTCCTTTACCTTGATGGTCAGTTAGCACAATAAGGTTAACATAGGAAAATCAAATGTGTATGCATCCCAATATTTAGTCATACCATTTGGCACTTCATTGCATTCCTTACCCTATATTCAGAAGTGCTAGTGAAAAGCATGAGAAGCTTTCCTCCTTTCTCACAGCTGCTCCTCTCAGCAACCTGTATAGCACAGATCACCTGACCAATGTGTTCCAAAAAGATCAGTAAATTTCCAGGCTTCAGTTCCTTCTTTTGGCATTTCCTCGTGGATTGGTTTATTTATTAGCTCAAAGAATTCAGGCTTTATATAAAGGGAGGCACATTAACCTCTTTGGGGGCAGAAATATATGTCACTTATGACTCTAGGCCCAACAATTACAAGCCTCCTTCTCTCCCTTACTTTGATAAAGTATTATTTTCATAAGGCAATGACTGAGTACTCTATTTATCCCCTGAGTGAATCAGAAGAAAATGATGTATGATTTCCTATGTGAAAGTTCCAATATGTAGGTCTTTCCTGCTTCTCCATAACTTTTAATGCAGTTGTTGAAACACAATGAAAGCCTAGGTTTTAAGTAATCTTCAAATTTTCTGGAAAGAAATAATTTTTGAGAATGTATTTTATGGTTCTTTTAAGATAGTACTAATATTTATTTAATGATCTAGGTTTAATTGGTAAAGGGTTAATAATTTTAGAACATTCATCTTTGGTAGAACATAAAGTCATTGTTCAATCTTCATGAAAATCTACAAAAAGTGGGTTTTGCTTTAAAAAAAATGCATCCTGATGTAAAGTAAGCCCCAAGAATCCAAGATGATCTATTTATTTGGTTATATTCCACTTTGAAAAAAATTAATATTGAAAGATATTTTCATTAAGCATTAAATGCTTTGGGATTAACTAAAGACTTGGAAAATAAATGGATGTCACTGTTTTTAACTTCTACCCATATATTAATGGGAATAGTTTTAAAATAATAGAAATTGTTCTTTACATTTATTGTTTTTGAGAAAACAAACCCAGGATATGGATTTCAATACATATGCAATAATTTCCGTCTAATTGGCACAGATGAGATTTCCTAAACTTAGAAATCCAGTCCATTTAGAATATTAATACACCTCCTAGAATGTTATTTTAGAAATTTGTGTCAGTTATATCAAAATCCAAATGATTTTTTGCAATACAAATAGCTTCACTAGATCAGAGTAGCAAACAAACCAACTCCAAACAATGTGAAAATTCTCTCAATAAATGTGATTCTATTCTATTTTTGAGATGCATAGAATCACAGTTTTAGAGTATTTCAGATTTTGTGCAGTTATTATTCTTATGAATGACTTACAAGATGCATTGAAATTTATAGGCAATGAACATTTTAAATATTGCACATATATAAGATTGAAAAATAAACCCCCAAACATGTTAATGTGGAAGAAATAACTGAAGAGATAGAGCAGCATTCTGAAGTTAGTATTTTATCTGGCAGCCTAGGTAAGCAAGAAGTATTATGGAATGCTCCAGGGAAACATTCAGCTAAATCTGGTGAATTTTTACTTAAGAAATTAATGATGAAGCATCTTTCTGGAGGCCTGAGGTTTGAACCAAGCATGGTCTGGCAGGGATTTGTGGAACTCCATTTTGCTAAAGTGAAAAGAACCCCACAGGGTTATTGCCTAACAGGAGGGTGGGGAGTGTAGTGTGAAATTGTTTAGACTTAATATCAATAGGCTCTGGCTCTTGGCCCATAGCCTTAAAAATGTTATTTAAAAAACTGTGGTGTGCCCTCCAACTCCAAGTGGTTTTAGAGTGTTCTCCAAGGCTCAGTTCTCCAAGGTTCAGTGGTAGAATGGGCACAGCATCTTACAGTCTATTTAATTTAAAGATGATGAATATTTTCTTGCTAGGAGTGGATTTTGAAAGAAAAGAGCAGTAAGCATCTTTTTTCTGGAAGCCAAGGGATTTTTTCAAGCAAGGAGTTGGCTGCTTTCATTGGAGGATGATGCTTATTTATCTTATTTCCCTTTATTGTGAAAAGACAATGGTGAGTCTTAAATAATAAGTACTGACACAGGCTGAGCACAGTGGTGCACACTTAAACCATGGGACTTGGGATTCAAACCAGGCGCTGAACTCCAAAAGCCAGTCTTTCTTCTGACCTGGGCTCTACCTTCTTGAGGATACAACCTCAGAATAAATATAAAGTTTCCACGGGCATGACATTGCATTGGCCTAAAGCAACCAATCTGTATGTGACATATTAAGGAAATGGAGTTTATAAATTGATAAACAGATTTGGTTAGCTATGTATTCGAGGTTCAGTGTATTCGCAACCTGGATGATTTAGTTCTGAGTACCATCCAGCTCTGTGTTTTAGCCTGTCTTAACTTCAGCCTGGAAGGTTGATGCCAGTAACTAAGGCAGCATAAAACACCTTTAAAAGTGTGAGGTTTGTGCATAACATTTTACTTTATAGGTGACTATAAACACCTTTGGCTACCCACATCAGTGGATGCTAGAAATTAAGAATCCCATGTGCCAATTATTCTTATACTTTTAGGAACAAAGAATAATCTAAAATTTCAGGTGAAATCACATTTTTAGTTTGGCAAGCTATTTTGGGTAGTGATGCTGTCAAAAGCATTATTACCTACCCTGCATTTTCAAGTGTCTAATTATTTTTTGTATTCCGGACATTCAGTATAAAATACAGTGAGATTCTGAAGTTTGACTGTATTGATTATAGACTGTAATGATCATGCAAAAAAAAAAAAGCAAAGATCTCAAAAAGCTTCATTTGATTCAAATATGAAGAACAAGTGTATTCCTTTCAGTCCTGAAACAATATTTCACACTTTCAATATATGCATCATAGTAAACTATGAAGGCCAGACATCACCCCTTTATCATTATGACTAGAATTCTAAGTGAGGGTGATAATTTACTCCTAATATCCTTCAGAATGCATCCTCCAAGGAAAAGTCATGGATTTTACAATGAAAACAAGAAATTTAGCAAAGTCTCAGGATATCAGAAGCTGCCTTGCATTTTAGTGGTTGGGGAGAGAAAGGCCTAGGAAGAATTTCCTCTGATTGCTTGAGTGAAAAGAAATCAGGACTCCTGGTAAAATCCTGGCCTGGAAATGTTCCCATAGGAAGCCATGTCTCACTTTCATCCATGTGAATCCAGATGAAGGAGTGGAAAGGGTTGGAGCATTATTTTAAATCTTTCTCAAGCTTTAGATAATGTAATGGATTCAGAGATGGTGCCCAAAATGAAAAAAGAAAGAATTAAGTTGTGTTTTATAATTACTCATAATTCTGATTCAGCTGCATAGCTATTATAGCCTTTTCTGCATGTGGATAAAATATATTTATACTGGCAAAATCCCCTGGGAGGGATTTTTGGTACAGAGGAAGTAGACCAGGCATGAATTTATATTTATTTGCTATTAAAAAAAAGTTTAATATTTTGACATGTCTTTTAAATATGCAGAACTTGTGATTAGTAGCTTGCTAACTGCTACACCATTATGCTATTAAATGTTACCGTGAATGAATCACCAAAATAAGACAGCTAGCCTCCTGATCCTAGTTTGACATTTTAAAATAGGATTACCATGAAGATCAGCATTAATCTAATCAGTTTAAAGAACATAATGTTTTAGCCCCAAGGAAAACAGTCACATTGGGTGATAAGCCTTATTCTCTGATTTTCTTTCAGGCATCCATTAAAAAAAAAAAAAAAAAAAAAAAAAAGACTTGTTTGATTGTAAAATCCTTCAGCACTTCTTATTATGAATAGAATTACTCTGAACCTTTTGGGGTCAAGTTTGCATAAATCAGTAAATGGTGCCTGTGTCCATGGTAGAACAATGGCGATTGGTCTTTCCCACTGAGGCCATGCTATTGTGATCAGATTCAGGCCTAGCTTTCTCTCTGCAATATTGGGAATGAAGTGGAGTTTGTCTTTGCTGTATTCCTCTAATTACCTCGATCTTTTATTCATCCACCTCTACCACATACAGAAACACCTGGATTATCCTCTGGCTGCCTATTGGTTGACCAGCAGGGCCAGTATTAGTAGTTGCTTAAACCACAAGCAGTTCTTTTGTGATATCTTGAGTATAGAAAGACTTTTCCCCACATTTTTCCTGGTTAAAACTGTCTTTACTTATAGTAAAGTTGAGATTATTGGCATGATACCAAAGATAGTATTCCCACACGTTGAAGAGCTCCTCTTAACTGTGTTGAAACCTGGATACAATTTCTCGTGAGAAAGAGACATTGTTGACATGCTGCTGTAAATTAGAGGCATTTTTTAGGTCTGTGTTAATCCTTTCACAAAAGATGTTCTGACTTCAATTTCCAGAAAACAGTTTTACTGTCTGTGCAGCTGTTTTACAATAAACAGCTTAATATAGTTAACTATATTTTTAGACTATTGTCTTTAACTAAGACACTTTAAAGCATTATCTGCTTGGGAATTTATGATTAAAAATAAGTGTTCTCAAATTTTATCAGAAATCTCTCATCTGTTCATGTTTACTTAGCTCTGACCATCTCTGAAGATTAATGATTCTCTTCAGTTCCACCTTCTGCATCTTTTGTTAGTTCCTCTCACTAGGAAGTAGATTTCAGGAAATATTGCTCCAAGTCTTACAGGAAGTGACAGTAGTTCCAGGCTAATATGAATCAATCAATTAAGCATTCAAGAAATGTCTGTGTTGCTGTCAAAAATTGACCAAAACCCACAAAGTGCTATAAAAAGCATCCAACTGGCAGGATTCTCAGCTCAAGTATATCCTAAACCATGGAGCAATCTAACTCCTGTCATGCTCTGTGTCTGGGAACACACTCAGACATAATATACTGGCATCTAGCCCTCTCTGGCAGTTCCTCAAGTATGGTATTGGGAAAGATTCCTTGGTGAGAAGAAAAGAATGCACTTTCAGTCTTTATTACAGGGGACTTTAAAAAGAATATCTAATCAACATTCTCATATTAATATTTTATGTCTTCTGTATTTCAATATGCCCAATTTTAAGCACACAACCTGGTACTTAAAAGGCATGTAATATATTTTAGGGAATAAATAGATGAAAGACTATGATGCCTTTGCCCCTTAGTTCTCATCTTACTCTTTATGCCTCTTTTTCCTTAGTTTGCTACTTAGAATTATTTGGCTCTACTCATTGAATTTTTCTCCATTTCTATAAATAATGTTTATTTTTTCTAGGCTTCCAGAGACATTCTATCCATCTGTCTATTATCATTACTTGCTTCTTTCTTTTTCAGGGTCTGGTAGTTTCCTCATATGCTCATCACTGAATGTGCATTCTATTGTTGCAGTCAGAAGAATGAGATTGCAAACTTACTTAAGAATTAAGTTTGAAATGAATGAACTGTTCCTTATAATTATTAGAATATCCTCTAATAAATTAGATGCATAAACACCTCTATAAGGACTTTCTGCCATCAGTTTTGGATAAGAGGAATATCTTCTTTGTGAATGTTTGGAAAAGTTGTGAAGATCTGAAATTACTTGCTGAATGGTTTCTTTGAGGATAGAGTATCATCATAGACTATTAGTCACAAACTAGATTTTTCATACATCCACTTTTCCCTCATTAGTATTTTAAATTCTCTAGTCCTTAAAGTATTACTATGTAAGGGTTAAAAAATTCTCCTAAGCATGCAGGTCACTGAACTTAGTGAACATAAATTCTCTACCTGCATTGGGGGGCTCCTCCCCAACATCTGTTCTTGGTACCAGGGCGACTATTACAGAATTTCTGAAGTTAGAAAACCATTATTACCTTATTATATTTTAGTTAAGTGTAAAGTATATGATCATGGGCTGGTTTACCTATCTTTATGAGTATCATTTACCTCAATAATGCCCATTATTTGTTGGATTATTGTCAAGAGAAATGAAATACGATTTTTAAAATGTCTAGCTGGAAGAATCTAGCTTGTCATGCGTATAGACATTTTGATTGAAACTGTCATTTTCACCTCCAGATAACCCTGATAGTCAACCCAAACTTCATAGGATAAACTCCTTAAGACAGCCATGGTATGGTGGCACACTCACAGAGACTTGGGAGGGTGAGTTGGGAGGATTACAAATGTGAGGCCAGCCTGGGCAACTTAGCAATATTCTGTCTAAAAAATAAAAATAAAAAGGGGTTTGAGCATTTTACAGGCCTTTGCCTTTGGAGCCTGCCATTCTTGGTATTCTTCTTTATCTTCTCTTTCCTCTACTGAGGAACCCCAGGGAACTTTGCCACAGACTCACACAGCCTCTGCTGTGTGTTGCCACATAGAATCAGCTCTGTGAGCTGTAAGTGCTAGGGATTCCTTAAAGATTATGATGGAAACCCCAGAAGTCAATGAGTGGCAGGGTCTTGCTGAGTTGCCAAGGCTGACCTTGAATTTCAGATGTTTCTGCATCAGCCTTCTGAGTAGCTGGGATTACAAGTATGCACCATTTACCTGGTTCTCACTCGTCTTTTAAAAGAACCAACTTTTGGCATTGCTGATACCATGTAATCAACATTTATAGGTGATTATGAAACCCATATTCTAGAAATCAAGTAATCAGTAAATCAAATTAAAAATTCAATGGAGGGAATTCAAGATGGCAGATTAGAGGAAAGCTGAATTTCCATGCGCTCCATGACTCAGGATCAGTTCTCCTTAAAGAGGTATAAGAGACTGATCAAAATGCTAGGAACATGTTGACTAAACCCTTTAACATGATGATATCCCCCTGGTTTAGAAGTTATAGTAAAGTGAAATCAACCTCCTAAAGAGTTCTCCACACAATCAGGGGGAAAAAGAAGATCCCATCTGGCAGGTTGGCAAGTCTCAACATAGAAATTCAGAAAAAGTGAGAAAGCAGGGAAACAATGCCTCCAAAATTCTATGAGCCCCAACAGCTGAATCCTCAGATACCAAAGTGGATGGAGAGCCAAAGAATTTAAAAAATAATAATAATGGTTAAAATGATTAAGAAACTAAAAGAAGATCTAGGGAATAAACTAAGAAGAAAACACAGGAGGTTAAAGAATATTCTTTTTCAAAATGAAACCCATATTCTAGAAATCAAGGAATCAATAAATCAAATTAAAAATTCAACGGTGGGAATTCAAGATGGCAGATTAGAGGGAAGCTGAATTTCCATGTGCTCCATGACTCAGGATTCAAGCAGCAGTAGGACTTCTTCTTAGTAATGTGCGTAAAAGAGGTAATTAACTGAAATTTAATATTGGACAGATTGTCAGAGGACCAGATATTTGGGTGAAGTGAACAAAGGACAAAAAAGAGGACATTGGAGTCAAGCCAGTGGTGGCAGTGGCAACAGAGCCAGTTCACCAAATGGAGAGAAAAACACAGTGGATAAATTTAGCATCAAAAATCCTGTAGAACAGAAAAGTTGTCTGAACTTAGATGAACTAGAGTCTGCACAGCCAGCTGGTATTTGAAAAATGCTGTTTCTCAACTGGCAAGTGGAGAGCTGAGGAGCAGAACCATCTTGAGAAGGCCACAGCAGGTTAGTGTTGGAGGAGCAGAGGAAATCACAGTGAATATTTCCATGCTAGACCATCAAGAACCTGTTGTGTGGCTTATGGTCTACCTAGCAGAATATGATTGCAGTAAGCACAGAGAGATTATATTCAGAGCGTTCAAATAAGAAATACAGAGGGGACAGCAACTCACTTTCCCTTTCTGTATGTCAGCTTACCTGACCAGCTGAAGGGTCCGAATATTGAATAGGTGGCTATCTTCCCAGGAACTCAGCCTGGGAAGGTCACATTCATGGCTGATGAGGTGTACATGACCCGTGAAGATTGGCTACCCAACCCTATGAGAAAAAGTCTTGGGAAAACATCGAGAACCAGACTCTTAGCAGAGATCTGCATCTACCAACCCCCAGAAGAGTGTTAACTCTAATATTTTCAGTGCAGATACCACCCAAAGAAGTTCCAAAAGCCTAACAAAGCTAACCCCCAGCCACCGAATTGATCATTTAGAACTCTGTAGCTGCCACAATTTGGGAGTGCATCAGTCTTCTCTGTCCGGTCCAAACTTCAATCAACAGTAGGTTCCCTTCTATCTTACCTTGTACATGTGAGAAGGGAAGCTGAGAGCTATTTCAGCCAGCTTCAATTCCAGGCCACTCCACCTGGTAGGTCAACAAGCAACATAAAAAGATGAAGGATTAAAAAACCTCCAGCCCTTGCTCTTGCAAAGGGAAATTTCTCTAAGGGAAATTGCCAAGAAGAAATGGAAAGAAGGGCAGTCTGGCACAGGCAGTGAAATTCATTCTTGTTGACAGTTTTGACTTTTGACAGTGGCAGCAATTCTTTCATTTTTCTTTTCTTTCTTTCTTTTTTTTTTTTACTTATTAATGGACCTTTATTTTATACAATTATTTATATATGGTGCTGATAATTGAACCCAGTGTCTCATACATATGAGGCAAGCATCCTACCACTGAGCCACAATCCCAGCCCTTTTTTTCATTGTTTTTGGTGTTCCTGCTGCTGTGCTAATTTGTGTGTGTGTGTGTGTGTGTGTGTGTTCTCTCATATTTTATTTCTGTTATTTTTCATTGTTTTGTCTTTTGAGAGTTAGAGATTCTTTTTTCTTTTTTGTTTATTTTGGTGTTTTGTTTATTTCTCTTTCTCATTTACTCTCCCTCTAATAGCAAAATTCTCTTGTTCTGTCTCCCTTTATTTATCTTGTTTTTTCTCTTATCCCTTTTCTCCTTCTTTGTAGTTATACTGGATACATCCCTTTTTCTTTCTCTCTGTTCACATTTCAAACAGTCTAAACTTTTACCTTTCTACCATATTTTATTTTTCTTTAAAGAAGTTGTATTTTTACCATGCTTTATAAATATTGGTTTATATGATACCTGCCTCACTTTTATTGTTATTGCTGTTATTAATATTGTAGATGGTATATTTGACACCTGGTATATACTTTAATGCCAGATCTACTGTGTGGCTATGTATTATTATTGATATTGCCAATTGCTGATTCTGCCATTCCTGTTTTTTTTTTTTTTTTTTTTTTTGGTAATTAGTGTCATAGAAATCATAGGATAAACTGGCTATTTATTTTAATGGGGGTAAGTTATTCATTGTTTGCATTTTTCTGGAGATACTAGAAATCCATTGGGGTACTGTAAATTAAAGGTTTAGAGATTCTGCTGTTGAAATGCCCCCAAAACCCAACCAAGAGACAGTACACCTTGCTCCATACACTATGTAACCAAGCTCAAACTTCAACAGTACTCTAATACAAGGAACAGGAGGTACAAAAACCCCATAGTCATAATTAGGCCCCAAATAGGAACAGATACAGGGTACTTCAGGTTACACTAACAGACATCCACTCTTAAAGCAAAAATAGAAAGGATTAACACAAAGACCATGGATACTGTACTTACAAGGGGTCACAATTCAAAATATATGTTTGTTAAGTGTCAAAGAATAATAACAGGGGGTGGACACCATTAGCCTCCTGTATATAACACAAATGTCTGATTTACAATAAGGACCACAGTCATCCAGGACCTACAGAGAAAGTGAGATCCTCAAGCTTTAAGAGCTAACAAGTGGACAAATCTCATTTGAAAAGTAGCTAAGCAAATGACAAAGAGGACCAAATTAAACATTAGAAATAAATCAAAGTGGCAGGAATGAATAAACATCTCACTACAATAACATCAAGGGTAAATAGACTCAACTCTCCATTTAAAATAGAGTTGGCAGAATTAATTAAAAAGAAGACCTGACTATATGTTGTTTGCAAGACATTCACCTTATATGCGAAGACAGCCACAGTCTAAAAGTGAAAGGGTAGAAATTGATAAACCATGCAAATGGAGACTGAAAAGAAGAAGGAATGGCTACTTTCACATCTTCTAAAGCAGTTTCATGCCAAAATTAATCAGAACACACAAATAAGGTCACTTTATACTTGTAAAGGGAAAAATTGAACAAGAAGATACAACAATAATAAATTTATATAGTATTAGTTCATTTACTTACATAAAGCAGACACCATCTGACTTAAAGACTTGGGTTGACCCTAGCACAATAATACAAGGTGATTTCAACACACCTCTCACAACACAAGATAAGTCATCAAAACACAAATTCAGTAAAGACATTTTATACTGAAAAAAATTATAATTAAAAGGTTTTAACAGGTATCTACAGAATGTTTCATCCAACAACAGTGAAATTCCCTTTTTTTCTCAATATATCATAGAAGATTCTCCAAAATAGACCATTATTTAGACACCAAAGCAACTCTCAGCAAATATATAAAAAAAATCAATAAAATTTCCCGAATCTTATCAGATCATAATGGAATGAAAATAGAAATCAACACACAAATCAACTACTGAAACTATATAAACACATGAAGATTGAATCATGAATTACTGATAAAAAATCAGGGAAGAAATTTTAACATTCTTAGAGTCAAATAAGTAAAATTATATAATATAATATAATATGACCTCTGGGATTATATAAAGACCATTCAAAGAGGCAAATTTTTAGCTATGAGTGCGTACATAAGAAAATCAGAAAGTATCCAAATAAATAACCTAATCATGCATCTCATACCCCTAGAAAAAGAATAGAAAATAAATTACTAAATCAGTAGAAGGTAGTAAATAATTAAGATTGGAATCAAAATCAATTACATAAAATGTAAAAAAAAATACAAGAATCAATGAAATGAAGAGCAGATTCTTTGAAAACATAAACAAGATTTTTATACTCATGGCCAAACTCACCAAAAAGAAAAGAGAGAAGACTTAAAATCATAAAAGGACAACTGGAAAATAAAATTTTATCAAAGATATCACAAGAATCCAAGACATCATTAGGGACCATTTTTAGAACTTCTAATAAATTAAAAATTCTGGATAAAAAAAGGGATACATTTCTAGACTCATGTACCTGCTAAAAGAGAACCAAAAACATATAGAAAACCTAACCAGACCAATATCAAGCAATGAGATAGAAACAGAAGCAGTGATAAAAACAAAACAACAACAAAAGATGTCCAAAAAAGAAAATTCCAAGACCATAGAATCTCATATGAATTTTGGCAGGCATTCAAAGGAATTTAAAATAACTCTACTCAAATTATTTTATGATATGATTTCCTTAATAAGACTCCTGTGGCACAAGAATTAAAATCAAGAATCAATAAATGGGATGGACTCAAACTAAAAAGTTTCTTCTCAGTAAAAGAAATAATCTCTGAGGTGAATAGAGAGCCTACATATTGGGAGCAAATCATTACCCCTCACACATCAGATAGAGCACAATCACTAGGGTATATAAAGAACTCAAAAGGCTAAACACACACATACACACAAAATAGATAACCCAGTCAATAAATGGGTCAAGGACCTGAACAGACACTTCTCAGAAGATGATGTACAATCAACCAACAAATACATGAAAAAATGTTCATCATCACCAGCAATTAGAGAAATGCAAATCAAAACCACTCTAAGATTTTATCTCACTCCAGTCAGAATGGAAGCTATTATGCATATAAAGAACAATAAATGTGATGAGGGTGTGGGGGAAAAGGTACACTCATACCCTGCTGGTGGAACTGCAAATTGATGCAGCCAATATGGAAAGCAGTATGGAGATTTCTTGGAAAATTGGAAATGGAACCACCACTTGACCCAGCTGTCCCTCTCCTTGGTCTATACCCAAAGGACTTAAAAACAGCATACTACAGGGACACAGCCAGATCAATGTTTATAGCATTTTTTTTTTTTTTTGTCCTCTACAAGTTCCACTCTGTAGGAAAGGATGGAAGAGATAAACATGAAAAAGGAAGGATATATGGACTGAGGTATGATTTTCAACTTCTAGAACATTCCAAAGAAGGAAAGCATTTCTAAAGAACAAAGGAGCTGGGCTGGGGATGTGGCTCAAGCGGTAGCGCGCTCTCCTGGCATGCGTGTGGCCCGGGTTCGATCCTCAGCACCACATACAAACAAAGATGTTGTGTCCGCCGAAAACTAAAAACTAAATATTAAAATTCTCTCTCTCTCTCTCTCTCTCTCTCTCTCTCTCTCTCTCAATCTCTCTCTCTCTAAAAAAAAGGTGCTATGCTGTGTCTGAATATTAAACAAATTCTTTCATAGAGAGTTAAAATATTATATTTAGGGCATTTACTTTTAAAAGACAAGAAAAAGTATTATAATTCTTAGGAACATTTACAATTAAAATAGTTATAATCTTTAAAAAATGTTTATAGTAACACAATTCATAATATCTAAACTGTGGAAACAACCTAGATGCCCTCTAATAGATGAATGGATTTAAAAAATGTGGCATATATACACAATGAAATTTTACTCAGCAATAAAAAAGAATAAAATCATGGCATTTGCAGGTAAATGGAGTTAGAGAAGATAATGCTAAGTGAAATTAGCCAATCCCCCCAAAAACAAATGCTGAATGTTTTCTCTGATATAAAGAGGCTGATTTATAGTGGGATAGGGAGAGGAAACATGGGAGGAATAGACAAATTCTAGATAGGGCAAAGTGGTTGGAGGGGAAGGGAGAGGGCATAGGGTAATTAATGATGGTGGAATGTGATGATCATTATTATCTAAAGTACAGGTATGAAGACACAAATTGGTGTGAATACACTATGTATACAACCAGAGATATGAAAAATTGTGCTCTATATATGTAAAAGAATTGTAATGCATTCTGCTGACATATAAAAATAATTAAGAAAAGGAACACTTTCTTATTCACTCTATAAACCCTGTATTATTACCCTGATACCAAAATGAGATAAAGACACATCAAGTAAAGAAACCTACAGGCAAATATCCCTGATAAACTTAGATTAAATAAATCTATAACAAAATACTATTAAATCCTATTCAAAAATAATTAAGAAGATTGTATATCAGGACCAAATTAGTTTTATTGCAGGTGTGCATGACTAATGTAAAATACACAAATTAATACATGCAACTCATCACATAAATTGAAATAAGGAAAAAAATCAGTCATTTCAATAGATGCAGAAAAAGTCTTTGACAAAATTCAGTATCCATTCATGAAAAAAAGCATTGAAGAAACTAGAGATAGAAAAAACTTACTTCAATAGCTTACCTACTTAGCAAAGTACAAATCCAACATCATAATAAATAGAGAAAAACTGAAAACACTTCCACTAAAGTCAGGAATAAGACAAGGATGTTCACTCTCACCACTCCTATTCAATACAATGCAATAAATTCTAGGCAGAGAAATTAGGCAATAAAAGTAAATAAAAGGGGTAAAAATAAGAACGAAAGAAGACAAATATTTGCAGATTTATGTGATCCTATACTGTAAGATATGAAAAGCTCTATCAGAAGAAAGAAAGAACTGATGAACAAATTCAACAAAATAGCTGAATAAAAAATCAACATAAAAATTAATATTTTCAGTACTCCAATAACAAATTTGCTGAGTTATAAAGGAAATTAATTCCATTTAAAAAGCATCAAAAATTAATATACTTAGGAATAATTGTAGACAAGGATGTGAAAGACTTCTACAATGTTAACTATACATCATTAAATAAAGAAATTGGAAAGGACACTAGAAGATGCAAAGATCTCCCATGTTCATGATGGGCAGGAGAAATAGTTTTTAAATGACCATATTACCAAAAACAGTTTACAGATTCAATGCAATTTAAATTAAAATGCTAATGACATTCTTCATAGAACTAGAAAAAATAGTTGTAAAATTCACATGGAAGATAAAAAGACCCAGAATATCCAAATCAATTTTAAGCTAAAAAAATGCTGGAGGCATCACAATATCTTACTTGGAATTATACTGCAGGTCTATTTTAATCTAAACTTTACAGTACTGGCATAAAACAGACACATAGGCAAACGGAACATAATAGAAGACAAAGAGAAAAATCTGCACAGAAACAGTTAAGAGGTTATTGACAAAGGTATCAAAAACACAGTGGAGAAAAACCTTTTTACCAATTGGTTTTCAGAAAACTGGTTATCTGTAAGTGGAAGAATGAGAGTAGATCCCTCTCTCTCAACTTGCAGAAAAGTCAACTCAAAATGGAGCAAAGATCAAGGAATTAGACCAGAAACTTTACACTTACTGGAACAGAAACATAGGATATCATTCCAACACACAGGTGTAGGCAAGTTCTTCCTCAAATACCACTCCTAAAGCTCAGGAAATCATACCAATAATTAATAAATGATATGGCAGCAAATTAAAAAGCTTTTGTAAGCAAAGAAGCAGTAGTGTGAACAGAGAGCCTACAAAATGAGAGAAAATATTTTCCAGCTACTCCTCTTGACAAGGATTAATATCCATAATATGTAAAGAACTCAAAAAACTTAAAACAAAAAAGCCAAATAAACCAGTCATGAAACAGCCTAATAAATGAAGCAGAGACTTCTCAGAAGAAGCAATACAAATGACCAACACATATATGAAAAAAAAAATGTTCAACACCGTTATCAATTAGGAAAAGCAAATCAAAATTTCACTGAGATTTCATCTTACTCAAGTTAGAATGGCAATCATCAAGAATACAAATGACAATAATTGCTGGTGAGGATTCAGGGAAAACAATACACTTATACATTGTTTGTGGAACTGCTAATTAATACAACCACTTTGGAAAGCAATATGGAGATTCTTGAAAGGATTAGAAATAGAACCATCATGATTGTGCTTTCCCAGTCCTTGGTATTTATTCAAAAGAACTAAAATCAGTATACTATAGTGATATGTACATACTAATGTTTATAGCAGCACAATTCACAAGAGCCAAGTTATGGAATTAGTCTAGGGACCATCAATAGATGATTGGACAAAGAAAATGTTGCATATATATACAATGGATATATATATATATATGTGTGTGTGTGTGTGTGTGTGTGTGTGTGTGTGTGTGTGTAGCCACAAAGAAGAATGAAATTATGTCATTTTTTTGGTAAATAAATGAAACTTGAGAACATCATGCTAAGTAAAATATATCAGACTCAGAAAGTCCATGTTCAAAAGTTTTCTGTAATTTGTGGAAACTAGAGAAAAATAAGTTTTAAAAATTGGCATATCATGAAATTTAAAAGAAGAGTAGAGTAAAGGAAGGGAGTTGAGGGTAAGGGAAGGCAGGTGAGTGAGAGGAGTTACTGTAGAATGAAGTTGGCCAACTTGTGCTGTATGCATGTATGAATACACACAATGAATTTCTCTTCTATATATGTATGTATAATGTACTAATTAAAAAGACAATTGAAGAAAGACCACTAGAGTAGATGAAGGGAATTAGGGAAAGAGAGAAGGGGAGGAAAAGAGGAAATGATGGGGATTGAAAATTAGCAAAGTATGCATATTAATGATTATGTCAAAATGAACCCCATTATTATGCATGAATAGTATGCACTAATAAAACATAAAAAATGGCTAATGGAAAAGAAGAACTGGAGATGTGGCACAGTAGTATAATACCCCTCGGTTCAATCTCCAATACTGAAAAAAATATATATATATGCATACATACATACACATACATGTATATGTAGTCATTCAAGCAGGTAGTGATGACATCATATGAATACCATAAAAAATATCCAACTGACAGGATTCAAAGTATCTCTGAAGTCATTGGGAAATCTGAACCCTATTATGCCCTACAGGTGACAGTTTTTTAACTGATCTTTGACAAGTTAGGTGTTTTTGAGAAAACACAGGTGCATTGTGGCAACTGTGGCCCAACTTTATCTAGGTTACAACATAGATGCCTTCCTTCTCCTGTGGGGTGCAAGTGTCCTTCTATCTTGATGCTATTCAGGACATGCCTCTGTCACTTTTATTTAGTTCCTGATAAATTGAACTTGTGTGTTTTAGATTTGTCTGCCTCTTTCTTTGTTTTTTTTTTCACATTTTTTCAACATTGGTGGCAAATTTTCATATGCCTGGGACTGGGTTTCCTGGAACATAATTCCAATGTGAAACAATTGCCATTCAACTTAGGACAGTTAATTTTATCACCATCAATATGGCAATGTGCTGCTCCTGCAAACTTTTTCTACTGCAATAGAAAACTTGTTCTTGCATTTACACCCCTTCCTCTCTGTATTATTGTGATCTAATTTTTCCTGAGAAATATTTCTAATTTCTTTCCACTTCTATTGTCACTTCTTTTCTAAGTCTCCTTATGGATCCCATGGACCATGGCAGCTTCTCTTTTTCTCTAGGCTTCTTTGCTTTAATTCATTTTCTAAAATGTTGATAGAATTTCTTCCTAAAACAAACCTTATTAGCACACTTCCTTGCTTTAAATCTTTTAATGGGCTCCTTATTGCCTAGTTATAGTGCTTTCCTTAAGTGTCCTCTAAGCCTTTTGTTTACTGATGTGCATCATGAGTGTTTAGGATGGAACCATATTCCAGTTTTACTGACACATTTGCCCAATGAAAACTTTTTTTTTAATGTATCATTCTTAGGGAAAGAATGCAGAGAAACACACAGGTACAATAGTGACCTGTGGTGGTGAGTTCAAACCTCCTAGGGAAAATATGCAAAATCTGTTTGTAGACCTTCTCTCAGATTTCAGCTTCATACTCATTTTTTTGTCACTCAATTCTCAGTCTTTCAGGTTTTGTTCCTCCTATACAGATAATGTCACTAGCCTACAAAGCACATTCCCCAAATCTTCTCCCACACTTCCACCCAATTTTCTAAGCTTAATGACCTACTAATTTTTTTTTTTTTAACAAAGAGCCCAAATGTTATTTTCTCTAAACTGTTGCAGTCTTCTAACTCTTGTACAATATGAGTCCTTTGGGAGTTTAAAAGGAAGAAGGAACTAGATCCACAACTCTCTTAACTTTACCACACTGCTATGTGGAATGTCTCCCTGCTTAAAATTAAACACCACATGGACAGAGACATCCATGTTTCACTGTATTTGTATCCCTTTTCCTTATTCACTCCCTAATATATATAGATGATGTGAAACAAATACGTACTTAAATGCTTGCTAAATGTACCATAAAGTGGAATCTCTCTCTCTCTCTCTCTCTCTCTCTCTCTCTCTCTCTCACACACACACACACACACACACACACACACACACACACACACATACACACACACACACACACGCACACACACACAACTTATTGCCTTGGGATAGGATCAATCCTTTTCTTTTTTTCCTTCTTTTTAATTAAAAATATGAGTCCTTTGAAAGTTTAAAAGGAAGAAGGAACAAGATCCACAACTCTCTTAACTTTACAACAGCAGGGTACACTGACATTTTCACAAAGGTATGGAACTCAATCAGCTCCAATTTATTCCTGGCCCCATTCGCACCCCCACTCTCCTACCTCCACTACATTGATGTCTCTTCAGTCCATTTACAGTCTACTTAAAAAAAATAGTGTTCTGTGTGTGGATACACCCAATACTGGGACTTATATTACCACATGCATGCATGCACATACCAAAGTTCTGTCAGATTCATTTTACGATTCTTCCCATTTCCTGTGCCTTTGTTCTCCTCCTCCCTCCCATCATCTACTCTCCTGCTCTTTCCTCTATATTGATAAAACTCTCTCTCCCTTGTTTTCCTTACTTTGTGTGTGCTGTGTATTTCTGGGAATGCAAGTACTACTTCATAGGTCCATGAATCAGCAAAAATCGCTGATTTCTCTATTCCCAGTCATATAGATTCTGTACTCTTTTAGGGCGATGATACTTCCAAAGTCACTGAAGAACTATTATGCTTAGCAGGAACACGTCTGCTATATATTTTAGTTCAAGTCAATATGACGATTTTCTCAAGTGACAGTTAAGGTTCCGCATGCACTCTCCAAAAAGCCGCTCCTATGCAATGTCACATGATAGAAAGAGGGACCAAAAGCTGTTTCTTTGAAATCCATTTAGTCATTATTCATCAATGATCCTTAAACCAATAAACATTCGTACCTCAGGCTGACACTCAATAATGATTTCAATAGCAGAGCAGCTGTTTCACATTGTGTGCCTCTCTGGGAACAGTACCCAGGTACTGCCATTCCAATTCTTTTATGAATGTGCTAGAGAAGTGGCAGGTTGCCAGTGACAGCATCCACATGGTTGTTTGAAACAACACCCCACACATAAAAAGAAAGACTCCCTCGCAGATTGCAATGTATACAATTTTGGCTGTTTTGCAATCCTCTGCAGCTGTGCATTCATGATGCTATATTTAAGCAAAAATGTTTGCAGGAATTCATCACTAAGAGATGTTGGAAGTTTGGAGATCATTTTAGAGATATGGCTACAGTAGTTGCCAAGACTCTGTCCCTTCAGAACGAGGTCTGCCTGTCTCATAACCAACTAAAAGCAGGATGGGACTACTTGCTGGATTCAGTCTTTTCATAGATTGTAAGATTTGTTCAAAAATTAGCAATACCTCATTATGTTCTTTAGGAAACGAATTACTCTTACCATACCAATTTTTTTTTTATTAATGTCACAAATGTCAGTTGGGACTTTTAAACAGTCAAGAAAGAGAAACCTTGAAAAGGCTGGTGTGTAAATCCAGCTCATCTTTTTCATGCCCTTCCTCCTTCATTCTGAGGAAATTGTCAGGAACACTTATAATTAATGGGAAGAAATTTGTTCAGTTGAAATGTACAAGACCAATTGCTTACCACTAGAATGCAAATTCAAGTTTAAGAGGTACCGCTGATTTCTTAACTGTCAGTCAAAACGTACTTCAGGCCAATCCTGTCAAACAAAGAAGAACAATAAAATATTCTAAGAATTTATCTATTTCTGAAGAAATAATTGTAAAATATTGACCATTGGAGAGGAGGAAAAATCTCTGGGTTGTTTAAAAATGCCTTGTTTTCAAAGATAGGGAAAACCTAGTAGTTTTGAATAAGTATTATATTTAGAATTCAATGAAATAAGGGAAGTAAAATTGCATTAACTAATCTCAGAATGCTTGGCCTTCTTAATAACATTACTCTAGTGGGCCAACAGAGTTCAGAAGCCCCATTAGCATCTTCTCTAAAAAGCACTATCATCTTTTTCCAGAAATCTGTGAAGCTTAGATTTGTGGAAATCTTATTTGCCAATTACACACTTCAAATATTTGTATATTCCTGGAAATAGCAATGATCTTCAAATTTTATATCTTTCTTACATGCATTGAGTATTTTAACATATTTTAAAAATTCCATTAAATGGTTTCCCCAAATTCAACTCCAGTTTGGAATGACTTCTTACCTCCCAATTGGCCCCGTTTACCCTTCAAATTCTAGTTTGGAAATTTAGGAGTTACTCCTTAGAATTTCCCATGACCACTTTGAGGCTAATTTGCCTAGTTTACAATATGTTATTCTCTGCCGTAATGTTATGATTTGGATGTGAGGTGGCCCCTAAAAGCTCACGTGTGAAACAATGCAAGAAGGTTCAGAGGAGAAATGATTGTGTTGTGAGAGTCTCAACCCAGTGAATTAATCTCTGATGGCATTAACTGAGAGGTAAGTGGAGGCAGGTGGAGTGTGCTTAGAGGAAGTGATTCATTTGAGGCATGACTCTGGGGTATATATTTTGCATCTGGAGAGTGCAGTTTATCTCTCTGCCTCGTGGTCATCATTGGAGCTGCTTTCCTCCACTTCAGTCTTCTGCCATGATGTTCTGCCTCACCTGAAGACCTGAGGAATAAAGCCAGCTGTCTATGGATTGAGACCTCTGAAACCCTGAGCCCTCCACAGTTGTTCTGGTCAGGTCTTTTAGTCATAGTGGTGAAAAAATGAATAAAACACATGTTTATACTTCTTTTAAGATTTTTCCTCATATCTTATATATTTTTTAAAATAAACTCTTTATATTATTTATATTTATATATATATTTATATTTATATATTTGTATTTATCTTCTGTACATTTACAGAAGAGTTGTGAATATAGCAAAAGGAATACCTATTTCTTATTCCCACACGTGGCCAGTTTCCCTATAATTAACACCTTAAAGAAGCATGGCACATTGGTGAAAATTAGTGTACCTGTATTGATATATTAACTAAAGTTCATATTCTATTTAGACTTCTTAATTTTACTAAATGTCCTTTGTGTGTTCTGGGATCCCATCCAAAATATCATATGCATTTAGTTATTATTTCTCCTTAGATTCCTCTAGGCTGTGACAGTTTCTCTGAGTTGCTTTGTCTTTATGACCTTCACAGTTTTTAGAAACACTAATCAGATATTTTATATAATATTCCTCTTCCAGGCTTTGTTTGATGGTTTTATCATAGTTAGACTGGAGTGATAGAGCTTTGGGAGAAAGACCACAGGGATAAAGGGCCATCTAATCACATCACATCAAGGGAACATGTCATCCACGTGACTTATTACTGTTGTTGTTAATCTTGGTCATCAAGCTGAAACAGCATTTGTCAGATTCCTTGTCTCTTGAGTTACTCTTTCTCCCTTTGTTCATATTATACTCAGAAAGGAAGTACACACTTAAGGAATGGGGAGTATACTCCATCTTCCTAAAGGTATTATATGGTATAATATCTACATAAATCATTTGGAATTAGTCTTTTATTCCTTCTTCATTTATTTATGGAACTATCCTGTATCAGTGGTTGATATTTGAAACTACAAATTTTGGAATATCCATAATACTAAAGCAAAAAAAAAAAAGGAGTGAACTGAAAATGAAAATGAAAATGAAAATGAAAATGAAAATCATTTAGGAGGTCAAAGAATCTCAAGAAGAAATGAACACTATGATGACAGAACCTAGTGGTGTTACTAGTATATGCAGTTACCTAACTAAAAAATGTAGCAGGAGAAAGGAAGGTGGCAGGTCAGAGGGAAGCAGCATTCTGTGTTACTCTATGATCCAGATCTCACCTAGTCAGAATACTGCACCTCAGAGACTGTTAGAGGACCCCTATACAGCTGATTTCCACAGAAATCAACAGTGTTGTGACCCCCGTGCAGGGCTGTGAGCCTCTGCTTTCGAGTAGGACTCCAGACTCCTGGCTCCCTAAACCCAAAGCCCACACTTCTAGCCCATGCACAGCTCACAAGTGCCTTAGTAGAATCACCTATCAGGACCTCTGCAGAAATCCAGACTGCGCTCCGCTCCCACGCAGGTCACTCTGCTGTAACCTACCCTCAGCACAACACCATCGCCCAGCTCCCCCCACCTCACCAGACACCTGAGCACTGGAAGCAGACTGCCTCCATCTTGGATAAACTTTCTCACTATATTGGTGAGATCTCTAAAACTAGCAACAAACCTGGATTCTTCCTTTTAGCATTTTTTTTCTCTTTCTCCTCTACCCCTTTATTCTATGGCCCTTACATCACCAACATATGTGAAACCAAGAACTTTGCAAGAAATACAATTTTGAGGACTGACTCATCTGAATAATATAATATAGAGGTGTTGTATATGCATTTTAAAATTTTTTCTTCTTTCATTTTTCTTTCCCCCTACAAATTTTACTATTTTAATAGCCTGTATTTTTCTAAATACATATGTATGTTGGTTTTATGTACTCTTCTGTCTTCCTGCATACTTGTCTACCCTAAATTACTTCCTGTCTATTCTCTTGCTACTAACCCTCTTTGTTAAATTTCTCTTTCACATTTCCTAAAATATATTAACTCTATATCCTCACATCCTACCTCCTCAGCATATCATTCTATACATCACCCCCAGTTCATTGTCCACTGTCAGAAACTATAAATCTTTTTACAAAATTACTGATAATATTTTAGATAATAATTGAATCCAACATTTCTGTACATTGAGACTAAACTGTAAACATCTTAATAACAACAAATTGTTCACAGGGGCATATTGTTAAATATTGGGATCTGTTAACATTGTTCATTGCCACAAAGGAGGGATCTTGGAACTCTACAAGAGCACTATAAACCTATAGGGTAAAAACAATAACATCCCAGACCCACAGAGCTGGAAAGGAAGAGACATGAGCAATATCAAAAGACAAGGGAAGAGAGTATCCCAAATAAATCAAGACACCACATCAATAGAATCATTGGCAGCCACAAGAGAAAAAATTACAGAGAAAGAGTTCAGGATATACATGGTTAAAATGTTCTGTGAACTCAAGGAAAATATGAGAGACCAAATACAAGCAGTGAAATATCACTTTGACAAGGAGCTGCATAACAAATCCAAGAAGCAAAAGATCACCTAAACAGGGAGATAGAGGTTCTAAAACAAACAAACAAACAAACAAATAAACAAAAAACAGAAATCCTTAAAATGAAAGAAGCAATAAACCAAATTAAAAGTCAAATGAAAGCATCACCAACAGAGTAGACCACTTGGAAGATAGGACATCAGACACTGAAGACAAAATGTACAATATTGAAAAGAACATAGACCACACAGTGATAATGGAAAGTAACCAAGAGCAGAACATTCAAGAAATATGGGATAGCATAAAAAGACCAAATTTCAGAGTTATTTGGATAGAGGAAGGCATAGAGGTCCAAACCAAAGGAATGAACAATGTATTCAATAAAATAATGTCAGAAAATTTTCCAAACATGAAGAATGAATTGGAAATCCAAATTCAAAAAGCCTACAGGACGCCAAATGTACAAAATCACACCAGACACACACCAAGGCACATTATAATAAAAATGCCCAACATACATAATAAGAAGAGAATACTAAAAGCCAAGAGAGAAAGGAATCAGATTATATATAGGGGAAAACCAATTAGGATAAAGGCAGATTTTTCAACACGGACCCTGAAAGCTAGAAGATCCTGGGAAAACATATATCAAGCTCTGAAAGAAAATGGGTGCCAACCAAGGATCTGTATGCAGCAAAATTAAGATTTAGAGATGAAGATGAAATAAAAACCTTCCATGATAAACAAAAGTTAAAGACTTTATAGCTAGAAAATTGGCACTAAAAACATCATTGGCAAAATATTCCATGAAAAGGAAATGAAAAACAACAATGAAAATTAGCAGAGGAAGGTAGTACCCTAAAGGAAAAATAAAAAAGAAAATCAAATCAAATTAAATAACAAAAATAAACAAATATGGCTGGGAATACAACTTTTGTCTCAATAATAACCCTGAATGTTAATGGCTTAAACTCACCAATCAAAAGACATAGGCTAGCATATTGGATTAAAACAAAACAAAACAAAACAAACAAACAAACAAAAAAAAAATACGCTGCCCACAGAAGACTCATCTGATATGAAAAGACATACACAGACTGAAGGTGAAAGTTTGGGAAAAATCATAACACTCACATGGACTGTGGAAGCAAGCAGGGATTTTCATCATTGTATCAAATAAAGTATACTTCAAGCCAAAGTTAATAAAAAAGGATAAATATGGACATTACATACTGCTCAGGGGAACCAGACAACAACAAGACATAACGATCATAAATATATATGCCCCAAACAATGGTGCAGCCATGTTTACCAAACAAATTCTTCTCAAGCTCAAGAGTCAAGTTGACCACAAAACAATAATCTTGGGTGACTTTAACACACTTCTCTCACCACTGGATAGATCTTCCAAATAAAAGCTGAATAAAGACTCTATAGAACTCAATAATACAATTGATAACTTAGACTTAACTGACATATATAGAATATGTCAACCTTCATCAAGCAGATACACTTTCTTCTCAGCAGCACATGAATCCTTCTCTAAAATAGACCATATAATATGCTTCAAAGCAACTCTTTGCAAATACAAAAAAATTAGAGATATTAACATGCAGTTTATCAATTCATAATGGAATGAAATAGGAAATCAATGACAAAATAAAAAATAAAAATTTCTCCAACACCTAGAGACTAAACAGTTTGCTTGTGAATGAATAATGGGTTTCAGAAGACAAGGAGGAGATTTAAAAATTCTTAGAGGTAAATGAGAACATAGATACAACATATCAAAATCTCTGGGACACTATGAAAGCAGTACTAAGAGGAAAGTTCATTGCATGGAGTTCATTTCTTAAAAGAAGAAAAAGTCAACAAATAAATGACCTCACACTATAATGCAATTCCCGAGAAAAAGAAGAAAAAATCAACAACAAAAGCTGTAGAAGGCAAGTAATAATTAAAATTAGAGCTAAAATCAGTAAAATTGAAATGAAAGAAACAATTCAAAAAATTGACAGAAAAAAAGTTGGTTCTTTGAAAAAAAAATAAATAAAATTGACAGACCCTTAACTATGCTAACAAAGAGGAGAGAGAAAACTCAAATTACCAGCATATGTGATGAAAAAGGTAATATCATAACAGACACTACAAAAATACAGAGGATAATTAGAAATTATTTTGAAAACATATACTCCAATAAAATAGAAGACATT
Organism: Spermophilus citellus; assembly: GCF_964194105.1. NCBI lineage: Eukaryota > Metazoa > Chordata > Mammalia > Rodentia > Sciuridae > Spermophilus > Spermophilus citellus. The sequence continues at coordinate 166,878,788 of NC_138182.1, read as the reverse complement.
GAAGGCATCCACAAATTTCTTAAGTCATACGATATGCCCAGACTGAATCAGGAATATATACACAATTTAAACAGACCAATACCAAGGGATGAAATAGAAGATGCCAATGCCATCAAAAGGCTACCAACTAAGAAAAGCTCAGGATTGGATGGATACACAGCCGAGTTCTACAATACCTTTAAAGAAAAATTAATACCAATACTTTTCAATTTATTTCAGGAAATAGAAAAAGAGGAAGCACTTCCACACTCATTCTATGAGGCAAATATCACCCTTACCCCAAACCAGGAAAAGACTCATCAAAGAAAGAAAACTTTACACCAATATCTCTAATGAACATAGATGCAAAAATTCTCAATAAAATTCTAGCAAATCAAATACAAAACATATCAAAAATATCATGCACCATGATCAAGTGGGATTCATCCTAGGGATGCAAGGTTGGTTCAATATACGGAAATAAATAAATGTAATTCATCACACCAATAGACTGAAAGATAAGAATCATATGATCATCTCAATAGATGCAGAAAAAGCATTGGACAAAGCACAGCACCTTTCATGTTCAAAACACTAGAAAAACTAGGGATAACAGAAATATGTCTCAACATCATAAAGGCTATCTACACTAAGCCTCAGGCCAACATCATTCTAAATGAAGAAAAATTAAAGGCATTTCCTCTAAAAATTGGAACAAGACAGGAATGCCCTCTTTCACCACTTCTATTTATCATCGTTCTTGAAACACTGGCTAGAGCAATTAGACAGACAAAAGAAATTAAAAGGATATGTATAGGAAGAGAAGAACTTAAATTAGCACTATTTGATAATGATATAATTCTATACCTAGAAGACCCAAAAAGCTCCACCAGAAAACTTTTGGAACTAGTAAATGAATTCAGCAAAGTAGCAGGATATAAAATCAACACCCACAAATCAAAGCATTTCTGTATATCAGTGACAAATTCTCTGAGAAGGAAATGAGGATAACTATCCCATTTACAATAGCCTCAAAAAAAAAAAAAAAACCACCTTGGGAATCAACAAAAGAAGTGAAAGATCTATACAATGAAAACTACAGGACCCTAAAGAAATAAGTCAAACAAAACCTTAGAAGATAGAAAGATCTACCTTGCTCTTGGATAGGCAGAATTAATATTATCAAAATGAGCATACTACCAAAAGCACTATACACATTTAATGCAATTCCAATCAAAATCCCAATGGCATTCCTAATAGAAGTAGAAAAGGCAATCATTAAATTCATCTAGAAAAATAAGAGACCCAGAGTTGCTAAAGCAATCCTTAGCAGGAAGAGTTAAGCAGGTGACATAACTATTCCAGACCTTAAACTATACTACAGAGCAATAGTAACAAAATCAGCATGGTATTGGCACCCAAATATACCGGTAGATCAATGGTACAGAATAGAGGATACAGAGACTAACCCACAAAATTACCACTATCTTATATTAGACAAAGGTGCCCAAAACATGCACTAGAGAAAATATAGCATCTTCAACAAATGGTGCTGGGAAAACTAAATATCAATAGGCAACAAATTGAAATTAAAGCCCTATCTCTCACCACGCAAAAAACTCAACTCAAAGTGGATCAAGGGCCTAGGAATTAAACCAGAGACTCTGCGTCTAATAGAAGGAAAGTAGGCCCTAATCTTTATCATATGGGGATAGGCCCCAACTTCCTTAATAATACACCTATAGCACAAGAATTAAAACCAAGAATCAATGAATGGGATGGAATCAAACTAAAAAGTTTCTTCTCAGCAAAAGAAACAATCTGCAAGGTGAACAGAGAGCCTACATCCTGGGAGCAAATTTTTACCCCTCACAAATAACAGCACTAATCTCTGGGGTATATAAAGAACTCAAAAAGCTAAGCACCAAATAAACAAATAACCCAATCAATAAATGGGCCAAGGACATGAAGAGACAATTCTCAGAAGAGGATATACAATCAATCAACAAATACATGAAAAAATGTTCATCATCTCTAGTAATTAGAGAAATGCAAATTAAAACTACTCTAAGATATCAACTCAGTCCAGTCAGAATGGCAGCTATTATGAAGAAAATAAACAATAAATGTTGGCGAGGATGTGGGGAAAAAGGTACACTCATACATTGCTGGTGGCATTGCAATTGGTTCAGCCGATATGGAAATCAGTATGGAGATTCTTTAGAAATCGGGGAATGGAACCACCATTTGATCCAGCTATCCCTCTTCTTGGTCTAAAGTGCTTAAAAGCAGCATATTACAGGGACAAAACCACATCAATGTTTATTGCAGCACAATTCTCGATAGCTGAGCTGTGGCACAAACCTAGATGCCCTTCAGTAAATGAATAAATTTTAAAAAGTGTCATATATACATAATGGAATATTATTCAGCAATAATAGAGAATAAAATCATGGTATTTGCAGGTAAATGGATCGCATTGGAGAAGATAATGCTATATAAAGTTAGCCAATCCCCCCAAAACAAATGTTGAACGTTTTCTCTGATATAAGGAGACCCATTCATAGTAAGGTAGGCAGGGAGAGCACGGGAGGAATAGATGAACTCTAGATAGGGCAGAGGAATGGGAGGAAAAGGGAAGGGCAGGGGTTAGCAAGGATGGTGGAATGTGATGGACATCATTATCCAAAATACATGTATGAAGACACAAATTCATGTCAACATATTTTATACACAACCATAGACATGAAAAACTGTGCTGTATATGTGTAATAAGAATTGTAGTGAATTCTGCTATCATTTATTTTTTTAAAAAAATCAATTAAAAAAAGGAATGTAGGGAGAAAGGTAACTGACTTAAGTGACTTTTGAAATAAGAGGAAACTGTAATATTAAAGGCAAAAGGAACAGTACATATGGTCTTGTTGTTAAAGTTGTGTTCCTTGGGGTGCTGATAAAAACAATTTTGAAAAAAATGTATATGTATATACCGGAAGTAAACCATTAAGTAAATGGATGGCTGATGGTAGAGTCAGGTTTCTCAATATTGGAATAAAGGAATACAGCTTAAGAAAGAGCTTAAAATGTTCCCTGTGGCAACAAATCATATTTAGTGACAATCAGTGTGCTCTTGCATTTAGTTTACTATAGATACAGTTGGACATATATAGAAACATTGGAATAGATATATGTATAGACATAGGTTAATATACATGCATGTATCTTACTGCTTTGCCTGCTGAGGATCAATGAAAATGATACTACATTAGTAATCAGCACACATGTCACACAGATACTGGTTTCTAATATTTTTTTCAGATAAAAATGACCAAGACTCCTGGGACCAATGCTTGATTATGAGGCTGAAACATGACTATTCCAGAGGAATGTGAAGTACTCTGAAGTGCCATAAAGTAGTGGTTCACATATAATCACAATTGGGGAATGTCAAGGGGTGAAAGGATCCAACTTTAAATTGCTTCCAGTGGCCAAAGGTGAAACAATGTAACCAAAAGAAACAATATTATTATTTATTTTGAGTTTCTTTTTTAATTGAAATTTTATCAAAAAATCATTTGGGATGAATCAGGCTCTTTCTCCATGATTTCTACAAGAGAGACAATTTAGGATAGAAGTCATGAATAATTGTTCTGGAATCACACTACCCAAGATGAAAGTATGGCTCCATTTCTTATGCATCACCCTGGTCAAATTGCTTAATCTATCTGTAGCTCATTTTCTTTCATCAAAATTTTGATTAATAAGATAACATGATATGTTGTTATACCAGGCATGTTGTAAGCACTCAGAATATCTGAACTATCATTAAAAGTTTGTTTGCAGTACATACTTAGCAAAATTAGTTCTTTTCATTGTTGAACTGACAAGTTATTTTTCATAATTCTAGAAGCAATTTTTAAAGCACATAGAATCTACTAGAGAGAGAGACCCAATTAACTTGTTAAAATTCATTTATGCATATAAAATGTCACTTTTGAATACTTAAAATTTCCAGTATTACATTTCTAGTTAATTTCTGATATAATTGCTATGACTTTACTTTGGTTTTCACAAATAATTAAATTACATATTAATTTCAATATGATTGTTTATTCTAAATGTAGGATGGTAGCTTTGGGCTCTGATTATCTGGTGTCACAAATGACCAATTTTGTTATTTCTGTGAAAACTTCAAATAGAATGTTGCTTGATAATGGATAGAGAATAAATAATTGAAAATTGAGTAAAATTTAATGCTATAAAACAGCTGCATTGAACTTGGATGAACTCAGACTTTGTTATACATTGTAAAAATACAGTCAATAATGTCCTTAAGTAAGGGAGCCAAGCATTTCGTGGGGGAGAGAAGAAGTAGAAAGAAGCACTGGCCCCATTAGGGGTTTAGGACAGTCCCTCAAGCTCTGAAGTACCCCTCCCATTCTTCTATGTAGACAATATTTTTTAAAAACTTATGTGAAGTGGAAAATAGATAAGCTTAAAGTACATTCTTATTTAGTTTGCCTTAAGATCAATTAAAGTGAGTTTAGGTGAAATAAAGATCATGTCTTTCAAAAGATCCACAAGAAACCATTTAAAAAATAAATATCTCAAAATGATTTTAAAGATATACTATGGCAGGTGATTTCTTTGCATGATGTAGGTTTTTCCTATAAGCCTGTCACCTTATTATTTCTAGTTCATTGACAGCTTTTCAAAAACTGTACTCTTTGAAGGAATACCAAAAATCCTACTTTGCTTATCTTTAAAAATATTGGTGAACTATGTTAAGGAAGTTTTACTCATTAAAAAATATAACTACAATCATAGGTGAATAATTACATTGAAGAGACATTTTCTATCCAATTATTTCCATCTGGGACTTCCAAACTTTCCTTAATTTCTCCCAAATTGTCATGTTTGCTAAAATGCAATTTAAATATAATAAAATTCATCTCTTCAGTATACATTTCAATAATATTTGATAACTATATAGCCTTGTTCCTACCATCACAAAATAGATTTCCAATATTTTCATCACCGCTTAACAAACTCTTTTCTATCCCTGAAATCAATCCCAGGCTCTGACACTCAGCCTGGGCAACCAGTTATTTGAGTCCTGTTGGTGTTGAATTGCTTTTTCCAGAATGTCATATCAGTGGAAACATTTAGGATTTTGTATCTCTCTTCTTTATTTCAGCATAATGTCCTTGAGATTCAAACATTTTGTTGCATGTATAAGTATTTGCTCCCTTTCAATGTTGTGGATTTCCCACAAAGTGGATGTAACAGTATTTGTGCATTCATTTATTTACAAGGTAATTGATGTTTGGGTGGTTACCAGTTTGGGGATGTTAAGAATAAAGCTGCCACAAACTTTCAAATATTTGTCTGTGTGTAAATATATGTTTTCACTTCATTGTCCAAGAATGCTGAATCTGGTGAAAAGTATATGTTTAAATTCACAAACAAATTCCAAAATTTTCCCCAAATGGATCTCATTTGTCCTATATTTTTAATAATCACTTAGTTTTTTTAGTCATTTTGATGTTAACCATTCTAACGTGAGTTTAGAGGCGACTCATAGTTTGGCTACATATTTCCTTTATGACAGTTTTTTTGAGCATCTTTTCATATGTTTGGTTACAATGTCATGTATTTGCTGAAATGATGTGTGAATAATTTATCTATTTTAGTTAGGTTGTTTATTATCATATATTTGCAAGAACTTTTATATCACATTCTTAATTGATGAATTTCTAAATATAATGTCCCTGTCTGTATATTATATTTTCATCTTACTTAGTGTTATTCAAAGTGCAAATGTTTTTATTCACAATGAAATTAAGTACATAAAATTGCTTAGGATCTGTATGTGTCTTCTCTAACACAATTTTGTCTAACCTTAGGTATCAGAGATTTTCTTCTTTATGTGTTTCTAATTGTTCTACCTCTTACTTCTAAGATTATGCCTAATGTAAAATAAAGAATTTTTGAGGCTAGGCTGGGCTTATAGCTTAGTGTAAGCATGGGTTAAGTTTGATCTCAAGCACAAGGAAAAAAAAAAGAAAGGAAGGAAAGAAAAAAAATTTCAGATGCTTTAATGTGGTGCAGTATTGTTTTTCCCTCCTTTGGGGAAGTGATATGGAGGTATACCTTGGGTATTCACTCATTACAGGATCATTTGTGGGAATGACCATGTTTCTTTATGAATTAACTTGATATCATTGTTAGAAAACAGTTGACTTACATGTTTTGGCTATTTATTCTATTCAGTTATTTTATATGCCTGTCTTCAGAGAAATAAGGTATTTTATTGACAATTGTGGCTTTATAGGAGGTTTAATTTCATCGACTTCATTCTTATTTTTTCAAAAATGCTTGACTATTTTGGGTCCCTCTTATAAATTTTACAATCAGTTTGTTAACTTTTACCTAAAACAAACAAAATTATTTGTATTTGATAGGGATTGAATTCAATTCATAGGTCAATTCAGGAAAAATCAATAATTTACATTAGATTAAAATACTTCTATTTCATTGGCCTAATGATTCTTTTCTCCATAAGAGCAGTACAAAAACTTAAAAAAATACCATGTAATATGATAGGAACTGAAGACATAGAATAGCTATGTTTTGAAAGAGAAGGGAACATTTCATTGCACTGGAGAAGCAGAAAAAACATTTACTACAAAGACAAAAAAGATAAAAATGATGGCAATGAAGCATGTAGGTAATTGGGTTTAAGGAGGATGAATATCACTCTATCTTGTAGTATAGGTATCGGCATCAAAAGCAACTTGCAAATAGTCTCTTTTCTGTTCTAATATTGCATGTCCTATGGAGTCCAGCATTTGGATAACTAGTCCTCATTTTTATTTATTTATTTATTTTTATGTGGTGCTGAGGATCGAACCCAGGGCCTCATATGTGCTAGGCAAGTGCTCTACCACTGAGCTACAACCCTAGCCCAAGTCCTCATTTTTATAAAGGTAAATTGAAGTTTTTGAAACAGCCATTATAATAGCAACAACACCAAAAATATCAACCACACTGGAAAACACACAAAAAAATTTAAAATGTTACTCTCAAATATTTTCAAAAAATCTAAAGCAAGCTTCTCCTTGGGAAAAGACATATAAATGGGGCAGAGATGTGCAGAATATCATGGATTCAATATCCAAAGCAATTCTTAGAAGCCACTCCATTTATTTCACATTAGCAAAGGGATAGAGAAATTTGGAGGAAATGGAGAACACTCATGTAGAATGGACAAGAGTTGTGTGAAAACAATTCAGGCAGAGGTCATAATAAAGGGTATTTTTATTATAATGACCATGTCAATGGGATATTAGGAAATAGAATAGCAGTTGCAAATAATGAAAGGAAGAATTGAAGAACTAAGAGGAACTTGTAAACAAAAATATTCCCCCCAACAGGGTACTTATGTTAAGCTAACCTTTTTAGAATGATTCATCCTTTGTGTGGAAGGACTTGCAGGACTCATTGAGAGAGTATCGTTGATCCTGAGTCAGTTTACTTGGCTAGAAGCAGGTGTTTTAAATTACAACAGAAAGATGACTCTTTCTGGAAGAAACAAAAGACATCTTTTACTCAAGTGCTATTCTAACCATCTGTATTAAAGGAATATTTTTAAAAAATGAAAATGAAAGAAGCAAATGAATTTTATAAAAAGTTCTAATTCATAGACTAATAATTTAGTACAAATTAGAAAAATGAAATTAAAAGAAATACAATATAAATAACCTAATTTAAAAATAATATATAACATAGATGAAAAGTACACTGTCCAACTGTTACAAATCTCCTAAATTCCTTCCCTCAATTTCTATACTTAATGGCCCTGAATCAGTAACAATCTGCTGCATTTAAAAGGCTGTACTTTGCGTTTAATGGTTTAATTTACCCACATTTTGTTCTTTCAGATAAAATTAGTTGTGGTAATAAATAAACCCTCAAATACATAATGGGTCACACATTAGAGAAGTTTGCAAAACCACCTAAGGTAGCTAAAATCACCTAAGGGTAGCTATCTTTGATGCAATAATACAGGGGCAAAATTCTTCTATCTTTCAAACTTACCATGCCTACTATGCCAAGAACAGCATCTTAATCCAGACCTGGAAAAAGAAAAAAAGCATGTGGAGCGACTGGTCTTTTACAAAGTTTTGGCCCAAAAGAACCACATGTGCTTTCTCTTTCCTCATACTGGTGAGAATTAGGTATACGCTCATACATAGCCACCAGGGAGTCTGTGGCATAATTTCTGACTGGACAGCACCTCCTAACAGTTGCTCTGATTCATGGAAGAAGCAGCATGAGCTTTGGCAAATGGCCAGCTCTCTGTGTCTAGTTTCTTCAGAAACTGATCCTTATTGTTTTAATTTCAGTCTATCTTTTGTTATAAGAGTAATTGCAAAGCAAAAGCAGTTATAATGATGTTAGATAAAATACTCCTTCCTGGAAGAGCATATACATCCTTCCCTTGTTTTATTAATTCCGAATGTGAATATATCCATATAGACAAAGAATTTTAAATACATGCCAAAGGACAATTCTCTGGTTTATGTAGAATTTGAAAACAATAAGAAAATGAGTTAAAATAGTGCTGTTTCTCTTCCCAGTTTGGCTGGGAAATTTATAAGACAATGAGAAGTCTCTTCTGTGTTTTGGGATACTTACTTTATAACTATTTGTCAACATCTCAGACTGGATTGGGAAAAGGAAAATTTCATCCTGACTGGAAAATAATATCATATGGTTTCCAAGGAAAATTTTAGAATGTTTTCCTAAACTTTGAGGTTTTCCTTTTCCTTCTTTACTCATTAGGTTCCAAGTTTTTAATTCCATGAAGACTTCAATGAAATATAGTTTGTCCATAGTGCACTAGCATAGTTTAGAAACTATAGTCTAGAACTACATATCCTTTATATATTTTCATAAATACATATTAAATATATATTTATATATTTCCAAATGCTCTGATTATTCAACTATTGCTTTTCTTTAAAGAATAGAATTTTAAGAACATAATATATGAAGTCCCAAAGCAAACAGATGAATTGAATTTCACAGGGAATAAGACTCTTTGGACAGAAAAGAAACAGAGCTATTTCACCTTTGACAGAGTGTATGAAGAACAGCTAACCCCCATGAAAAGGGGTAAGATGAAAAAAAAAGTACACTTCAATGACTTTTTAAAGACTCAGTATGACTGCTATGACAATTTTATCCCTAAGAACTTTATATGCAAAAGTAGTCTACTCATACTTCCAGCTCATTTGCATAGACCTCTATATGTGCTCACAAGAAAGATTGGGGGTCAGTGAAAAGATGAATGAGAGCACCCCTTTGCATCACAGAGTCAAAAAAATTATATTCCCTTCCCAGATTCATCTCCTATTCAAAGAAAAAACTTCAAACTCCTGGGGAAGAACTAGGAAGTACTGTCACCCCAAGAGCTCAGGTAAAAGTTTGCTATTCTTAGTAGAGAGAAAGAAGTAAAATGCTTTTGCATTGGGAAGGCACAGAAAATGTGCCAGCGCTCAGGATTCTTAACTAAAACAAAGCAAATATCTATTGCTACTGGTGGTAGGAAAAAGAATAGACCAAGAAACCTCTCCACAACCCCTCCCAAATTAAAATACAGAGTTTGGCTGTCATAGAGGCATGCAGTGGATGGAATGTGAGGAAATTCCATTTCAAATTCCTTTTGTACAAGGTCGGCTTCAATATGAGCTTGAGGAAGTTCAGGGAATGTCCATTGCCTTCCATAAACACCCCACAACAAACACTAAGCAGCAGATATCTTTTCCTTGGGAGAGACAGGAACAGAAAGAGAGAGTCCCTCTGGGGTGTAGACATGCAGGAACTTCTGAAAACAGTATAGAACAAGAACTCTGAAACAAATCTGGGACTCTCCAGAACCAAACTAAATGAAATAACATAGGGGCAATGCTTAGGTGTGATATACTGGAGGTAATCAGAGTAACAAGAAAATAAACTCAGTTTACTTAATGGCCAGTCTGACTTATTGACTTAATATGTACACATTCTGATAGCTTGACAGAAAAGGCATGTATATTACTAGACTTACATATTATTATGTAAGGCTCCATTGTATCTTTCAAACTATGCACACAGGTATCTTTTTAATGGAGATCCACAAAAACAAATCCAAAGAAAGCCAGAGGTTGTAATTATTCAAATTAACTATAAAACAGTCACTGGGTGAGTTATAGGACATAGTGTAAAATTTGGAAAATACTCATGAATGAAATGTAGAAATTTAGAAGAGAAATGGAAATTATAAAGTTTATTATTCAGAATTTCGGAAATAAAGTATGGGGCGTAGGAGAGCGAGTTTTTTAAAGACTTTATCGGCAGACTGAAAACTAAAAGGAAAGAAATTATTGACCTTAGTGGCCAAAGTTATCCAAACAGAAAAGAAGAAAAAAATATGAAAATTAAAATGTAAAATCAAATGTAGTCACTAAAGCTTGTAGGCAATATCAAAGAATCTGACGTGTGAATAAGTGTAGCGCAAGTCCTGAAGAGATGAAAGAGAGAGAGAATGAGAGTGAAGTAGAACAAATGTTTAAAGTGTTGACAGTAGAGGTATTTTTTCCTTTTTTCAAAATGAAGAAAAAAATGAATCAAGATCCAACAATCTAAGAAAATATCAAAAAAGACAACTACTAATAAAAATAATCTAGGCATTGGGAGTAAGCTAAGGTTATTCACTCCCACAAATGTTAACAATTTAACAATATTCAATTTTCAAATCAATGACCATGGTAGTTAATTTGGGATAAATAGCCACATTAATAATATTGAGTTTCCAAATCCATGAATGTGGTATTTCTCTCCATTTGTTTATATCTTTTGTTATTTCAGCAATGTTTATACATTTCAGTGTATACACATATTTCTCTTCAGATTTACTTGTGAACCTTTTTACGAATGTAATTTTAATTTCCATCTTCAGATTCTTCATTGACAATATTTAAAAACACGATTTTTAGCTCTGCTAAGTTCATGAAATCATTCTATTCATATATTATTGATGATGGGGATGGGCTACCTGTTTATATTTTATATTGCCATGAAAATTGTTTATTCTTCTTGAGCTGGCTAGGACTTCTATTATTTTAATCTAATCTAATTTCAAATATTTTATGCTTCATGTTGAGATCTAAAAAACCAGTGTAACTTGTCCAGAAATATTTTGTAAGTTAAAGAAGTGAAGCTGGCCAAAGATATACTTGTATTCTCAGTTCTAGCTTTATGGCAGCTCCAGTCTCCTCGCTAAGGATTCATTCCCCTAAGAATAGTCCTCATAAAGGCTGGTTACCCAAAATAGGGTTATAAAAGAAGATGAAGAGAAATAATTTATAAGAAATATATACAATGCTATATATGAAAAGTCAAAGACCTCCTAAAACATCTATATGACTTGGCTTTATAGGAATGGCCTCCTAGTCTGAAATTTCCTTTAAATACTCACAGGAAGGAGTTACTGACTTTTTATAGGATGGACCAGTGGAGAAAAGTGTATTTTCTTTTTAAGTACATTTGTAAGAAGGAGAATATTTTATTTAGCACATATACTTACAGGTTCATGAAAAAGCGGAACATGGAAACACTTAAATTTTCAGCTAAGCTGTCATCATTCCTTATCAATTTCTCATTTACACCTGTTGTTAAATCTCTCTCATCTCAGCATTGCCCTGTGGTTGAACAGTGTTCCTTTCATCTTCTCTGTTCATTCAAATACTCTTGTTTGTAAGAGAATCTGGGAAGTAGTCAAGAGAAGAAAAAATGAAACAAAACAAAACAAAATAAAATGAGTGTTTACTCTAGAAATGGAGCAGGCTACTGACAAGAGACATTCTGGATTTAACATGCTCAGTTTAGAATTTATTAGAATCACGGCAGATGTAGCATTGTTATACCTCAATAACCAGTGCATAATTTAGAAAGAGGTGAACTATGTTTTTATGAGAACGGTAATGCAATTGTTTACAAATGCTAAGATAGTAGTCTTGGAGAAACTTGAAACAACATTATTGGTAAATCCTATGAAGATATAAAACTGTATGTGTATTTTCATTTTCCAATAGCAGGAAGAGATGACACAAGAGAAAGTCTGGCCTGTAGAGAGATAAAAGAAGAAAAAAAATTGTTCAGATTTCATGTTATGTGTATGAAAGAAAAATAACAAAAAGAAAAATATATAAAGCTCAAGAGGAGACACTGGTTATAATTTTAACAGAGAGAGCCTGTTATCCTCTGTAGCCAGATCTGAGAACATTTTCAGTTTCTCTACCCATTATATTGCTCTGGTTGTCACCCTTTCTTTTGACATTTCCACATACTAGCTTTTTCTGTTTCTCTTCAAAGACCCAGCTCATCTCCACGTGTACCTCTTTCTGAAACAGGGGTCTTCCTCCAGACTGCTCCATTCTCAGGGCTCCTAGCCAGCTCTTGCCAGAACTGAGGGAATTCTACTCTGGTGAAGATACCTATTTTAGTTTTGTCTGAGTGACTTTCCTCCCCTAGGATTCCTTTAGTGTTGTCAATCTCAGTTTCCTGCTTATGGCCCTGTATTATCACTGACCCTCTGTTAAGTGGAAAACACTCAGAGCACCTTGATGGTGCCATTTTGTTAATACCTAACAATACTTACAGTTGGGCTGAACATCAATGATATAATCTATAGTAAATTATAGCCTGAAGACAGCTTTTTATATAAGGTAACATGCTAAATGATCTGGCAGAAATCAAATTAGGTAAGTTTCTGCTGTCAAGGGGTTGCCAAGTTCGTTCTGGGGAAATGGCAGGTATGTGGTGCTTTTTACATTGTGGATACTTATTTTTGTCTGCTGGTGTAAGGTACAAAGGAGGAAATTTGAAATTGAGGCTCTGACTGGAAGAAGTTAGAAAATGTTTTATAGATATCCTCTAAGACTGGTCTCATTATTGTTAAGAAGAGCCATTATTTAATTTATGGGAGACTTTCTGTATGTGAAGCACACTGTTAAGCATGTTTTATCCTTAGTGTGGGAAAATATCATGATGTCCTCTAGCATTAAAATGATGATGAATCCTACAGCTGCTGAGAAGCAGAGCTGGGATGGGAACCCAGGACTTTAATTGCATAGTTTATGCTGCAGTTCTGAATCCAGCTGGCTGTTGCTCCATGAGGACCACCTCTGTTGAAGAATTAGGAAGAGTTTTTCAAGTACAGTATAGACAGAAGGCCCCTGAGAGATCCAATTAAGGAATATCATTCATGTTCTGGAAAGGGCAATATGGAACTGTAAAACCCATAACATAAAAAAGAAAGTGCTTTTAAACTGGGTCTAAATGGCAACCCAATACCTTCTGGCTTCATGGACATGTATTGTTAGCCTTCTTACCACATACTCCCCTTTTTCATCTTCCTATTAGAAATTTAAGTTTCCCAGTTAATGACTTCTGAATAAGAAATATATATATATATATATATATATATATATATATACACACACACACACACACACACACACATACATACATACATACTATTGGGAAGAGAACCTAACTTGATTCTACCAATAGATCCATTCCAGTTACCCAGCAGTAATGGACATATTATGTAACCAAAAAATAAACAAATAAGGTCAATGAGACTTAATTCTAGAACTCATGTGTGAAAATAAAAGCTTCTATGTCCTATTTAAAATAAATGCAGATATATAAAGTTTCTGTTGTAGGTGACAGCAGTTGGTGGATTTTGAGAGTAAAGCCTATTTGAGACATGTGTCACTAATATAGAAGCTAGGGCTGAGGTGTAGCTCAGTGGTAGAGTGCTTGCTCTTAACCAGGGCTCTGGATTCCATTGTTAGCATCTCAAAAAAAACCCTAATAATAATAATAATAATAATAATAATAATAATAATAATAATGCAGCTGTCTAAGTATACAGAAAGGAGCTACATTCATTTCATGTCATTTTAGTTTTGAGACACAGAATTCCTTTCGTTCTTTGATGTTTGAGTTAGGTTGTCTTGCAATCAAACTTTATAATCAAATACCTCATAAAACTTAACGCAGCTGCACCTTGACAGAAATGAAGTGGAGATGTTGGTTTTCAGTATAAATAAGTGTGAAAATGCATGCTGGAAAGCACATAATGCAAGCAGCTATTTTTAAAACTGACGTAGGCAAATGGGGAAAATAATTTTCATTAAATAACTATTGAGTGCTAGCCATGTGTCACTTACTGCCATAAACATTATCTTTTGTAACCTTTCTTTTTTTTAAGTTCTATGAAATTAACAGAACTGAACCTATTTTACTGGTGAGGATCTGAGAGGTTAGGCATGTTGCCTAAGGTCAAATAGTTGAAAAAATGATGGAGCCATGAATTAAATAAATGTCTTTTTAACGAGAAGTCTTATGTTCATCCTGTGATGTAGTAAAAATCCTCAGTATGGAACTGTCAGCTAGGCAGTATGGAATATACCTAGACCAGTATATAAATTGCAAGGTACATGAATGTATTAATTTCGTAGGAGACTGAATATTTTAAATTTCCACTCCAATTCATAAGTTAGATAGAGTGATATTGATGTTCTCCCTACTAAACTAGTGCCTAGAAATGCTTGAAAAAACAAACAAATGTTTCTGGCTATCTGATATGGGTGGCTTTGCTACTATACAATAATTCAGTGTTTGATAGGCACTGTTTTGATTTCCAGCATCACTTTTTAAGAGTATGATGTGGCTCTATGAATGCATTTCCCTGGACAATCCAAGTACATATATATGCCTCCTTCAGTATGATTTAAAGAATTGATGTTCAGTGAAAATAACCTCTTCCTATTAGAAATCAAGTATCTGGTTACTTAAGCCTTTGAAATTCATTTCTTTTAAGACTTAAAGTCATAAGTACTCCAAGTCAATCCTACTAAAAGTTTAATACTAAGGAAAGGGTCAAATATGTGTCAACTATGCATAATAATATATTATGGTTCATAAGAAACAATGGATATGCTACTCTTCTCGGAGTTACAGGAGTTTTGATATGAGGAAAAACATTATTACCCAGGGATCTCAGACACAATTGCCCACAATACCTAAAAGAAAATATAAATGAGTGAGATCCACGGTGTAGAGAGTGACAATCAGACTAAAAGAAAAGGTCAAATGAATATGGACGTTTGAGAACCCACTTTTTAATTTCAAAAGTTCCTAATATTTGAAGAGAATCCAAAAACTTTTAGTTCTAGATAAATACTCCTAATATTTAAATGCTATCAACCAATTCATTAATCAATCTGTGGACTCATGCTTTAAAAGAGGTACTTTTTGGTTGTTTTAATTGTTAGTTACCAACTTTTGGGTTTCTGCTTATAATAGTTCTCATCCTGCTGCAAGCATTTTTTACATCATAGCCAAGAGAAGGGAATGAAAGATGGAAAAATCACCTTTCTTGGGCTTTCAGAAAAGGCACAGGCTGCAAGAGCAACTTTGCAGCCCCAGAGTACACAGAAAGCCACAACTGCAGAAGTGCCTAAATGTAAAATCAGGCATAAAAAAGGAGATGCACATTGACATGCAGTGATTGATATCACATTTGAAAGCAGATGCTTGAAGCTGAATAGCCACACACACAAAAAAAAAGAAGGAAAAAAATCCTTGTAATATGACACAAAAACACTTTAAAAATAAAGATTAGTGATCTCATCTGCTATGGGTTGTTTTTTACCTATTACTATTTTTAATGTGTCAAGGAAGATTATCCTATTGATCATGGCAATGGAAGCTATTTCATGAAATTTTCTTGGCCCTGATCAATATCAAATAATTACAGGAAATTGCTTCCTTTTGGTGTTTGAAAGGCTTTTGGGGGGGTCTACATGCCCATTTAAACTTGTTTTGTGTGTCAGTGGATTTATAAGTGAGGTAATGGATGTGTTTTAATTACATTTGAATTGCCAGGCTTTGTATATAAGGTGCACATTCTTACACTGAAAGGAAAAGCAATCAGCAATTTTTAATAAGGAAAATCTTTAGCTCTGACTTTGCAGTCACTGCATATCTTACCAAAATGGTTTGGGAATTGTGTGGTTGATACTTAAAATATGCAGTTTGCTAGACAGAGGGTAGATATATTTTTCTGTTCTTTTAGAGAAATTGTTTCCCCCAGTAGTCAGTGGGGTTTTGTGAAGTAAGAATGATAGAAAGAATTTTAGCGGAAACAATGACAGTATTATGAGAGTTGGGCACCCTCATGTCTAAGTAGAATCCAGAAGAGATGCTAAGCAGATAAGATCTTCTTTAAAGAAAGAAAAGCTCTGTAATGGTAAATCCATAGTCATTATACCCTAGAAGACCTACAGGTTCCTACATATAAACAGGCTGGTGCTCTTGCCATTGGACCTTGAGCCTGCAAATGTGGATGGAATGTACTAAATCATCAGTAAAGTCCTTCCAGGAAAATAATGACAACTCAGATGGAAGAAAGGAAACTTCCAAGTTCTGGGTTCCTCTGATTGATGCAAAGGGAAACTTCATACTTCTCAAAGAGCTGGTATATGGCAGTGATACTTACATATGGTTCTCAAGGTTGGGGGAGATTTGCAGATTCTGTTTAAGCATACAAGGGAAAAGGAAAAAAGAGTAGAATGTTAGCACACTCTAGGATAGAACAGGAAGCATAGTCTGTTTAATCTTGTACATCATTTCTAACAACAGTCTTATCTTTTGGCCTTAATTTGCCTACCTTTAAGGTAGGCCTATCATGGTTATAGGGAGACTTTAGCCAATGGTCAGGATTTAAGACTTCTATCAAAATGTGGGGAAAAAAATAGGGAGCATGTAAAAATCTCAAGGCTATTCCAGATGTAAAGGCAACAGTAAATAGAGAAGCTTGAAAATCATCTGTACATTCCTGGAGTTGTATGGAACCACCATGAACTGAGTCCATTGGTGACAGTGTTGAATCCTAAAAGCTACTGGTTGGTGTAATGAGACATCTTAACATTTTGCCTTACCATGATTGGCTCCAGAGCTTGGTGGAAACCAAGTAACAGTTGGTGGGGTAGGTTAGGGATTTTGTTGTAAGGGTGAGTAAGGAATATTCTAACAGATTCATGCAAATTCTTACAGAATTAGAGTCACAGAGTAGGAAGCACTCTCTAAGAAGTATCTGGTCTACCTCTTGCCTCCAGTAAAGCCTCTCTGCCAATCAGGACCAAAGTCAGGGTTTATGATATCTTTATTTCTTCCTCTGCCTCAAGTTTAAGGAGAGAAAAAAGTAAAGAAGTAGACTTTTCTTCATTTTAACATAAGCATTTAAAAAAAATCACTGCTTTAGCCAAGTGTGGTGGCACATGCCTGTAATCTCAGAAGATGATGCAGGAAGATTACAATTCAAAGCCAGCCTCAGCAACTAAGTGAGGCTTTAAGCAATTTAGAAGGACAAGTTTCAAAAATAAAATAAAATAAAAAGTGCTGGGGATGTGATTCAGTGGTAAAGTGCCCCGGGATTCAATCCCTGGTACCAAAAACAACAACAACAAAAACAAAAACAATAAAACCAACCAACAAAAAACGGAAGTTTATCCCATAAATTTTTATATGAAGTATTTTCATTATCATTCATTTAAAAATATTTTCTAATTTCCCTTGTGATTTCTTCTCTAATCCACGAGTTATTAAAAGATGTGTTATACAATACAAGGGACCTTTTCTAGGTAGTTAATTGTTATTGATTTTTAATTTGATTTTCCTGCTGTCAGAGAATGGTTTATGTAGAATTTCAACCACTTTTATTTTATTATTTGCCACAGTCTGGCTGGGCACAATTCAGGAGCCACTTGCCAAAAGAAACTAACTTTATTTTTAGAACCACACACGCCAAACAAAACAGCTCCTCAGGAAAAAACCCTGAGCCCAACTGCCACTAAGGCTTCCCACAAGCCTCTCACCCATACAAGCCTCACCACCTCCCACAATCCTCCTGCTCTTGAGGCCGATTGGCTGGGTAGTGTGGGCGGAGCCAAAGAAGTCCCCCAATGAGCAGCTCAGTGGTCTGAAAGGGCAGGGAAACAGCCCAATGAACATCACCGCAGAGGAGCCAATCAGCTAGATGTTGCTGGGGCCACTGTGAACCAATCATCAGCAGGCAGCTGGAAGTTTGCTGGCAGCTGGAAGTTTGCTGGGGCCCCTTTGGCTGTGGCTCTCAACAATTATTTACTATATAGTGTGTGTTTAATGAATATACTGTATAAACTTTAAAAGAATTTATCTTGCAGTTGTTGTATATAGTCAAATATAAATGTAATTATGTAAGGCAAGGTGGGTTTTAAGATTTTCAACAAATCTTTTATATTCATATTGATATTTTTTGTCTAGTTTTCTTTCAAACACTTAGCAAAAGTATGGCAATCTCCCACTATATTTGTGGATTTGACTATATCTTCCTTTATTTTTATCAATTTCTATTTCATACATTTTGAAACTCTGGTATTAGATGCATCAAGTTTATAATCTTTAAATCTTTTCCTTGAATTTGAATTGAACTTCTTTCATAGTTACCTTTTATCATTATCTCTATAACACTTCTTATCTTGAAATCTGTTTTGTCTGGTAATAGCACCAGTTTTATGGCGCTATTTACATGAAAAATCTTTTCTACCACACTTTTACCTTTGAATTATGTGTATCATTATCTTCAAGGTCTATTTGTGTCATGAGTATTTATTGTATATCTTGCCTTGTTATCTAATGCTTATTCTACCTGATTTTGATTAAATTATCACTGTTGTTTGATTGAGACCTATTTTGCTGTGTTCTATCTGTGTCACCTGTTTCCTCTCCCTGTTCTACTTTTCCTAGATTATTTGAATATTTTATTAAAATTGTAATTTTAATTTCCATTTTAAATTATCACCTTATTTTTGAGTAGTTATTTTAAATATTATAATAAACATCCCTTTTTTTTTGAAGCTGTTGTGAATGGGATAGTTTTCCTAATTTCTCTTTCAGTGAATTCATCACTGATGTACAGGAATGCTTGTGATTTATGTGTGTTGATTTTATAACTGCTACATTGCTGAATTTGTTTATTCATTCTAGAAGTTTTATGGTGGAATTTGTTTGGATCTTCTAAATATACAGTCATATCATCAGCAAATAATGATAATAAGTTCTTCTTTTCCTATTCATATTCCTTTAATTTCTTTCATCTGTCTAATTGCTCTGGTTATAGTTTCAAGAACTATGTTGAATAGAAGTAGTGATAGAGGGAATCCTTGTCTTCTTCCAGCTTCTGGGGGAATGCTTTCATTTTTTCTTCATTTAGAATGCTGTTGGCTTTCGGTTTAGCATAAATAACTTGTATAATGTTAGCATAAATAACTTTTATATTGTTCCTACTATCCCTAGTTCTTCTAGTGTGAGCATGAATGGGTAATTGTATTTTGTCAAATGCTCTCACTGAATCTATTAAGATGATTGCATGATTCTATCTTTAAGTCTACTGATACCATGAATTATGTTTATTGATTTCCATATGTTGAACCAACTTTGCATCCCTGGGATGTACCCCACAAGATCTTGGTGCACTGTCTTTTTAATGCTTTTGTATGCAATTTGCCAGAATGTTATTGAGAATTTTTACATCTATGTTCATCTGGGATATTGGTCTGAAGTTTTCTTTATTTGATGTGTCTTTGTCTGGTTTTGTTATGAGGGTGATACTAGTCTTATAGAGTAAGTTTGTAAGGGTTCCCTCTTTTTCTATTACATGGAATAATTTGAGGAATACTGTTGACTGAGAATCCATCTGGTCCAGGGCTTTTCTTGGTTGGTAGACTTTTGATGATGTCTTCTATTTCATTGTTTAAAATTGATCTGTTCATGCACCAATGGTACAGAATAGAAGACAAAAAGACAAAACCATATAAATACAGTTATCTCATACTAGACAAAGGCACCAAAAATATATTGGTGAAAAGATAGCCTCTTCATCAAATGGTGCTTGGAAAACTGGAAATCCAAATGTAACAAAATTAAATTAAACCCCTATCTCTCACCATGCACAAACCTCAAAGTGAAGCAAAGACTTAGCACTAAAACAAAGTGCAACTATTATGGAAAGAAGTATGAAGCTTCCTCAGATAAAACAAAGACCCTGCATCTAACAGAAGAAAAAGTAGGCCCAAATCTTCACATGACAGCTTAGGAACTGACTTCCTTAACAAGATTCCTAAAATGCAAGAAGTAAAATCAAGAATCATTGAATAGGATGGATTCAAACTAAAAAGCTTCTTCCCAGCAAAGAAAGCAATCAATAATGTGATGAGACAGCATACAAAATGGGAAAAAATCTTTACCACCTGTGCCTCAGATAAAGAATTAAATCAGCATGATATATAAAGAAATCAATAAATTCAACACTAAAAATAATAATAATAATAACCCAATCAATAAATGGGCTAAGAAACTGAACAAACAGTTCACAGAAGAAGGAATACAATTGATGATCAAATGTATGAAAATATTTTCAACATCTCTAGCAATTAGAGAAATGCAAATCAAAACTAAGATTTCATCTCACTCCAATCAGAATGGCAGTTATCAAGAATACAAGCAACAATAAGTGTTGGCAAGGGAGTGGGGAAAAGGTACACTCATACTTTGCTGATGGAACTACAAATTGGCGCAACTATTATGGAAAACAGTATGAAGATTCCTCAGATAACTTGGAATAGAGTTTTTTCTCTGATATGTGATGCTAATTCACAATAAAGGGGCTGGCTAAAGAAAAATAGAGATACTTTGCATTAGGCAGAGGGGAGTGAGAGGAGGGGAGGAGATATGGGGTTAGGAAGGACAGTAGAATGAATTGGACATTATTACCCTATGTGCATATATGATTACACAGCTGATGCGAGTCCACATTATGTACAACCAGAAGAATGAGAAGTTATACTCCATTTATGTATGATATGTCAAAATTCATTCTACTGTCATCTATAACTAATTAGAACAAATAAAAAATAATGTTTTTCAAGACTTAAGCCACAGATCTTTTAGGTTTATAACTTTTTACCCTTTTGCCAAACTTAGAATATTTTCAGTAATTATTTATTTAAAAATTATTCTTCCTCATTCTCTCTCTTCCCCATTTTGAATGTAAACTACACAAGTTTATTAGCACTTAATATTTTTATGTGGGAATATATTTTGCTTTAAAAGTAAATAATTTAATGTATCTTCAGTATCACTGACCTTTGCTCTGTTAGCCTCTGAATTATGACTGGAAGCCTACTCAATGAGTTTTTCTTTTATTTTTATTCATTTATATTTCTTGGTACTAGGAATTGAATCCAGGGGCATTTAACCCCTGAGCTACATTCCAGACTTTTTTAAATATTTGATATAAGTTCTTGCTATGTTGCACAGGGCTTCACTAATTTTCTGAAACTGGTTTTGAACTTGCAGTCGTCCTGCCTCCAATGACTCCTGAATGATTGGGATTACACGCTTCTGCCACCATGTGTGGTCTGAGTTTTGATATTGATCTCTAAAAATGTAGTTTGATCATTAAAAAAAATAATTTTTTATTTTTTTTTAATTTTCCTACTAATATGCTTTATCTGTTTACTTATTATGATCATATTTTCCTTCAGTCCTTCAAGGATACTTGTAATAGCTGCTTTAAAGGCTTTGTCTCTGTTTATTCAGGTGTTTATGCCATCTCAGGTTAGTTTCAATCAACTCTTTTTGTCTGGACTGAGTCAAAGGAAATGTGAATGTGAGTCATACTTTTTTTTCTTGTTGTTCTTTGGTACACTTTTTCTTGGGTAATACATATTGTGAAAGACACATAATTGAGATTGTATAATTTTCCTACCTTCCCCTGAAGATTGCTGAGTTTTTGTCTTAGCAGGTTGTTGGTCAGGCTGAACAGCAACTCTAAATTCTTCCTCTTTTATGAATGGCTGCTAAGTTTGTTTGGTTCTTTCACCCTGCCACCTATTAGTTTTTTGGCCCCGAGGTGTTCTTCCACAATTTTACACTTAAGCTAATAATATTTTTTAAATGTATATTTGAGACCTCATCTTCTAGTGGGGACTCACTTCTTTCAAATTCTTCTCTCACTTGACAGCTGCTCTGGCAAATCACAAAACCCCCTCCACTCCATAAGTCAGTGATGCTTCATGCCACACTTCAGTCTCTTGTCCTTCTCTGAACATATCCAGTTCCATAAACCTAGTTATTCATTGTTAACTTTACACTGTAGTTAATCTATCCAGAATATCCTCCTCTAAAAAGGTATCACATGCATGGCTTCTCTTCAACCTTCTTATTTCAAATTAGAAGTTACCTGTCCAGACATTCCCGTGGCCAACCAATTATAAATAACCTCATTTACATGAATTTATTTTTATATCACTCAACTGTATTTTCTTCTTCTTAAATATATTATCTAAAATGGTCTCATTTATTTACTAACATGTCAATTTTTGTTTTATTTTTTGCTTTAAATAAACTCTATTAAAGCAGTAACAAAGAATCTTTCTTTTCCCTTGTATTCCTGATGTTTAGCATAACACCTGGTATATAGCTGACACATGGTACATATTTAATGAATGAAGGAATGAATGTATAAATTATAGATAAGGGTTGAAAATGGTCAGAATAAGATTAACTGAGGTCTTTTTTAAAAGAATGAGTCCTTCTTCCTGTATGATGTGTTCACTTTTAAGGTTGTAGGTTCTAAATCAACCATAGTAATAATATGCTGAATCATTCAAGTACCCATGGTCTCACATCAGTTTCACTTATGTTGGCAGCAGGCTGAATGCATGAGATTAAATCATCTGCTTATTGGTGATCAGGTTTTATACCCTTCCCAGAAGTTTCCCTCCTTAGAATAATTGACCTGTCAACACTTTGCCTGCACAGCTGCATTTTAGAAGAGTGACAGTCCAACAAGCGGTTGGTTGTAAGAATCTATCCTGCAAGATTCCTGCTGAACTATGTCAGAAAATAAAAAATTTCAACTCAGGAAAACATGAGGAAGGATATATAGGGTGAAGATTTGTAATAAATGGACATGTTGTTTGAAAACAAAGAAAAAAATGAGTAGGTAGCACCATACAGGACCTTAAAAACCCCAATGCAATGTGCCTTCTCCTGTTTGGGTTTTCCTCATCTTGTAAAATTATATCTTGAACAGACCTACACTTTCTGTCAACTATTTGCATACTCTTTTTGTGCTTGTGCCCAGGAGACCATTTGGCACAAATTGTCCATCTGCCTTTGTTTTCCCAGATTTTAACACCATTCACCTTGGATCCCTTATAATTGTATTTATGCCAGGGTGAAGATAATTTATAAGCATGGAGCTTATGTGAACTCTTCTGTAGTGGATCTTTATGCCCTCTGTTTAACAGGAGAAATACTTTGCATGCATTCAACACAAGAGCTAAGGTTTCTTACCGTAAATAGACATTTTTTAGGACTATAGAAAAAGTAGGTAACAAGAGATAAACTGGGGAATTTATAAATATCTATCCCACTGAAAATTGACCTGAAGTGTATGCCAATAACATGGCAGACTGGGAAAGAATGAACTGCTGATACAACAGGTCAGTATGTATGCAATAACTATTTACTAGTCCAGTGATTGTTTGCTAGACTAGTAAAATGTAAGCCATTTCTTTAATATTCATTAATATTGTCAGTAACCAACAATTTTGGAGCACCTCCTGCTGTTAGGAAAGTTTTTATTATGAAGATAAGTACCATACGCATATGGAAGAAAAAATAAAGTGAAATATGTACTTGTTTAAGTAATAATGTAAGTGCTCTAAGAGATGTAGATATAATACGAACAGATAAGTTATTGTCTTTGCTTGCACTTTTGTGCATTTTGAGCCTAATTCATTCAACATGCTATAGGTATTAACAATTATGTACAAGGGTTGAAGAATTGTGGAAATTAATATCTTGGGAGCTAAATTACCCAGGTTGGTATTTTGCTTCACTACCTGTTAACTGAATAACTTTACAGATGGCCCTTAACTTATGGAAACATTTCATCATTCAAGAAATGAGGAAAATATTGCTGTTTTCCTGAGTGTTTATGTAACAAAGTTATGAGAATGAAATAAATTTATATATATATATATATATATATATATATATATATATATATATATATATATCACTTAAAGTAGTAAAAGATATCTGACAACTTTATAATTACTGTTAAATGTTATTATTAATATTAAAAAGGGACAGCTATGTCATAGAATATCAGAGTTAGGTACTACATCACTATGTATCTCTGAAAACTAAGAAACAGAGGTTCAGAATAATTTAAAAATCTTGCCCAAGTTTACACAGATAGGGAGTGTCAGAGTCAGAATCAAAGCCCAGGAAACTTTCACATGGAAAGCAGCTTTTAAGCAACTCTTCTGTTGCAATAGCAAATACACAGAAGTATGAAGCCAATTTATCTTGTGATGTTTTGGCAGCCACGGTTCCTGGACAGTGGCCTGACTCCCTTTTCAGAGGCTAATGGAATGCCAATGAATTTGGTACTCTGCTTGTATTTCTGAAAGTGAAGAGCACCAAATGTCATGGCTAGAATTCGTATCTGATTTTTTTTAAGTCCATGTTTTTTGATTGATTTTTTTTTTATTTTTAAAGTTTTTGCCTCTAGAGAAGGAGGTACTGTTTATTTCCATACCAACTATCATTATGTGACTCTCGATTTTTCTTTTCTTTTTTTAGTTTTGCACATTTTAACGACAGTGTAAAGAGAGGATAAACAATTCCTCATATCAAATTCAGCTAATTACAAATGACTGATCTGCCAAGAAGAAAATATCTATCTTCTCCTAGGCACATTTCCAGGCAGGTAAACCAAAGTATGAATCTAGGCATATGATATTTTCCATTTTAAAGCACTATGAATAATTTTACCTTCTGTGTAAACAAAATGTACACACACAACTACTTTTACTAGAAATACATATGGCTTCTATTTTTTAAGAGCCTTAAGTTTGTTTTGTTTGTTTTTAATACCTTTATTTTACTTATGTATATGGTGCTGAGGATCGAACCTAGTGCCCCATGCATGCAAGGCAAGCATACTACCACTGAGCTACGCCCCTGGCTTCTATTTTTAATGTTTATAGTTTTCAACAGTTCTCAAACAGCGTTCAATTCATATGAGTGGAAATTAAGGACATTTTTTCTTTTTGTGTCTTTGTTAACATCATCTCTTTGGATTTGTATTAACATATATTGTACTTATTCTCTGTGGTCCAAAACTTTAGCATATTTGTAATTTTAGCATATTTGTAGTGGCTCTGAAATTCATATTTAATTATTCTTTTGTGGGTGGGAAGAGTTCAGTGTTAGCCAACAATGTGGAGGTTAAAATTGCATGCTATTCTTCTTCATATATGAGGACTGTAAACAGATTCTAAAATTAGAATGGCGCATAGACTGGTCTTGACTCCTTGATTCAGTATAAGATTTTTTTTTTAGAAACCACTCTTTCATGACAGGTATGTCACTGAAAACTAGTTTTTAGCCTCAGAGTTTCTTCACAGAGCCTATTTGCAAGCAAGTTTGAATTGTCTTAATGATAGACAAAGATTGTGCACTTGGAAAAATTAAAGTCATTTCCTTCTCCTTCTTTACTCACACTCTTTCTTCCATATCAGTAGTATTCAAGATAGTTTAGTAGAAGATGTAGGTCATAATAGAAAACAATTCTCAGAGGGATTTCTCAATATCAAATAGCTATTAAAATAAAGCTTTGTTTCCTTTTCTTAGAAAAGAAACTACGCTCTGTGTCTTTAAAACTAAACATTTATTTTTAATTACAAGCATAACACATGGTTGTTTCAGTAAGTCAAGAAATATAAGGTGTTTAAGTTAACTTTCTGTGACTGGGGCCAAAAGGACTGAGAAGAACAATTTAGATGAAAAAAAAGGTTAAGTTTCAGAGGTTCAGTCCATATTAGCCAACTCCATAGCTCTGGGTCCAATGTGAGGCAGAACATCATGGCGAAAGGACAACAGGGAGGAAAGCTGCTCAGGACAGACATAGCCACCAGGCAACTGAGTGAGCTCCCCTCACAGGGGCCAGAATATAAACCTAAAAGGCACACCTCGTTGACCGACTTCCTCTAACCACACCCTACTTACTTACAGTCATCACCCAATTAATACAGTGGATTAACCTACTGATAAGGAGAAGACTCTCATAGCTTTATCATTTCACCTGTGAACATTGCAAGTGTCATACATAAGCTTTTGGGGAACAACTCATATCTAAAACATAACATAATGATAGATAAAAGTAATCACCTATTCATAGTCTCTGATCCCTTAGATTTCAAAACTTTAGATTTTTTTGATGTATATTTTTCAGAAAACGTTGTATTCTCATACCTATATATACACAGAAGTTCTATTTTTAAACAAACTCTAAGTTCTTTTTTAAAATGCAGATTTAGTGTAAATTTTAAATTTTATTTTTTAAAAGCATATATTCCATAATGTGAATGTATTAGAATTTGTCCTTTTATAATGAACATTCAATTTATTTTGCTTATATTAAAAAAATGTTGAAAACATCTGGAAATACTTATTTTTTCTTAAGCACTTACAATAAATTATCAAAATTGAAAAATTGTTAGGTCAAAGATAATATGTACAATTAATTTTAGTAAATAAGATACTATTTCTTTCCCAAAATTATGTGAAAAATCTCATATTCTCAGTAGTAATGTGTATCCATTTACAAAAATCCTCATCAGCAAGGGAATTAATGATCTTAACTTTTATCAATCTGATAAATGAAAAATAATATTGAATTGTCATGATTTGCATTTCTCTGATTGCTAGTGAAATTGGCCATCGGTTCATAAATTTATTAGCTAATTATATATCCACTAATATGAAATGCCTATTTATAGCTTTTATCAATTTCTTCTACTGGCATTTTATCTTATTTAACTTTTTTTATCTTATTTTATTTAAAGTAGCTCTTTTGAAATTAAATGTATTAACTTTTGGCTTGATGATATTGAACATATTTTTCCAACTTAACATTCAGTGCTCCACCTTTTCATGTTTGCTGTAAACAGATACTTTAATTTTTATGCAGGAAGGTGCATCCTATGATCTCATTTTGTCTGTACTCTCCCCCTTAGTGATCATGTCTAGTTCTGTGGATTTAATATCATCTGTATGCAGATGTTCCTAAAGTGTCTATCTCCAGCTTGAATTCTCCCTGAGTTTTAAACCAATTTATGTTTTTGCTGGATTGCTAAGTTTTTTTTTTTTTTTTTTAAACCAGGGCAGAAGGGCATGATGGAGAAAAGCATCTACCTCAGGGTAACCAGGAAGCAGAGAGTAAGTGCTAACAGCCAGGGACAAAATATATAATCCCCAAGGCATACCCCCTATGACCCAATCCCTCATCCATGCCCCATCTGTCATTCAAATTGCTAATCCATTAAACAGATTAATCTATTGAATATGTTGTAGCTCTCCTAATCTCATATAATTGTTTTACCTTCTGCATTAACATAGGTGCTTTGGGGGGACCCCTCATATTCAGATAGTAACACTGCCTGCTAAACATCTTTATTTAGATCTAAAACACAATTTAAACTTTACATGTCCAGAAAAGAAATTTCCCTTCTATGACACACACTTCTGTTGGTATGATGTGGATCAAGAGTCAGTGTGGAATCACTAGGAAAGTGAGGGCAGGTCCAAAAGAAAGTGAATATCTGGGTAACCATATGCATTAAATTCTAAACCATGAAGTACAAGATTAGGTAGCAATGCTGGGTGTTACGAGGCGTACAGTTATTTGCTCTCTATCCTTTAACGTCTGATTCTCAATAGTCTTCTGCCAACCATATAAATCTTAGAGTAAGCCTCCTTCCACCTTTGCTAATTGAAACACTTGACAGAGTCTCCTTACCTAACTGTATAAAGGGTCCTTCCCTACTAAAGGACTGTCCAGACCAAGGAAGAGAATGGCTCCCTGTGTTTCCACACTCAGTGTTATTCCAAGTCTGTCTACTCTGAAAAATGTGGTTTCTCATGGACTTATAGAGCATAGCTTTCATGAAAAAATGATTTTATTGGTAGAACCCAAGATGCTACACAGGCATGAATAACTTTAATATCAAGTTTTTCTAGAGTGATTTTGGTGGTAGAATGTCCCTTTTGATGTGACACAGCTATCAGCACTGCCATTTGTGGGTGCCATGATGGTCATAAGCAACATATTTCCAAGCAGTTATTTTCTAGTTTGATAAATATTGTCTTTGCAAACAACTTGCATGAGATAATAAGGAACTAATAAAGCAAACATTTTTATACAAGGAAACATTTTCTTTGAAAATATGTCCTTGAAATACCATGACACATGGCCTATTTTATCTTTTGTTTCAAAATATGTGGTCTCAAGGAAAGATCTACAGACCAAATAATTCTGAATCATTGTTGAATGTACTTTTTCCCTTAAGTTTAGTATTATTAAATGTACTTTAAAAAATGCTTTGTGTTTGTTTTTATATCAGGAAATACTACTAAAAGGTGAAATGTAATTCACTTAGGTCACTTCATTCTGACCTGATACTGATTATCATTGCTGGAAAGGATGGACAGCACCAATACCAGAAACAATGAACAACAACTATGTGATGATGGGTCAGTACTCAACAGTATTTTTAAAAGACTTAATAAAGGACTGTATTGTTAGCTAGGAAAATATGTAGTAGCCATGTATCTAAAATCGACTTCATGGGACTTCTAACAAATTAAGAAATTTTAAAACAAGACATGACAAAACAGATCAAAGTAGTGAAGACATAGTTATGTGAATGGATGGCCACAATTTTTATAACATTAATTAATCACTGATGATAGGTAATATTTTCAGATAAAAATGTTAAAATAAAATTATTGCAAAGTAATACTGAAGAAGGTTTTCCCATCCTAGAAAATAAAGCATATTCTCACTACTCTGTATTAAAATAAAGTGTAAGATATTTGCAAGAAAGAGAAAAATAAATTGATGGACAGAATTGAGGTTGCAGAAATAGATTTAAATGGATATCAACTTTTATGTAACACAGATGAAAATTAGCTTATTTATGCAATGATAGTGCTGATAAAACTGGTGATTCATATGGAGAAAATGAGACTTATACCTTGTCCCATTAAAAAATTAATTCTAGTTGGCTTGGATAGAAAAGACATTCGATTTTTTATGCTTGTCATAAAATATATGCTAAAATCCAAAGAAAATTTGTCTTGCTACATGTTGAGACATAATAACATATTACCATATCTACTTTAAAGCTCTTATCATCATTTACATTTCAAAGAAAGAGAGTTTGTCTCATCAGTTTATATCATGATGATCAGTAGAATTATTAACAGGAAAAACTAAATCTTATATCAATTCATGGCCTCTAGAATTTTGAAAAATTCTAATTTTTAAACCTGATTCTATTTTGTGTTCTTTCCTTTATCTTTAAAAAAATATTCCACACAACTAGAGAGAAGATTTATAAAAACACAATGATAAAATATTCTACAGGATACATTTCAAAACTGTAGCAGGTGACACCTAGCAGCCAGGTAGTAAACATTCGATATGGAGTTCTTGGAGGCTTTAGTTAATTTTGTCTTTTATATGTTTTATTCAACTGGGTTTTAACGAGGTCAAGCTGGACTTCATTCATCTAGTTCTACTCAATTTAAAGTCACAGGTAATTTTCATAACTTCCTTTCCTTTTTGCCTGACAACGTCACATATGATGAAAACAAAGGTTAGGAAAATAAAGCTTCACAGAGTAGAAACCTTCACAATTTTTTTTTGTCTGATGAGTATTCAAGACAGTTGCACATTATACCCTGAATCTCACGTTGTTTGATCACACTGCTTGATTGCTTGCATTTATTTGTCTTCCTTCTACATTTCTTCAATATGAACTTTTGAAATTTCCCATGTAGTGTATGAATAGAAACACATTATAAAAGAATTACATGATGCTTTCATATGGAAAGCAGTTCAACATGTATAGTTAAAAGCTTTCAAAACTACATTTTGAGCTATAAAATTTGTAACCTCACTTAAAAACAAAACCAGGAACTTTATGTCCATTTTTTACTATAATCATCTGGAATGATTATAAAGTTCTAAAAAAGATAATATATTAAGTACAATGGAAAATACAATACATAATTAATAATGGAGTTAATAATCGAGTAACAACCTCTGATTCACTATAAAGTACAATACTTGTTTTAGGTTTTCTAGGTAACATTAGGTTATTTTTGAAAAGTTTCCTTACCTTCCACATCTGCAAAGAAGATAGACATACAAAATTATTGACTATGTAGAATATAAATTGGGTGAAGAATTAAAACACTTTCTGTTGTAATAAAATGCAAGCATCATGACATATTTTTAAAACTTTTCAAAATCCCTGCATTGTTGAACATGCAAGAAAGGATCATAATATTTTAATTTTATTAATATTTTTTAATTATTAAATTTAAATTCTAAACCAAAAAGTAAATTGAATCCAAAATCCTTATGTCCCTTTTGTATAATTTAATACTCTCTAATGTTAGGGATTTTCTAGTGTCAAACTAGATCATAAAATATGCCTTATAATTTCTGATTCTGTTATTGTCTTATAGGAAGTTGGAAATAGGGTTTCCCATCCTTGTAAAATTATTTATCGGTAAAATCCAAGTCAATATTTATTTTTTTCTTGTGGGTACTTTTTGGTGCATTTAAAATGATAATTTGGAGGGGGAAGATGGCGGCGAAGGGAGTGCATCACTCCCGTGTATCGCGTCACTGTTTGGAAGAACGATGAGTTAGAACAGCTAAAAACTATCTTGTTAGGTATTTCTAACAAAACTGGGGTGCTCCAAAACCTAGTGGAAGGATTTTCATCGCACGAGTATCAGCTCCAGGGGCTCAAACGTGAGCGATTTGTCCGCACAGAGGGTCACGCCACTTATTCAGCAAATCGCCCTGTGGCTAGAATCTGCGGCATGCGCAGGGAAGCAAGAGATAGCAACACAAAATACAGCATTGTGGATTCTTTGGCCTCCTGCCAGCTGTGCAATCACGGTACACAGTGCTGAATTCTGGGTTTGAGACGGGGGAAGGAAGCGGTCCAGTTCGGTTCTCCACCGGTCAGACCATGGAGGAAGCCAGCGGCCATCATCTTGGAGAGTTGACGTCATCATCCCTGTTTTCGACTGATCGCAGCTCATTCAACCATAGAACAGGTAATTTCAGGCTGCCATTCGCCTGCGTCTCACAGACAAATTACTCAGGCGCAGTGCTAAAGAACCCGCGGAAACTGCTTCTTGGGGCCTGCTCCTATCAGAACATACACGGAGCCCGGGGCGGCCGAATTCTGGCTCCCGGAATTGCTCTGGCCCAGGGCTAAGGAGCCCGCGGAGGCTGCTTCTTGGAGCCTGCTCCTATCAGAGCATGCACGGAGCCCAGAGCGGCCGGGTTCTGGCTCCCAGAACTGCTCTGGCCCAGGGCTGAAGAACCCGCGGAGACTGCTTCTCGGTCCGGATCCTGCTGAGTGCTGTGGGGGCCAGAGGGGCAGAGCAGAGCTGCAGCCCGCGTCCGGAACAGCCCCAGCGTCCCACCGGCGTGGTATCACTTCACCCCAACTGTGGTGGGGGCTGAGCAGAGCTGCCTCCCAAGTCCGCAAGGTAGGCAGACCACAGGCTGATCGGCGGAATGGGCCCAGCGGCCTGCCAGCGTGGTAGACACGTCACACCAATTGGAGTAGGGGCAGAGCAGGGCCACCGCCCGCGCCCGGAGTGGGCCTAGTGACCCGCTGGCGTGGTATCGCTTCATCCCAACTGCAGTGGGGGCCGAGCAGAGCTGCCGCCCGAGCCCGCAAGGTAGGCAGACCTGCGACCGACCAGCGTGACAGGCCCAGCGGCCTGCTGGTGTGGTAGACACGTCACACCAATTGGATTAGGGGCCGAGCAGGGCCGCCACCCACGCCCGGAACAGGCCTAGTGACCCGCCGGCGTGGTATCACTTCACCCCAACTGCAGTAGGGGCTGAGCAGAGCCGCCGCCTGAGCCCGCAAGGTAGGCAGACCTGCGACCGACCAGCGGGACAAGCCCAGTGGCCTGCCAGCGTGGTAGACACGTCACACCAATTGGAGTAGGGGCAGAGCAGAGCTGCCGCCTGCGCCCGGAACAGGCCTAGTGACCCACTGGCATGCTAGACACGTCCCACCAATTGGAGTAGGGGCAGAGCAGAGCTGCTGCCCGCGCCCGGAACAGGCCTAGCGACCCACCGGTGTGGTATCACTTCACCCCAACTGCAGTAGGGGCCAAGCAGAGCTGCCTCCCAAGCCCGCAAGGTAGGCAGACCTGCGACCGACCGGCATGACAGGCCCAGCGGCCTGCCGGCATGGTAGACACGTCACACCAATTGGAGTAGGGGCAGAACAGAGCAGCCGCCCGCGCCCGCAAGGTAGGCAGACCTGCGACCGACCAGCACAACAGGCCCAGCGGTCCGCAGGCATGGTAGATATGTCACACCAATTGGAGGAGGGGCAAAGGAGAGCCGCCGCTCGCGTCCGGGACAGGCCCAGAGGCCCGCCGGCGTGGTAGTCACGTCACCCCAATTGGAGTAGGGGCAGAGCAGAGCCGCTACCCGCACCCTGAACAGGCCCAGTGGCCTGCCGGCGTGGTAGTTACGTCACACCAATTGGAGTAGGGGTAGAGCAGAGCTGCCACCCACGCCCGGAACAGGCCCAGCGACCCGCCGGAGTGGTACACATGTCACACGAATTGGAGTCGGGGCAGAGCAGAGCCGCCTCCCGCACCCGGAACAGGCCCAGCGACCCCCCAGCATGGTAGACACGACACCCCAATTGGTGTAAGGGCAGAGCAGAGCTGCCGCCCGCGCCTGCAAGGTAGGCAGACCTGCGACCGACTGGCAGAACAGCCCCAGGGGTCCGCGGGCATGGTAGACACGTCACACCAACTGGAGGAGGAGCACAGCCACTGCCCGCCCTGCAAGGGAGACTTTTCAACTATACAAGAGTAATATAAATAAATAGGGGGAAAATTTCAAAAACACAACAGTTTCACCAAGCAGAAAGAAACACGAGCAGTATGAAATGACAAGGAAAGAAAGGACCACAAGCAATGCAGGTCAACTCAACTTTAGAAGAGGTAATAGCTGCAGCAGATGGAATGTCAGATAAAGAATTCAGGATATACATGCTTCAGATGATCTGGAGTCTCAAGGAAGACATTAGACAGCAAAATCAGGCAATGAAAGATCACTTTGACAATGAATTACATAAACAAATCCAAGAAGCAAAAGATCAACTATACAGGGAGATAGAGGTTATAAAAAACAGAAATCCTAGAAATGCAGGAAGCAATAAACCACCTTAAAAACTCAATTGAGAATACTACCAGCAGAGTAGAACACTTAGAAGATAGAACATAAGACAATGAAGACAAAGTATTTCAACTTGAAAAGAACATAGACAGCTCAGCAAGACT
The DNA here is from genome assembly GCF_964194105.1 of Spermophilus citellus. Classification (NCBI taxonomy): domain Eukaryota; kingdom Metazoa; phylum Chordata; class Mammalia; order Rodentia; family Sciuridae; genus Spermophilus; species Spermophilus citellus. The sequence continues at coordinate 166,845,161 of NC_138182.1, read as the reverse complement.
GTTAAGGAACCATGAGCAGAACATTCAAGAAATATGGGACAACATAAAGAGACCAAACTTAAAAGTCATTGGGATACAGGAAGGTATAGAGGTCCAAACCAAAGGAATGAGCAACTATTCAATGAAATAATAAGAGAAAACTTCCCAGACTTGAAGAATGAGACAGAATCCCAAATCCTAGAAGCCTACAGGACGCCGAATGTGCAAAATCATAAGAGTTCCACACCTAGACACATTATAATGAAGATGCCCAGCATACAGAATAAGGAGAGAATTTTAAAAGCTACAAGAGAAAGGAAGCAGATTACATTTAGGGGTAAACCTATCAGGATAACAGCTGATCTTTCAACACAGACTCTGAAAGCTAGAAGATCCTGGAACAACATATTTCAAATTCTGAAAGAAAATGGGTTCCAACCAAGAATCGTGTATCCAACGAAATTAAGCTTCAGGATGGAAGATGAATTTAAAACCTTCCACGATAAACAAAAGTTAAAAGAATTTGCAGCTAGAAAACCATCTCTTCAAAACATCCTTGGTAAACATTTTAGGAAGAGGAAATGGAAAACAACAATGAAAACCAACAGTGGGAGGTAGGACAGTAAAGGGGGGAAAATAATCAAAGAGGAAAACAAACCATGTTTAGTAACAAATAAACAAATATGGCTGGAAGAACAAACCATATCTCAATAATAACCCTAAATGTTAATGGCTTAAACTCACCAATTAAGACACACAGGCTAGTAGAATGGATCACAAAACAAGACCCAACAATATGCTGCCTACAGGAGATGCATTTGATAGGAAAAGATATACATAGACTGAAGGTGAAAGGTTGGGAAAATCATATCACTCATATGGACTTCGGATACAAGCAGGAGTATCCATACTCATATCAAATAAAATAGATTTCAAGCCAAAGTTAATCAAAAGGGATAAAGAGGGACACTACATACTGCTCAAGGGAACCATACACCAACAAGACATAACAATCATAAATATATATGCCCCAAACAACGGTGCAGCTATGTTCATCAAGCAACCTCTTCTCAAGTTCAAGAGTCTAATAGACCACCATACAATAATCATGGGAGACTTCAACACACCTCTCTCACCACTGGACAGATCTTCCAAACAAAAGTTGAATAAGGAAACTATAGAACTCAATAACACAATTAATAACCTAGACTTAATTGACATATATAGAATATACCACCCAACATCAAGCAGTTACACTTTTTTCTCAGCAGCACATGGATCCTTCTCAAAAATAGATCATATATTATGTCACAGGGCAACTCTTAGACAATATAAAGGAGTAGAGATAATACCATGCATCTTATCTGATCATAATGGAATGAAACTGAAAATGAACGATAAAAGAAGGAAGCAAAAACCATGCATCACTTGGAGAATGAACAATAGGTTACTGAATGATCAATGGGTTACAGAAGACATCAAGGAGGAAATTAAAAACTTCTTAGAGTTAAATGAAAACACAGACACAACATATCGGAATCTATGGGACACATTGAAAGCACTTCTAAGAGGAAAATTCATTGCTTGGAGTTCATTCCTTAAAAAAAGAAAAAAAACCCAACAAATAAATTATCTCATACTTCATCTCAAAATCCTAGAAAAAGAAGAGCAAAAAAACAGCAAAAGAAGTAGAAGGCAAGAAATAATTAAAATCAGAGCTGAAATTAATAAAATCTAAACAAAAGAAACAATTGAAAAAATTGACAATACTAAAAGTTGGTTCTTTGAAAAAATAAATAAAATCGACAGACCCTTAGCCATGCTAACAAAGAGAAGAAGAGAGAGAACTCAAATTACTAGCATATGGGATGAAAAAGGCAACATCACAACAGACACTTCAGAAATAGAGAAGATAATCAGAAATTACTTTGAATCCTTATACTCCAATAAAATAGAAGATAGTGAAGGCATCGATAAATTTCTTAAGTTATATGATCTACCCAGATTGAGTCAAGAGGATATAGACAACCTAAACAGACCAATATCAATTGAAGAAATAGAAGAAACCATCAAAAGACTACCAACCAAGAAAAGCCCAGGACCGGATGGGTATACAGCAGAGTTTTACAAAACCTTTAAAGAGGAATTAATACCAATACTTTTCAAGCTATTTCAGGAAATAGAAAAAGAGGGAGAACTTCCAAATTTATTCTATGAGGCCAACATCACCCTGATTCCTAAACCAGACAAAGACACTTCAAAGAAAGAAAACTACAGACCAATATCTCTAATGAACCTAGATGCAAAAATCGTCAATAAAATTCTGGCAAATCGGATTCAAAAACATATCAAAAAATTGTGCATCATGATCAAGTAGGATTCATCCGTGGGATGCAAGGCTGGTTCAATATACGGAAATCAATAAATGTTATTCACCACATCAATAGACTTAAAGACAAGAACCATATGATCATCTTGATAGATGCAGAAAAAGTATTCGACAAAGTACAGCATTCCTTTATGTTCAAAACTCTAGAAAAACTAGGGATAACAGGAACATACCTCAACATTGTAAAAGCAATCTATGCTAAGCCTCAGGCTAGCACTATTCTGAATGGAGAAAAATTGAAGGCATTCCCTCTAAAATCTGGAACAAGACAGGAATGCCCTCTCTCACCACTTCTATTCAACATTGTCATCGAAACACTAGCCAGAGCAATTAGACAGACAAAAGAAATTAAAGGCATAAAAATAGGAAAAGAAGAACTTAAATTATCACTATTTGCAGATGAAATAATTCTATACCTAGCAGACCCAAAAGGGTCTACAAAGAAACTATTAGAGCTAATAAATGAATTTTGCAAAGTGGCAGGATATAAAATCAACACGCATAAATCAAAGGCATTCCTGTATATCAGTGACAAATCCTTTGAAATGGAAATGAGGAAAAACACTCCATTCACAATATCCTCAAAAAAAATAAAATACTTTGGAATCAACCTAACAAAAGAGGTGAAAGACTTATACAATGAAAACTACAGAACCCTAAAGAGAGAAATAGAAGAAGATCTTAGAAGATGGAAAAATATACCCTGTTCATGGATAGGCAGAACTAACATCATCAAAATGGCGATATTACCAAAAGTTCTCTATAGGTTTAATGCAATGCCAATCAAAATCCCAACGGCATTTTTTGTAGAAATAGATAAAACAATCAGGAAATTCATATGGAATAATAAAAGACCCAGAATAGCAAAAACAATGCTAAGCAGGAAGTGTGAATCAGGTGGTATAGCAATACCAGACTTCAAACTATACTACAGAGCAATAGTAACAAAAACAGCATGGTACTGGTACCAAAACAGGCGGGTGGACAATGGTATAGAATAGAGGACACAGAAACCAATCCACAAAACTACAACTATCTTATATTTGATAAAGGGGCTAAAAACATGCAATGGAGGAAGGATGGCATCTTCAACAAATGGTGCCGGGAAAACTGGAAATCCATATGCATCAAAATGAAACTGAACCCTTTCTCTCGCCATGCACAAAAGTTAACTCAAAATGGATCAAGGAGCTTGATATCAAATCAGAGACACAGCACCTGATAGAAGAAAAAGTTGGCTACAATCTACATACTGTGGGGTCGGGTCCCAAATTCCTCAATAGGACACCCATAGCACAAGAGTTAATAACTAGAATCAAAAAATGGGACTTACTCAAACTAAAAAGTTTTTTCTCAGCAAAAGAAACAATAAGAGAGGTAAATAGGGAGCCTATGTCCTGGGAACAAATCTTTACTCCTCACACTTCAGATAGAGCCCTAATATCCAGAGTATACAAAGAACTCAAAAAATTAGACAATAAGATAACAAATAACCCAATCAACAGATGGGCCAAGGACCTGAACAGACAATTCTCAGAGGAGGACATACTATCAATCAACAAGCACATGAAAAAATGCTCAGCATCACTAGCAGTCAGAGAAATGCAAATCAAAACCACCCTAAGATACCATCTCACTCCAATAAGATTGGCAGCCATTAGGAAGTCAAACAACAACAAGTGCTGGTGAGGATGTGGGGAAAAGGGTACACTTGTACATTGTTGGTGGGACTGCAAATTGGTGCAGCCAATTTGGAAAGCAGTATGGAGATTTCTTGGAAAGCTGGGAATGGAACCACCATTTGACCCAGCTATTCCCCTTCTCGGTCTATTCCCTAAAGACCTAAAAAGAGCATGCTACAGGGACACTGCTACATCGATGTTCATAGCAGCACAATTCACAATAGCAAGACTGTGGAACCAACCTAGATGCCCTTCAATAGATGAATGGATAAAAAAAATGTGGCATCTATACACAATGGAGTATTACTCTGCATTAAAAAATGACAAAATCATAGAATTTGGAGGGAAATGGATGGCATTAGAGCAGATTATGCTAAGTGAAGCCAGCCAATCCCTAAAAAACAAATGCCAAATGTCTTCTTTGATATAAGGAGAGTAACTAAGAACAGAGTAGGGATGAAGAGCATGAGAAGAAGATGAACATTAAACAGGGATAAGAGGTGGGAGGGAATGCGAGAGGGAAGGGAAATTGCATGGAAATGGAAGGAGACCCTCATGGTTATACAAAATTACATACAAGAGGAAGTGAGGGGAAAGGGAAAAATAATACAAGGGGGAGAAATAAATTACAGTAGAGGGGGTAGAGAGAGAAGAGGGGAGGGGAGGGGAGGGGAGGGGGGATAGTAGAGGATAGGAAAGGCAACAGAATACAACAGACACTAGTATGGCAATATGTAAATCAATGGAAGTGTAACTGATGTGATTCTGCAATCTGTATACGGGGTAAAAATGGGAGTTCATAACCCACTTGAATCAAATTGTGAAATATGATATGTCAAGAACTATGTAATGTTTTGAACAACCAACAATAAAAAAAATAAAAAATAAAAAAAATAAAATAAAATGATAATTTTTACTCTTGTATTTCTACAAAGGAAGTTTCGAAAATGTAAGTAAGAAGAGTAACAATCTGAAATATTTTTTGAGAACTTTAGGTTTGATACTTGTTACTTTGTAAAAAATAGATGAATAAATACAATAAAACACATTCTTCAATGTTGCTCAGTGACAATGTAGGTATGTTTTTCCCAGTTAATCCCCTTTTCATCAAAGACCATGGGCTTTGACAAATACTTTTCTTATTTACTTTTCAATCACAAGGGCTGTAAAAATCTCCATCTGCCACTTGGCTATTTTACAACTACTGAATGTAACCAAGAATGTGGATATTTGCTTTGACCATGTAGTTATGATGTGTACCCAATTTTCTAATAAAAAAAACTATATGTCCTATTGATAGTGAACAAATTTAGTGGCAAAAATTATATACATGACAACTTGAAATGTTAATCATAGTATACTAAACTTAAAATAGCCTTTGAAATAACAATGCTCTTTATGGACAGCAGCTGGTGGGGGAGAAATATTAGAAAAAGCACAATCTTTGTAGCTAAAAACAATGAGGTCTGAACAAGATACAGAAACTCTACTTTCTTTGTGAATTAGCTAACATGACAATTCTTGCCTCAGATCACAGTGGTAGCCAAAAAGTAAACAGTTAAGATAAGTGGCCCTAATTGCTGCCAGCCTTTGGACCCATCAACAGGTTCATGGTCTCAAGTTGGGGTGTCAAACTCTAATATATGAATGCAAAAACAGTTTAAGGCCTGTGTTGAACTGAAGAGTACAAGACTCCCTTATGTTATTTAAGGTCATGATTTTTTATCCACTTAAGTAGTCCAATCAAAAAGGTCTGATGCTGAAAAGTTTTGAGAACCCTATTCTAAGCCCCAATAGGAGCTTCTTTGCTTCCAAGTCTTCTTAAGTAGGACTGTCACATACCTATCCAACACTTTATTTCGAGCTTGCACATGGTCAATTCCTGCTCATCATGTTCTGGATCTGAATGAATTCCTTCTTCAAGGATCATCCATCTATCAAAATCTCCTCTCACTCACATTCACTCAGTGACTCAATTTTACTAATTCATCTGTAACATCAGTATTCAAACTCTCTGATTGAAAATAAACATTAAACAGTTGATGAAAGAAAAATTTGAGATACTAGGCCTTATCAAAATTAAATCTCATGCTCAGCAAAAGACTCTGGAAAAGGGATTATTTTTTAAAAAGTTACAGAGAGAAAATATTTGCACACTACATATATAACAAAAGATGATAATCTGGAATACAAAATGCATTTAAAGCTCAACCAGAAAATAACAATCAAATTAGAAAATAAGAATAGCTATAAACCATAAGTAACATGGAGGAAACACCAGAGATGATTAATGTGAACACAGATGAAACTACAAGATGAAAGCAATTTGAGAGTGGAAAATAAATAAAAAAGACAAAAAACAATTCTTTCATGGTATTTTGTTTGCTTGAGTGAGTTTTACATCAAAATGACTCAAACATATTAATAAAAAAAATGAGGAAAAGTAGAAATTGCAAATAAAAGTGACCCACTGCATTCCAGGAAAGATAATGAAATTGAGAATTCAATGATTAAGAGATTTTTAAAACATCTAGATACATAAAATTGGGTCATAAAGGTTGAAGACATGGCTGTGCTCTTTCTCAAAAGGAGCATACACTACTACAAGATAACAGAATAATATGATTAAAGCATAGAGAAAATATGAACCAAGAATGCTATTTTGAGCTACCCTAACAACTTCTAACCTCAGGCATCATCTGGCCTTTTTTTTTTTTTACATCCTTTATCAGGGCATTTCTGACCACATAGTATAGAATACCTATGGGATACTGCTCTGAATGCAAAAGGTTTTAATGGAAAGTTCTGAAATGTAGGGAAAATAACATCTTACATGTGTTCATCCTCAACAGATGGGTAATGTGGTTGACATATAAATCCATACTATTTTGTTCCTCAGCAGACAATTCTGAAATACATTCAAAATAGCTTCATTAGAAAGTCCCAGGTAAACCAATCCCCAGTGGCCTGCATCAGTAACTAACCTAATAATCTTCCTCTTTTTAGTCTTTCCAGATATCCATTGTGATTCTCTGAAATCAATGGTCAAAATAAGCTGCTTCATGTAAGTTATTTTTCTCCAATTCTTATTTCCATAGGATATTCAGAGTGAGGCTTTTGATAACAGTAAAGCATTAAATGGGGTAGAAAACAGATTCACAGAATGGAATTCTGGGACTGGATTCAAGAATGAAGTATTGCTGATGCAGTGTGGGGTAGTGTCAATCCTCAGCCTTTGGCAGCTCCACGATTTTTGAACTGTAGATTGGAATGAAGTACAGGTGAAAGGAAAGCATGGATTTATGTGGCAGTTGTTAAACTTGAAAATTATTTTGTTAATGATAAATATAAAGATCATTGTTACTTATTTTAATGCTAAGGAAGTCCTAAGAAAATATAATGACAGTCTTAGGTCTATCAACTGTCAATTCAAAGCTTGCTGCAAAATTGAGAAGACTTAGCACAGTTTAAAGGAACTTTGAAACTGCTGTAATAGAGAACACAGTGCTGGAAATCAAGCCAGGATTAATTGTAAGGGTAGCAGAACATCAAATGAGACTGAGTGCATAGGAAAATAATGAGACCCTGACATTGGGTTAGGTAAATCTAATGTTCTTGAATCTTCAATCTTAGACTTTGCGAAGTGCACAAGGCTATTAAAAGCAGCACCCTGCTCATCTTTCTAGGGAAATCATCCCCTAGTTTCTGGAGATATTACAAAAATTCCTGAGTAAAGGCTGATAGAAATGATTTTTTTCTTCTTCAATGTCCTCTCTTCTTCCTCTCTCTGCTGAAAGAACAATAACTACCCCACAACTCAAGCATGGAATGTATTTTCTGCTCTGACAATAAATGGCATCCATGTGCATAAAACTCTAAGATCTGTTTTATATGTACTGGGAGAAAGGACTGGAGTAGATCTTGAAGATGTTGAACTGGGAATGTGTACAATATATGCCTGGATATCAGAGGATTAATTGACACGCATGAGCTATTCTATGATACAGGTGGTAGGTTTTGGCAAGGACTTGTAGAAATGTACTTAGTTATATAAATTATCAGTTTCTGAATTACAAACTGTAATGAATTCATAAGCTTATAAAATTCAAATTTATTTTCCCAGTGTCTGTGGATCAGGGAACTGGGCATAGGTTATCTGGTTCCTAAGCTTTGGGATCTCACAAGGCTACAGTTGAGTTATTGACTTGGGCTATAGATTCATGTTAGGGCTTGACTGGGTCCACTTCCACACACATGAGTTTGTTGGTAGAATTCAGCCCTTTGGCCTCTTAGACTAAAGCCTTCAGTTTCTTGTTGACTGTAAGCCTCAGTTTCTTGATAAGTGCCCACTCCATAGGTACCTCACACTCAAGTGAAGGGGATAATAAAACTGCATGAAGGACAAGAGGCAGGGATACTAAGGAACATCTCATAGTCTGTTTGTCACTGAAGGAAAGAAAACCTTTGAAGTTTTCTCAAGGTAAATGATAAGTTACTGAAACTGCTTTGGAAAAAATGTTGATGAAAAATTTAGAAGACTCAGGAAGGTAGGGGTATTAGCCTGGACTTAATAGATGATACTGGAGACCCTGTCACATGACTGTGCTCTGGAGGAGGAGGATGCCTTCACTAGACAACCGGAAATGAGCTAATAAACAGGGGTGGCTGTTTCTCTGCACACAGGGTTGACCAAAGAGGACACTGCTGGAGAGGTGGGCTCCATGGTATCAGGGGAGTGGAAATAGAATCTTGTCATAATAGAAGCCAGAAGTCCACAGTAAACAAAGAAAGGCAAGGGGATATAATCACATGAGCAGCAAGATCCATATTTATATTTTATACAAAATAAAGGGGCATATATGCTTATGAGATAATTTTAGCCCAAGTGTCTGTGTGTATTTTTTGTGTCTGATTTAGAGATCAGAAATGGACTTAGCCAAAGAATTGAACTGTATTTTAGAAACACTTGTGATATAAGATATTAGACATGGATTTGGGGTGATCACAACCTTCAAACAGTTGCTTAAACTTGCTAAACCACAGTGGTTTTTGGTCTATAAAATATCTTTTGAATGCATCTTTAATGCCACACAGTATTCTAGGAATTGTTTTAGAATGCCACATCCCAGATTTGCTGGAATACTGATATACTGAATTATCAGTGCAGGATATAGAGAGTAAAGAAATTTAAAGAAAAAAAAAATAACCTACCAACAAATGCCCTGAAAAAAAAAAGCCAGGTGGGAAGATAGAGAATTTTAATAGAATTGTCAAGAAATCCTGCATAAGTAAATGGCATTTGAACAAACCTGAGCAACATGAAGAAGCCCTAGTTATCTGCAGGACAGTGAGCACAATGGCCCTGAAGAAAACGTATGGTCTATGTAAATGAGGTGTCACATGGAGGCTTGGGCAGCTGTTGCTCAGGAAAATAGCGAGAGAGGGGTCAGAGGATAGGGTTTTAGAAGTGGTCAGAATTCAGGTTATCCAAATAATTGTTCAGAAAATTAGATCAGATAATATCTGCAATATTTTTGGCATACATTGGTGTTCAGTTCAAAGGGTGAAATTTCGCTTAATCTGATCAAGCATCTCAATAGAATTTTGAAGAACCAAATTTTGGTTTCATAACAGTATAAACTTGAATTCTGTAACCTGAGGGTATGACTTAGAAAAGCTGAAAATCTAAGATGTAATGAGTGGTATGAGTTATAATCATTATTCTACATAAAACTTACAAGGATACTAACAAACTGTTGGGTAGATTTAGCCTCTTCCTTAGGTTACGTGAATTTTTTTTTTTCATTTAACACCTGGTGGTTATCATCAGATGACTGAGCCAGCAGGATCATCTACAGCATTGACTGGGAAGGAAGACATTGCTGAAGTCACTGAAGGCCACTTGGTACTCAGCCAGCTTTGCATGAAAAGCCAATGATCACACCATAGGTCAAATAAATAGCATCCATGTAGTACTGGCAGTTCAGGAACCCTAGGTCTGAAAAGTGAAATATGGCCATACAAGTGTGAAATTTTTCACCTCCAGAACCTAAATATGTTACCTTATAAAGCCAACATATAAGGTATATTCCCACAAGATTTTGGGAATGTAATTAAATTTAAAATTTTGAGATGAAGAAAATTAGACTGGATTTTTTGGGTGGGTGGGCCCATGTATCCCTTGAATCCTTATAGGGGGATATGGGAAGACCAGAGCCAGGGAGGTAAATGGGGAGATGCTGTATTTCTTACTTTGAAAACAAATAGTGAATCCATGAATCAAGAAAGGAAGGAGTCCTGCAGAAGTTCAAATGGGCAAGGAAAGTAGATATTCCCCTAGGCCCTCCAGAAGGGATGCATCCCTGATGACACTGATTTTTCGCCCAGTGAGGATCAATGCTGGATTTAGACTTTCAGAATAGCAAGGCAAAAAAACCCAAAAACCAAAAAACAAAACATTTATTTCAAGCCACTAAATTTGTGATCATCTGTTATAGTAGCAATAGAAAATTAACATACTTGGAAATAAAATTCAATAGTCTGAGAGAACAATATTCAGAAGAGATGGTATAAAGAAAAAGCCCAAATCAAAGACTTCTTAGGAAGAATCACTTTGGAAAGTCTTGCAGCCTGAATTAGAATCAGACTGCTGCTTCCTATATAATGACCAAAAAAGTCACCTAAGTGCTGTGCCTCAGCTCTCTTACCTCTAACTTGTCAAATTAATACCATTGCCTCTTAAGTTTTCTATGATTAGCAGAGATAGTTCATGAAAACATCTCTAATAGTCGATTCCACATAGTATCTGCAAATTTTGGACATTATTTTATTAACATGTTTGCAAGTCAAAAAGGAAAATATATTATAGGTCACATGATAACTTAATTTTTCATTCTCCTCCCCCCCAACATTTTCGACAATTATTTTGTCATAGCTATTGTCAAAAACTTTCATGAAATTCACACATGCCGAGATGCTTAGATTATGTTGACAAGATTGCAGAAATATGTATAGAAAAGAAAATAAATCCAGGCATTAAGTCATGGATGACAGTGGTTTATTACTCAAACCATATTAACCAGAGAAAATTATTTATTAAATTATTTGCTTTTCATTTCTTGACTATTTTTGAGCAATTTTTTCATTGCTGTCATGTGGATTATCAACACTGAATATTAGAGGGGGAAAAGAAATAGGAAGTTACCAGGTAAAGGGAACTAGATGTAGGCTTCAGGAGATCACAGGGACAATGTGGCAACTCTGCTAAATCACTTCACTATCTGAAGTCTCTATATAACACCAATAAAATTGCAAATATCTTTAAACTACTTTGGCTACTGCTCCCAGGACACAATTACATAGTCAGTCCAGAGGAAGGGGAAGCAGGAGACTGAGTGAATTCAACTTTTAAACTATCTTACAAGGCACTATTCTACCATTAGGACTAAACCCTTTGCCTTGAATAATGAATGGTCTCTGCAACATATTGCTTAGGATATACTATCTGCAGTTTTTGGCACACACCAATGTGGAGGTAGACACATGCAGATCAAGGTCAGTAGGTTCAGTTCTTTGTAACAGGTTGATCCAGCTCAGGTGGATTCATTTAGGGAAAAGAATCTGTTTCCCAAAGCCACCTGTTTTTCATAATGATGTTCAAGCAGATAGGGTCAAATTCATCATTCCTTTCAGTCCAAACAGCTCCAAGTGCATGCCCCGCTGATGGCAGATCAATACCATCATCATATACAAAGGCAGCTCGAACATGTGCTTATTACTTGCTGACATATTGATAGTTTCTACCTATGCTCACTATAGTATTTTTTTTCCTATGCAGAATTTATAGCCTCAATTCCTAGAAAGTGCCTATACAACATTTTTCAACACTGCCACTTAGTATTTGGCTGACATTTATGCATCTTTTGTATCGTATCCTTAATATGACAGCAGGTTTCTGTCAATATGCTCACTCCAAATTGGTAGGAGAGTTCTAGCTTTGATGGGGTGCTTGCATTTTAATCCTACACATAACAAAGACATTTAGGACAGAAAGGAAGTCTAGACATCTTAGAAGGCTACATTATACCAAAGATGTATTTTTAAGATGTATTTTAGACTGTACTATACAAACAATAATGAATCATTTTTTGTTGAGTTCACGATTCTAGCTACTTAATTGGAATTCTCTATATTTAAATAAATTCTGTTATTGCTATGTTTTAATTCATAATTCAAAACAAAGGTCTCTTAAGGGTCAACCACTGAAAATTCAGTCATGCATTAGTAAATATATGCCAAATATCAGCATATTAACAAGCTCCTCCAAGTCAAGAAAAGTATTTCTGCATGTGTATCACTGTTCATCAAATGTATGAATGTACTTTCATCGTTTGTACAACTGTTTGAGTCCACGATTATCCTTAATAAAGTGTATATGGTGATGTTTGAGACCAGTTCATGCCAAAGTCACAAAGTTAAATATCCTCTTTTCCAAGCATCACCATAACAAAATTATACTAAGTACGTTTTTTATGTTTTTTCCACTACACACAGACTCAATATTCAGTGAATATCCATTTGTCTATAATAAATATTTCCTACCTATAAATTTGAGATAGTAACTCCCATGCAGGGATTAAAATTGCATCACACATTCTTGTTTAACATTAAATATTTGGTGTGAAACAGCAGTTGATTATGAGTTATGATGATGGCAAATTATAATGACTATTGATTCTTTTCCCTGATAGTCTGACTAGTTGTTTAAAAAGTGATGAAAGCCATACAACATTTTAATTTGGTAAATCTATTCAAAACAAGCTTTTCTAATATTTGAGGCAAATTCATTTTTCCATATTTTATATCAAATATTAGGGCATTGTCCATTATCTCTAAAATAGTGCTTTATTTTTCAAAATTATTCTTTATTTAAAGTCTATTGAACTCCTTTATTGAATTTAAAGAAAACTCATTAAAATAAATTCAATATAAGATCAAAATAAGGAAGATTTAGTACATAAAGCATATATCATCATTTAGAATGTTATGAGCAAATAAAACAGCAGTAAATGATGTAATGGATTCAAAATCTATAAATTCTATAAATTGAGTTATGTCATTCTCACTTTACTGAAATGTTGTAACTTGGGCAAAAAGTAAATAAATAAGCTTATCCACAATAATGTATTCTAATACTCCAATTTTCTTATTTAAAAATGCCATTATCAGTCAAGGACAAATTTATTGTCTTCATTTCTTGTCATATGTGAAAGCCTTTGATGTTTCTGTCAGTTCTTTAAAATCAAATGAATATTGGCTGATATGAATTAGCTGCAAGGAACTGTGTGCAGAGAATTGACACAAGACTAAGGTGACAGATTCACTGTGGAAAATGTAGGGACTCATCCGTAAGATTTCCATTGATTTGTAGAAGTACTAAACCTAGCTTATTCACTAGCAACTTGAAGCAGCTTGAAAAATGCTGTGAACTCAACTATGAAACTGTGAAAGTTTCTCTTTCAGAATAATAAGCACTGGGCATGCATTTCAAAAAGTAGGTAGTATTTACACTAAAAAAAGTAAAAATCTCCTTATTTTCTTGTCCACTTTATTCTCTATGCCTTGTTTTGTCTAGCAATAGTTTGAATTTATAACATTCTACAACATAAGATAAGATATCCAAATAAGTATAATTCATGGTTTCTGTTGAAGAATCTTAATATAAATTTGTCATTTTAAAGATAATATTTGTAAAAGTAATAGATTTATGTTCCTTTTTTTTTCTTCTTCCAAAAAAAGCTACAGAATAAAAGAAGAGAGAAAAAGGAATATAAATCTATTGCTCTTTCAAATGTTGTCTAACAAATAAATTATGAATTTATATTATGATTCTTCAACAGAAACTATGAATCAAGTAGGAATAGAACCTGTAATTTCAATGGTTGCTTTTGTGTTCCCTTCATTAAATGTTCACAACTTACTTATTCCCACAGATTCTATCAATTTCATGAGAAAAGGCATTGAAATGATTCAGTGCATCAGTCAGAGATTACTAATCAGCACATGATAGAACCTAATGTCAGGAAATGGGTTGCAGGTATCCCAAGATATTGATCACTTTAACCCTTGGCAGAAGTGATAAGTTTAGATTTTTGTGATAAAAAGCCTTGTCAACTATACCCATATTGTTTGCATATATGTATATGTATATACAAACATACACATATGTATATTTTATGCATATATAAACACATATAAAAATATAATTTTCACACACATACATTATATGTATATTTTTATATATACATAGTTATATACATATACATAATTTCTTATGTATGTCATCATGTGAAAATGTTCACTGTAACAGTAGGAATGAAGTATTATTTCAGTGAGCAATAGCTAGCTGCACAAATATTTAATTTTGCATTCTTAGCTTGAAAGTTGTAATTGACTTGTAATTGATAAACCAACTTGGAATCCCCCTTCTCCTTCTCAATTCTCTTCACAAATAAAAATCTCAAAAAAATCATATATGGTACCAATATTTTAGAATCTTATGGAGACATTATTTTGAAATAACTTATTTAGTTAATATAGATAAAATTATATTTTAAAAGTATTTAGTATTCTTATAAAACAGAAATATATCGGCATCTTTGTTCTATCAGGTTTATATCCTATCTCTTGATAATGTTTTAGTGTTCTTTAAGTGGATCATAGAACCTCTCATTTATATTACTATTAAACCATAATACTATGAATGTACAAACTGAAAAAATGCAGATAATTTTTTCCTCTAGAGATGGATCTCTTGTTTATTTTTGGAATGGCTTGTTATTTGCGATTATTATGCCATGAAATAGAACAAGAGCAAAGGGAAATTTTGGTCATGGAAAAATAAGGAATCATGAAACCAAGCTCTCCTTCATGAGCAAGCCTAGAATCAGCTATAGGCCAAATGGACTTTATTATATTCACCTCTCTTCAGAATTTAGATAGCTAAAATTAAACACTGACATTAACTTAAGAGCATATGGAAAAAATGGAAAATCATAATGAATATTCAACCACATACAGACAATTTGCTATAGAGAAGAAAGTTTGCACTCTAAGAAAATCAGTAAAAAAGAACTTTGCTAGAACAGAAAGAAAGAAAATTAGAGTTTAGAATTCCCCATTCAAACTTTCTTCTCTATAGCAATTGTCGTTCTATTTCATGGACACTTATATATTTATGAGTGTTGTCTGGAAAGAGCTGATACAGCTCCCCAGAGCTTTTCTGTATGCTCAACTCTTGGTCTACAAGTTCAGGATCCCATAGATCTTCCCTCTATGGTGTTTCCTAAAGCCTCAGCTTTCTACAGGGTAAAAGCTATAGCTAACCTGTGCCCCATGACAATAGGTTATAGTAACTGGGATGATTACCCCTTTAAGTACACTATTTGCCATAAATTGCACAAATACCTGTAGCTCTTGATTTAACAATGTAGAATTTCTAGTATTTGCAATCATAAGTCAAGACAGGATACTACTTTAAATCACCAATTAATCTTTAATTGGTCCTAACCAGGATGCAAAGAGGTGGCCCTTTGGAGGACCTCATAGCCTATACTTTGAATATGTAGAATGTAGGGGTATATTTATTTGGCTAATACTTAGCTAGTATTTTAAAAATTTCAATTCTTAAAAAATTTGGTAATTCATGTGTCAGAAATGATATCTTTGATTGAACTCTGTATTCATGTGTCAGAAATGATATCTTTGATTAAACTCTGCAGCAACTACAGGAAGCACAATTAATTTCTTTAAGCATCTCACACACTTATTATCTGAAATGTTCATCTCTTTTTGTTTTCCTTTTTCATTTTGAAGGGGTCTTTTGCAGTGCATTCTTACATCACTAGAAACTATAACTTTTCTTCAGGGTTTTTTTTTTTTTTAAAGAGAGAGTGAGAGAGGGGAGAGAGAGAGAGAGAGAGAGAGAGAGAGAGAGAGAGAATGAGAATTTTTAATATTTATTTTTTGGTTCTTGGCGGACACAACATCTTTGTTGGTATGTGGTGCTGAGGATGGAACCGGGCCACACGCATGCCAGTTGAGCGCGCTACCGCTTGAGCCACATCCCCAGCCCCTTCAGGGTTTTATTTAAGTCATTCACTCATATATTTCAATACCACCTTCCTAACGTGTCTCATTGACTAAAAGTAAAACTTCCAAATATTTCCAACTTCACTGCACTTAGGAATTATTGGTGAATTAAATTCGAAGAGGCAGAAGGCTCAGAGTTCTCATTTCAATCATAGGAGAGACAAATATTTAAATAGAATTTCCTTGAAGTAGATAGGAAGGCAAGAAACCTTGGTGCAAGGCAGAATTTCCACCTCTAGATGAAAGAGCTGTACGACTTAACAGTTCCCTAATGCCTTTCCTGACTTTCTATTCTGTTGAACTAACTAATTGATTTAGAACAGCTTTCATTTTTCCCATTCTTGTTCTTTTTTCTTTTCTTGTTTCATGGTCTTCTGGGAGATATTCAGCCTTTTTGACATGAAATACAAATAAGGTTATTTGGGTCCGAATAGATTAAAAAAAAAAAACTTGCATGTAGTAAATGTGTAGAGAGCTCTAATCTAGATAAATATAAAATTCTTCCCTTTATCTTTTGTCTTTCTCTCATGGGGCTGCGTCTTCAAAAGCTCAGTGTTGATTATTATGGTATTATGGGTCAGCTATGGGTAGAATTTGGAAGGAGATTAAGTTATGTTACTATAGCATTCAGTCTAATATATTTACTACTGAAAGATTCCTTCTCTGTGGCCTGTGTAGATCAGGCATTGCCATACTCATCTGGAGTCTTTAAGGCCCTATATGTACTTTAGGCCTAAGTATGTCTATTTCCCCCAAATTACTCTGCACATAAGGGGATGAAGCTGTAGGAAAATTGTACCCTGATGCTAGTAATTAGCTTCTCATGGTTGAAATAGCAAAATCCAAAATCCAAATATGTTTTTTCTAACGTTGCTGGATCTCTCAGTATTTGAAATATCAGTTATCTTTTTCCTTAATAAAAATACTCACCTTTTCCTACTTTAACATCACACCCTCATTGTCACAAGGTCACACAACTTCTAGCTTTTTAATATCCTTTCAGTCTATTTATTCTTTGTCATTTCCATTGCTGACATTTTAGGTTGGTGCTTCATCTTCTCCAGGCTATGTTAATAGCTTCCTAAATGGCCTGCTGTTCTACTCTGTCCTTATTGAATTGAGTCTCTGCACTAGTCACAGTGTTCTCTGTGACCATGCTCCTTGTCTGTCTATAAAGTAGTGAACATGTTACAAACAGATATGAGAACGGACACAGCTCTCAGAAAGTTTCATTTCTTGGGATGCCTTGGAAAGTTCATCAAATGTCTGTCTCTGTACTTTATGGTTATACTTCATTTTTTGGAATATTCTCGCTTTACCCTCAATCTGCTTGAAACAATGCCATTATTTAACATTCACAATGTGTTTCGTGTTTTCTGAGATTCTAGAAAGAATTAGCTGCATTTCTTCTGAGTTTTAAAATGCTATTCACAGATTTTAATAATAGCAGCATCATTGTTGTTTTGTTTGTTTGCTGTGCCTTTTTCTTGCTAGGCTCCCTGAGGAAACAGACTAAGTTTTTATCATATTTATATCTCCTACCACCTACCACAACCAACACATTCTGTGCACACAATAATAATCCAGTGGTTTTCAAACCTGTTGCTGTATCAAAATCATTTGTGTGACTTAAAAAAAAAAATATATATATATATATATTACACACACACACACATATACATACACATATACATACACATATAAAATATGCAGGTGTGAGGCCTGGGCTCCAGCTAAAGCTTTTCAAAATGAGCAGGTCTAAAATGGGCTCAGGTATGTATTTCTATTGAGCCTCTTTATGAAACCAAATAATGCTCTCCAAAGGACTTTGGGATTATACTTTTATCAGGATTCCCCCATAAAACAGTAGTTAAGATAGAATTTTGATGAGATAAGAGGAATTTTCTCATCATCCATTTTGGCTTAGTATACTCTGTCCTTCTTAAACCTCCCTTAGACAATCCAGCTATTGCTGACGTTTCCATAAGCTTTATGAGTTTGGCTGTGGGACCTTCCAGAAACCACTAAGAATTATAATAATCTGTGAATATATGTGTGAGCACTCCCAACACATTTACTCTTCAAAATAACTTTATGAGTTATTATTCCTATTTTACAGACAAAAAAAATCAAAACTAATTGTAGGTAACCCATCCAGTTTCTCACAATCTGCAGTGTGGTGAACCAGAGCTGGGCACAGGCAGATCAGATCCACAACTGGTACATTTGTACTGCAAACCAGCTACAGACTTCATTCAGTGCAAAGGGTCTACAAAACCAGAATCAAACTAAAATGGATCCCCAGTTAAAATAAAATGGTCAGTTTAGAGAATTTAAATTTACTACTTAATAAATCACTTTAAAAGTAGTTGGGTATGGTGGCACACACCTTTCATTCCAGTGGCTTGGGAGGCTGAGGCAGGAGGTTCACAAGTTCAAAGCCAGCCTCAGCAAAAGTGAGGCACTAAGCAACTCAGTGAGACCCTGTCTCTAAGTAAAATACAAAATAGGGCTGGGGATGTGGCTCAGTGGTCAACTGCTTCTGAGTTCAATCCCCAGTACGCCCCCCCCCCAAAAAAAAGTATTCCTGTCTCAAAATTAAACATAAATAAATAAATAAAATAAATAAAATAAAATAAAAAGAGCCCTGGGTTTAGCTCAGTGATAGAGTGCTCCTGGGTTGAATCCTCTGTACCAACTAAATAAATAATTAAATGCACTTAAATTTTTTTGTTGTTGTTGTTAATATTATGCAAGATTTGCAAGGACTTGAAACAGCAAACACATTCACATACATACACAAATATGTATATTACTTATGTCTTATTACAACTTAGAGTTAAATATTCTGATTTCCTCTCATAGGACATGATAAAGCAGGGACTCATACCTGATAGAAACTATAAAGGGTGTTGTTTTTGTGCTGTTTGTTATTTATTTTCTTAAATTTTGATACCTATGTCATTTGTGGGTCTCTGTTTAAAGTTGAAAAACTTCAATATCAGTCATTTAGATTCCTCTGTCCTACCAGAAGCAGGGAAATAGGCGGAATGAGACAAAAGCAGTAGGTTATAATGGCACAACTTGCCTAGGCCTGTGTTTGCATTTACTCTGCGGCTGCTGTAGATGTTTTTACTGCAAAATGCTATAAATCAGTTCAATTATCAGTACATTAGTTTAAGGGATTTGACTTCTTGTACACAACCAACTTCCTGGGACCCAAATATACTGAAAAATATTTGTACATTTCAGTTACTACCAACTCACCCACTGAAGCATGATATCATACCTCCTGGTTTTGCATGATGTATTATAAATCAATGACTTATTTTACTTTATTCAATTTCTTCCTCCTCCAGTATTTAGGACTGCGTCATGGTACCCAAACAGTAATTTATTTTATCCTCTTCTTCCCTAAAAGTGTAACAGCTTAAAATAATTTGATGATGTTCATCTGCCAGTTTAGGATTCTCCTTGTCTTAGTTAACTGCATGTGTGTGTATGTGTACATTACATATATAGACACTGATGATTATAAGGTATTTCAGTAAATTGCTAGATTTGCAAATATTTATTTTGGTAGTTAAGAAAATGCCCATGTGCTCCAATGTTCTAAGAGTGAGTTGTAAAATACTTAACTTTACAACATGATGATGAGTTACATTAAATGAGTGTACATTAAATGAGTTACATTAAATAAGTGTACATTTAATGCAAGTACAATTGGAGATTGAATTAGCCTAGTGATGCCCCTTTAATTATACTGACTACCCATAATTTTCAGAGCAGCAATTCTTTCAAATCACCTACTGTATTCTTTCTGTTACAGTAGGCTGTCAGGGGCAAATAAACCTTATTTGATATATTAGAAAAATGTCTGGACACTGGAAGTTGACTATCTTTGGAAAGGAGAAATATCTTCTGATTCAATCTTATATAGGGGGCATGGGCACGTCGATCACAGGAATGAATCTGTCAATAGAAAGGACCCTTTTCTTTTGTTCACTAAAAGAAATAAGTATGTTTGAATGTTGTTCTACTACTTGTTAGCAGATGTTTAAACTTTGATTTCTATTGCATGGTTGTTTCCTTTTGGCACTTCAAAAAATTACAACATAATAGTCTATATGGTTTGTTTTGTTGAAAAATAGTGTATATGTAAATCCTCTTTAAGAGAAAACAAAAAAAACCCACATTGGTTATTAAAATATGGTTTTCAATAAGACCTGGCAGCTTTGAGAAGTACTTCCAAAAATTTCATTTCAGCTATAAAATCAAGGAGTTTGAATTTTCAGAAAATTATTCTCTCATGAACAATCAGAGATCTGATTCACATCTTGAATGAAGAAATAATTAAAATTTTCTAAACGGGATTTGTATCCACGGACCTTTGTGACTTTCTCAGGCTTAAAATCCTCATGGACTAGGCCTTAGGGCTGGTAGGAAGAAGACAATCTCCTTTTCTCCAGGGAGAGCATTTCTGTGGACCTTGTGTGCCTCTGGCCGCGGCAGCTTCTCCCCCTCTTCAGTCTCCAGTTTAGTTACTTGCTTTCAGCAGTTGCCAGGTACCACCTGGTTCAGATAATAGCCATTAAGCTCAGCTTTGTGATATCAGATCAATCTCATCTCCCTATTTTCCTTACTTATATTCTCTTTATGACTTTTTTTTCTATTCTTTTCTCTGCATCAATCCTTTATTACACTGTCTGGATGCATTAGCTGAGGACGTCTAACTGCTTTCTCAAGTCTCAATGTCAGTTTCCATGTCAAGCAGATGCTTCTCCTGTTGCCTCTCTCTCTCTCTCTCTCTCTCTCTCTCTCTCTCTCTCTCTCTCTCTCTCTCTCTCTCTTTTATCTCTCAGCTTTTCTCTGCCCAAATCTTGATTCCAATACTTGACTTTCTGAAAGTTTTAAGATTAAGCTTTCAACTCTACAAGCACATTCGTGATGGAAAATTTCACATTCATTTTGAATAATGTTCTTTAAATTCTCTGAAACAGTTTATGTCATCCTCACTTGAGATATGCTTCCATTTTCAGGGACAACCAGATTGAATTTCTTGCAATTTTTATTGTTCTCGGAAGGAATCCAATTCATAAGTGTGTGGAATGATCCACGCACACAAAAATGCTTACTGTGCCCTGGTGGGCGATATTTATCTGTTACCTTTCATTTTGAAATCTTTCAAACTAATTTTTGTTTACTAACATTATTAATAAATTAGGTTGAGATCCTAAGTAGGAAATGTCAAGCTCAAAATATCTTAATAAAGACTGTGGTAGATTAAAAAATGTAACTTGAAAATCCCAAATTTTTCCTCAAAATAGTTCATATTCTGTAAAAATGCATAGGATTATAAATAATAAATGAAACATTGGGGCAAGGAGGGTGTTATGCAAATGTTACAATTACCATTCACTCATCTTTCCTGTGTCAAATCTTTGGTGCAATATTATGCAATATAACACTGCCAAGTAAATAATGGTTAGCTCAATAGTATATTAAATTATAATGTAACATGTGGTATGGTGCTAATAGCTTTGAGATAGTACAGTTTATGGATAAAATTTAGATCCTTAACAATCATCAGTATAGAAGATTCAAACCTAAAACTTGGGTCCAAAGTGTATTCAAGATATTTGTATCTCTAATCCACTTTGTTTGCCATGAATCTTATACACTGGGATAAGTTCTTCAGAAATAACTCAAGGTAACTGGACATAGCAGTGCACACCTATAATTCCAGTGACTCAGGAGGCTGAGGCAGGAAGATTACAGGTTTTGAGGACAGCCTAGGCAATTTAGTGAGACCCTCAGCAATTTAGCAGTCTCAAAAAAAAAATTCAAGGAACATATGGGGAAAAGTGGCAAATAAGGGATATTCAGTGAAATTGTATGTATATATGTATGTGTATACATATATACACATATATACATATACACACACATATGCAAACATACACATATGTGTTTATGTAAGAAAGAAAGAGAGAAAGAAAGACTATCTCATTTGTGCCTTAGAGTTAGTAAGTTTTAGCACCTTAATCTGAGTCTTACTACTGCAGCCCAAGAACCTTATAGGTAATAATGCCAAGTAATAACAGTGTTGCCTGTTGTTGAAGACAGAATTGAAAAGCCACTGGTTTGTCTCTAAGAAAATAAAAAAACAAAACCCAAAATACCCCAGAATCTGTGCTTAGCTCCAACAGATGTTTTCTTTTACTTTATTCCCTCTGATTTTTTGGGTGATAACTTTTTTCCATTGAATTGACTTGGTCTTTGTTGATGTGAACAAATGCAAAAATGTGGAATTTTGTAAAAATCTCAGTACAATGAAAGCCAACAATGATTTCGGTAACCTGTCCCCATCCTCAAAATACCTAGAGTCAGGTTAAAGATTTATTCCAATGTTGGATCTATTTTTAAATCATGTACTGCTAGGGTTTACATCAGTAGAATTTACTAGTTTTCTTATGATACCTTGTGTTATATTAAAATTTGTCAGGGGGAATCAGTGGCCACCATCTTGGAGAGCTGAAGTATCCACCGCCACTCTCTGACAGATTGCAACATCAAAACAGGTGTGTGTCACTCAGCTCAGCCCCCATACATCGGGGGATTTTGCATAAAATCTCTCCTAGGCTTTCCGGGGGAGGGAGTATCAGAGTGAGCCTGCATAAAGACTAAGGGAAAACTAGAGGCACCTGACCTTCAACCCCCCCTCCCATCAGCAGCCAAAACAAAACCTGTCTAGCCAGCGCTGGGGGAGGGGCAAGCAGAAAAAATCAAAACCATAGAGTGCCGAGGATCCCAAAAGCCAACTGTGTGACCCTGGAGATCCAGGCTGTCTGATTCGCGCGGACTGTCCCGCAGCTACAGAAGGCGTGGCGCCGCAGAGAAGGGATTAACTAGCAAGCAGGGAGATAAGTGGCTATGACATGGTGGAATCCCGCCAGCCAAGCCCGCACTGACCCCCGGGCTGAGTACGGGATTTCAGATGGTGAAGGAAGCGGTACAGTTCTATCCCCCACAAGGGAAACAAAACAATAGAGTGCTGGGGTTCCCAATAGCCACCCTCCACACCCAACAAACGGCAGGCCCAGAGTACAGTTTGAACCACCGAGAACCATCACTCAGGGGAAATCTGGTCTAGCAGGAGAAACCAAGACTAGCAGGAGAAACCAGGGGACAAGAGGCAAGGCCCTCGCGACTGGGCAGCTGGAAACTGCAGGCCCGCCGGCGACAGTTCACCCACTGCCCGCGTAACTGGGCGGTAGGAGAATGCCCGCCCGCTGGCGACTGATCACCTGCCCGCGGCCTGTGATACTGGGCGGCTGGAGACCACCCGCCTGCCGCGACCGGGAGCTGAAACCAAAGAGAGACAGTCCAGTCACACCCCCCCATTAGGACACCCCGGCAAGGAGACTGGGGCCCGTCATAGCACAGTAGTGTCGTCACTGGAGCTCAGATGTCGGAATTCCTTCCCAGCGGAATCCACGATAGCAGGCATAGTTTAACAACACAAAGGAGAGACATCAGAGTAATACAGAAACAAAACAAATCTATAGAAGAGAGCAGAAACACAACAATCAAATAGAGCTGGAAAGTAACGTGGACAACATGAGAAAACAAGGGAAAAAAGGATTACAAACAATGCAAGACAACTTAATTCTACAGGAGGACATAGAAACATCAGAAGCAGGGATAGGGAAAGAACTCAAGGTGTACCTAACTCGAATGGAAAGGAATATTAGAGAAGACATGAGACAGCAAGTCCAAGAAATAAAAGTATATTTTGAAAATGAATTAAACAAACAAATTCAAATGGCAAAGAAAGAGCTCTACCAGGAGATGGAGATCTTAAAAAAAAATGCAAACAATAATCCTAGAATTGCAGGAAACTATAAACCAAATTAAAAACTCAAACGAGAATATTACAAATAGACTTGATCAAGTAGAAGTCAGAACATCAGATAATGAAGACAAGGTTTATCAACTTGAAAAGAATATAGTCAACACAGAAAAGATGCTTAAATCCCATGAGCAATCTATTCAGGAGATATGGGATGTCATAAAAAAACCAAATTTGAGGGTCATCGGGATATAAGAAGGCACAGAGACTCAAACCAAAGGAATGGACAGCATATTAAATGAAATAATTCTAGAAAACTTCCCAGAGATGAAAGATGAAATAGATTGCCAAATCCTGGAAGCCTACAGGACCCCAAACATTCAAAACCATAATAGACCAACTCCAAGACATATAATTATGAAGATAGCCAACGTACAGAACAAGGAGAGAATATTAAAAGCTACGAGAGAAAAGAGGCAGATTACATTCAGGGGTAAACCAATCAGGTTAACGACTGATTTCTCATCACAGACTTTGAAAGCGAGAAGATCCTGGAACAATGTATTTCAAACGCTGAAAAATAATGGATTCCAACCAAGAATACTGTATCCAGCAAAATTGAGCTTCAAATTTGACAATGAAATTAAAATCTTTCACGATAAACAAAAGCTAAAAGAATTCGCAGTAAGAAAACCAGCTCTGCAAAGCATTTTGAGCAAAACACTACAAGAAGAGGAATTGAAAAATAGTGCCCAAAACTAACAGCAGGAGGTATCTCAGTAAAGGGGGAGGAAAATAACCAAAAAGTAAAACTAGCCAAACTAAAATAAATAAATAAAGAAGCATGACTGGAAGTACAAATCATATCTCAATTGTAACCTTAAATGTTAATGGCCTAAACTCACCAATCAAGAGACATAGGCTGGTAACCTGGATCAAAAAAAAAAAACAAATCCAACAATATGCTGCCTTCAGGAGACTCATATGATAGGAAAAGACATACACAGGCTGAAGGTAAAAGGTTGGGAAAAATCATACCACTCACATGGCCCTCGGAAGCAAGCAGGAGTGGCCATACTCATATCGAATAAAATCAACTTCAAACCTAAGTTAATCAAGAAGGATAAAGAAGGACACTATATACTGTTAAAAGGAACCATCCACCAACAAGACATAACAATCATCAATTTGTATGCACCAAATAATGGAGCTGCAACGTTCATAAAACAAACTCTCCTCAAGTTCAAGAGTCAAATAGACCACAACACAATAATTATGGGTGACTTCAACACACTGCTCTCGCCATTAGACAGATCCTCTAGACAAAAACTGAATAAAGAAACTCAACAGCACAATCAATAACCTAGACTTAACCGACATATATAGAATATATCAACCATCATCAAATGGATACACGTTCTTCTCAGCAGCACATGGATCCTACTCAAAGATAGACCATATATTATGCCATAAGGCAACTTTTAGTAAATATAAAGGCATGGAGATAATACCATGCACCATATCTGATCATAATGGAATAAAATTGGAAATCAATGATAAAAGAAGGAAGGAAAAATCCTACATCACATGGAAAATGAACAATATGTTATTGAATGATCAATGGGTTATAGAAGACATAAAGGAGGAGAAGAAAAAATTCTTAGAGTCAAATGATAATACAGACACAACATACCGGAACTATGGGACACAATGAAAGCAGTTTTAAGAGGGAAATTCAATTCTTGGAGTTCTTACCTCAAAAAAAGAAAAAAACAACAAATAAATGAACTCACACAACACCTCAAAAACCTAGAAAAGGAAGAGCAAAACAACAGCAAATGTAGTAGAAGACAAGAAATCATTAAAATTAGAGCAGAAATCAACGAAATTGAAACAAAAGAAACCATTGAAAAAATTGATAAAACTAAAAGTTGGTTCTTTGAAAAAATAAATAAGATAGACAAGCCCTTAGCCATGCTAATGAAAAGAAGAAGAGAGAGAACTCAAATTACTAACATACGGGATGAAAAAGGCAATATCACAACAGACACTACAGAAATACAGAAGACAATTAGAAAGTATTTTGAAACCCTATATTCCAATAAAATAGAAGATAGTGAAGATATCGATAAATTTCTTAAGGCATATGATTTGCCCAGATTGAGACAGGAAGACACACACAATTTAAACAGACCAATAACAAAGGAAGAAATAGAAGAAGCCATCAAAAGACTACCAACCAAGAAAAGCCCTGGACCGGATGGGTATACAGCGGAGTTCTACAAAACCTTCAAGGAAGAGTTAATACCAATACTTTTCAAGCTATTTCAAGAAATAGAAAAAGAAGGAGCTCTTCCAAATTCATTCTATGAGGCCAACATCATTTTGATCCCAAAACCAGACAAAGATACTTCAAAGAAAGAAAACTACAGACCAATATCTCTAATGAACTTGGATGCAAAAATTCTCAATAAAATTCTGGCGAATCGAATACAAAAACATATCAGAAAACTTGTGCACCATGATCAAGTAGGATTCATTCCTGGGATGCAAGGCTGGTTCAATATACGGAAATCAATAAATGCTATTCACCACATCAATAGACTTAAAGACAAGAACCATATGATCATCTCGATAGATGCAGAAAAAGCATTTGACAAAGTACAGCATCCCTTTATGTTCAAAACACTAGAAAAACTAGGGATAACAGGAACTTACCTCAACATTGTAAAAACTATATATGCTAAACCTCAGGCTAGCATCATTCTGAATGGAGAAAAATTGAAGGCATTCCCTCTAAAATCTGGAACAAGACAGGGATGCCCTCTATCACCACTTCTATTCAATTTAGTTCTCAAAGTACTAGCCAGAGAGATTAGACAGACAAAAGAAATTAAAGGCATAAAAATAGGAAAAGAAGAACTTAAATTATCGCTATTTGCGGATGACATGATAATATACTTAACAGACCCAAAAGGGTCTACAAAGAAGCTGCTAGAGTTAATAAATGAATTCAGCAAAGTGGCAGGTTATAAAATCAACATGCATAAATCAAAGGCATTCCTGTATATCAGCAACAAAACCTCTGAAATGGAAATAAGGAAAACCACTCCATTCATAATATCCTCAAAGAAAATAAGATACTTGGGAATCAACCTAACTAAAGAGGTGAAAGATTTATACAATGAAAACTACAGAACCCTAAAGAGAGAGATAGAAGAAGATCTCAGAAGATGGAAAAATGTACCCTGTTCATGGATAGGCAGAACTAACATCATCAAAATGGCGATATTACCCAAAGTTCTCTACAGGTTTAATGCAATGCCAATCAAAATCCCAACGGCATTTCTTGTAGAAACAGACAAAGCAATCATGAAATTCATATGGAAAAACAAAAGACCCAGAATAGCAAAAGCAATTCTAAGCAGGAAGTGTGAATCTGGAGGTATAGCGATACCAGAGGTCAAACTGTACTACAAAAACAGCATGGTACTGGTACCAAAACAGGCAGGTGGACCAATGGTACAGAATAGAGGACACAGAAACCAATCCACAAAACTATAACTATCTTATATTTGATAAAGGGGCTAAAAGCATGCAATGGAGGAAGGATAGCATCTTCAACAAATGGTGCTGGGAAAATTGGAAATCCATATGCAACAAAATGAAATTGAATCCCTTTCTCTCACCATCCACAAAAATTAACTCAAAATGGATCAAGGAGCTAGATATCAAATCAGAGACACTGTGTCTGATAGAAGAAAAAGTTGGCTACGATCTACATATTGTGGGGTCGGGCTCCAAATTCCTTAATAGGACACCCATAGCCCAAGAGTTAATAACAAGAATAAACAAATGGGACTTACTTAAACTAAAAAGTTTTTTCTCAGAAAGAGAAACAATAAAAGAGGTAAATAGAGAGCCTACATCCTGGGAACAAATTTTTACCCCCCACACCTCAGATAGAGCCCTAATATCCAGAGTATACAAAGAACTCAAAAACTTAAACAATAAG
This sequence comes from Spermophilus citellus, assembly GCF_964194105.1. Classification (NCBI taxonomy): domain Eukaryota; kingdom Metazoa; phylum Chordata; class Mammalia; order Rodentia; family Sciuridae; genus Spermophilus; species Spermophilus citellus. The sequence continues at coordinate 166,817,094 of NC_138182.1, read as the reverse complement.
ATAACAAATAACCCAATCAACAAATGGGCCAAGGACCTGAACAGACACTTCTCAGAGGAGGACATACAATCAATCAACAAGTACATGAAAAAATGCTCACCATCTCTAGCAATCAGAGAAATGCAAATCAAAACCACCCTAAGATACCATCTCACTCCAGTAAGATTGGCAGCCATTATGAAGTCAAACAACAATAAGTGTTGGCGAGGATGTGAGGAAAAGGGTACACTTGTACACTGCTGGTGGGACTGCAAAATGGTGAGGCCAATTTGGAAAGCATTATGGAGATTCCTGGGAAAGCTGGGAATGGATTCACCATTTGACCCAGCTATCGCCCTTCTCGTACTATTCCCTGAGGACCTTAAAAGAGCTCACTATAGGGATACGGCTGCATCAATGATTATAGCGGCACAATTCACAATAGCTAGACTGTGGAACCAACCTAGATGCCCCTCAATAGATGAATGGATAAATAAAATGTGGCATCTATACAAAATGGAGTATTATGCAGCACTAAGAAATGACAAAATCATAGAATTTGCAGGGAAATGGATGGCATTAGAGCAGATTATGCTAAGCGAAGCTAGCCAAGCCCTAAAAAACAAATGCCAAATGTCTGCTTTGATATAAAGAGAGCAACTAAGAACAGAACACAAGGAACAGCATGAGGAAAAGACTACAGTAAACAAAGACGAATGTGGGGAGAGAAAGGGAGAGAGAAGTGAAAGCATATGGAAATGGTAGGAGACCTTCAATGATACATCAAATTATAAGAGGTTATGAGGGGCAAGGGGGAGGGAAAAAAAGGGAGAGAATTGAACAACAGCAGAGGAGGTAGAGAGGGAAGATGGGAGGCGAGGGGAGGGGAGGGGGGATAGTAGGGGATAGGAAAGGTAGCAGAATACAACAGTCACTAATATGCCATTATGTAAAAATGTGAATATGTAACAGATGTGATTCTGCAATCTGTATTTGGGGTGAAAATGGGAGTTCAAAACCCAATTTGAGTCAAATATATGAAAGATGATATATCATGAGCTATGTAATGTTTTAAATAATCAATAAAAAATAAAAATAAAAATAAATAAAAAAAAATTAAAAAATAAAATTTGTCAGGGGAATTAATATATTTGACATCAGAAATAACACTGTTTGTATTTATAACTGAACTCACTAGTGAAGGACAGACTATTCTTGATCTGAATCCAAGGAAAAGGGATAGGGTCTGGGTGAACTATTGGACTTTCCATCCAACAGGGTTATCTTGGTATTGGACCAACTTCTCAATCAGCCACAGAGCACCTGGAAGACTTTTAAAATATACCAATATCTGAACTATTCTCAATATCAATTGGATCAAAATCTGTGAGTGTAGTATGCACAGCAAGGTTTTTAAATTTTTTCTTAGGAGATGAGGTGCAGCTAGGGTAGAGTCCCATTAGCACAGAAATTTCAGGCTGTGTTTTGGAAAATGCAAGTAGGTTTCTGAATGCAAGCTCTATTTCTAGTACCCCTGGGGTTCTACACAAATAATGTTTTCTCTCTGAAACTTAGTTTACTCATCTTGAGAAAGGAGATATGATATGACCATTGTTTGAAGATATAAAGCAAATTAAGTAAGTGAAGGTTTTGGTTATATATGAGCGTTCAATGCATTTCAATTCCCTAGGTCGACTTCATGGTCACGTTTATGATTGATACTTAATAGTCTTAATTCAAAAGATTAAACCATCATGCTGATTATTATTATTATTTTTTTTTATCAGACTGCTTTTTTTCTCTAAAATGTCTACAATGAACTTTAATTTCTGAATTAGAGACATATACTTAGAAAATTCAAATAAAAGTAATGGATAGGCATATTAGGCTGCATAGCCAAGGATCCCAATATTCTAGTCTAATCCTCTGAGGTTACTCTTTTGTTTTTCCACAAAATAATTCTAGCATAGCATTTTGACCTCACACCAGTGTACCTGGACCTAAACAAGTTCATTTACATACAGAGCATACAGTTAGATAGATAGGGTTTTATCCCTCTCCAGGGTGTGGCATAAAAGAATTGAGAAGTAAAGCCTAGTATGTTACTGTTTCTCATTTTTCCTTCATAAATAAATTCCTTTTATTCAGATATTTTGATCATAAAATATTTTCCACAAGTATTGAGTGTGTTTGTGTGTGTGTCTTGCTTCCTTGGCCTGACTGAAAGACGTTTTAATGTTGGAAGGATAATATAAAACCAATTCCTTCAGTAAGGTACATTAGCAAAAGGGACATAGTCATTGTCTTTACTGCTCCTTTTGGTTTTGTTACATAATTTCTGTAAATTCAAGACAGAAAATGTTCAAAACAAGACAGTGTTTATAACTGAGTGCAATATTAATTTCATGGCTCTATAACAAAGTATTCATTGACTTGCAAAATAAAACTGAATTGCTTTCACTGTAAAAGTGCAAACTTGGGGCCATGAGAAGGATAGGTCACAGTGCTAAAAAGGACATTCTTTTCCTTTTTTTCCCTAAAAGAATAAATTTTTGGTAAATGCTTGTTATGACAATTTTTAGCAAAATAAAAAGGAGTGCAAGAAATCACACATAAATAAATATTTCAAAATGAAATCCTACAACACATGCCATTATTAAGTAAAATATTAATTTTATTTTAATGGAAGAAAGGAAATTGGGTGAAAACTGAAGGAGTTTAAATAAACTTCAATTATTTTTATACAAGAGATAGTAGTACATAAAAATTAAGTTTGTGAAAGGAGAACATAAAAACCATTGAGTGTAGAGTAACTATGTACTTCCAATTTTGTGTTTCAGTTTTAAACAACATTGGTTGGCTACGTAATATGACACTTGCTAAGCAACTTAAATCTTTCCATTCCTCTTTCTCCTAGAGTTCTTGTCCTGTGTAAGTTCATAGAAGACCATTCCTGTTTGGGTTCTCAGTCAGTTCTGCTAGATGTGTGAACTGTGGCAACTTCAATTCTTCCCACATTCCAGTCTATGTGGTTTGCATGGTAAATATTTTCTTTCTCCAGGTAAATAACATTTCTGGTCTATAAGCATAATTCTCCCACTTGGTTGGTCTTGGCTTTTCATTTGAATGGTTTCTATAATTCTTTGTTTTAGTCCTCCTCACTATTAACTAGATTTCATCATGAGAAATTTCTTCAATCCATATATTCATAGCCCTGGAGGATTTTTTCCAATGTTTATTCATATATATGTCATTAGAATTTGTAGTTTATAAATCAAGTATTCAAATAATATGTTTAGAAGCATAAAATAAAATGAAATAAAAATCATAATATTTTCTTTCTAAACAAACAGTATTTGTCTTTTGCATGTACCCAGTGAAAGCACCTTTGACCTTAGAGACCTATGACCTATATCCCACTTCTAACAAAGGCTTCTTTCAGAAAGTTGGTTCATTTCAAGGCTGATTTCCATCTCCTCAACAGCCACAAAAATCCCCTGGTTATTCTGTGCTCATTTGCTATTTCCAAATTCATATGCCATCTGTTCCCTCAGTTGCATTTCATGAAACCATTGGACTTAATTGGTCATGGCAGGCAGGTTTTAAGATGACCACTTCTCTCTCATTCATTTAGTTATTCACAGACAGGAGTGGAACTCAATCAATACTTGAAGGAATAACTAAGCAAAATAGGTTTGGCCCCTGAGTCCATGTATGTTATGTCTGACCCTCTGGTCTCAGAGCTATTGCTGAAATCCTAATCCTATGTAGTCTACATTTCCTCTGGCTGTGGATCCCTGTGTATTAACATCTATAGTTACAAGGAATAAGCTAGCATGATGGTTCTCAAACTTCAGTGAACATCATAATTACCTGGAAGACATATTAAAGATTTCTGGGCCCCACGCCTGGAGTTTCTGATTCAGCTGGTCTTGACTGGTGCCCAAGATTTTGCTTTTGTACAAGTTTTTGGGTGATCCTGATTCTTCTGCTCAGGAGACCACACTTAAAACTTTTGTGCTGCAATTTTCTGAGTACTGCTCGTGTCTCACCTTACATCACCTGCTTCCATGTCTTTGAGAATGACAGTAGCATGTTCCCACACAAAATCATCTGGGTCTGATTGGTGCCCATCAACAAAATAACTAATAAGAGGCCAGTAGCCAGCTGAGTACTTGGTACTTGGGATTGAACTCGGGGAAACTTTACCTCTCACCTACATCTCCAGCTCTTCTCATTGCATATTTTGAGACAGGCTGGCATCAAATTTGTGATTCTTCTGCCTCAGCCTCCTGAGTTTCTGGAATTGCAGGCCTGTACCACCATGCTTGGCTCAGTTGAGTTTTTAATGGGAGAATATCAACTGTTTTTATGTGGTTGAGCAAAATCTTGACTGAGCCCCATATTCCAGGCTTACCTTTTTATCAACACTTGGCCCACACTGCTCTATGGTTTTATGGAAATAAGTCTTACTGTGGATGCCAGCCTGAACTTTTCAACCTTAGCAAATTGCTTTTTGTCTACCTGCATATCTAAATAATTCAGAATTTCTTAATCTTTGAAGTTCACTAACTTAACCAGGTTATGTCTGAGTGCCCATTGTAGTATCATTCATCCTATTATTGAGTGTACTCCTTTGAAATGCATATTAAGCCCTTTCTTCATTGCAGCAAAATTGCTACTTCATTGCAATGAATTTTCTTTTTTCTCATGGGGTCACCAATTATCCTTGTTCAGGGTCATCCTAGACAGTTTCCATGTATATCATTTTCTTTCTATTACTAAAAATCTAATTTTTTCTTTGCTTATAATGTGATTAATGCAACATTTGCCTGTTAATTAAGTTTCAGTAATATTTATTACTTCATATTGTTTCCTTTTCCTCTTGTTTTACAATAAAATAATTTTGATTTCAGTTTCTTTTCTTAACTAGTTATATCATTATTTTAGCATCTCATTTTTTTATTTCTTGACCTATTTAATTCATGATCTTATTAAGATTTTCTGCAAAATGCACAGAATACTATGAAGAAAGTTTTCTTTGTTCCTTGGTTTAAATTTTCTTCCAATTTGGTTTCTTATTTTTTTCACATTTACATTCCTTCTTTCTTTCATCTTTTTTTTTTAAATTTGGTACCTGGATTGAACCCAGGGTCACTTAAGTACTGAGTTGCCCAGCCCTTTTTTTATTTTTTATTTTGAGACAGGCTTTTGATCAGTTGCTTAGAGCCTTACTAAATTCCTGAAGCTAGTCTCAAACTTGCAATTTTTCTATGTCAGCCTCCCAAGACTCTGGGATTACAGGCATGCACCACCATGCCAGGCTCTGACTTTTTATAGGAGTTTTTTACCACAGCCTTAATATATTCTCTCCACTTTTGTGAAGTCTGAAAACAGGAGGAGGAGAGCTTGACTGTGCTCTATGCAGACCTGCAGAATCACACTTTCTAACCTCAGACTTTATTAGCCAGGTTAACTTCATCCAGGCAGTGGAGTATCACCTTTCTCTAACCTCCAGCTCTTTGTGCAATGTAATGACAAACTATAAAATAGCCTCCGATGACCTTCTTCTCAAATCCTGCCATCGAAAGTCATCTTCTCAATGCTGTCTTCCTACCCACTGTGTTTCTGTTTCCTTTTAATTACTAGATGTCACTGAATATTCAATGATTTGAACATTTTTCATTGTCATTTCTGATTATGGTGATGCTTTAGAACCCATACTAAAATAGTTAGAAGTTATAGGACATATTATACACATTCCTTGTTTCTTTGTTAATTTGTATTCATTATTGTGAGCACTTTGTTCCATGACCTGACTTCATAGTATATGTTAGCTTAGTGTTGCTATGACCAAAATATCTGACAAGAGCAACTTAGAGGAGGAAAAGTTTATTTTGGGTCATGGTTTCAGAAGTTTAGTCCACAATCAGTCACACCATTGCTGTGGGCCCAAGGTGAGGCAGAACATCATGTAAGAAAGTCATGGCAGAGAGAAGTTGCTTAGCTCATGGCAGTCAAGAAACAGGGGCAGAGGAGGGGCTGCAGGGAAGAACAACTCTTCTAGGTTAGTCCCCATGACCCACCTCCTCCAGGAATACCTCACCTGTCTATAGTCACTAACCACTTGATCCATTCAAACTGGGATAGACTGATTAGGTTACAGTTCTCACAATCCAACAATTTCATATTGGAACATTCCTACACTAACACAGGGGATTTGGGGAAAGACCTAATTTTCAAAGCATACTACAGTATAATTGATTCCCAAAATGGTACTTCTTACATCTTTCTCTCATCTTGATTATGAGCATATTGAAAGAAAAACCATGTTGTTTAGAACATCTTTGATTCTTAAAATAAGATTTCTTTAATAATACAGATTTAATTAATTGAATTTATGAGAACAGTTCTTCAAATATCTGTACTTTTAAAAAATCTTCACAACTAGCTTATGTTGTAATAAAATAAGTATACCAGGAATTCACTTTACAAAAAGTTTAGCAGCATACTTGAATGAAGAATATAAATTTTGGAATAGGAAGCATTAAGTATTCAAATGTATTCTAAACACAAAAGTCCCATTTCTTTTTCAATTTTGATTTTAAAATAGTAAGTATCTTAACTCAGTTGTACTTTAAGAGAATTCAGTGCATAATTCTGTGCTTATAATATATTTCCATTAAGTTGTTGATGGAATCAACTTGTTATATGGAATGATGTCTAAAATTTTTTCATAGGTGTTAATGCTAAGACATTATGGAGACATTTATAAGGATGAATGAAATTAGCTGAATTCTCATTCAAGCTTTTGTTTGCTGTTGTTAATGGTAACAAAATTACTGATTTAAAAATAATAAGTAAGATAAAATTTTTTGAGAGAATGGCTTTCCAGAAAAGATGAAACCTGAAAGGTTAAAATGGGTCCTATTTTTGCCTACATACATCATTTTTTTCTGTGCTTTTTGCTATTTAACTTGAATAAACTATTATATTCTCTACCCAAACAGTTGTTGAGTAACTTAAATATTTACAAGAGCAATATTTGACAGTAATTATCACTTGATATTTCACTTTGCTGAACATACTAAAAAGAATGATTTGAAGTGAAGGTGAATCTTCAAATATTGATGGTTTTACACTAAAGGAAATAACAGGCAAACAGAAATGGACTGGGAAGTTTCAGTTGAGAACAGGTATAAATTTGTTACAATAGTCCAATCAAAGTTTACTCACTATTGTTGCCTTGATACAAATAATATAGTTCTTGTGGATATAGAACTAGTGGTTATGATGTTAATTATTGTGTTTCTGAAATTTATTAAATACAGAATAAAACAAGTAAATTCTGTCCTGTGTGTTCCAGAATAATAGAAAAAGATGGAATTAACTGATTTATAATTTACTGATAATATAGATCAATTACTTACACAGACTTAATAGAGCATTATATTGCTTTTCACTCCCTGAGATGTAAGACTTTTCAGGACTGTCTCAATAGTAAAATATTTAACACACAGCTCTTTGGGGGAAATTAGGATATTTCAATATCACAATGAAACATATTGTATAAGTTCTACTACACTTACCTGAGGGAGGAATTTATAGTTTATAGCCAATGAAATAACTACTTTCTCAGAGATTCTTATAATTGATATTTGGGCAACAATAATAATATTTTATGTAACACTAAATTTTCTGAGGTACTCAGAGTTTTACAGTTCACATTATCTTATTAATCATCTCAGCATGTTTTCCAATATAAACTGGCTAAATTTGAATAAAAATATGAGAATATAAAAAACTCCTTCAGATTGAGAGAGAATATATCTGCAGTTATTTTTCTCTCTTTCTCTCTCCTGCCCTCTCTGCTCCTCTGTCCATTCTCCTCCCTTTCCTCTTCCCCTCCCTCTGCCCTCCTGTTTGCTCTCCTGCTGTCCCCATTTCCGAGCTCACTGGGGACCATAATATGCTGAAGATGTATAACAAGGATGCCACTAAAATGAATTAGGAAGCTTTCTATTTATCACAGAAAATACTTCCAGTTCTTTTCAAATCTCATTTCCTGGACTTGTTAGAGAAGCCATGTAGCTAATTTTTCAATGTTCTTCAAGATACACAGCGAGCAGAAAATAAACACTATCTCACCACTGACCAATAGATATAAAGTGACCCTTTTGAGTTTAGAATGCATACATAAATGTGATATGCTGCATTTTAAAATGATTTCAAGGATTTCTTTTTAAAAGTTTAATTGATTTTCAATGTACATTTTCCTTGGCTCTTACATAATGATAAGGTACTTTATAGTCAGAAAGTACAGAGAGAGATTCTTTTGTTTTATTTATTTATTTTTTCTTTTTTTTATTGGTTGTTCAAAACATTACAAAGCTCTTGACATATCATATTTCATACATTAGATTCAAGTTGGTTATGAACTCCCAATTTTACCCCAAATACAGATTGCAGAATCACATCGGTTACACATCCACATTTTTACATAATGCCCTATTAGTAACTGTTGTATTCTGCTACCTTTCCTATCCTCTACTATCCCCCCTCCCCTCCCCTCCCATCTTCTCTCTCAGAGTGAGATTCTTAACAATGAAATAAATTAAACTGCAACTCAACGAATATAAGGTCTTCAACATATTTGGCAAAATCACATGTGTTTGATGTAAATGACTAACATTTTAGGTGTTTTTATAATATTCCTTTTTTCTAAAAAATGATGTCACATTTTAAAAACTTTCCTATATCATGATCGTTAAAATGGAATTAGAAAAGCAATATAGGTATAGTTATTCAAAATGTAACTCACTTTAGACTTCTTGAAGTTTGGTCAAAACCTATTACATGATTTTTATTCTTTGATAAAAGTGGGTTTTTGAATTGTCTACCAATTATTTAATTTAACATTAGTAGATTATTTTGACTGTATAGGAAACACACACACACACACACACACACATATTCATTGCCTTTTTTCAATCAGTTTTAACATCAAGATGGAAGTGGTGTCTGTTATTGTTCTTTTATTTCCTTTGATTTACCCAACAAGATCAACGCTAAAGTGTAATACATGATACAGAGATGTGGCCCTTTGATGGCCTAAGTTGATACTTTTAATTAGATGTAGAGAATTGAATAGTCTAAATGCCTTTCCCTTAAAATTATTTTATATTTTTTGGTTAGACAGGAGCTGATGACCAGTTGTTAAATCTCTGGTAAAATCTTTTATCTGGTTTTTTGCTTTTTTTTTTTTTTTAATATTTGTGTTCAGGGCCCTGCTAGCACAAGTTTTGGCAAAGAAAGCATGCTTTTTTTTTTTACTAGAAAAAGGTTTATTTTTATTGGAAAGCACTTATTAAATTAAATATGAACACATTGAATTGTACTCTCTTTATTGGTACTAATTGAGGGAAAGTTACCATAGTCTAGAAATGGTTGGAATGACATTTCAGTATGAAAGTTTAAAGGTCCAACAAGTATTTGCACTTAGGTGGAAGACACCTAGGTGCAATGCCAAGGTAGGACAAAGGGTGACATCAGTTCTACTCCAGAATCAAACCAATATATAATGGAGCTATCAGCAGTCCATATCACAGAAGATATAATGTTCAATGGAGACTGTCAGCAGCTCTGACTACCTTGAAAACTGTCAGAATGAGTTGCATGCATGCTGTGTCCCCAGCTAACAAGACAAGTTGATTTGCCGATTAACATTGAGTATTGACAACTTATACTTTGAAATTAGATTTAGAAACAGGTGAATGTTGAATATATTAATGTGAGAGTTATCACTCATTTTTGAGACCATAATTATTAAATTTTAAAAAATTGTTTAGGCAGTAGTCATTTGTAGTAAAAATTGAATGGATTATGTGTTCTTCTGTGTTGAAAATGTAAAATTATCTGAGATTAGAATTATTTTGCTGGAGCATAATAGTAGTAGGTAGGTCATAATTCAGCCATTCGTAAGGTTTTCCAATATTTTTAATGAAAATTTCAAATACTTGGAAATATTGAAAGAAAGGCAAAATGAATATCCACACACTGATTTCATAGATTCTACATTAATATTTTTCTATATTTATCTTATCATGTATCTATTCATCTGTGAAATTCTATTTAAATATATTTTTATTTTAATGTACTTTATAGTAAGTTACCTAAATTAGAATACTTTGCTTCTAAATTTTTTGACATGCACAGGATCAACTAGAATCCAATACAATATATGGATATTTTTAGGGATAGTAACTTTACATATAGTGAAATTCACAGATCTTAAGTATATAATTTAATGAGTTACAGGGTACTTTTTGATTTATGGAACTGCTCAAAAATACATCAAGGACATATAATGACATTTTGTATAAAATCTAAGTACCATAAACAGATGATCAACAGACTCCCTCACTTATTAAAAAGCACTATAAAGTATGTAAAAATGTCATTAATAAAAACAGCTGGGAATGCAATTATTTGGCTTATCCAGTTTGACAAACAGCTTTCAATTCAAAACATAGGAGGCAATTGTTTTAAGTAGGACAAAACTATTCTACAATAAGAAGTTAATTATATCAGTCTTTCTCTTTTTTCAGCTGACTTGACACATATACCTGTAGCTCTACTGTAAGTTATTCAAAATGTTTCAAGAAAAGAAAATATCACATATATTGATTTGCAGTGTACATATGTCAATTGGGATTACTTGATGTTGTACAGTCATTCATAGAGAGGTGTGTATGTGTGTGTGTGGCCATAATCTCAAGTAAAAGAAAGTAGCATCAAATGTGAAATTGTATAAATACACCAGTATGGTCAAATAATAAAAGATAAAGTGAAAACTCTAGAAAATCACTCACATAATATATTATAGTGTAGTAACCACAGTCATAATATTTTGAGCATCTATTCTCAAGGTGAAGTCAAAATTGCAACAATTTTTTGTCTTAAAATTTATTTTCCTAAAATATCTGAGCTGAAAGGAACATCTGCTCTAAGTCATTTCCTTCCTTGGCCACTTTTTCCCTATATTATTACAAGGGGTTCACATACCTAAGTTGTAAATAATCTGGTCAATGGCCAGAAGTCAATCATTGACTTGAAAATACTCCCCCTTTCCAGATCATTATTTAAAAATAAATATAATTAAAATTAGCACATATCAACATGCATCCTCAGGGCATTAGAAACAGATATGGCTTTTAAATGGCATTTAGGTAATAGTATTCACATAAGTTTACCTTGAAGTACACAATCTCCAGTTTTTCATACATCTAAAGCTCAGGAACATCTAGTTTTAAATCCAATGTCTATTTCATCTTTGAAAAAGAAGAAACAATTATCCTAACTACTTTTGTGAGAAGCTGGCTATGCATATGATAAAAAGTAGTGAGATAGTGTATATTGAATTAGAAGGCCAGAATTTTAGGATCTAGCATAGCTTTTGTTGGAAGGCTGTGTGGTCTCAGCAAAATCGCTTAATTCCCCTGGGACTCATTAATTTCTCTTGCATAATAAAGATAATTGGCTGGAAGTTTCAGGCTCTTTCCAACTCTGAAGTTCTATTATTCTAAGAATAATTTGTATGGGCAGACTTTCTTTGATCCTTTTTCTCTTTGGTAATTGTAATAGATTATAGTGCCATCTGGGGAAAGGCACTAAGAAATTTTTAATTGTATTTTCCTTTTTACCTAATCAGTAGATGGGACTAAAATAAGTTTATATTGGCTTCAGCTCTGGATTTAATGATAGAAACATTTCTATGTTGGTTTGAGTTGGTTTGAACAGGAGTATTTAAGATGACAAATGTAAAATGGTGATCCCACAAGAAACATTTAAATCAAGCTATAATAAGATAATTTATATTAATTTAAGGAACATTTTGCCAAAATCGCTTTCCTTTTCATATTGTTTTACTGGTTGACCAACTATTAATCAAGCTCTCCCTTTCCTAGTGTGGTAAAAGTCAAATGGATTTTGTCATCAGCTGAGCCATCTGTCTACTCATACTGTTCTGCTATTTTTCTTTTTATTTTTGAAATTCTTCAACTGAAATTATAAATGGAGGGGGAGGTAATCAATGAACATGATAAAATAATTTTATAGACTTTTATTATTTTTTAATACTCTGGCAATAGGAGGTATAAATAGCATTTCAGCTATGTTTGTCTTCATTCAAGAGTTTCTGATGATTTTTTTCTATGAAAAATTACATCGTTTCATACGTATGAATACAGTGAAATTTGCTTGCTTCAAAGGCGAGTGTGACAGTACTAGGCCCTGGATATGAGAGATATGACCCAAACAAAAGGAATCACATTCTATTTTCATCTGCTCTGGGCAAACAGAGTGCCCAGTGTTATCATCTTGAAAGGACTGACATTCCTTTACAAAGTACTAAAATATCTCCCCCATTCTTTTTAGCATCTATCCTAAGCCAAATAATTCTCATGTCCTTATTGGGGGCCTAACTACTTGAAATTAGAGAGCCAAAGAGCAAAAGCAGGAGTGTCCTTTGAAACAGAAGATCCCTGGATTTATCTCCTATGTATTTTTAGAAACCTTGTTGCATCATCCTTGGCTGAAGCCATCTACCGTTTTTCTTAAATGCATTCTAATTGGGAAGCCCTATTTTCCAGAGAGCAGCCCATCCCATATTGAACAGCTCCATTGTTAGGAACCCCACTTTAAGGCAGAACAGAAGTATCATCTCCTGATACAATCCATCTTTGGTCCTCTGCCCCTGGTATATGTCTACTCTGTATTCTATGGATTCACCTTTCTGTAACTTTAAGAGGAAAAATCATCTTCCTTGTTAGTCTCCTTTTCCTTATAGTAAACATATGTAATTATGGTTACTCTTCTCTAAATGTTCTGAGGCTTTCCAAGGTATTGTTATATTAAGAAACCTGAATGAGTTCAAGGTCTCATTTGTGTTGGTTGCCTTACAAAATGATCACCCCTTTTAATGAGAAAGCCTTTACTACAATAAGGATTTAATTGAGAGAAAACAGAGGCTGTCACTTTTATTTCAAATGTTTGAATTTTACAATGAACATATATTTATTTTGTAATAAGAAAGTAATTTCTTACAAAAATACCCAAGCACTGGATTCTTCCTTCATAAAAAAAAAAAAAAAGAGAGAGAGAGACTGTTACTGACCTGGAAATTCTCTTTCCATCTTATTTGATGTAACTGGTTCTTAAGATAAAATGCAAATAGGTTTATTTTGGCATGTTCCTGATTGATAGGAATAAATATTTCTACATTTGAGGGCTTTAGGCTTATAGCCTGTCATTTGAAAACTATATTTTTTATATGTTTAGAGAGAAGTCATTCTTCAGTTTTCTTTTTTGTTTAAAGAACCCAAATCAATTTTCAGGTGCAGTGTCCTCAAATTCTTTAGAATCAGGTGCTTGTGAGAATATTCCCCCTTGTTCTATTAAAAAAAAAAACACATTAAAAATTCCCTGATAATTCTGATAATTCCCTGATAATTCTGCTGGAAGCCGATCCTCCCTGGAGGAGGGAGGCTCCAGGGACTAAGTTTTTGATTTAATAAATGCAAAACCGGACGTCAAAAAAAAAAATCCCTGATAAATTACCCTTCCCCTAATCTCAAAGATTGAAACACCATATTGAGCATATGAGCATTCTAATCTTCAAGGAAAAAATGTTGCAGAGATAGAGCCACACTGATTGAAGAAGCTTATCAGTACAAGATCATCAATAGATTGGTCTCACTTGAAGGTAGAAAAATGTCTTACTCAACTTTGTGACTGGGGGACCAGAATGATGTGTGACACATGATAGATGCTAGGATTTGCAAACACCTGTCCCTACTATAATCTTAGGAATAGTGTGTGGTGGCTGTTGCTTCTTTTTCTGCTCTTTGATAGAATAATACAAATCTCTGATTATTATGTTGTATGGACTGAAAGATGACATAAGTAATTTTGGGTGACTTTCTTGTTGTTTAACTACAAAATAGAGAACAAATATTATTCTGTCCTGCTTTATACTTTATATATAGTGAAGAAATAGTTGCCCAAGTTGATGACCTCTGAAGTCATTGTTTTAGACAGAAGAAACCTTGGAAATGCTTTTGAAACCCCCCTTGGTTTAGTATAACATGGGACAGAAGAAGGTTAGGAAATGTTATTATTTAATTAGACCTCCAGTGGCTTAGATGCAATTGGATTGATCTCCACCTACTTGGAATAGAACACATATCAAGTGAATAGAATCGAAATCTTTGCTTACAGGAGGCAGGCATTCCTGACAGCTCTAATGTCCAGGCAATCTTTCAACTAAGTCCCTGGAGGAAAGGGTTGCTCTAGGCATACCTAGGGGGATTAGAAAGTTGAAGACTATGTTTTTCCCAGAATTTCAACTCATATCTATTTTTAAACATTGTAGGTCAAGGGAAACAACAAAATAATACAAGCTATATATAATTTCTATACAGTTAGGATGCTATTTGACTATTTATTGGAGGAGTTTATGATCCAAATTTGCAAAGAGTCATCATTCATTCCATCAAATGATGCGGGTCCCCACTGATGTCAGTGTATTGCGTAACTGTTAAGAGAGAAAGAAAAAAATATTAAATGAGGTTATTCACATAAATCATATAATACTTCAATTTTGTAAAAGCTAAAATTTAAACATGGCCACATATCATAGTACTAGTTAGAAAATGTGGAGTCATTTAAACAAATATTGAGTATATATTATGTACAAACACTGAAAATATTCAATGACCTTTTGAAACCTAAAAAAGAAATATCGCCTGCATGTTTTTACTGTTATTTATGTAATGTGGTTTGTACAATCTTGCAACATAATATATCACTGAAATCTCCTTAGCTGACTCATAACAATGTCCATGTGTGAAGTCATGCACTCCTTTTAAGCAGACTCTGCATTAATTATATAAATTCTTTATACATCATTTATTTCAGTGTGCAGTATATTCTGTATTAAGTAAATGTGTACTGAATGAGAAAAAGACTATGAATGAATGTTACTTTAGAGAATATGCCATATAATTTTGCAAAGGACCTGGAAAGCCAGACCATTTTTAAATAGCTATGTTTAGCATGAACAAACCATATCCACCATGAATGACCTTTATTTTAGAAAGATTTTTTGCAAGTATGACCTAGCACCTAATAGATGATTAATTGAATTTTATTTTTAATATTTTCATCAAAAGTCATATTTTCTAGATTGGTATTCAGAATTAACTCCTAAAGCCTGACATGAATTTCATGATACATCTTTCCTTTGTTATTTTGTGGATTTTTCTTGAAGGCTGAAAATCACAACTGGCAAAAATGCATAAAACAGCATTGTTGTTGTTGTTGTTCTTGCTATTATTTTTTTTTGGAAATGGGGACTAAACCCAGGGACACTCTACCACTCTACCACCATTCCCACTGCCACCATCACCCTGGCCCTTTTTTATAGGATCTTGCTAAGTTGCCAAAGTTGATCTCAAACTTGCAATTTTCCTGCCTCAGCCTCCTGAGTTGCACAAAATCGCATTAGTCCTAAGAAAATTAACAGCCATACCATAGCCATATGGACACAATTATCTTTTACAGCAAGAGGCAACAATAATAATAGACATTCACTGAGCATTATAGAGTCATTGAGAAAAAAAACAACAGAAAAAAATTACAAGGCTTTCCTACTAATCACTGAAGCCTGCAAGGTGTATATATATTTACAAATGATGTTTTCTAAAAGAGATCATGAAAGGCTAAGAGACTTAACAGAGCTTTTGCTAACACCTTTGGGCTTGGTTGACACATTGGAACTCAAGGCCTCTGATAACTAATTGGGATGGATTGGACTCCAGAAAACTGCATTATAGAAGTTAGGCCAAATTGAAAATAAATTGGACCTCACAATTTTGAATTATCTAGTTCTTGAGGTTAAATTAACATTATTAATGATGCCAGTAATTCTGAAGGCTAAGGCAGAAGGATCATGAATTCAAGGCCAGCCTCAGCAACTTAGTAAGGACCTAAACTTATAGAGACCCTGTTTCAAAATAAAATATTAAAAGGGCTGGGGATGTGGCTCAGGTGTTAAGTGTCCCTGAGTTCAAACCCCAGTATGGAAAAAAAAATTATCATTGATAGTTGTTTCTACTAACTGCTTGACAACAATTTATCAGCATTTAATTGTATGATATGTTTTTATAAAATATCAGAAATACAATCCAAAATACCTGAAAAGATAAGACAATTAAATGAAAACGAAAAAAATATACAATGTAAATATAACAAAAGCAGATAATGTATGTTTTTTTTTCTATATAATAAAAGTCAAATTGGGGGCGGGGGTTTTGGCACAGAGCAAGATGAAATAAACACCTCTTTACGTCTTGCTGAATTCATCAAAAAAGCCTAGACAAATGCATGAAAGCTATTTGAGATGTCCAAAAATTAAATATAGGCAGTCCAATGAAGAATGGTGCAATTTTGTACTATTGAACCCATGGAGAATTTAGTATTTTTTCCCTACTCTTATATCCCTTGGCCTGAACTTGACACATGAAAACTGGAAGTCAGCTCTACGCTGCAGACAGAGAACTTCACAAGAAACCTGGAAGTTTCTGACTCAGCAGAAGAAACTGAAAGCTAAGAGAAAATGAGGTATACATTCATTTTTATTTAGTCTAAGTTTTTTTTTTCCTATTCTCTTGTAATCCTGTCCCATGGAAATCCCTTAATGGACTGGCAGTTCCCAGCAAAAGTAGATGAGCAGGAAAATGCAGGAGCTAAAATTCTGAGTGGTTGAAAAGTTGACATAGAAAAGAAACTATAAATAAGGATCAAATGTAGGGTATAGAAATGGAAAAGTAAATGGAAAAACAAAAGAATGGACACAAATGACAGTTTATAAAATACTGGATAGTTTAAAACACTAGTGAGAAGTAAAAAAAATAGGAAAACAGATGGCAAGGTTAAAAGATATTAAAAATATAAAGAATCGAGGATAAGAGACATAGGAAAATGGTAAAGTCTAATATCATGTAATTGTGATCTCAGTAAAAAAAAAAAGGAGAGGGAGACTGGAGAAGAATAATATTAAAGACATGTTTCCTTAAAGAGTTTGGGGAAAAGCCACACTTAAGAAATCTATAAATCTAGGTCAGCAAATACATTGAAAACCGTAACTAGAAAAATTGATGAATAACAAGATTTTAATTTTCTGTATAAAAATATTTGCCAACAACAATCATGAAACCTGCAAGTGATATCACATACTACTTGTGCACACTGTTGGCAGAGTCATAGCAGTATTCTAGTAAACTGTAACATGCCACAACTGCTTTGGCACTTTGTCTGCTTTGGGCTTAGAGACAAGCATACACTGAAATAACCAATCTGCCCTGGTCAAGTTATACAACCCCCTGATTTTTATGAGGATGTACACAAGGTACAGAATGGGATGAGGAGAGTTTTATGCAATTGAGAATACCCAGGCAATCTACTTGAATCTCTTTGGATTTCCTTATCCAGTGTGATTGTACATGAGCAAGAGAAGCAACCCCACCATAAGAATTGGGATGTGAAGACAAGGAATTCAGAACCTTCAGGAGTACCTTCTGTGATTGCAGAGATGGTACCTAAATTAATACTTAGTGTAAAATGGAGGAAAGAGAAAGTGAGTTTCAGTTGAGATCCCAGGATTAATTGCTGTAGTTCATGATTTCCCAGCTTTTCTCTGCCCTGTTGGAGATAAAAGATTTGTGGTGAATTACAAAAGGAGGCTTTCTATATTTCAAAGCTTGGTTTTTAATTGCTGCTGATCACTTGCAGGTTTTCTATTTCTTTTTTTTCATATATATATATATATATATATATATATATATATATATATATGAAAAAAATATATATATTAGTTGTTGATAGACTTTTATTTTATTTATTTATATGTGGTGCTGAGACTGAAACCAGTTGCCTCACACATGCCAGGCAAATGTGCTACCACTGAGCCACAGCTTCAGCCTAGGTTTTCATTTCTTTCATAGGTTTTCAGATGTGCTTAAGAACTGGAAAACAGTGAGACGGTTGTTTCATTTCCTTTGTATTTCTCAAAAGTCTGATGTATCACACTACCATATCACTTTCCAACCAGAAATTTAGTAATTGGACTGTCATTGAACACAGGGGTCAGTGTTTCACCTAAAACCAATGATGAAGTTCCTAATTGCCAACCACTCAATGAGTAATCCAGCTCCAAATCCATATTTTCATAGTATCTTTTCAAGCAAAATGTGACACCAGCTATCCTAGTTTGCATTTTCCAGAAGCAAGATGCTGCGACAGTTTGGCATGTGTGATGTTTATTAGAGATAGACACATGGAGAATGGAGCAAGTGGGAGGTAGAATTTAGAATAGAAAGAGTTAATTTGTGTGCAAATCCAACAAAGTTCTGGCTAATCTCAAGGAGAGGTGCAGCTCGCATTATGTAGCCCATATAGACTCAGTGGGCTGTCTTTACATCTCCACCTCACTATTTGGCCAAGAGGAGCATGTTTTTGGCATGATGGCTCTCTGAAAAGCCAGCAAACCTTAAAGTGGCTGATAGTAGGTGGTTGTCTACTGAGAATAGGGACAAGTTCCCTCATCTGGGTATGGTAGGTGGGTACATCTCTTTTTCCACAATGTCAATGAAATTATATCTTTAAAGAACAGCAAGACAATAACTTCCAAGCTCTAATTTCATAATCCATTATCATATCATTC
This sequence comes from Spermophilus citellus, assembly GCF_964194105.1. Classification (NCBI taxonomy): domain Eukaryota; kingdom Metazoa; phylum Chordata; class Mammalia; order Rodentia; family Sciuridae; genus Spermophilus; species Spermophilus citellus. The sequence continues at coordinate 166,798,334 of NC_138182.1, read as the reverse complement.
AAAACTGAATAATTTTTTGAAAAAAAGGTAAACTAAGACATTCGAATCTTCAAAAGACAACTTGTAACAGTATTTCTCCTGAAAAAAAAATACGTTTAGCAAAAGGAAAATGATGCCAAATGTTAGTTTAAAACTTTAGGAAGAAATGAAAAGCAACCATACACACACACACACACACACACACACACATATATATATATATATATATATATATATATATATATATATAAAGGTAAATCTAAATAAATATTCATTCCTCAAAAATAATAATTATAATAACTGGGGTTTAAAATATATGTAAAATTAAAAAGCAACAAAAGTGAATAATGATGTAAACAAAGCTATAAATATAGTTAGGAAGGAACTAGAAGATATAAGAAAATAAAACAAGCAAAACTTTATGAGAAAAATGTTATCACTGAAATTTTTAAAGTGATTTATTTTCTTATTGGTTCTATGACAATTTACCAAAAGCTTGATGGTTTAAAATCAACTTAAGATAAAAAGTGTATCATTTTATATTTATAGGGGCCAAAAATTCAAAAATAATGGATCTGAGTAGGCTCATAAAAGCATTGTTTTCTGGAGGCTTTAAGGAATAATCAATTTCCTTTGACTATAGCTTGTAGAAAGTAACAAAGATCTAGAAACATGGAAAGACATGCCATGCTTATGAATGATCAAAGCAGTTTTAAAAAATAACACTGTCAGAACACTTGTACCACCCAATTCATAGGATTATTATAAAGTTACCGTAATCAAGATACCAGGTTATAGGTGTAAGGAATAATATGTAGAGATCCATCTATGTCTGTCTGTCTGTTTGTATGTCTTTCTATCATAAAAACAAATGGAGAGTCTAGAAAGAGGCCAACATTTATATAATTGTATTTTGGCTGAGGATTCCAGATTAGTGATTAGGGAAATAATTTTCTTTTGAATTGAAAATTGAAAAGTTGAGCATCACATACTTACTCATCAGTTCCAGTCTTAAATATACATATACATGTATATATATAAACATCCATATAAATATGTACATACATACATGTATAACAAACACAAGTTCACACACATATTTAATCAAAAGGTATATATAAAATATTTCAAAAAATGTCATTATACTTAAAAAATAAAAATGACAAAATGTCTTATAGCATTAGAATAGATAAACTTGATTTATTTGTATACTGGAAAACTATGTCAATGACAAGGAATGAATTATTTTTACATGGATGAATCCCAGACATGATAGTGAGTAGAAAAAAAATTCCATATAAATTCAAAACGGGTGCCAGGTACAGTGGCCCACTCCTGTAATCCCAGAGACTAAGAGGCTGAGGCAGGGGATCTTGAGTTCAAAGCCAGCCTCACCAACCTATCAAGGCCCTAAAATACTCAGTGAGACCCCATCACTAAATAAAAATTTACAAAGGGCTGGGGATGTGGTTCAATGGTGAAGCACCTCTGGGTTCAATCCCCACCACCCTCCCCTGCCACAAAATTCAAAGCTGGCAAATCAGTTAAATGATAATAGAAATCAAATTATGGCAGACTTGGGATAGGCAGTGTACACTAGGGAGCATGAAGGAACTTTCTGTGTACTCTCCATGTTCCACTTCTTTTCCTAGGTGGTAGTTTCTTAGGCGTGTTAACTTCTTAAAAATTCACTGGTGCACATACTTATCAACTATGTACTTTTCTATGCATAACATTATTTTCCTAAAATGCTAAATAAATATTTTGTGTTTTTATCTTTGTGTTTTCTTACATTAGTGTGAGATTTTAAATGGTTCAATTTAAAAAATAGTTGCATTTCCTTTTATCATTCTTTTGACCTTTTCATTTCAAAGGGGTCAATAGTAGAAATTTATCACTGTTTTTCATTTGATTGTTTTACATCTCAGATTTACCACGAAGTGGAAGGAGGTTTATATTGTCTTTCCCTTTTCATAATTCCCTGTTCTTGTAACAGCAGCTAAGCTTGTGCATCAGTATTGGTAGGCAGTTTAGCATTACTTATGGGTCTAGGTTTGGACATTATAAAATGTATTTATAGAATATAATGTAAGGAAAAGATAATCAAGGATTTTTCTTTCTACATTATCTTCTTTTTACCTGAGATATTTTTTAGACAACACAACAAACAATCTCTTATGTAATTATGCCAACACAATTTGCATTCATGAGTAAATAGTGAAGGAGAAAAAAAAGGGAATGAATGTGATAAGATAGTTGTCCTGGTAAGACTTGCAAATTGTGGATGATGCTGAATTTAAAATGAAAAATTCATTAAGTATTAAGAAAGAAAGGAAAATATAATCTGATGTGGAATTTATAAATAGCTAGTTATAAGGTGCAGATAAGAGTTCACAATGATCTCAAGTAGAGTTGGGAAAATGCTAGAGTAAAATCCACTCCAGTAGATAAATAAGAAAGTAAAGTAAGAGATTTGTAAGGAAAGTGTCAGAAAGGGAAAATTAAGGAAATAATGTACTAAATATTCAGTCTCATCTACACTAAAACAAGTTACCAAAATAGTATTATTGGGAGAAAATAAAGAAGAAATTAATATATAATGTGAGCACAGTTTTATTTTCTCAGACAAGACATATTGATTTAAATTTAGTAGCAGAAAATATTCACAAAGAGTTGCTTTACAATTCTCTCTATATATACATACGTATATATGTATATACATGTGTGTATGTATGTATATTTTAAACTTTGTAAAGGGTTAGATAATATTGATTCCCCAGTGGGGAACTGTGACCAAATCATCAAAGCTTGCAATCAACACTGTGGAGAAACAATCGATAGTCCAGTTTCTGCCTGCCAAACTGTTAAATTCTATTAATATGATGCATTTCCCAGAAAGGAGTTGGGAAGAACAAACATATGTCATTTAACAGTGGGCTTTGTTTGCTTCTAGACTGACAGCAAGTGTGTGACTCTGATAATATTTTAATTTCTTTTTAATTTCCATCACAGATGTACAATTCTCCAGGCACTTCCCACCTCCAGAAAAAAACAAATTGACTAGTAAGAGATTATCTTTTGTCCTAACAATCCATATTTGGGGCTCTGGTTTTCTAATAAGATATATTCCATAAATAATTCTTATCAACCTTTAAAGAGTCTCTTAAAATTTACCAAATATTCTATTCTGGGCATACTGACATATTTTTAAAAAATATATACATGTAATGATTATTTTATATTTTCAATAAATATCTTTTTCTCATTTTAAATGCTTTTGAACTTGCATATAATATGGATAATAGCATGATTTATAATTCAAGATAACTTAAATTGTTGGAGTTTAAAATAAACATACAGACAAGTATGCACATTCTACCTTAAAAATCTTCATATGTGATTTCTATTTATTTTTGGAACCTATTTTGTTGTACAAAATATTTCCTTAAATCTCTTTTCAAGAATTCTTGCATGTGTCTAATATGAGTTTTAAATAACCATCATTAATGGGTTTTAATCTCTGTCACATGCAAATTCTTATTGGGTTCAAAGAAAGCTGCTTTATACTCAGAAAAGTAATTGTGTAGAGAAAAGTAGAAAACAGTCCCTGAGTACTGAGATAAATGTTAACTTTGGAAGTTAATTCTGAACTAAAAAACTAGTTCAGCCAGCTGTAGTTTGTCAAAGATAGCAAGTGTGTGTGTGTGTGTGTGTGTGTGTGTGTGTGTGTGTGTGTGTGTTTTCTCTTCCTGGCCACAATTACTTCATCTGATAATTTGATACAATAGCACTTTATAAGAGTTTTGTTCAAAATTTTACTATACTGCATAGAATTCTAATGAATGAGAGATTGATTTTATTTCTATTGTCAGGTAATCATTTGCTTCAGCCACTAGATCCTTTCACACTGACCCTTTGAAACTCACTCTTATCATCTTAATATATACAGAGAGTATCTATCTATCTATCTATATGGAGAGAGAGAGAGAGAGAGAGAGAGAGAGAGAGAGAGAGAGAGAGAGAGAGAATATATATTTACTCAGCAGTAGGAGCATCATTGGCACTTAGAGGGTACTAAATAAATCTAAGTTGAATAGGTAAATGAAATAATATGAAATGAATAAAGACTAACCATTATATTTAGAAAGTGCTATTAGTGATATAAATATCAGCCAGAAATTTCACGTGTGTCTTCTGACTGAGCACCTTAAAAATGGGATCAATCGTTTTATGTTATCTCTGTCTAATGTTACACTAATGGAAATATATTTTAAAAATCTCTTAAGTTTCTGTGTCCTCTGTTTCTTAAACTGCAAAATGGTCATAATGAGTTTGACTTGCCTCCACATCCTGTGTAGCTCCTTAATGAACTATAATTCATTATATTTTACTTTGAAAATATAGCATGCCATTAACATGCTACATAGTGTTATGAAATGTACAGAGTAAGATGTTTCCTTGCACTTATCCTCATGTTATTCAGCTGAATGCTAATAAAGTAAATTCTGTGGAATACAATTTCAATTATTCATGGGAGTGGCATTTATAATATTTTGTTGCTAAATATGCTGGGCAACATATTTTCACCTAACAGTCTGATGGTTTCCAACAAAACTCCATCCTCAGGTATTGTGAAATGAGATGCTTCAGGCAGCTATTTCTTTTAACAACTTCTCATCTGATATACAGCTTTATAGGGAAGTTTCTGCAATCTGTGTCAAACTCCTTTTCTTCAGGGAGGCCAATTCACCAGCAGCAAACCTTCATATCCTCAAATGAATGGGAAAGGCTGGAAGGCAAGAGGGCTTTGTAGAGGAGGAAAAAGAAAATGACATATATCAAGAGAGAGAAGTCAAACATATCCTAACAGGATTGAACACTGAAACTCATATACCAATGAAATGAAATATGGAGTAAATGGGCAATTTATTTTTTTTAGGGAAGAACACTGTGCTGATTGAGTTGAAACTCTGCATAAAAACCTAGGAAGATGTCATACTTCTTACATAAAAGTAAAGATGCTAACAGTAATCAAAATGAGGCTACAAAACAGAAATAGGTGGGTTGCGGTGGCACACGCCTGTAATTGTAGTGCTCTGGAGGCTGAGACAGGAGGATCACAAGTTCAAAGACAGCCTCAGCAACTGTGAGGTGCTTAGCAGCTCAGTGAGACCCTGTCTCTAAATAAAATACAAAATAGAACTGAGTATGTGGCTCAATTGCCAAGTGCCCCTGAGTTCAGTTCAATCCCTAGTAGCCAACACCCCCCCCCCACACACACACACACAAAACAGAAACATGCTGAAAATAAATGAGTAAAATTTCTTATAAGGGCATATTTTCTATACTGGAAAATTGTGCTTATAGAACTCTTTGTTGAGTGTGTGTGTGTGTGTGTGTGTGTAACAATATTAACTATTCCAGAGGTAAATTTTTGGTAAACACTTCTTGTTGAGCACAGAGGTCCATATTGTAGAATGATCCCAAATTTATTTATTTATTTTTTAAATATTTATTTTTCAGTTTTAGGTGGACGCAATATCTTTTTTATTTATATGTGGTGCCAAGAATTGAACCCTGCGCTCCACACACGCCAGGCGAGCACGCCACCACTTGAGCCACATTCCCAGCCCCCAAATTTATTTTTTGGCTGACTTGGAACTTTGCAAGACAGCCCTGTATTAAATAAAAGAATAAGTCAAAGTCTTTGGCTTCTCTAAGTTACTCTCATTGGGCCTACCAACAGAAAGCCATTTGTTCATGTTTTTAAATTAATTTTATTTGTGAATTGTAATTATACAAAATAGTGAGGTTCATGATGCCCTAATCTTATAAACACATAACATAATTGGATCAGTCCCACTCCCCTGTCCCTTCCTTTCATCCCCTCCTTCCTCATCTGCTAGTTCTACTCTACTCTACTGATCTCCCCTCTATTATGATTATTATGTCAATTATCACATTATAATTGTGTGTGTGTGTGTGTGTGTGTGTGTGTGTGATTCCTTGTGGTATATTCTTACATGCACAGAGCATAATTTTCCCACTACTTCCCTAGGCTTCCCTTTCCATTCTTTATTGGTCTCCCCTCTATTTTTTTGTGATCACCTATTTTTATTCCCCTCTCTCTTTCTCCCTCCCTCCCTCTTTTTCCTTCTCCTTCCCTCCCTCTATGTCTCTTCCACATATGACACAAAACATGTGACCCTTGACTTTCTGAATCTGACTTACAAAGCCATTTTTAATTAAATGCCAATTTTAACACCACTCCTTTATGCAAAGATGGAGCTGCTACCTCTAAAGCAGTTGTATTACTTCACATGCTGCTTTTAAGAGCCACTTTATAGGTAGTGATTACTCAGGCTGGTTCAGTCATTGCATTTCTTAGAATTCTTGGGAAAGATTATGTAAAACATGCTTTTTATAGCAAAATATTATTTATCATGGTATCTTCTGAAAACAGTCAAGTTCTCAATAGCAGTAAATGAGGATATTATACAACCATGAATGCAAGTATGAAACCATAAAAAATACTGAAAGTAACAATTTTAAAATTTGAAAATTATGTGTATGTGTATCCACATGTGTTTCAAATCTTAATTATATACATGCAATTTTATATGGGAAATAAAACTGAGAACTAAATTCTGTTTAGAAATGTATAACATTAGGGATGAACTTTAGGTTCTGTTATGTTTCATCTTACGTTTCATGAAAAGAAAATCAAGGCATTCAGGTCTCATTTCACGTGTGATTATTACACCAAGATGGATGCATTATTATTATTCTAGGTAGACATATTTTTTCTGCAAAATCAAAAAAGCCTAAAAGTTAATTATTTATTGAGTGTTCACTATGTGCCAGACTCAAAAGGCATTTAAACTTTTACCTCATTTAATTTTTCAAACAATTTTCAAAGGAAATTGCTAGCATTGTCACAAATACATAGGGAGCTAATACTAAAATAACCACAATGTTTTTTTCAGGTCTCAGAGATGGAAGAATACAGATTCAAACCCACCTGACTCATGTGCTTTCCACACCATCAAAGTTTTCTCTATGTAGGTACATGGGAATTCTGGGAAATATAATTTAGGTGAGATATGAAAGGGAATTCTTGTTGGAGGATCACCAGAGTTACAAGATGAAACATGGCATTATCAGATCTTAAAAGAGGAAGTGATGGGGAAAAGGGATGATGTCAAAAGTAAATTTTTACTGACTCAAAATTATATTTCTATTATGATTTCAAATCTTTTGTTTATTGATATGTGACAAAATATCAAACACTATACAAAATTGAAGTAGATATTTTAGTTTACAAGTAATTTGGTTCAGCTGAGACTTCAGAAGCAAGCTCACTCTTCTCTCCTGGGGAGAAAGGTGCATGAAGTTCAGGTTAATTATGCTAGCTGATGCCTGGGGGGAACATTCTTGATCTAGTGTCTGTAAGCATTTCTATTAGAAAGGAAGACAGCCTCTTAGGACTGATTACTTAGCAATGAAAGAGAGAATAGGAAATTTAAAAAAGGACAAAAAATGCAATGAGCAGAGATAGCCTTTAAAAATGTAGGTTTGGAGATATTTAGGATTTAATATTACACAATTGCAAAATACTCTTTAGAGAGTTAGAAGGAATCTGTTAAATATTCTCCTTAGTTAGCAAAGAATCTTAGGCACATTGGTACAATCAATTCCTTCTCCTGACATCTCTGGGAATGAAAACATTCATTGTCCCTGAATTTAAAAGAGAGAGGGGGAGAGAGAGAGAGAGAGAGAGAGGGAGAGGGGGAGGGAGGGGGGAGGGGGAGGGGGAGGGGGAGGGGGAGGGGAGGGGGAGGGGGAGGGGGAGGGGGAGGGGGGAGGGGGGAGGGGGAGGGGGGAGGGAAGAAGAGGACGAGGAGGAGGACGAGGACGAGGAGGAGAAGGTGTCGGCAGAAATAAGGTAGCAACAGGGCGGATGTTTAATATAAGCCAAAGGTTCCTTGGTGAGGAAAGATAGGTACTTACACGGAGGAGACAGAAAACATGAGTGGGACCTTCCACAGTTCCCCGCCCGTCACCAGGCATGTCTGAGGCTTGGATACTCCTAATTTACGTGATTGGTGTTTTCTGGTGACAATAGAAAGCAGGCATCCTGGTACCTAGAGATGAATTTATCTAGCTATCAGCAATAGGAATTGCTTTCATCTTGTTACCAATCAAGATAGAACTAGCCTAACTCAATTAAGATCATGTGAATACTTCTCCCTTTCCTCAAGTCAGTCTTTTCCACAAGATACCCTTGAAATAGTGCTGTGGAGTATGGATAAATGAAAACTGATTTCCTTATATCACCAATAAAAATAGCATAGTTACCTAAGTTTGCATATGGAATTAAAAATGTTTATAAAAGATATAACTATAGGTGTAATTAGTGGCTAAAATAAAATAATATTTTGATTTTTATGAATCAAGTCCTTACTAATGTTTTTTGTTTAATCACTTAAAATCATGAAAATACTGTGTACTTTAATTATATTTTAATATGTTGTTTAATTTTCTTTTACTGAAAGCAAAATTGGGGAGAAAATGTGAAGTGCAGTTATTTCAAGTTGGTCTTGGGCTTGTTAATGAAATAGATGATATTAATTAATATGCATTTTTTAATTTTTTAATTTTATTCTTCTCTCCCCTCACCACATATATTTTAACTAATATGTATTCATGCATAGTTAATATAGCTTTGAGTTGATTAAGAAACAATATAAAGCTCTAAACATTCTATTTAAGCATACTACTCAATTATATTTAAATTTGACCCAGTTTCCTCAGTTAGTCTTAATCTGAATTCATGATCATTTGTATAAGCTACTTCAGAAAAAGCAAAATTTTGAGTATTTTTGTCTGCTTTTTTTCATTGGTTTAATTCAATTTTGTGCTGATCATATCCTGACATTTAAGTTATTTGATTTTAATTATGTAGCAAATGCTATCCTCTCTTGTTAAATAAGATATTTGATTTTTTTTAAAAAATGAGGTGAAAACATAGGGTAAGTGACCAATTAAAAAGAGTGAAGAAACTAGTTTGTAATAGAAGAAACTTGCTTAATGTAATTAAATTTCATCATTTGTTCCAAAGAGATATTATTTAAATTAAATTAGTTCTAAAGTCTGTTCTTTGCAAATATTGTTTCAAATTATTGATGTTGTGATAAGGATCATGTCTACCAGAATTCATCATATTAAGTTAGTTCATTTAGTTAGAAGTTTGAATTTCTGTGCTCAATATAGTTATTTGGGGTTTTTATGAAATTAGGCTTGAGTTGACATTTTCTATAAATGAATTCTTTTTTTTCTGGGCCATTAAAGTATGCATAAAATATGTCTACTGGTTTTCAAAAAAACATTTGTATTACAAGAAGGTTAGAAAAATGCTAGTTGGTCTACAATACTAGTCAGGAAGAATATTAGAAGAGTTATACCTTGATGAGTACACAGTTTATCCAATATAAATACATGGTATGTATATATGCTCACATGCTTTTCCTGAGAGCATGTTCCCTACCTGCTGATAGAGGGCCAGCAACGTGATAGGAGACCCTAAGGCAGTAGTACCCTCAATAAGATTAACATCTCTTTCAGTATCTATTTGTATAGCACTTGGTGATTTAAGATGTTATTTAGTCCTGTTTCATATATCCTTTTATACTCAGGAGAATGTGTGTGTTAAAACTAGGAAGACAATATAATTTATCTTTCAACTTGGGACAAGGATAAGTTTGAGAGTGGAAGGAGACATCATTAATGATGTACCATAGCAACTGGAATAAACCAGGTACATCCTACTGTCACACAGATTACGTCTATTTACAGAGACTTAGAGTACTTTTTATGTTTATAGTATTTTCCAATTTAAAATATGAGATGACCTTATGTTTGCTTTAGGACAACCAGCCAATATGAACCCTAGATTTATAAGTTTTGGCTCTGAGCTTGCAGGTGTCTTGTTTGGTAATAGTAAGAAATATTTATGACCTTTTCTGTCAAATTGGCAAGTTATTACATATAAATTGCCAGATGCATTGTTTAAAGTTTCCAGATGGATCAGTGTTCAGCTGCTGTTACTTTAATTTCATGGTATGTGCTGTCCTATCATTCTTAAGAAATATTCTCTTCCAGGTGGCATTTTCCTTTTTTATTTCCAAATTAGAGAAATATTTCAAGCAAGTCAACTGCAAGAATATCGTTGTGCTACTACTAAAGGACAAGAACTAAAGAAAATTCACCACCACCCCCTTGACACTGGACTCATTTTTGCCCCAAGAACTAAATGAGCTAAGTCAAAGCTGAGGTTAAATATTGTTGTCCTATTAATCTTCACCACTGTAAAGTAATAAAGAAATGGTACACTGCAGCTGAATGTCATTACTGTTGACTGGTTCCTGCCATTTCCCAGGCTTCAATGCAAGTACCATCACATCAGAGTTATCTTTTTTAAACATACTCTCTAATGTACTGTCCCTCAATCAATCACAGAACATAAAAATTGCCATTTAATTTCCAATATAAAATAGTTTCTATTCTGATTATTTATTTAGTTTAATTGTATGCCAATTCCAAAAATAACACTATACATGACAAAGGTTGGGATGGGAAATGGGAAATGGGGACTCTACTTATTTAGGTTGTATTTTATAGTAGAATATCAATAATATGTGTGACGTGAAAAGCCAAGTGACTGAAAAACTGAAGGAATGTGATAGTTTTCAAACTTCTGAGAACTTTCTTGCTCGAGACATTTCACATTCTAATGTGATGGAGTTTCCATAAGAACCTTTTACAGATTTTTTTTTCATTTCATCCCGTCTTCCTTGTATTCCTTTTAAATGTGGTATTTAGTTATTAACATTTTGAAAGGTAGGGGCTATGAGAGCTAGAATTGAAATCATCTCACAAACATTTGGTGACTGCAGAAGCCAAACATCAAAATCACAGCCATTTCCATAATTCATGTGGATGGGCATCTGCTGCTGCTCTTAACCCAGCCTGGTGACCACAGCTTCTTGGACAGGAGGAATATGAAGCTCATCAAGAAATTCTCATATAGATTTGCCATAGTGGCCCTATGATAGCTCATTGCCAAAGCTCTGTTCAAATCAGAAAAATAATGATTAAATTGAATATCAGTAGTGGAAATGGGTGACTGAGTTCAAGGGGGACAGTAGGAGGACCACTTTATTGATGCTGACAGGAGCAGATGAAAAGCATTGAAATTCTGATGCGGAGGAGATGATAAAATAACCTATTCAGTAGATCTTCTAAGGATTCTGGGACTCTATTATAATGCACAGTTACCTGAGCTTCTGTTCTTTCTGGGAGGCCTAGGTATTTGTCTTGCATTAGGTTCACTGAGATTTGACCCATCTGGTCCTGATGTGTCCATATAATAATTTTTTTATTGTTGAAACAACATGAATGATCTGTTTTATATAAAATAAAGAGCTTCATATAATCCTAATATAAGATCCCCTTCAATTATATTTTACTTAAAAATTACTTCTGTAGCTTATATATGAAAAATGACCTGTCAGAAATTGTGAGAAATCACAACATTTTAAACAAACTTTTCATGTTTTAATGTTTTACCAAGAAGGTACCTGGGTACATTGGAGAAGGGGTAAGGCAAATGACACCTCCTAGATTCAGCCAAAGAACCAGGGACAATGGTGCCTACTGTCTTTTTGTGTTTTTCTTCTGCTTTCTTATTTACTTCCTGTTCTTCCTTTTCTTTTCTTCCTATTCTTCTTATGACATCCTTCTCTCCCCCTCCCTCATACTGTTCTTCATCCTCTTATCTCCTCTTATCTCCTTTCTTTCTCACCTGATCAGAATACTGCCACTCTTTTCCCAGCCAATAGTGTAAGTGCTATTTTCCTAAGAATCTAATATTTATCCTGGAAAATGATTATACAAACAAAGTTATATGTCAGATTTGTTGCAAGACATTTCATATTCCAAAAGCGGTGTTATAATACATCTCTCTGTATTTCATGTATGCCCTTGAATATATTGTCAATAACTAATTGCTATCAATTATAAATGTAATGAAATTAATTCATTATCATTTATTTTTACAAATGTACCTTTGATCTTTCATAATAGGTTTGAAACAGCTTATGGCAATAAACTTACTTATAAAGAAATCACCATATAACTAATTTCTAGACATGTATAAGAAATTACTTTGTAAAGAGGAATACATACTTCAAAGTCATGAGATAGCTACTGCATTTTAACATTATTATATGAACATTATAAGGACGGGGTCAAAAATTCAACACAGGCAAGTAAACTTGCAAATATATCTCTTAATTATAAGTAGTAGTAATTAATTTTGAGGCACATTAATATGTGACTCAAACCTCAATCTAGATTTTAAAAGTTTATTTTCATATAATTAAAATGAAATAATTTATAAGGCATCATTTTATAATTTTATGGAAAAATGAATCTCTGAAAGGTTTTATCTTCAGGTTAATTAAAAGGGTTTATTCCATTTCTGGGCTAATTACTGAAACTTAGAATCCATAATTAGGTGTAATGGAAGAAATACTTTGGTTGTATATGAACCTCTAAATCAGTGGTTAATTTATGAAATGTTTATCTGTCCACAGGGTACACAAAGTCATCACAATGAAAGTTTTCTAAATCAATTAAATGAGAAATGAGTTGTTTCTCCTTAACTTATTTCTTTGTGGGAAAATGCATCCACTCAACTTTATTCTTTGTACCAGAACTATTATTGTTAGAACATTTTCACTTTTTATTCTTTTGCTAGAATTTTGCTGACTAAACCAGTCATCTGCCAATATGAAAACTGAAGGCAGCTCCATTCCATTTGAGCATTTAATTTCAAATTTTGGACTAGACTGTCTTTTGTAAGCAATATTGTGTCATCATATAACATTGGGTCCCACTGCATTCTGTTAAGAAAAGCCATCTGTGATCTGTATTCCTTCATTACAGAATTTGTTGGTTTCTGTTAAACTAAACCTGTATATTCTAATTCTACCTCCTATTAACCATGTTCATCTGTAAATCTTCTCTGGGATTGTTTGTAAATAAGAGTCTGTTGCTAGTATTCCATCCAAACTAGCCCATACTCATCTACTACAACCTCCTTTGACACCTGCAGTCCCTGTTAAAAATAAGTGAACATTTAGAAAATATAGATTAGATATCATTCATTACTTTAAAAGTTCTAAAGATTTATGACCAAATTTAGAATGAAATACTAAACATACATAAGCCTCATCCCCTACAACTCTTTTCCATATCTATACCAATATCCAACAGGTGTCTTTGAGTTTTCCTGTATATCAAAGCACATCATCTCTACAGGGTAAGAGTTTGACTTCCTCTTTTCTAATTTGGTACCCGTTCATTCTTTCTCTTTTCTAACTTTTTTGGCTAGGATTTCCAGCTCTATGTTGCATAAAAGTGTTGAAAATGAACACCTTTGTCTTGTTCTGGATCTTAGTGAAAACTTCTCAGATTTTCCCCATTCACTATAATGGTAGCTATTAACTTATTGTAAATGGCCTTTATTATGTTGAAGTATGTTCCTTTTATACCTAATTTGATCAGAATTTTTACAATAAAAGTGTGTAGAATTTTATCAAATGCCATTTCTGTACTTACTGAGATGACCTTAAGATTTTTTTCCTTCATTCTGTTGATATATTCTATCATACCTATTGATTTGTGCACATTCAACTATCCTTGAATTGCTGGAATGGTTCCCACTTGAACATGGTTAATAATATTTTTAAAGTGCTAGTGGATTCAATTTACTACTATTTTGTTAAAAAATAATAAGATAATTGGCCTGTCATTTTCTTTTCTCTTTGTATTTTTATCATGGTATTGTGGAATTTGCTTGGAAGAATGCCTTCCTCTTCTATTTTCTTCAATAACTTAAGGAAATTCGAGATTATTTCTTCTTGAAATGTTTAATAGAACTCAGTCATGAAGCCAAAAGATCATGGAATTTTCTTTGATGGAAACTTTATATTATCGATTAAATTTTGTTATTACTGGTTTGTTCCTGTTTTCTACTTCTTCATGATTCAGTTTTGGTAATGTATATGTGTGCAGAAATTTGTCCATTTCTTCTGGGATCTTAAATTGGTTGGTACATAATTATTAATCATAATCTCTATTGTTCTTTTGCATTTCGGTGGTATCAGTTGTAACCTCTCCCTTTTTATGTCTAATTTGTTTTTATTCTTTAGTCTAGTTATTATTTTTCTATGTTGTTTATCTCTTCAGGGTTCCTTCTCTTTTAGAGTAGATGATTAGCATTCCCTCAGACAAAAAAGTATAAGGTAATCATATTGGGGCAATTAAGAGGGCAAGTGAATCTAGAATCTTATAGAATTTATAAAAGTCATGATTTCTCATTCTATCTGTACTTTATTCTATAAATCGCTTATAAAAAGAGCAGATAAGGCAAGTGTGCTCACTTCTTGAACTATGCTTTGGGTCAATGTGAACCCATTTTCAGGTCTGTGATAATCTTTGTTGACAAAGTTTAGAGATTTCCAAAGGACCCCAGTTCAACTTAGCTGGGAAGAATCAATTGTATAGGAAGCTGGACTTGGTGGCACAAGCAAAAAATCCTAGCTTCTCAGCAAGCATGTGTAGAAGGATTATAAGTTTGAGGCCTGCCTTGGCAACTTAGTGAGATACTCCCTACCCCTTTACCCCCAAGAAAAAGCACAGGAAATGTAATGTAATATTCTTAGCTTAATAGGAGTTATTGCTTTAGTACCACTCAGGGGAGAATAAGATGGAATAGCTGTCAAACAGAAATTAATTTTCCACATGTCTGGATCAAACAAACCAGCACAGGATAAGAGACTGAAAAGCTATTGGCTCTGCCTTTGTTCTTGATATAGAATCAAACCAGTCATCTGAGTTTTATGTATATCACTTGTTTCAGCTATAAAATAGAGATCTTAATATTTGTTAAAGGATTACAAAAGAAAAATGCTTCATAATCACTCACTATATTTTTTAAATTTGTTGATCTGTTAAATATTTATTGAGCATATGATTTTGTAATATATTTGCAAATGTTGTGATCAGGTATAATTGTATTATATTTACACATATTGTGTGATGTTGTAGCTCTGCTATTATTACTATCATAGCTGAGAAGTAAAATGGAACAGCTTAATACTGTCACCTCCAAATAGAGTTACTTTTCCCTTTGGAATCTTGACTGTCATTAGCCAACTATATTGGTAACCTTCAGTTGATCTCAGCCTAGATGGTAGAAAGTGAGAGGAACATTACAATAACAATGAATAGAAATGTTGCTTACTTTTCTTTAAAAAAAATTTTTAGTTGTAGATGGACACAATGCCTTTGTTTTATTAATTTTTTTATGCAGTGATGAGGATTAAATCACATGTGCTAGGCAATCACTCAACCACTGAACCACAACCCCAGCCCCTAGTTGCTTACTTTTCTATTCAAATGAATATTTTTATGTACCTCAGTGCTATTAAAATTAAGAACAATATAGATATCAAGGCTGAATAAAAATACTTGTATATCAATGTAAATATCATTCAACAGTTTAGATGCTATTATGGTTCAGATATGAGATGTCTCCAAAAAGCTTCTGTTAATGTGGCAGTGTTTGGAGGTGAAATGATTGGATTATGAGAGTTGTGATTTAATCAGTCCATCCTACTTTGAATGGACTTATTGTATGGTAACTGTAGACAGGTGGGGCATGTCTAGAGGATGTGGGTCACTTGGGACATGCCCTGAAAGGGTTCATCTTCCTATGGCCAATTATACCAACCTCTGCTTTCCTACCCTGCTGTGAAGCTGAATAGCCTAACTCCACAGGTCCCTTTGCCATGAAGCTCTCTCTGCCTCACCTGAGAGTCAAAGTGATTTAATTGGCTGAGATTGAAACCATGAGCCAAAACAAACTTTTCCTGCTCTAAATTGATCTCAGATATTTTGGTCACAGAAATGCAAAGCTGACTAACAGAGGCAAAGTGTAAAAAAAAAATTATTCACACATTGGGGAGGTGTAAGAATAGTTTTTAAAAAAATATCTTCAAGAATTCTAAAAGAAAACTAAGTAGAAGATGTTGACCAAAGCACACAAAATCCCATGCCAAATTTTACCTACTATTTCTCTCAGCTTTCTCTACCTTAAAATAATAACTTTTTGCTCTTCATTTGCTTGATCACTCATCTGTATGATTTCAATGTAATAATTGTAACTATACTACAAAAGACACAGAGGCATTTTTTAAAAGGCTTCTACTGTTTACACCCTGTGTATGCTACCTACACATTTGTTACTTGGTAACATTATAGACAGATCAACCCTGCTGATGGTGCAGTGCTTGTGATCAAGTAACACTTATATTACTGAATAATGACACCAAAGTATGAAGATGCTGGCTATTTGGATATGTTAAAAAGAATTCATTAAGTTTTTCCAATGAAAAGGTAAAAGTAGAATCAGATACCTGGGGGTGGGTATCTTTTATTTTCACATAACTTTTATTATTGTGTGTTATTATAATTGTTCTATTTTATTATTGTGCCTCATATTGTGCCTAATTTAGAAATTAAACTTCTTTTACAGAAATGTACAAATAGGAAAAAGTGGTATATATAAGTTTAATACTACCTTCAGTATTAGGATCTATTGGGGTCTTGAAATATATCAACTCATTTTTCAATCATTAGTCTATGTTCAAAAGGTGAACTGACAGAACTGAACATTTCAAGAGATATCTCAGAGGAAAGCACATTTAAGTTTTTCAGGTATATCTTGAACACTTTCAGGAGACATATTTACCTTGGGACTACTTTAATTTATTGTGCCAATAACTAACTTATTAGAAAACTCTAACCTTTGAAAATGTTTCTTAGGACCAGAAATAATTCTATGTAGGTCAGAAGATAATCCCCCTAAAATGCATCAAACCCTATTTTTGAAATCTGCTACATAACTTCAAAGATATTTTAGCCTCAAAATGTGCCTTAAAATGAGCTTAACATATAGAAGTTAGTGAATTACAGAGAGGAGCTTAGAATAACTTTCTTACTTCCTGTGTGAGTCTCAGCTATCTCAAAAGAAAAAAAATATTATGAATAAGATATGCACGGGTTGCAGAACAGGATATTTAAAAAGAGTTAAAAATCTGAATGAAAAATACTTTAGTCAATATAATATTTCCCTTTCCTTATTCTTCACCTCATTCCTGCTTTTCACTTCACCATTGATTTATTTTACTTCTTGTGAAAAGTAAATAAAAAATATAAAGAATGACAGGAATTCAATCCATAATTGAGGTTTGGGATTTAGTAGAGGGGGGAGATCAGCCACCTGTCACATCCTGGATTCAGAGCAGACTAGAAATTGATTCCTCTGCATTACATTATGGAGACACAATATTCTGAGCCAAAGAATAATTTTAAATTTTGTACTTTGCATTTCTTGCTCGTTTTCTGACTTGTTTCATACTTTATACCCCTCTACCAGCTTTCCCCTGACCTTCCCATTTCTTTTTCATCTTTTTCTCTTCTCTCACCTTTAACCCCCTTTTCTTTTATACATAGTGACCTTATTTAATTATTAACATAATCTACAAAGTTAATAAGCAACCGGAAGAGTGAGCAAAGTTCAACCAGTTCACTCAAGGCATATCTCAGACTTCAAGAATTCTTAAATGCTGCACAGATTTTAAATATTATCTACAACAGTGAGGATTCATAACAAGGTCACTTAAAGATCTTAAGAATCAAGGAACACCATGAATGTATAATATGTATACATTTATCAACTGCAATAAATGTGATATATGCCTCAAAAATATAAAAAAATTACCCAAAATTTAAAACATAGACAACATTCAAATGTGAAACAGTGAGTGTTAACCATAAATGTTTGTCACGGTTTTGTTTTAAATTACTGTGTAAATATTTCTCACAAAACTCTCAGTTGCTGGATATTATAGTGATGAAAGGAAACAGAGATTGTAATACTCCACAACAGAATGGAGATTGTGAGTTTCTATAAGAGGAGGCATAAAGCAGGTCAAGCATTTCTACTTAAGATTCAGTGCAAATCTGGACAAATTCATCACCCAGTCATTAAATCAAGAACTGTTGTAAAAGCACCACTTTGAATTGTTTATTTCCTCATTTTAATTAAGTATTGGAATAATTCATTATTCTGTAGTTTGGGTGTAATCCTCCTTGCTTTTTGTCACCTAGGCCAGAGAAGGCCATCTTTTTCCCCTTCTGTGTTTAGGCCCTTTGTGTGGCCTAATCTGTGATCTTAAGAGCTGTGTACCCAAGGACATAAATACAACTTTTTGTTTCTGGGTCTGGGAATTTGTCAAGACTAAAAGGAAACGTATTTCTTTGAAACAATGGGTAAAAACAATATGAGGGAAGTTATCTGTTTCAATATAAAATTATAAAATATAAAATTATAAAATATAAAAAATTATAAATTATAAAATATAAAAAATTATAAATTATTAAATATAAAATTATAAAATATAAAAAATATTTAGCAGCCTCCAATAAGTCACTGTTCAGATTAACAAAACAGGATGTTCTTAAATCATGAGCTTTTGTTGCCCATCAGTACATAAGCAAAGCCTCAAGGAAGAAGAGATTATTTGGAAGGCTCATTAAAACCATCTCTTCCTTGTTTAGTTATTAAAGTAGTTTTTAAAAAGCCAATTTGTCATAATCATCAAACAATGTGCACTGAAAGCACGTGTATCTTGTGGCACCTGTGATTTTAAAGAACTGTTTCCATGCACGTGAGCTTCGCTGGAGGCCTTCCTCAGTGCTCAGTGCATCTGCTTGCCTTCTTCCTCTTTATCTGAAACTCCTGGCGGAGTCTATTATTCCTCTTCCCCTACCACAGTGACTCTCTGCAAATAAAGTTATTGGAAAAATGTGTCATTTTCTCAAAAGAGGTGAAAAACTTAGAACAGAAGTTTGTTTTACTATCATACACAGGTCACTAAAGTCACGAGGAGTGGGGCACAGACCTGGCTTAGACTAACATAAGCTTGAATTGCCTGATACTTCTTCAACTGTTTTCCTCTCTCTGAAGGCTTTGAAAGTGATGTCTTCCTCCCTTGTTTAAAAAAAGAAGATGAAAAACAATAGCAATAAAAAACAATCCTGTTTTGTGGATGTCTCTGAAACATCACTTACCGATGCTCTGCTCTATTTCTAGGACCTGCACCTACTCCTCTTTGTTGATCTTGAACACGGTTCTAAGGAAAGTCAGAGGTCTTCTAGGAATAACAGCTGTGAAAAATTGTTAGCATGGACCCTCATGCTGAACCTTACACTGGTGAAGTATAATTTTGACTTCCACCTCTTACAGCCCCCGCTGGTACAATTTTGTTCTCAGAGTTCTCTGAACTTTAGGTCATCCTAAGGCCAGGCTACTGCATGATTACACAAAGTGGAGCAATAATCAACTTCTTCCTCTAAACCCTTCACTGAATTACTCCTCTTATCTTCAAATCCAATCAGAATGAAAACTTATAAATCCTCTCTGGACTTGTTGACTAAAATTTTTCAATCAATCTCTATCAGTCTCAAGATTTTATCCATCTTCTTCTCTGAGAGATCCCTTAATTTTATTAACCTCTCCACTTATTTCAACCCTCTTTCTTTTTTTTTTAAACAGCAACAGATATTGGAACATACATTCTCAAGTCTCTTATTACATTGTGTGTTTCCTATTTCTATGTTCACCAAAGTTTCTTCATTCTTTAGCCATTGATATCAGTATGTTATCCTCATCTCCACTACAAAGCTACAGTTAGAAATTGCTGTGTCTATTTCAGCATATTTTCTTCTATTCTGTGTAACCAAAATTGGATTTCACTTTCTAAAATATTATGCAATATCTTCAAATTTTATTTTAAGATGAATATTGATCCAAAATCTTCAGGAAGCAGTGAAATCATTGAATTTGTTCTGTTATATTTCTTTGCTCTTTTTCTCATTGTCATAACCTGTCTATCTCTTCAAGTAAGAGTTTCAGAGTTATTATGATATCTTTAAAATATTCTTTCTTGTCACATTCTCCCCTGTTTCCTTCTTGCACATATATGAAATGACCCAAATACACATATATGTAAATCATATACCAAAAACTGGCAGGTTTTGTTTTCTTTTAGTATCAGGAATAGTTTCAAGTGGAAAAGAATAGAATCAGAATTCTAAGTGCCAGAATTGAAAACTGAGTCCCAGTGACCCCAAAGAAGAAACCTAGTTATTCATTTTAAAACAGTTTTTGGATTTTTATATTTTATCTGTAGTTGTCCACAATACCTTTGTTTATTTTTTTTAATGTGGTGCTGAGGATTTAACCCAAGGCCTGGCATGTGCTAGGGGAACACTCTACCACTGAGCCAAACTCCAGCCCCATGTTTTAAAGCAATTTTAATTAAAAAAGCTAAAGTTATTTACAAATACACATTGGAATTTTTAATGTGCTGATATTAATAAGCTGTCATGAAGACATGACAATCTGAGCTAACTGGCACAGAAAGAAGCTCCCCATTCTCACTCATAGATAATTTTTAAAGACTGATCATATATATGTTTTAGCAAAATTAGTAACAATTCAGAAAAATGGAACTGAAATACTACAATGCATCCCATCATGACATTTTTATGTATTTTAATAGTTTAAGTAGTTTTAATTTATATTACTTCTTCACTATTAATCATTTACTTTAGAAGCTGAACCAGTACTTTGCATCTGCTTAAGCCCCAACAAAGAGACACCTCGCAAATACTGGATTTAGGTAAAGATGAATGAGAAACAGGATTTTATTCCATATAGGTAAAACTATGATTAGCACCCAAATTGTACAATTGGATGCTGAATTATGAACTTCAGTATCCCGAGATATCTGTTCCTATTGTTTACCATCTACCAGCTCAGATTGTATTATCATATTTTTATACTATATGATTCTTTATATTCCCCCTGACCCTTTTGTCTTCCTTTTGTCAATCCTGTATTTCCATATTTTTATATTTTCATAAGTCCTAGATTCTGTGATACAACAGTTATGTAACTAAAGTGAAAATGCACAATATCATTTTTAAAGAAAATTGTAGGTTTGACCTCTGTTGGATGCTTTCTAAAAATTAGGATTGGGTATGCCATGTGATTTATGCACATATTTTTCCCTTTATTCTTCTATTTTTTTCTGAAGATTGTTACATTCAAAGGACCAATGTGTAATACTAAGACATGACTAATGCAAATATTATCAAGTCAGAAAAGGATATATGCTATTTATGATGGGATTTTAGTAGAATGTATAATGGCAAGAAATAAAAGTTTTAAAGGTAAAGCGATATTGGGATAGGGAAGGACTTTTTGGCATAATGTAATGCATTCTTACATGACAAATTGTACTATTTATTAAGATTGGTTTTCACTACATTTCTGGTTTGATTTTGCCTCCAAGAAATTTAGCATCTTCAGCCCCAGTCCTCTATAAAATTGCTAGTGTAAATCACCAAGAATCCAAACATGGTTTCTGAAAGAACATCTATCACAAATCAGCCATGGTGTTTTGTAACCAACATGAAGAGATAAAAGAAAAGGCTATTCTCCTGTCAAGTGCACTGCTCTCTTGAATATATTCACCTACTCAGCTAAATCAAGAGTAGCAGAGAATTAAGAAATCTAACATGGTACCTCGTGTTGTTAATGTTGCTTACTGATGAGAAAATAAATATCCAAAGTTTTATGCTCAACCATTTTCCTAAAATCTACTACTTATTTAATGTAAAAACAAATCAATATTTCTATGCATCTTTCTTTCTATAATAGATCTATCATTTATTCTATCATCTTTCTAGCTATCACCTTTCTTCCTCTATCTCCTTCTCAAGATATCAGAACATAATGAATTATGATGTGGCAACAAATATCATCTCAGTAGCTTCCTCCCTAAAACAACAGACAAACAAACAAAGAAAGAAACCAAAACCAAAACATATTGTTATGTTTGGATCAGCAGCAATACCGCCTTCATCATCTTCACGAGAATGCCCAGGCTCATGGAGAAGTTTCTATTTGAAGAATCGTAGGGCTTTTAGCAGAGGGAAAAAGAAAACAAAAAAGACAAAGCCTGCTCCAGTTCCTAACCATTCTGATCTAAAACAACACATCACTTTTACTAGTTACCACACCTAAATACAACAGAGCAGGAATGTATGATCTTCTGTAATGGAGTGTCATTATAGCCATGGCAACAGAATATTTGTCATATAGTAATGAATCTATTGCAAATGTTATACTTTTAATGTGTAAAAAATGTGCATTTATAGCATATTTTAGTAGTTTTTTCTTGAATTTTATTGTGAAATTTTCCAAAAATACAGCCATGTTAAAAAAATTACATAGTGAACTGCCATACACACCATCAAAGTTATCTTAATATTTTACTATCCTAATTCTATCCTATACCCGTTCACATAGCATCCCTCTGTCCTTCTAAAGTAAATTGCAGACATCAATTTACTTTCCCCTAAATATTTCCAAATATATATCACTAATGAAAGAAACTTCAGTATTTGAAGAGGATTGTTTTTAATAGATAAATCCTACATACAATGTGGTAGGCAAAGTATTCATTTGCTTTTAGTAGATGCACACATGTGTACAGTCTAAATCCTTTCCATGTTACTAAAACCCTCAGAGTATTCTTCAGACCCTATCACAGCCTGCTGTGCCCCAACCCATTTCCAGAGACAACAAATCTCCTCATTTCTGTGGCCAATTCTAGCACTTCATACACATGGAAGAGTACAGTATAATCCTTTTGTGTAAGGGTTTTTTGTTTGCTTCACTCAGCATTTTTTATCCTATCTTATATCTATAGGTTTTCCTTTTCAGTTCTCAGTGCTATTAAATCATATGAATATTACATGATCTGTTTATTCTCATGTTCATGGACATCTAGTTTAATTCCAGCTTTGGGGGACTTTTAATGAAGCTGCTATGAACCTTCCTATATAGGATTTACATCAAAAGATATTAAATAGCAATTTTGATTTTTATATTTTTAGGAATACCATATTTTTCACTTGTTTCATCTTACACAGTTTTAGAAATATTTTTCAAGGAAGTTGTCTATTTCATCTGTGATAAAGATTGCTGACATAAAGTAAGACACATTATTTCCTTACTGTCATTTGAATATCTGGAGGATATTACTAGTAGCCATTTATTTTTTAGTTAATTTTACTTTTAGCTGACACATAAAAACTTCAAAGTTGTACATATTAATGAGGGTGCCATGTATACAATTTTAAAAGATACCAAAATATGTTAATTCGTTCACTTAGTGATGGACATTTGCTTCTTTGCAGTTTACTGTAATGTGAATAAAGCTGCTATAAGTGCTTGAATACATGTATACATAATATTTGAATCAGGTTAAACATCCATCTCTTCAAACATTGATCATTTCTTTATGATGAAAAATTTTCAAATCTTTCCTACTAGGTTTTTGGAAATGTACCATAAATCATTATTTTCTATAGTCAACCTAGTGTGCAATAGCACAACACAACTTCTCGTTCCTATTATAGCCTAATATTAGTGACTTGATATCCATCTCTTTTTTTTGTTTTTTGTTTGTTAATAAGTCATTCTATCTTTGGTTAATAATTTTATTGAAATTTTTAAAGTAGTATCTTAATGCTTTGTTATTTTTTATTTTGTTTGTTTTTACTATCATAATCACTTTTTCTATTTACTTTGAAAATTTATGTTGCTCATCATCTCTTCCTCCCCTTCTATTTGCTGACTCTTCTTCAGCTTTGGCTTTTTAAGGTGATAGAATAGACCACAGATATGGCACCTTTCTTCTTTTCTAATAGGAGCTTTTAAACATCAGTTTCCCTCTAGGGACTGCTTTAGCTACATGCAATGGGCTGATGTACTGTATTTTCAATATCATTGAGTGGAAATATTTTCTCTTTCTCCTGTGATTTCTTTTTTTAACTCATGGACTTTTAAAAAATGCTGCTTAATTTTAAAATATTTGGAGTTTTCCTGGGTGTTTTATTGACTTGTAATTTGATTACATTGAAGTCAGAAAATATATTTTGTATTGTATGATTGCAACTCCTTTCAATTTGATGATTCGTTTCATGGCTCAGAATATTCTCTATCATGGCGCTTTTTCTAGAAATTTATATAAATGAAATTATACAAACTACACACTACTATATCTTACTTGTTTGTTCAGCATAATACTTTTGAGAATTATTCATGTTATTTATCTATGATTACTTTCATCTAGTTTATTGCTAAATAGCTGCAAAACAAATATACAACTTTATAAAATATCAAAATGTGTTAATTCATTCACTTAGTGATAGACATTTGCTTATTTGCAGTTTAGTGTAATGTGGATAAAGCTGGTATAAGCACAATTTTCTTGGTGAATATAAGTTGTTATTTCTTTGGGGTAAATTCCTAAGAGAAGAATTAATGGCTGGGTCAAATGGTAAAGGCCTTTATAATAAGCAACCAAAGAGTTTCCCACAGTGTCTATAATATTTTATACCTCCTCCAGCTATGTATGAGATTCGCAGTTACTCATCAACAGTTTAGTCAATGGTTTTTAATTTTTGTCATTCTACTGCCTGTGAAATAGCATCTCATTATAGTTTCAATTACATATCCTAAATGAACATAATCTTAAGCATATTCTCATGTGCTTGTTTGCCATTTGTATGCTACATATTTTAAGGATTAATTCAAATATCTTGACCATTCATGTAAATTCTATCATTTTCCTTATTATAATAGAGTTTTATTCTAGATACAGATAGTTTCTCAAGTATATTTCTTACAAATACTATCTTCCTATATATGTGTTATTATTTTATTTTTTAATGTCATTTGAAAAATTGAAATTTACTATTTTGTTTAGCCAAAGCTATCTTTTCTTTATGTTTCATGCTTTTTATATACTTTTAAATAATTTTTGTTCATCTCAAGATCATGAAGATATCTTCTATGTCTTTGCACAAGTTTTATACATATAAAATTATATTTAGGTCTATTGTAAATTGTACTGTATTTTATATATGGCCTCAAGTGAGATCATATTTCATATTTATTCACACTAATACCCAGTTGTTCCAGGATACCTTGATGGTAATTACCATTTTTTTCTGTTGGAAAATCTAATAGACCATGTGTACACAAGCCAACATCTATGGTCTTGATTATTATAAAATTATCCTAGAGTTTTGATCTGTAGTTTTACTAAAGTATTAAAATAAGTTAGTATATATCATCCAAGTGTCTTATTATTTTTAAAAAAGTTGGGGGCTATTATGGGGTTTCTATTTTGATCTTTAGAATGAGTTTTCTGATTTGTTAAGGAAACAATTCTGTGATTTTTATTGGCTTTGTGGTGAATCTATCAATTGAGGAGAAGGAACAATGTAATAAACTGAAATTTGTAACAAATGTTTTGCTATCTCTTCCATTGAGTGATGGAATCACTTTCCCCTCCCCTTTAATCTGGACTGGCGTAATATATAGAAAGTGGAAGAAGTTATATAATGTGATATATATGCTTTTTTAAAAACAACTTTTATTTATTTTTATGTGGTGCTGAGAATTGAGCCCAGTGCCTCACCCATGCTAGGTGAGTGCTCTGCCACTGAGCCACAATCCAGCCCCTCTATATGCTTTTTTCTGACTTGTAAATAGCTAGGTTATAAGAAACCTAACAGATTTCACCTGGGAGCCTGAGCTTTCATGTAAGATGCCTCATACTTTAGGAAAACCACATCAAACATCCTAGTTTAATTGCCAATCCCAGGGAGAAAATGGTTACAATTTCACCATTAAGTTTAATACTAACTATAGGCTTTTCATTTATGCTTTTTATTGTGTTTGACTGAATAATAATCTCCAAAGATCTGCACATTCCAGTTCCTAGAACCTGTGAATATGTTATAGGAATATATTACAAAAGGGACTTTATAGGTGTGATTAAGTTAAAAATATTGAGATGGAGATTGTCCTGGATTATCCAGGTGGATCCAGTGAAACAAATCTGGTTCTGTGTAAGGGGAAGGGGCAGGATCCAAGTAAAAAATGAAGACATGAGGACCCAACAAGAGTGTTATCACACAGGGGCAAGAAGCCAGGCTTTATTGCTCTCTATGTTCCACAGATACTCATGAGTCAATTTGGCAGGAAAATAGGTTTATTAAAGCCAGCTTTGAAGGAAGATAGAGAAGGCATTTTTGTCTTAAATCATCATCTTCAAAGAATTTAAGGGTGAAGAAAGCTTTTATAAACAAGAGGGAGGAAAACTGAAGGGAGACCACTAGAGTAGATGAAGGGGATAGAGAAGGCCAGACAATGGGAGGACCTGGGAAAGCACTGGGGAGGGAAATCTACTAAATTATGAAATGCTCACATAGAAAGATATCACAATGAACCTTGCTTTTATATGTAATTATAATGTACTGATTAAAATATTAATAATGGAAGGTCAGTAGAGTAGAATAAGTAGGTCAGGGAAAGGGAAGAGGTTGAGAAAGGAAAGGTAAATAGGAATGATATCCATCAAATTATGTTATGTGCATGCATACATAAATATGGAATAGTTAGTCCCACTATTTTGAATAGTTATAATGCATCAATAGAAAAGGAAAAAAAAGAGAAGAGTATGCAAAATGGGCAAATGGCAGGAAGTACACACATGCAGATCTAGTTAGAGAATCAGTTAGTATCAGCTTCTTTGGCCTCTGTCCTCAGGGGGGGGAAAAGTTTTTATTCTCAATACTAGGAAGTTTAGAAGTTAAAACAATTAGGAACTTTAATTTCAAAAGAGGCTGTTTCAAATCCTACAGGAAAAAAAAGAAAAAGAAAAAAGACATTATAGAAATTGTCCCTTAATTTCAGAGGGGGTTTTGAAAATAGAGGGATGAATCATAGGCCAAGGAATGCAGTAGCCACCCACCAGAAACTGGAAAAAGTGAGAAAACCTTGAAAGCCTTCATAAGGAAAGAGTTCTGCCAATACTGTGATTTTAAGCCTTCTAGCCCCCAAACTATAAGAGGATAAATTTATATTGCCATTTCGTTTGTGGTAAGTTGCTACAATTACAAGAGAGAAGTAATGTTTAGAAATGGGTATGGGGAAATTTAGTTATTTAGAAATTAAATATAGAAATGTTGTAGCAAGAATAATATTCAGTAGAAATGAAAAAGAGGGCATATTTGTCTTGTTTTTAATCTTAGGGGAAAGTTTGTCATAATTCACCGTTAAGTATTAATTCCAGGTACAGGTTTTTTTATTTCTCTTTTATTAAATTGATTTTTTTTTAAAAAAACACCACAGTGGAATGCATTACAATTCTTATTACACATATAGAGCACAATTTTTCATATCTTTGTACATAAAGTAGGTTGACACCCAATTCATGTCTTCATACATGTACTTTGGATACATTTCCATCACATTCCACCATCCTTGCTAATCCCCTGCCTCCCCCCTTTCCCTCCCACCCCTCTTCCCTATCTTTAATTCATCTATTCCTGCCATGCTTCCCCTCCCTACCCTACTATGAGTCAGCCTCCTTATATGAGAGAAAACATTCGGCATTTGTTTTGGGGGGATTGGCTAACTTCACTTAGCATTATCTTTTCCAACTCCATCCATTTCCCTGCAAATGCCATGATTTTACTCTCTTTTATTGCTGATTAAAATTCCATTGTGTATATATGTTGTAGATGAACACAATAACTTTATTTTATTTATTTTTATGTGATACTGAGGTTCAAACCCAGTGTCTCACATGTGCTAGGCAAGCACTCTACCACTGAGCCACAACCCAGCCCTAGGTGCAGGTTATCATGTCTTTTATCAGGTTGTTCAGCCCCAGGGCTGCAAACACACCAGCCTAACTAACATTTACCAGACTTCAAGATAGAAAGAACCTGGAAGACTCAATGGAGAGGTTTTGGATATTTTATTACTCCAGTACTCCTTGGCAGCAGCATCAGGCAAGGGATACAATGGAAGGCCACAGTGCACCTGCAGGGAGAATATACAGAATAGGTTGCATGCTCACCAAATATGTGGAACTCTCCAGATATTTTATGAGCATATTTGTTTACAACCAAAGTCATTCTGCTTTGATATTCAGCTAATGATTGGAGACAGGAAACTGGACAATTTCTCCCTTCAATTTTCATTGTTATCACATTCATTTATTTTTTTTAAATACATGACAATAGTGGAATGCATTACAATCCTTATTACACATACACAGCACAATGTTTACTAACTCTGTATATAAAGTATGTTCACACCAAATTATGGCATTATACATGTACTCTTATTTTTTGCATTACAATTCTTAATACACATATATACCATACTTTTTCATATCTCTGTTTGTATGTAAGGTATGTTGACACCAAATTCAAATCTTCATACATGTATTTGGTTATAATAATGACCATCACATTCCATCATCCTTGCTAATCCCCTTCCCTCTCCCTTTCCCTCCCACCCCTCTTCCCTATCTAGAAATAATCTTCTTCCCATTCTCTCCCTCCCTACTCCACTTTGAGTCACCCCCCTTATATCAGAGAAAACATTCGGTATTTGTTTTTTGGGATTGGCTAACTTCACTTAGCATTATCTTCTCTATCGCCATCCATTTACCTGCAAATGCCATGATTTTGTTCTTTTTTAGTGCTAGGTAATATTCCATTGTGTATAAATACCACATTTATTTTTTATCCATTCATCCACTGAAGGACATCTAGGTTGGCTCCACAGTTTAGCTATTGTGAATTCTGCTGCAATAAATATTGATGTGGCTGTGCCCCTGTAGTATGCTGTATTTAAATCATTTGGATATAGACTGAGGAGAGGCACAGCTTGGTCAAATGGTGGTTCCATTCCCAGATTTCCAAGGAGTCTCTATACTGCTTTCCAAATTGGCTGCACCAATTTGCAGTCCCACCAGAAATGTACTAGTGTACCTTTTTCCCCACATCCTCACCAACACTTGTTGTTTGTCTTCATAATAGCTGCCATTCTGACTGGAGTAAGATGATATTTTAGAGTAGTTTTGATTTGCATTTCTCTGATTGCTAGAGATAATGAGCATTTTTTCATATATTTATGGGTTGATTATATATCCTCTTCTGAGAAGTGTCTGTTCAGGTCCTTGGCCCAATTATTGATTGGATTATTTGTTTTTTTGGTGCTTAGATTGTTGAGTTCTTTATATACCCTAGAGATTAGTGCTCTATCTGATGTGTGAAGGGTAAAAATTTGCTCCCAGAATGTAGGCTCCCTGTTCACCTCAGAGATTATTTCTTTTGCTGAGAAAAAAAAAAAAACTTTAGTGTGAATCCATCACATTTCTTGATTCTTGGTTTTAATTCTTGTGCTATAGGGGTCTTATTAAGGAAGTTTGGGCCTAATCCCATGTGATGAAGATTAGGGCCTACTTTTTCTTCTATTAGATGCAAAGTCTCTGGTTTAATTCCTAGATCCTTGATCCATTTTGAGTTAGCTTTTGTGCAAGGTGAGAGATGGGGATTCAATTTCATTTTGTTGCATATGGATTTCCATATGGATACCATTTGTTAAAGATGGTATCTTTTCTCCAGTGCATGCTTTTGGCACCTTTGTCTAATATAAGGTAGTTGTAAGTTTCTGTGTTATTCTCTGTGTCCTCTACTCTGTACCATTGGTCTACCAGTCTGTTTTGGTGCCAATACCATGCTGTTTTTGTTACTATTGCTCTGTAGTATTGTTTAAGGTCTGGTATAGCGAGACCACCTGTTTCACTTTTCCTGCTTAGAATTGCTCTAGCTATTCTGGGTCTCTTATTTTTCCAGATGAATTTCATGATTGCTTTTTTCTATTTCTATGAGGAATGCCATTGGTATTTTGATCAGAATTGCATTAAACCTGTATAGTGCTTTTGGTAGTATGGTCATTTTGATAATATTTTTTTGAGAGTTCTTGTACCACTGCCCAGAACAACAGCCTTTCTTGGCATTGATTAGTATTTATCTCAACGACACATTTTAGATAGTTTTTGTCACAATTATCAAAATACCAGATAAGAACAATTTAGAGAAAGAAAAGTTTATTTTGGCTCACAGTTTCAGAGGTTCATTCCATGATTGGCTGACACCATAGCTCTGGGCCAGAGGTGAGGCATAGCATTACAGTGAAAAGGCAAGTCAGAGGGAAGCAGTCAGGACATGATAGCTAGGAGGCAAGGATAACTTCTGCTTATCAGGGACAAGATATAAAACCAAAAGTCACACACACCTCCAGTGGCTTATTTCCTCCAGCCACACACTACCTGTCTATGGTCACCACCCAGTTAATCCATCAGTGGATTAATTCGCTCATTAGGTCCCACCTCTCACAGTTTAATCATTTAATCTGTGAAGATTCTCACATTGTCTCATACATAAGCTTTTGGGAGATACCTCACATCTAAACCATAACAACAAGTTTAGAACATTCTTTTTTATTTCTAACATGTTGAGTCCTTTTATTATAAACAGGTATGAGTTTTGTCAAGTCATTTTTGTGTATCTATTGAGATAACATTATGTGTCTCATGTATTTATATTTTGTTAATATGATGATATCACTGATGGACTTTAGAACTGTATTAGAGAGAAAGTCTCATTTAGTCATGATAACAGTAAGAATTTTTCATACACTAAAGTTTAAATTTGCTAATATTTTTGAGAAAGAGTTTTGTTCCTATATTCTTGAACCATGGCTTTCTTGTGGAAATTATTATGACTAAGAATTAATTTCTAATTATAGGCCCATTCAAACTTGTATTTTTTATTTATATAAGTTTTAGGTTGTAGTTTTTAAGAGACATGTCAATTTTTAATCCAAGTAATCATTTTTGGGGGGGGGGCATAGTCAGAGTATTATAAGCAAAACTTGTCCTCAACCTGAGTTAAAGGATGAATGAGGGTAAACAAATGTTGGAAGTTAAGATAGAGACCTCAGAGAGGTTGTAGGTTAATCTGCCCTTGGAGTCATTTGTTTGCATTCAAAGTATAAAGAAACTAAAGTATTAATTATCCTCCTAGGATATGTCTAACATTTAGAGCGAAGGTCATTCTGACTCACAAAAAGGAGGAATGGTAACTGTGGCACTCAATGTACAAAAAATAATAAAGAAATTCATAATTTCTGAGTTCCTAGCTTGTGATACAGACCTCCCATAGCACAGCTGACATCTGCCCATGTTGTGTTCCTTCATGTGAGACTGAGTGTAGGGATCCTATGCTAAGATAATTTTTAAGTAAATAATTTTATTTTCTTTGATCTAACTCTTCATGCTGTTTGTTATGGTAATGTTCATAAACACAGGTATAAAAACTGTTTATATATCAATGTTATTTCATTATTTTCTTTTCCATGTATATTTGATATAAAAACTCATTCTTGGGCTGGGGATGTGGCTCAAGCGGTAACACGCTCGCCTGGCACGTGTGGGGTGCTGGGTTCGATCCTCAGCACTACATAAAAATAAAAAATAAAAAAAAAGATGTTGTTTCAACCGAAAACTAAAAAATAAATATAAAAAACCTCATTCTTTATATTGATGTATTATAGTTTTAGATAATATTGGGCTATCATTGTGAAATGTTCATACAGGTATAATTTACATTTTGGTCTGTTTCATTCCCACACACTCTCCCTTTTTTTTCCTGTTTCATTGGTATTTAGAAGTTCAACTGTAATGTCACTGGATGTGGTTTTCTTTCTGTTTGTCTTGCTCAGATTTCACTGACTTTCTTTGGTTCAAGACAGTGCATTTTATTAAACTAGAAAAAATTTAACCATTTATCTTTTCAAAATTTATTCTATCATATTCTCATTATTTTCTTTCTGGAGGATATAGTTACATGAATGGCACACTGCTATTTTACCCTGTGGCTTGAGGCTTGATTCCTTTTCCTTCCACTCTTTTTCTCATTTTCTTACATTGGATATTCTTTTTTTTTTTTAACATGTATGACTTTTTTTTTAATTAATTAATTAATTTATTTATTTTATTGGTTGTTCAAAACATTACATAGTTCTTGATATATCATATTTCACACTTTGATTCAAGTGGGTTATGAACTCCCATTTTTACCCCGTATACAGATTGCAGAGTCACATCAGTTACACTTACATTGATTTACATGTTGACATACTCATGTCTGTTTTATTCAGCTGCCTTTCCTATCCTCTACTATCCCTCCTCCCCTCCCCTCCCCTCCCCTCTTCTCTCTCTACCCGCTCTACTGTAATGTATTTCTCCCCCTTGTATTATTTTTCCCTTTCCCCTCACTTCCTCTTGTATGTAATTTTGTATAACCCTAAGGGTCTCCTTACATTTCCAAGCAATTTCCCTTCTCTCTCCCTGTCCCTCCCACCTCTCATCCCTGTTTAATGTTATTCATCTTCTCATGCTCTTCTTCCCTACTCTGTTCTTAGTTACTCTCCTTATATCAAAGAAGACATTTGGCATTTGTTTTTTAGGGATTGGCTAGCTTCACTTAGCATAATCTGCTCTAATGCCATCCATTTCCCTCCAAATTCTATAATTTTGTCATTTTTTAATGCAGAGCAATACTCCATTGTG